>NC_059143.1:5694002-6329502 GCF_020740605.2 Lemur catta | reverse complement strand
GATACTTGGAAACAACCTGATCCTTTCATGTCTTGTTTTTTGGATTAATTTGGCAGGTCCAAATTAATTTTAGTCTAATTATTCGCTACCCAGCGTCCCATGAGTTTTGAGGTTTGCCCACCTGGCTGATGGGAAAGCACATCCTCGGCCCTGCGTGAGCACCGTTAACCTCTGCTCCTCTCAGCTGGCTCTTTCCCTGGTCTCTGACGCGCCTCCTCCCACACATGTGCTGGTGGGTAGCACTATGACGAGCATTCGAGGGGATCCTCTGCAGCTCTCCCGAGTGCTCTCTTCTCTGGCTCCCAGTCTATGGACTCCGATGCCTTTGTCTCCCGACTCTCACCTCCGTCTCTGCAGCTTGGGGAGCAATCAGGCTTTGCCTGTGTTCCGGGCACCACAGCCGGGAAACTGTCTCAAGGCCACAAGATGGGGCAATCTCTTAGGGCTCGCTGTCCTTTGTTGCCTAAATCCAGTGTCTTGAAACCTTTTTTTTCAATCCAGGTTTTTGTTGATGGTGGTTCGGGTAGGAGCATAAATCTGTCCCTGTTATTCCATCTTGGCCAGATGCAGAAGTCTAAAATCCCCTTTGCAATTTCTATATTTCTCTCTAAATCCAGTAAATGAAACTATTAATACATTAGATCTACACGCTGGTAAGAAAATAAAAAAGCACAGACAGTAAGAATCTTTTCGGTATGAATAAGAAAAGCACCTGAGGCCGGGCGCGGTGGCTCACTCCTGTAATCCTAGCACTCTGGGAGGCCGAGGCGGGTGGATCGCTCAAGGTCAGGAGTTCAAGACCAGCCTGAGCAAGAGTGAGACCCATCTCTACTAAAAATAGAAAGAAATGATTTGGACAGCTAAAAAATATATATATAGAAAAAAATTAGCTGGGCATGGTGGCGCATGCCTGTAGTCCCAGCTACTCGGGAGGCTGAGGCAGTAGGATCGCTGAAGCCCAGGAGTTTGAGGTTGCTGTGAGCTAGGCTGACACCATGGCACTCACTCTAGCCCGAGCAACACAGCGAGACTCTGTCTCAAAAAAAAAAAAAGAAAAGAAAAAAAGAAAAGCACCTGGACATACACATTGTTTCAAGACATCAAAAACCAAATGCAAATAGCTGCTCTGGATAAATTCTAACCTCTCCCAGTAGGCTGCACTTTCTGGAAGGGTCTTCCCAGCCAAAGGAAGAAAAGGGATATAATAATCACCTAGTGCATTCTGTAAGAACATGCGTAATAGTCTCAAACTTCCTCTTGATTTGTGGTGTGTTTTCCCTCCCTTCTAAAATTGCAATATCTGGAACTGGCTTTAGGGCAAGAAGGAAGACTCATTAACATGTTTATGTTGGTAGTTGAAAATTTGGTTTTACTTAAAGAGTACCTCTTTAGGCAAAGTAATACTGTGAAAGAATAACATTATCAGTATTTCAAAATGTTTCTTTTTCAAAACCCAAACAACAGTCTTTGAATACTTAAGTTTCGTAGTTCTGTTTTTACCAGACACTGGAAAACACTGAAACCAAACCAATCCCTCAGAAATCTGTTCCTAACCACAACTCCATGTAGGCAGACAAACAGAAGTTATGTCAGTTCCTGGAAAAGAAAGGCTGAGCCACAGTTAACCGTTTGGCCTTCCTTGCTCGTTTGTTCTTGGTCTGCTTCTCTTCTCCAGAGGGGGTCAAGGGCAAGTGCTCAGACATGTCATTGTCCTCCGGCCTCTGTTCCTGCTGTGTGTCTGGGTCCTAAGGGTTCTGCCCTGGTTTCCTGGAGGCCTTTCTCTGTCTCCTTAGATCTTCCCAGCTATGTCCAGAAAAACCTGGTCTCCCTGGGTTCTTTCCCCAACAACCTGATTCCAGCTGAGACGGAGGTTCACCAGTCAGCACTGTCATGTGGGTGAAGTGTCCCTTTGTGTCCTGTTTCGGGACCCCTCCCCGCTGGCTCCCAGTCTTGTTGCCATCTGCTCTAAGCGCCCTGCTCTCAGGGACGCCTGTTCTCCACACAGTCCACGTGCAGCGCAGGGGAGGTCGGGATCCAGCCTCTTAGTTTGCATGTGGCTCCACCTGCAGTAGGTAACTCTCAGGAGCGGTGTCCTGGTCGGGTGCTGCCCTGTAGACAGGAGAGACGGAGAAGGCCAGACTGCAGATGCAAAGAAGAAAAAGGAAGGCCTGATGACTGTGCTCGTCTAAGGCAAGCCCCTTCCTGACTTCCACACCTTTCACCTCCTTGACTTTGTGTCTCTGAAGCTGCTCAACATCTCTGGGGTCTCGCCTGCAATCCCAGCACTCTGGAAGGCTGAGGCTGACAGAAGGAGACTGTCTCTAAAAACAAACAAACAAACAAACAAACAAACAAACAAACAAAAAACCCAAAACAAACCTTCTTCTCTCAGCTACCTTTTTTCCTGGCCTAAGCTAGCTCCCCAGTTTGTTCTGATTACATGGCACAAAAGTTTCTCCCAGACCTGATTCGCTTCAGTGTGAAGCTGGATTTTTGTTTTTAAATCCATACTAATTGCTTGGGAGATGTTAATGATGTAATAATTTTTAGATTTTGAAAGTTATGTGCTAGAGAAGTGCTGTCAAATAAAAATATAATGTGACTCACACATGTAATTTTAAATTATCTGGTAGCTACATTTGAAAACGTAAAAAGAAATAGGTTAAATTCATCTTAATAACGTATTTTATTTAACCCAATATATTCCAAGTAAGAGAAAACACCTGGGCCTTCAAACTGTGTTTCACCATCAGTTCTTATCAAGGTAAACTTTTTTAGCTGAGACATTTAATTATACCATACAAATGAAATGATTTATTAGCCCTTTTATTCTGGTTTTTATAAATCTATTGCTGTTGATCAATATTAAAAAAAATCTTGAACAGCTCTCAGCCGAGCTTTAGGTAATTGCTTAGAGATGCCGTGACAGTTTCCACCACGGAAACGGGTGGAGCGTGGAAAGTTGTCCATGGAGGCTGGTTACTTTCTCATGAGCTCTCTCTTCACTCCCTGGGTAGAGGCCACTAGGTGAACGTTAGTGCCTTGAATTACCTAATTGGGGTCAAATAATCCAGTTCTACACTAGGAAGAAGGAAGAGCAGAATTCTAGTCGGAAGAAATTGTTTGTATGCCAGCCCTGCTATATACTGTGCCACCAAAGATAATTGCTAATTACACCCCCTGAACTTCAGCATCCTCATTCGAAATGTGTGGATGACTCACTGACTCACTGGCTCGCTGGCGGGGATCATGACCTAACGTATTCGACAGCACTTAGCATGTGGTGGGTGTTCAGGAAACATTCTCCTTGTTCCTTTGATGTTAACTGATAACGGAGGATAACATATATGTCGCAATCTACATTTTTTCAATAGACATAAATTTTGTGTTTACAGAGTTGTTGAATATACAATGTATCTGATGGCATATTCCAGTGGAATGTGATATAGCACGAGAGGACCTTGATTCAAATTCTGCCTACCATTTGCTAAATATTTGCCCTGGAGCAAGTTACTTAAGGTATCTGAAAGGTGTTTTCTCATCCCCAAATAGCAAAAATGTTACTAGCTTCCCCAGGGGCTGTTGTGAGGGTTAAGAGTGATGCACACACTAGGGTGTGTGTGTGTGTGTGTGTGTGTGTGTGTGTGTGTGTGTGTGTGTGTGTGTGTCTTCGTCTGCAGGTGAAAAACCCAACCTCAACTAGCCTAATCTACAAGTGGGAATTCATTGGCGTGTGCTGCCAAATTTAGGCAAGGGCAGAGGTGATCTGGTCTCTGTAACCATGGGCTTACACAGTCTTAATTCCCTCTGTTTCTTGGCTCTATAAGCAAGCGTTGGCACTTCTATTCCTCTAAAACAGTTACCAAGAAGAGGTCCAGACCTCGCTCCTCTAGTCCTGAAAATCTCTGCCATGGATGTGGATGTGGTCCATCTGAGTTCTCACAGCCTGCTGGCCATGCTTCCCGAGGTAGCTTCTTTTGTGTGGTGCTTCTTCCTTCCCACCATTCTACTGAAGCTATGCTCAACAAGCTCACCAACGATCTTCTTTTAAAAAGGCTTCACTAATTTTTAAAAAAATACATAAAAATATTGTATGCTCATAGAAAAAGTTTTTATGAATAATTGGCATCTGCATGGAGCTTTATAAGTGATTTTTCCTTATTTGATATACTATGGACAGGTCCTTTCTTATTGATATATAACAGTTGTACATATTTTGGGGGTACATGTGCTCTCCCCAAAGGCAGCTTTTGTGCGCCTGTGCCATCTCTCTCTGCCCCACGCTGGATGTGGGTGTGGTCGCTGCAGCTCTTTCCTGCCTCTCCGAAACCCAGAATGGCAGCGACGCTGAGCTTTCCTGGACTGACTTGGGTGCATCCGTTCTTTCTCTCCTCGGGGCGAGTTCTCTCCCGACAGAGACATTGCTGAGAGACTGCGACAGAGGCTCCCACGGGGACTCTTGGTGTTGGGATTGGCCATCAACTCATGCATCCAGTCATGCCCTCTCCCTTCTGCAGATAAAGCCAGTCAACCTCTTAATTTTTCCTTATGCATAAGAGAAAAAAGAAACACTTGTGTGTCGCTTAATGATGGGGATACCTTCTGAGAAATGTGCCACTAGGTGACTGTGTCACGTGAACATCACAGAGTGTGCTTACACACGCGTGGGCTGTGGGGCAGCAGACCGGTACGGCAGGTTACTGTACTGAACACTGGAGGCAGTTGGAACACAATGGTAGATATTTGTGTATCTGAACATATACAAACATAGAAAAGGTACATAAAAATATGGTACTATAACCTCATGGGACCACCGTTGTGTATGTGGTCCGTCATTGATAAACATCATTGTGTAGTACATGACTGTACGCACATGCGTATATTTATCTATCATTCATAAGTGCATGATGAATAGTTTTTCTACAGGCTCACTGAAATTCCTGAAATTCTTATTAATCCTTATTAACTTTTATTATTTACTGAATATGTCATGATATTTAAAGGCACAGGCTTTGGATCTAGGAAAAAATGTGACTTTCAATCCTGGTTGAATTGCTGCCTAGCTCACATTTTGGGTTAAGCTCTCAGGCTTTTTTCCCCACAGAATAATTTCACATACTATCTGATTTGTTCCAACAGTCCTATGAAGTATTAATAACCACAATTTATGCAGGGACATCTGGTGCACATATGCTTGTTGTTTGTTTTATTATTTATTTGTGTGTTCACTCTGGCCATGACTCTACTCCTCCAGAGAAGCCAAAGTCCGAAACTCCTATGAGAAATCAACAATATGTAGAAGAACAAAGCAAAATGAACAAAAACATTACACCTAAAATTGAATATAAACAGAAACTAATAAATCTAACCATACATCAAATGATTACATCACCACACAGAACGGCTAACTCGATTGGCCTCTGAAGCCAGCACTCTGATTGTGTACTGTGTACCACTCAGTAGATGGGAGGGAAAAAAGAACCGTGGAGGAATTTTGGATTTGCTTGGTAGTTTTGTGGTTGGAAGTGGTATTGGTTTAGTGTTATTGGAACTATTAAAATCTTTTCTGTATGTTGCAGGATAAGTAAGTTACATGTTGTTGGGAACCAGGGATCTCACTGAGGGGAAAGGGAGGTACGAATAAGTCATGGGGGAAGGTGAGAGATAAGAGTTGTAGTTGTAGTACTATGAACTCATGTTTATTTTTTAAATCTTACCCATTGAAAGGGCCTATATGCCATTTCTAATATTCCTTTAAACACCCAGCACCAGAATCTTGTGTCTAAACACCATGCCCCATTGAACGGAACTGGGGTTCCCTAGATGTGCAGCTGACTGCAGGTCTGGGACAGATGAGCCAAAAGGTGGGTCTGAAACCTTTGTTGTGTCAGATCACCTACTAAATGCAAAGGGAAAAGATGCCTTGACAACGGAGAAATCTGGTGGACACCACCGCGGCGAAGTTACAGTAATGGGATAGCTTTGCATCGGTGCTTCCTGCGATGCTACCATGGGAACGATAAACCGGCACCTTGGTAGCATTCTTGCCAAAGTGTTAACCTGAATCTAACTAGGAGGAAACCAGCAGACAAGTCCAGATTACCGGATACTCTATAAGACAACTAGCTCTTAAAAATGCCAAAAACCTTGGAAGATAAAACAAGGCATGAAACTGTTCTCGATTAAAAGAGATTCAAAGAGACATGACAACTAAATGCAATGGGTGACCCTTGATCGGATCTTGGCCCAACCATAGCAACAAAAACAACTTTAAAGACTATTATTACTTTGATTTCTCATGAGGGGGTTAAAATAAAAGTTAAAAAAGAGGCTATTATGGGGACAATTGGAGAAATTTGAATATGGATCGTATATTAGATGCATTAATTGATGCATTATATCAATGTTAAGTTTCTTGGGAGTGATAATGTTATTCTAGTTTCACAGGAGAATGTTTTTGTTCTTGGGAGATACATGCTGAAGTACTGAGTAGTGAAACGTCCTGAGGATTCTAATTTACTTATATGTGTGTGTGTGTGTGTGTGTGTGTGTGTGTGTGTATCCATATATACACACACATAGAGAGAGAGAAAGCAAATGCAACAAATGTTATCACTTGGTCCATGGGGATGAAGGGTATCTGAATGGTTTGTTCTATTCTTTCAACTCTTCTGTAGCTTTCAAAAGTTTCAAAATAAAAAGTTGGTAAGGCAAAACTCAATGTGACTTCCAGTGTAATGCTACCAACTCCTTCTGGCAGCAGCTGCTCAGCTAGAGTATTAGAGCAAGTCCAGACAGACTCCAGGGAGGGGCCATGTTGCTTTTTCCTGCTTGTCCACATAAAGTTTTAAGACAGATCATAAGGTTTTCTGGAAAGAAAGTTAAATCCTAGCGTCCAGAATCCAGAGTTGGAAGGGGGCTTAAAGTCATATAGTTCAATAGTTCCAGACTCTTGGATTTCATGGACCAATATAAATTAAAAAGGCACACACACACACATACACAACAAAATAAAACACAAAATGGGAGAACTGACATGAAGTTGCCAACTCCATTTTGTCTAGTAATGAATGACATGAAAAAATTAAAAACCCCATCTATCATTCCATCTGTTATCATACTTACATTGTTAAAAATGTCATTTTTACCTCAAAGAAAAAGGCAATCTATTATCTCAGAGTGAAGTTTTTAAAAAATTGACTACTTGGCTGGGCAAGGTGGCTCCCACCTGTAGTCCCAGCACTTTGAGAGGCTGAGGCAGGAGGATGGCTTGAGCCCAGGAGTTGAAGGCTGCAGTGAGCTATGAAGAGGCCACTGCACTCCAGCCTGGGTGACAGAGTGAGACCCTGTCTCAAACAAAACAAAACAAAAAGAAGTACACTGGGAACCAATCTTATCCCTTCTTTTATGGATACACTTACAACATTAAGGTTGTTGTCATGCTCTTCTTAACCATCTCTAGATCTAACATAGCAGTCTTCCAAATATTATTCTTAATCTATTGACTGGTTACTTGATTTGTTCAATATTTCTTGAGCTGCCACCAGCCGCCTGGACTAGTGTGGGGCTAGTGTCACCTGTGGACCCTGCCGAGTCTCCCCTCTGTTGCAGTAATGTATGCACAAAGCGGGGTCTATCAGGCATTTTGTGGGTGGCTCAGAGATCCCAAGTGTGGGATGAGGCTGTCCTTAGGAGAGGTGGGAACTTCGGCTGCGAGCCTGAGACTCTCCACCTTGGGACATGGGCACAGACCTATTTCCCCAGCTACAAATTGGCTTCATGTCCTCTTCTACCTTGTGCCTGAGGCCTGCCCCAGAGCCCAAGTTCCAGTCCCACATAGAAGCTGCTGAGTGGACTCTCAGTACTTCAATTCCAAATTCCTGCAAGGGAATTTGTTCATCCGGGATCAGCCACCTACCCATGTCCACCTGTAGCCAAATCAGCAGTGGCAGGGAGTTGGGGTAGCAGTAAAACAGTATCTACCTGCCCCCCACTTTTTTTTTTAGAAGGAGCATTCCTCAGAGGAAAGGGTCATTCTGAACTGGGCAGAGTTTCTACAAAAGCATAAGCTTTGGATTCTTTAACTTAGGATTTTGTAATTATAGCAATATAAATAAATGAGAAAAATTGGACTCACACTATGGAGTGATACACTCATGCTCAGTGCATTGAACAGTTAACCCAAACATAAACACTGTACTTGATCTACAGCTCTCGCCCTTTGTGGCCAGGAGAATGACGCTGTCCTGCCTCATCCTGCTCAGCCAGTTCTTTCTTCCTTGTGCTTAGTCTCTAGTGGGGCTCGATATGCTTATCTCTCCTAGAATGGGCCCAGGGTTTAGGATTTTTTAAAAAACAAATTTCAGGGATTTCAGACACTTTACCTGTGAATTTTCAAAATTCAGACTTTAAGAGTACAGTTGTCTCTCTAGTTCTAGTTAGTGGTGTGTGTGTGTATAAATTACATCACAAGGCTGGAAGGTAGGAGGTTTGTGTTCCTTCAAAATGCTCTACCTGGTGCATGATGCAGATCTCTCTTCTCTGAGCTGTCTCTGGTCGTCTCTGAGCTAAGTTCAGTTTACAGCAGGCTCTGACATTTGGGAGGGAGAGCAGCTTTGAAGCTGCAAATGGCCTGACAGTGGCTGCTGCAGTGTGCAGAAGCCAGGGACCCCTTGATAGTCCCAGAGTGATGCTGTCAAACCCCTCTGGCTGCAGCACATCCTGAGCCCACGATCTTTACGGGCCAGTGGTTCCCAGACCTAGAGCAGCAAGTGGGAATTTCTGAAAATCTGATAATACGCTTGTAAACAACAGGAAAATACAAATCCAAACATCCTCTCTGTTATCAGTGCCATTCATAAAAGAGAGGACATTTTCAAACCCACAAAATAGAAAAGTCATGATCTCAGGATAATATAATCAGATGCATGTAGTGTCAAGGAAACTTATTAGAGTATCGTCCCTCCCCCCACCCCCATTTTGCTGCAGCTTGTCGACAGTTTGTCACAGGCAAGTTGGGAGCCCTGGTGCAGTGGAAGGTGGGAGAGGGGCCAGGCCTGCCCTCAGGGAACTGGTGACAATCTCGCTGGAGACAGCCCTCAACGGTGTCTCATCCAACCTCCACCTCGGTGTTTAGATTAAATAAATGACACACTGAGGTCTAAAAGTGGAGATGGTTCTATGCCACCGTACGAAACATGGAAATCCTCTCAAGGAGGAAGGACATTGTCCGGTGAGGAGGAAGAGGAGAGCCAGAGCAGGAAGCTCAAGGATATAAACTAGACTTTGAGGAGTGGTGCGATGTAGCCCAATGGCTCTCAAATTTCAGTGGACGTCAGAATGACCCGGGAAGCTTGGTAAAACACAGAATCCAGCTTCTATTAATAACTTAGTGGTCTGGGGAGGAGCCCGAGAACTTGAATTTATAACCATTTCTCAGGTGCTGCCGGTCTGAGGACTATGCTTTGAGAACCACCAGTTCAGACATTCAGAGATGCCTTCGACAAAGACACAGAGGCAAAACAGCAGAGTGGGTTGGTGCAAGCGAGACGGGTAGGGAGGATTTTGCAGAACGGTGAATGCCGCACAGAGGAGTTTGGACTTTATTTGCACAGGCAGTGGGAAGCCATATATGATTTTTGAGCAGAAGAGTAGAATTTAAAATAGTATCACATAAAAAGGAATGAAGTGCTGATATATACATGCTACAACACGATGAACCTGGAAAACATTATGTTAAGTGAAAGAAGCCAGACACAAAAGGATACGTCTTGTATGATTCCATTTATGTGAAACATCCAGAGATGGCAAATCCATAGAGACAGAGAACAAATTAGCGATTGCCCGGGGCTGGGGAGACAGGGGAATGGAGAGTGACTCAAAGTGGGTATGAGGTTTCCTTTTCAGGTGACAAAATGTTCTGGAACTAGATAGCAGTGATAGTTGTACAACATTGTTAATGTACCAAAGATCAATTTTATGTCATGTATATTTTGCTATAATAAAAAAGGTATTATATTCCTTAAAAGGAATAGGTAAGGCCAGGCGCGGTGGCTCACGCCTGTAATCCTAGCACTCTGGGAGGCTGAGGCGGGCGGATTGTTTGAGCTCAGGAGTTCAAGACCAGCCTGAGCAAGAATGAGACCCCGTCTCTACTAAAAATAGAAAGAAATTATATGGACAGCTAAAAACATATATAGAAAAAATTAGCCGGGCATGGTGGCGCATGCCTGTAGTCCCAGCTACTCGGGAGGCTGAGGCAGGAGGATCACTTAAGCCCAGGAGTTTGAGGTTGCTGTGAGCTAGGCTGACGCCACGGCACTCACTCTAGCCCGGGCAACAGAGTGAGACTCTATCTCAAAAAAAAAAAAAAAAAAAGGAATAGGTAATATCATAAGAAAATATTTGGGATATAATGTTGAGAGATGAAAGATGCAAACTTGTATGTGTAAAATGGTTATAACCATTGCAAGACTCGACTTTATATATAGAGAAAAAAGAGTAGGAAGAACTTACTGTAATAAATGTTAGCTCTGTGTGTGCGTGTGTTTAGGATGGTGAAAATAATATGATTCCCTTCCTGTCAGAGTTTTTCTTAATTTTTAATAAATAACTATGTATTACTTAGAAAATTTTTTTAAGAAACAGGGTTTCACTCTGCTGCCCAGGCCGGCCAGAGTACAGTGGCACAATCACAGTCCACTGCAGCCTCGAACTCCGCAGCTCAAGCCATCCTCCTGCCTCAGCCTCCTGAGTAGCTAGGACTGCAGGTGTGGGCAACCATGACCAGCTTACTTATATTGTTTTTTAAAAAATGTTCTAAAAAAGAAAGAAAAGGAAAAGCTTTGGTATAATAACTTCACCAAGAATAAATGACTGTTGTCTAGAAAGGTGGTATTGGGACTGAGCATGAGGCAAGATCTGTGTCTCAGACGCTGGGACTTAAGAAGGCGCCAAGCAAGGGAGGACACCAGCATGACCACAGAAGGCGCCCCCGAGCAGAGGTGGTGACGACCCACTGCCCCACCCAGGGCTCCACGGTTTCCTCTAGAGACCTCCTCCTTGGTACCTAGCCTTTCCTCTTTGACTTCCCTGTGGTTTTCTTCTTTCATTCAGCTGTCAACATGTCCCAGAGATTTCACTTGTTCATCCATTCAGTTTCTCAACAAATATTTATTCTACATCTCCCATGTGTCCCAGTGTAGCACCTGTATCCAGGTAGCTAAGTTGCAAGCACACATCTTGTTATTCTGGCCAGCTGAGGCTGGCTTCACATACCAGACATTTATACTGTTTCTTTCATTTTCTAGATACATTTTCTATTCCTGGGTTGAGTCACAGCTCTCTATCTCAGTTCCTACAAAAGCAATGACTGCTTTTGTTGTTGTTTTTAGAGAGAGTCTTGCTGTTGCCCAGACTGGTCTAGAACTCCTGAGCTCAGGGGATCCTTCTGCCTCAGTCTCCCAAGCAGCTAAGACTATAGATGCGCACCACTGCACCTGGCCAGGGATGACTTTTTTTGTTTCCTTTCTCAGGATCGTGCCCTTGAGCAAGGCTAGATAATGCAGTCTAGACAAGGGCTGGCCATGCTGTTAGTGTGGTCAGTGAAATTTTCCCAAAGGGGGGCCTTCGCCCCCTCGGACTGAAAACCCTACTCAGTGGCTGTGCTCTTTTATTCTGCACGACCATCTTCAGCTCTGATTCATCTCTGTCCCTCCACTGGTTCTTCTTTCTATCACAGTTCTGCCATTTCTTGGACACTAGCTTAAGCCTTAGGGACCATATCTTTTCTGCTTTGGACCTGGATCTGTCATCTCAAATGTTTTTATTTTTTAATCATTACTGCCTCCTCGTAGCAACATTAATGGAACCAAACGCACATTTGTGCTCATGAATTCTCCCACTGGGGCCACAGCCAGAGAGGTTTGGGAAATAGTCTTTTCTTCAAAGGGTCATGGTCCAGAGATGAGCCCGGACTGCAGGCTTCCTGAGGCCAGGGCTCCTTGCTGGCATCCTCCATCTCCAGCCCCTGGCCTCGTGTCTGACGTATGTTGGTACCAATCAACATCTGGAAGAACAGAGTCAGAACCAGTGTGAGTGCACCCTGAGTGGAGGATTTGGGACAAGGAAAAAAACAGTTGAATAGTGTATTAATCAGGGTTCTCCAGAGAAACACAAACTAATATGAGATAGGTAGAGACAACAGGTAGATAGATTTTAAGGAACTGGCTCATGTGAGTGTGGAGGCAGCAGGTCCCAAATCTACAGGGTGGGCTGGCAGGCTGCAGTGGCAGGGAAAAGTCACTGCTGCAGCTGTGTCTGAAGGCCGTCTGTTGGCAGAATTCCCCTTTCCTTTAGAGAGGCCTGTCTTTTTCTCTTAAGACCTACAACTTATTGGCCGAGGCCTACCCACATCAGCAGAGTATTTTGCTTTGCTCAAAGTCCACTGAATTAAATGTGATCTCATCTAAAATATCCTCAAAGAAACATCTAGAGTAATGTTTGTCCAAATATCTGGGAAGTAAGGCCTAACCAAGTTGACACATAAAATTAACCATCACAAACATCATCGTTGGGTTAATTGTTTGCTCTTTCCATTTAGGTAAAGTGTATCTCTAGGGCACTGAGAATAATACAGTTCAGTAGGAAATGTGCTTCATAGACATGATCTTGTGTTCAACAAATGTTTATTATTTTACTTTTGGGGAGAGATTCCTCAGCCCTGCAGGGAGCACCAAATCTTAGGGATGCTGTTCTGAATCCATGGGGAGAAACAGGGTCTGTCCCCATGGCAGTGTGTGTGACTGTGCCAGCCAGCACTGACTCACGTATCTTGTGCAGCAACTCCTAATTCTCTACATCTAGTTCTGGTGTGTTATTTCCCACTCTGCTTAACATTGCCTGCATGTCCCTGGCAACTTCATAAACTAAAAACTACCTGAACATGTGCTGCGGGAGTTTGCATGTCTACTGAAGTGCCTGGGCTTGAATCCTGGCTGTGGCCACCAAGGCAGACCTTTGCAGGCACTCTGCCTCTGTGTCAAGAACAATAGCACTTTCCTTGAGGCAGGAGGAGAACAGAGACATCACTGACATAAGATGCTTGGCAGGGTGGTAGCTACCTGGCACCTCGCTAGCAATTAGCACTCAATGAGTGTTAGCTCTTATTGCTACCCGAGTCAGTCTCCCTCCCAGGCTTTCATATTCCAAAGAGAAGAGTATCATTAGTTATCCAGATGGAAACCTTCTGGTTTAAGTTTCCTTTTCTTCCCCTCTTTATCCTCTAGATTCAAATGTTGCATATTTGGTGAGGAGCACGGAGCTTGCAGATTCTTTACCCCCAGTGCCCACCAGAACCTAGAATTAAACTTGTTAAGATGAGGGTATAGGCTGGGCGTGGTGGCTCACGCCTGTAATCCTAGCATGCTGGGAGGCTGAGGCAGGAGGATAGTGTGAGCTCAGGAGTTCGAGACCAGCCTGAGCAAGAGTGAGACCCCCGTCTCAAAAAAAAAAAAACAAACAGAACAAAAAAGAAGAGGGTATAAATTTGCTCATGGAGAGTAAAGCATAAAATAAACATTGCATCACAGAAAAGATATGTGAAGGCAGCCACGTGACAGAGAGTGGCTGTGAGGACATTAACATACATAAAGAAAGACCCTGAAAAGTCTGACCCGTTTCTCTTCTGACCAGCCTGACCAAGCCTTCTCCTTTCTACCCTAAAGAGTGGAGCCTTAGGCTTTACAACTTTGCTGATTTGATAAGTGGAAAATAGTTTCTTGATGCTTTAATCTGTACTTTTACTTACATGTCAGGTTGAAGACTTTCTGCACACATGCATTTCCTGCTTGTGAACTGACCATGTTTGCTTATTTTTTCCCAATGGATTCTGGTGGTTTTGGGGAAAAAAAAAAACCCCACAAAAATCTATTCTTTCTATATTAAGATTAGCTGAGTCATATTGATGCCAAATATTCTCCTAGATTGCAGTTTTTAAAAATTGCGCTTATGGTATTTCTTCCACAAAGTTGGTGTTAGCTTTTATGTGGTCAAACTTGTCAGTCTTTCTCCTTGTGATTTCTCAATGTCCGTCTGCATTTCCTGCCCCCGACTTAGGAGAAACAGAGCTGAGGCCTCTCCAGCCTCAGGCTGCCCCCAGCAAGCCACCCCGATAATCTTGGCACCCCGTTTTTGAACAATCGTTGACAGTAGAACCAGGCGGGGTTCCTTGGCCTGAAACTCAGGAACTGCCTGTGGGCTAAGGGAATACTTGCCTGGAGGAAGGTCAGCTTCCCAGAAATGTTTGCCCCAGGGAGGAGTCTGCCCTAAAGTCCTTAACGTCCTCTCTACCAGAGCCGCTGAGGGTTGGTGCTGAGGGCAAGGGTCAGTTCAGGAGAAGAATAAGCCATTGGAGAAAGGTCAGGCGGGTCCGGGAGAGGGAGAGAGCCCTAGAGAGTGACAGTGGATTATAAAGTGCGGAAAGGGGCGGGGGGACTGGGAAATGAAGCCACCTTTTCTTATTTCCTGTTTTTGGTTTTGTTTTTTAAGACCTGGTATATCTTTCAGTGAAACAGTTGTTATTTGGCTGAAGTTTGAATTTGCATATTTAAGCCTCCCTTGTGGGCTGAGTGTGAGATGGAGAGAGACTTGTAGGTAATGGCGAAGTTTGTCACTGTGTGTAAAGTGTGTAAAGTCACTGTTTTCTGCTGAAAAACTGAGGAAGGAAGGGTGGATGTTTGGAAGTTAACACTTCCTTTTTGATGGGTAGTAACAACCCCCAGTTTTATAAGCTTAGGGAAGGGGACAGGGTGACAACCACTCCGGTTTTCCTGAGGCTGAATGCAGGCTTTTCAGGGCTAAACTTGCACTCTGCCATGCGGACTGGATTTGCTGTCGACACACACAAACGTCACATAATCTTCCCCCCAAATAATGCAACAGCCTTGTAATATTCTCCTTTGACAGAGGATGAAACTACAGGTTGAAGAGATTCAAAAACTTCCCTAAATTCACACAAACTGGGGATAAAGGAGCCCGATGTCCCCTTAGAGAGCTGAGTCTGATGTCGGGGTGCCCTTCTACCCACCGCACTGGGGAGTCAGCAGTCCTATTAACGAACTTGCCCTCATCTGCCACTCACCAAACATTTTCAGAGTGCAAGATATGTGCTGTGCTCAGGACAGGATTATAGATGATAACCGGCTCTGTCATGTTGGTAAATGGGGAGATTCAATGAAAAACAATGAGAATAGTAATTCAATAATAATGTTAAATAAAATTTATGGGAAGCCATTGTTTCGGACTGAGCTCCCGCACTAGGCCCAACAGACCAGGCCAAAGCAGAACGGAATCACTCCTGCCAGGTGCCACATGATCCAATTGAACTCAACATGGGCAGTTTTCTAAAAAACAGGAGATGCACAGCAACCGACCCGACGGGGTCCAGTTTACCTGAGCCAGGTTGGCAAGGAAGTTCCTCTGCTTTAACCCTATAATGGAAGTCACTTTGAAATGACCAATCTGCTTTTTGTTCCCTGCTCCTTCTTTCTCCAGCCTTTTCTGCCTATAAAGCCAAACTCCTCTGTGCAGCTCATTGAACACCCATTCTGTTTTTTTTGTTTGTTTTTTTTTTTTTGAGACAGAGTCTCACTTTGTTGCCCGGGCTAGAGTGAGTGCCGTGGCGTCAGCCTAGCTCACAGCAACCTCAAACTCCTGGGCTTAAGCGATCCTACTGCCTCAGCCTCTCGAGTAGCTGGGACTACAGGCATGCGCCACCATGCCCAGCTAATTTTTTCTATATATATATTTTAGTTGTCCATATAATTTATTTCTATTTTTAGTAGAGACAGTGTCTCGCTCTTGCTCAGGCTGGTCTTGAACTCCTGACCTCGAGCAATCCACCCGCCTCGGCCTCCCAGAGTGCTAGGATTACAGGCGTGAGCCACCGCGCCCGGCCTCCATTCTGTTTTACAGAATGAGTTGCTGCCTGATTCTGGGATCTCAAATGAAAGCCAATTAGGTCTTTAAATTTGTTGTAATTTTGTTTCTTTTTAACAATAACCACAATAATAAAAACAAAATTTGCAAGAGTTCAAAGTAATTGGAGCCTTAAGGCAACTCAGTTAACCATTAAATACTTAGTATAGTACTTCAATATTCTTGGTACAGGTTGAATATCCCTAACTCGAAAATCCAGACTCTGAAATGCTCCAAAGTTCAAAACTTTTTGAGTGCTGACCTGATGCTCAAGGGAAATGCTCACTGGAACATTTTGGATTTTGGATTTTTGGATTAGAGATACTCCACTGCTAAGTATAATGCAGATATTCCACAATTGGACAAACTCTGAACTCCGAAACACTCTGGGCCCAAGCATTTTGAATGAGGAATATTTAACCTGTTCTCAGATATTCTAAGGGGCACTTCAAATTAGAGTTAGCTCAAGGGTCTTCCTAGTGTGGGCAGTCTCGGGATTCAAATAGAGCATCTCTCTCCTCCTGCCCCCCAGCTACCCCCCACTTTCCTCTCATGGTTGACCAGGACTTTAAACTCTAGCCATCTTGATCATCTTCTCTGGTTGGGGGCTGGTTGTGATTGCATCCCAGGTTTGTTCACTCTGGAAGTTATACTCATTTTCTTAATGGGAAGAGTAATAAAAATGAAGCAAATATACCAAGCCTCGGATATTTAACAGTATATTACCGTCAACTGTATGTTTGTCTGTTTCCTTTATAGGCTTGACACCAGCAAGTGCCCTCTTTCTCTTTTGGTGGTGCACCCCGTGTCGAGTCTAGCACGATGTCTAGCACGTAGTTGGCATCTGCTATTTGCTGAATGGGTGTATAAATAGTTAAACACAGAAATTCCTGAAGATATGAAAATTGTTGCCACCATCTAAAATTAAATCCATTTTCAGTTTGATAACACATAATGTTAAAGTACTAAAAATGTGAAACACAATCTCTTTAAGAAAAAATCCTAAACTCCATAGTATTACTCTGAGCAATTGCAGTAAAATGTGACCAGCCAGAAAGAGCCAACTAAGATGGCCTGAGACATGAACGTGGGGTGGTGGTGACTTTGGTCTACATCATTGTTAATTTCCCAGTTTTACAGGTAAGCAGTGAAAATGAACAGGACTGACTGGATTACATGGTGCTTAGGGCTTTTGGTAGGAGGTCACAGCTGAATCAGTCTGTTTACCTTTCATGTTAATGGAAGATGTTAACGTATATCTTGTAGTTTATTTTCTTTTAATCCAACACTTTCAGCTCAACCACGGATTCCAGGGATGGTGGGGGCTGATGGGCAGGAGTGTCCCCAAGGAGGCCAGGGAGGTGATGAGGCTGGCTTAACCTGCACAGCACCAACACCCTGGAACCTGGGACATCTAAAGGTTATCACCTGACACCAATCCTTTGTGAGAGCCCAACAGAGGCCTCCCTTGTCTTAAGTGAGGTCTGGCCACCTGTTCTTGAACACTTATGAGCACTCCTGTTCAGGAGGCGATGAGTAAACCAGGAGGCGATGAGTAAACCCTCCTCTGCTCCCATCTGAGATGTCACTGTGCTTTCCACATGGAGATGAAGGCACCGGGGCTGCAGTGGGGGATGGGCATCCACAGAGGGTTTTGTATCCACTCACTTACAAGGCCCCCCACCGAGCTGCCACTTTCCTGGAGGTTCTCTGGGACAATCTCCTTCCCAAGAACAGAGGCTCTCCTCAGTGAACTGGGGTCCATTCACCTCCACTTTTCTAAGTCCCTCAAATCTCTGTCTGACCTACCCTGGTATGTGCAGGAATCATCTCTAAATTTGTTTAAAGAGTTTCAGTTACAAACAAAATAGGACAGCACAAGCTATTTAGAAAGTTTCCGAAAGGGAAGGAAGGAAGGAATTGTTACGTAAATGAGAAATATTAAAAGGCTTTTTAACTGACACTACTACAGTTCCGTAAAAAAGATATAATTATTAAAAATAAGGTTCATAAACATCTTTATTTTTCCTAACTGGCCCCTGAGCAGACCAGCTGGTCTCCAGAGACCAGCCTGTGCAGTAGGGAGTTGCCAAACACTGATATTGCGTCTACTACCTAACACGCAGAGCCCACTCTGTGTCCTACCTTTTTACAGAACCATATTTACTACTAACTTCTCTGTAAATTTATGTAGTAAGCTCATTTCATTTAATACCTAAGTAACATACACTATTGTGTACCATTAAATATATCCAGTGAAGACACCATAGCTCACTTAATCACTCCCCAAATATTAAGAGATTTGCGTTGTTTTCACACCTTTAATGTTGCAATTAATGCAATTACCCTCCCTTTACCTCGGTAGAGATCATTATTCTGTTTCTCTAATGGATCTCTTTGCTTCTTTGTATGGGAGTTTGTGTACAGATAGGCAGGCTTTGCTTGCTTTTTTGTCTTTGTATGTTATTGTCTAAAAAAGGATTTCTTGAATCAAAAAACATGATCAGTTTATAGTGGATCCTGGCTTTTACCTTTGGAGAAGGTAAAAGCAGCAGAAAAGCAGAAGTCTGAAATAGCACAATGACTTTTACTTTACCAAGTTCTCATGAGAAAAACTTGTATGTTCTATTTTTTAATTTGATAAATTGTCAGGTATGGACCATTGAATTTTTATCCCTCCTTAAGTTATGTCAGAACTTCGTATTTGCAGAAAATTCCAGAAGAGTCAGCAGGGGCCGTTAGTACGGTAATCATAGAGCATAATAGTACATTGTACCTTTAAAAAGTTGAGAGCTACCTCTGACCTGTTACTTCTAAAATATGTCTCATTGAAGTCACCTTCCCTTTTCCTGGGCTAGAGCTTTATGCATCACCCTGGGGTGATCACAGGGACCTGGTTTTCCTGAAGCCATGTTTAATCTCCAAGGGTGATGGCTGAGGAAGGGGTATAAACCCACAGACGTGGTCCCGTTGGCAGGCTCGAATTGCCACTTTGTAAAGCACAGAGCGCAAGGCCGGATCAGAATGGGACACAAATGAGCACTGGGGTGGGGGTAAGGACATACAGACTGGGGTGATTCTCAGGGAGGGAAGCCCTGGATAGGGGACTGTGCCACAGAGCCTAGAAACCACACAGCATTCTAGACACTCAGGCTGGTGCACGAGGGAGCAGAATGAGAAGGACCGTGAAGAAGAGTAAGGGAACAGAAGGGACATTTGGTCTGCTCACTGGTGTCTGGGCATGGTTCTGCCCTTAAGGATCTACGGGAATTTTATGCATCCCCACTCCCTCCACAGGATGTAGAACGTGGAAGAAGCTTCCAGTCTGATTTGACTGGCTCTTGAAAAACTCCCAGAAAAGCCAGAAGGACACACTGCTGTGGAGATTGGAGTCTTGCTAGGTGTCTGCGAAGGCCGCCTAAGGCCTTTGCTAAGGTGTTTCTGCAACTGTGTAGCAGTTGCGCTCTGCCCAGCAAATCTGAGGACAGTCGGCTATTATGACCAGGGCCGCTGGGGAGGCATCTGTTCATGCTGCCACACAGGAGACCGTCTGTACTTTGGATACAGAATCAAGGATGGACGCTGATACAACGGACCTGTAACTAGTCTGTAGCTACTTTCTGAACAGTTCAGTCCAAGCCAGTAACCCTCCACAGGCCTGCGCCTGGTCAGGGCAAAGTTCCTGCTGCTCTGGAGAATGTAATTGCCAACTGGGGGGACTGTTTTCACTGCAGTGTTCTAGAAGTTTTCTCTCTGGAGGCCTTGATTTAGAATTCCCTACGATATGGGGCTACCTGGGTGCCCAGCAGCTTCAACCTGGCTTCAACAAAAACAAAGCCAGTGATCAAGGTGGGTGGTCTTCTTGGGGGGGATGTCATCCATCAAAACCGGAAAGTCAAGAAAGAGGCCTGAGGGTTTGGGATAGGGGATAAAGTTTAAAAAAATCAGTTTAAAAGAAAACATTTCCTATCTGAAATGCCAATGAATTTCTCAGACAGATTAAGTCCAGAAGGCTGACACTGCCCTAGTAGCAAAAGTGAGGTCATTTCGTGGACGAGGTTCCCTTGGCCGTCCATGGGGATGGGAACACAGCTACCGCAGCCTCCCTGCATTGTCCGAAGTCACAGCCTCTAATTTCCTAGCTAAGGAAGGACCCAGAAGGTCTGCCGTACCCACATCTCTAGCTCTGCTTCTGAGGGCTGGTTTCTGCCCACACAACTGGCAGGATTTCTCTACTGAGGGAGGGAGCTGCTTCTCCAGAATGCAAGTCTCCCTTCTCAGACTCTGACCCTGGCTCCCGGTTTTGGAGGCAGGAATAGACTACCGCTTCGCTAGAAGTTTCAGCTGCCCTCGGAGAAACGAACTGAGGGCTGAGGGTGGACAGCCGCAGGGGGCACATGGAAGCCCAGCCCGGGGCAGTTATCCCCGCTCGTCGCCCCTGTCCCCACGGCGACCCCGGCAGAGACTTGACTTCTGCCTGGGACCCGAAATGTCACTTAAGGACGGGACTACCCACAGACTTCCGAGTGCGCCCGTTTGAATGACCTCGGACGGCATCCACTTTTCGGGTGAGAAATGGCATCTTCAGTGCCGCACGGGTCGTGGGGCCGGGTCTCCCCAGGGCCGGTCCTGTCCTTGCACCCACCCCGGCCTTCCAGCGGGGCGGGCTAGGAGGGGCAGGTGCCCCGGGGGCTCCGGGTGCCCGCGGGCTGCCGAGCGGGTCGGAGCGCGGAGGCGGGTGGCCGACGCCGTCCGGGGGCGTTCCCGGGACCCGGGGGCCGCCGCGGTTAGATCCGCCGCGCCCGGGAGGAGCCAGGGGGCCACGTGACCCGCCGCGGCGGGGCCGCGGCCCAGAAATAGCCGCGGCGGCGGTTCCGCCCGCGGGCGGCGCGAGCCAGGCCGAGACGCGAGGACGCCGGCTGGCGGGCGGGCGCGGAGGATGCCTCAGAGCCCCGGCCCGGCCCGGCCCCGAGCACATGATGGCGATTCGGGAGCTCAAAGTGTGCCTTCTCGGGGTGAGTGCTGGTCGCCCTCGGCCGGGGGCCCTCGGCCCCGCTCTCCCCGTCCTGCGCGCTGCCTCTGTCCCCGCGCCCTCCCGGTCTGCGCGCCCCTCGTCCCCGCGCCCCTCGTCCTCGCGTCCCCGCGCCCTCCGGGTCTCCGCGCCCCTCGGCTCGCCCCCGCGCCCCTCGTCCCCCGCGTCCCCGCGCCCTCCCGGTCTGCGCGCCCCTCGTCCCCGCGCCCTCCGGGTCCCCGCGCCCTCCCGGTCTGCGCGCCCCTCGGTTCGCCCCTCGTCCCCGTGCCCCTACGCGCTCCGTCCCCTTGTCCCCCGCGCCCCCTTGTCCCCGCAGGGATCCGGGTCCGAGCTGCCCGGCTGCCTCGTCTCGCTCCATCCCCGCCCGCGCGTTCACGGGGCCCTCTCCGGCCTCGCCGGGCTCCGGGCGGTTCGGGGCACCCGCGACCCCTCGGCGGGGACGGGAAGGTGGCCGCGGCTCCGAGGGCTTTCTCCTCCGCCTTTGATAATTTCCTTCCGGCGGAAAGTTTAAGTTGCTCAGCCTGGACGCCCAGCCCTCTTCTGCCTCCCGGGTGCAGTTGCTTTATGTACTAAAATAAACAGAAGCAAAACAACAAACCCAACCGCGGGTGGGAGAACCCAGCGGCGGGGCTGAAAGGTGCGGAGCGCGCGGTCCCGTGGAGGGGGCGCCTGGCCCGGCTCCGCGCCGCGATGGCAGGGCAGGGTGGGACAGCCCCGTCCCCGCCGCTGCTCCCAAACTCGGTCCTTCCCAGCTCGCAGGAGCCGCGGAGCCGCCAGAAACAGACAAAGAAAACCCAGCTCGTCCGCGCTGGCCGGCGGCGGCGGGCGACACCGCAGCCCCTCGGCAGTTGCCCCTGGGAATTCGGCTCATGTTTAGGGTCGTTTTCTCTCGGGTGCCCACATCAAATTAAAGAGTTACTGCTTTTAAAAGAAGAGCTGATTTGAAGCGTGTTTTCAGCAGCCTTTGGCTTCGACGCCTGGTGTACTGCCCTAGCAGTTGGCAAAGCTGATCTCCCAAGAAAACCATTTGCTAAAAAAAGAGCAGCGACCCGGTGGACCCATTCTTGCGCTAACTGGTCTGTCACGATGGATGTACAAGAATTGTATAAAGAGGAAATTATTCTAGGTGAGGACTGAATTGTCCGGGACTCTCGGGCAGGACAGTTGGGCAGGACAGTGTTCCCTCCACTGTCTCCCATCACTGGCCTCTGCCACAACCATTACTTGCACTAACTAGAGCCTGGAATCCCAGGGCGTCTGGCAAGGCCCCCCCTTCCCGGGGAGCCACTGGCACAGGCCCCCGCTGCTGCCCAGCCCTCGCGGGATCTGGGTGGGACGCTGTTCTGGTCTTTCTCTGACCTTTTGCGTTGCAGGAGTGGGTTTCGCTGTTTGCCAGGCTCCCTAATATAGTCCAGGCATAAATTCCAGGAGTCCCATGCTTCCTTCTGAGGAGCCATTTCAGCCTCACCAAAGGCCTTCCAAGACTTGGAAGGAATGTTGTGTCCCAAGGAATCAAGAGGCAGTTTTGACGTGGGAAAAAACAGAGTGGGAAATATTTTTGCCTTTTTTGACTCTTTCTCTCTTGTCACTTTATTGGGTGGCACAGGCCCTGTCCCATCACATGACTATTTTCCATTTCAATATTTAAGGATGAGTCTCTATATCCTCCTGTAAGGACACTGATCAGGTGGCCACAGCCTTGTACCAGGAGGCAGGAAACCTGGGCCCTCTTCCTTTCCCAGTAACTAGCTGTGCAGTTCTAGACAGACTCAGTTGCCTCATCTGTGAAATGGGCATAATAACATCTTCCCTCCTACGACACAGGACTATGCCAGATGATCTCTTAAGATACATGGTGCCATTTTCTGCTTGTCTGTGAGTCCAAGGTGACAATTAACAAGCCTGGGAGATGAGGAAGCTGGCAGAATTCTCTTAACTTCTTTTTCTCTTTTCTCCAGGAGTGAAACACACTCTTTGAGTGGCTCCTTGCGGACAGTGCCTCACCTTTGTTTGCTGGTTCTTTGTGGTGGCTCTGTTGGTAGGAATTTGAACTTGGAGGAGTGCCGAAGTGGAGAAAGGAAAGGTTTCTGGGCAGATGGAGGCTTTGAAGCATCAACTGTGTCACACCACATCTGTGGCCTCCTTTTTTCTTGAGTGTGGCTATAAGTTTTAGTCTTACTGAAGTCAGAGGATATCTTATTTGAAAGGGCAAATGACCTTGTTATCCACACTGAGCAAAATTTGTTCAGTTCCCTGGTTTGGCTGGTCTGTTGCTGGGCAAGCTGTGTGCAGCAGGCTGTATTCTAGCTGCTTGTCCAAGTAGACTGGTTCCCTCGGTGGGATGATGCGAGGGAGATCAAAGCCCCTTTACCTGCCTTGGGCTTACTCTCTTGACTTGAGAGAACCAGTGGATCAGAGGATGGAACAGGGTGTCAATGTTAAGTTCAAAAGTCCTTTCAAAATGTTAACAGGAACCCCAGGCCCCCTTGTTTTTCGGTTAGGGAGGTCTGTCTTTTCTGGGTGTAGTCTTGCATGCGGCTGGCACTCAGCTTCCTGTTTTTTAGCCATGCCACACCTCCCTGAAGTCTCAGTATGACCAGGACCCTGGCTGCCACACCCTCAGTTGCCCCCATTGGGATCACTGTTGGATCCCCCTTTGGAGGTGATAGAGAATCTGGACCCCGTAACCGAAGTCTTACTGTCTCACAGGAAAGGCTGAGAGGCTGGTGTTTTTGTGCCTGGCCATGTGCTCATCCTTGATTACCTGGAGACATGCTTCTCATTTAAGGTGCAGGTTGTTTTAGGCATGGGCAGTGCAAACTTCTGTCCCAGGCTTCCTGCTGGTCACTCTTTGCTGTAGTCTCCTGCTCACTCCGTGGGGTCAGAGGTTCCCATCTCCTGACATTATGGTCATTTGCAATAGGTGGGGGCGGGCCAGGTGGCATGTCTCCTTTACCTTATCCTTCTCCTGTTGGCATGGTAGCCATGTTTGATCTTATTTCTCTTGGTGAATGCTCCCGGATGGGAGGGACGATGGCCTGTGAAACATTCTCTGAATGCTTTGGGCTCTTGGAAAACCAAGGACTCAAGAGCACTGAGTTTATTTAGGTTACCTGTTATAAATTCTTGGCTCGCATTTCATGTGTGCACTTTGTCATGTTTGTTCCACATGTGGATGGCCCGGCAAGCCTTTGGGAATGCCCTTTCCTGGCATAAGCTGGGCCATCTGTGGAAGTTAGCCATGCAGGAGGGGTGCTCGACAGGGGCAGGCACCTTGAGTAGAGGCTTTGGGCTCCTAGGACCCCATGAGTCTCATTCTTGCCAATCAAGTATGAATCGTCCCACTCTGTAATCTGAACTAGTATTATGAAACATGTAGCCTAAAGACAACACCCTTAAAAACAGCAAAGTATGTTAAAAAAAAAAAAACTAACAAAAACAATATTGAGGCAGCAGCTGTTTCAACCCCAAAGGTGGAAAGTTTCCCAGTATGCATTTTTAACACACATCACCACGTGGCAAAAGCAGGAGGAGAGAGAAAGGGGGGAGGAGGAGGAGATCTTTATTTTGTTATTTCATCTGGTATGTGTGCGCCTGCACTTAAACACTGCTTCCTGATGAAATCCCAGAGAGATTTATATTTGGACTTTGGTTGTCTTGACAACAATTTAGAAATTTCGACCACTTCCTCAATAGCTGAGTGGTTAAGAGACAACTGAGGGCTTCCCTGCTTCTGGTAAGGAGCTTGTTGAAACATCTCTTGGCCTTTGTGAGAATCTATGTGGTGGCTCACCAGGGAGCAGCCACATACCTGGGATTTGGTGAGACATCTGGGTAATGGGGACTTCACCCATGTCCAGGGCCTTCACGTGGAAGGGCTCTGCTAGCAGTGAGGCAGTATAGTCAGAGCTGTGCAACCTCAAGTGGGTTGCTTTGAGAAAGTACCCAATAAGGTTATATGAATTTGTTAGTGTTATTGTGGAAGGAACGAGTGCATAGGATAGCAGGTTGGTTTAGGCAGCCATCACATTTGCTTTCCAAGTCTGAGGTTCTGTTATATTAACATACTAATTTTTTTCTTTCCCAGATACTGGCATTTCTCTGGGGTCCAGAGGGTGGGTGCAGAGGGGCGGAGAGGCTGGCCACAGCATTAAATCTTACCACACCTGATTCCTCTATTAAATTGAACCCTTTGTGGAAAATATGGTTCAGCACTGGTGACTCTGGATAGCTTCTATGTCACACAAGAATAAATATAAATGACATAATGGGATGTCTTCCCAGCAGTGCCTGGATGCAGTAACCCAGCTATATGCCTTTTTGTGTGTCCAGCCCAGGCTGGTGGAATCCATCAGGGTCCCTTTGATCCTCTTGTTTAGGGTGAGGATTGCTGCACCCCCTCTCTCCCCCACCCCCTGTCCTCCCAGCTTTCAGAGTTCAGGGCCTCTCTGGTGTGTGTATCAGAATCATTTGTGGAGCACTTTCAAACTTCTCATGTCATGGTCCCTTCTCCCATCTCTTGTGTCTTAATTTGAGCTGTTGCAACAAAAATACTATAGACTAGGTGAGTTAAACAACAGACTTTTAATTCTTGCAGTTCTGGAGGCTGGGGGTGTCTAAGACTAAGGTGCTGGCAGAGCTAGTGTCTGGTGAAGGCTCTGGTTTGCAGACAGCTGCCTTCTTGCTGTGTCTTCACGTGGCAGAGAGAACTCTCTGGTCTCTTTCTCGTTTTATAAGGACACCAATCCCATTCACGAGGGCTTTCTGCTCGTGACTTAATCACCTCCCAAAGGGCCATCTCCTAATATCCTCACTTCGGGGATTAGGCTTCAACATATGAATTTTGGTGGGACGCAAACCCTAATTGCATAGTACCTGTCTATTGTGCTCAGGCGTGTGGCCCTGCCTTTGTCCTGGTCTGATGTTACTGTTTTAGTGAGTGTGTTATATCCCTTAGGTCTGCTCAAAGGCCAAAGCTACTGGAAAGTAGAAAACTTTACATTTTAAGGTGCTGGGACACAAAAAGATTTTGAGCTCACTAATTGGAAAAAGTCTTCAAAATTTAATTGAGTCCAGCACGTTAAACTTAACTTGGTGCTTGCCCGCCTATGCAAATATTACACTTTCATTTGTCTTAGGTTTTGTAATTTGTGGTATGTGTTCGAAAATGGAATAGGCATTCATTCCTTTGGCCATTCACCATTTATTGAGTGCCCCTTTTATGCCGGGAATTGTGGGTGGCTGCATGTAGACAGGATGGCTGTGATCCCTGCCTTTCCAGCGACACGGGCACCCCAGCAGTGAGCTCTATGGCATGGCTTGTGTTCTTCTTATAGCACATGGCATGGTATACCATGCACAACAGCAGCAGTGTGGTGTGATGATGATAAATGTTGACTGTCACACGTCCTATTAGACACGAGGACATGTGAGGGACAGAAAGTTCTTGCTCAAAGTCTGTTTTAAGTACCTGCTGTGTCAAGGTGCTGTGCTAACTCTGCTGGAGATAGAAAGTAGGTAAGATACATGGGGAGGGCCCCGGCTGGGCAGAAAGGACAGCTGCATGTGCAGGACCTGCATCCGTGGCCCGTGCTGATGGGTGTGATGCTGGAGGTGTCATGCCTGCAGTGGGAGATGATGGAAGTTAAATTAAATACAGTGAGGGCTGGAAAGGGGGAATCTGGCAAGGTCTCTTGGAATAGGAAGTATTTGGAAAGAATTTAAACTTATACAACAGTTGAAAGAATAGTACTATGAATGTTTATCACTTAGATTCAGCAGGGATAACGATCATAGTTCACCGCAGCCCTGAACTCCTGGGCTTAAACAATCCTCCTCCCTCAGCCTCTTAAGAAGCTGTGATTACAGGTGTGTACCACCACACAGTCCTGCTATGTTGCTCAGCTGGTCTCAAACTCCTGGTGCAAGTGATCCTCCTGCCTCAGCCTCCCAAGTAGCTAGGACTACAGGTGTGTGCCACCATGCCCGGCTAATTTTTCTTATTTTTTTTTTTTTAGAGATGGTGTCATGCTATGTTGCCCAGGCTTATCGGGAATCCCTGGCCTCAAGTGATCCTCCCACCTTGGCTTCCCAAAGTGCCGGGATTACAGGTGTGAGCCACCGTGCCTGGCCTAAAAAATTTTTTTCTAACTATTTGAAAGTAAGTTGCAGATGTCATGATGTTTTACCCCTAAATATTTCAGGATGTATCTTTTAGGAGAAAAGGCATTCTCCTGCATAACCACAATACCATTATCTCACCTCCAAAACTGAACACAGGTGCAATAATAGTATCAAATGTGTAGCCCATATTCAGATGTTACTAGTTGTCTCAAAATGTCCCTTACAGCTGTTTAAAGGGTCCAGTCAGAGATCATGTATTATCTCTGTAGTCACTTGGCATCTAAAGCAGTTCGCCTCCTTTTTCCCCCATGATGCTGGCATTTTTGAAGAATCCAGGCCAGTTGTCTTGTAGGAAGTCTAAAGATCTAGAAGTGTCCGATTTCTTCCTCATTGTTTCTTTCAGGTTAAGTGTTTTGGAGAGGATACAACATAGGTGATGTTGAATGGTCTTATTTTTTTTATGTGATCATGTATACTATTAAATCACTCTCTCCACTTATCTCTGCGGCATTCATTCAAAGAATATTTCTTAGCTTCTCCAAGTGTCAGGCAGTGGTGTGTCTGAGCATAATAGACACAGGAGTTTGACTTTGTGCAGCCTACACTTAAGCAGGAATGTGGAAAAGTATTATATGGCCTGTTAGGAGATAGTATGTGCTATACTGGGAAAGAAGGCAGACGATTAAGTAGAACAAGAGGCCTGAGACCTGGGAGAGGTGGGAGCAGGTTGGCGGGCAATTGTGTTCAGATTCTTCAGAGACCAGGGTGGAAGCATCTGCCCCTTCTTTCCCCGGGGGTTGATGTTCTTGCAGCTTCTGTCCTGCTGAACTGCGGAGAGGAGCATGTGTCCTGAGGAGCAAGCGTTGTCTTTCTTGTTGCCTAACTTTGTCAGCAGAAATCAGGAAAAGAAAAGTGAGGTTGACATCACGTCACTGAATGAGTTTCTCACTGTGGATTCTTCTGATGAATTTTTTTCTAATCTATTTCCTTGCATTTGACGCCTTAGACCTTTTCAGCTTCTCTGGTAGTCATGAATGTGGCTTCTGTTTGCTCTGTATTGAACTCAGAAGATATCTTAGGCTACTTTCAGTTCCCCTAGAGGTGCCTGGAAGACTGGAGTTGTCAGAGAATTGAATGGGCCCTGCAGGGCAGCACACGGAGCACAGAGGACGTAATTTCCCTTCTACTTCCTCCTCTTTGAACAAGATAACCACAGAGCGTAGATCCTTTTCTATCAATGTCTTTGTTTTTCTGGAAGAAAAAGATATTTGAATTCTCCAGTGTTACTTCTTTCTGCCCTCATGGAGGCACTATTCTAACTGCGAGAAACACACACACACATCACTGAAAACTTGCCCCTGCGGACAGGGGGAAAGAGCAAAGTGTTTGTGTTTTTTTAATAATCAAACTACTGGCCAGGACATTTACATTATGACAAGTTTAAGAATGTCTTTTTTTGTTGTTCTTAAAGAACATCTCATAGTTCTGGTAATACATACTTAATAAACTTATGGTTCATTTTAGGAGCTAAAATATTATCTAAGCTTTTTATAATAAATGTCGAAAGAGCTAATTTTTTCAATGTAAAGGGTCTTAGTCCGTTTGGGCTGTTATAGCAAAGTGCCACAGACTGGGCGTGTACACAACAGAAATGTGTTTCCCACAGTTCTGGAAGCTGGAAGTCCAAGGTCAGGGTGCCTGCAGGGTCAGGTTCTGGTGAGTGCTCTCTTCCTGGCTGCAGCCTGCCATCTTCTCTTTGTATCATGCGGTGGAAGGACGGAGGGAGCTCCCCGGGGCCGCTTTCATGAGGGCCCTCAGCCCAGTCATGAGGGCTCCAGCCTCGTGACCGAATCACCTTCCAGAGGTGCCACCTGCTAATAATACTGTCACCATGGAGGTTAGGATTTCAGTGTGTGAATCTGGGGATCACAGACATTAATACTGTAATATAAAGTAATACATGCTCATCCTAATTAAAATTTTAATTTAGTTGTGAGGTAGGGGAAATGATATGTGCTGATTTTAGTTTTAGGTTGCACAGGTGAAGGACTTAGGATGATGCCTTTAACTCTCCTAATAGTGACTCTTCATCACTCACCTCTTGGTGCCCTTCTTTTCCCCCTGCTTTTGTCTTACACTCAGGTGACTATTTCTTATTTTATAATCAACGTCACCCGCGCCATCCTGCCCCGTATTTCTTCTGTTTGTCTCTGTTTTTTTCTGCCCGGGCAGGATTATTTTCTTCTATCATTTTAGTTTGTTGTTCTCTCTACTTCCCACGATGACTCACCAGGCCGACCTCCTTGAGAGAGGCACTGGGCTTCGCTGTTACAGGCAGATATTTCTAGGCTTGTTTTCCTTCGCACCCACCCACTGAGTGGGAGTGTGCTGGCCTTGCCGCTGTGCCCGCCTCGCGTCGTGCTCAGCAGGCCCCCGGGCCACCTGGCAACGCCATCCAACCTGGCCAGGCTCACGTGGTAGAGAACAGCTCGGGGCTTCCCTGAGTTTCGTTGTTTTAGTTCTAAACACAACAAAAAGGGGTCTGTTAAAAGTAAATGAGGACTTAACTGAGCGTAGGGCCAGATGCTGTGGGGATGAACAAACATGTTTACTTATCCCAGTTGTAGTGCCGGCAACTGTGCCGCAGGCACACGGGAGAGTTTCCCCGAGGAGGAGGGACTCTGCCCTTGAGGCTTGCAGGCCTGTGGCGTGCTTGATCTGATCAGGCATAAACAGGAAAGCTAAGTAACAACACCAGTCATCCCAGTCGGATGCTTGGTTGCTTCGTTGCCAGATGTTCAGAAGGTGAGGGCCAGTGGCATTTGGGGGCAGCCAGGGGGGTCTGTGGTGCTTGCTGAGGAGCCGGAGGAAGGGCCGATGCCAGGCTGGGTGCGGAAGAGGGTGTTTCCGGGAGCCAGGGGGTGGCTCTCCCTGCTGATGCACCCACACGCAGGGAGCGGGTTCTGAGAAGAGCTAGGGGTCACAGTGGCTATATGCACGGAGCAGGGGCAGATTTGGGCTTAGCAATAACTGAGTATTTATTTTGCTTCTCTGTTTTGGTTTATTTAGTGAGCACATATTATATTAATACTTCATATACTTAAATTAAAGCTGCAAAAATGTACTGCAGGACCCAAGGAGATGTTTGACCAGTAGAGATCTGTTTGGATCTTACTGGAAATAACTGGTATGCTGATAATAAAACTGGAAAGTAAATTTGGGTCATATTGTGAAAGAGCCTTGACGTTTGAAAGTGTGTGCCTGTGGGTAGTTAAATGACAGGCCTGTCAGCAACAGGACATGGGCTTTGAGCGGCTTATCGGTAGTGTTGTGCTTTTATCTGTGCGAGCTGTACCCTGGGCTCCCTGGTCTGTCATGGGACAGCAGCCACATCCTTTCGGGGTGCGATGACCTCCACGGGGCGGGTATTTGGGCTTTCTCACCATTCTTTAATCTCGTGCTCCTCATGGCGGGGCCTAAGGAAGTTATGGGGCTGCCGGTCTGTTCTCAGAGTCTGCAGGTTTTCTGTGTGTGTTCGCTTGTTTTCCGTGTGCTGTTCTTTGAAGAATAAATAAAATTTCATCCTGATCTTTCAGGTCATCATCCTATAACGGAACTCTGCATCACAACTTTAATGCGCGTTGAAACTGGCTAACAAGAAAAGAACTGAGGCAGAGCTAGTACAGAAATAGCGCTGGGGCCACGTGAAGACCACGCGATTCCGTAGCACATGTCACGGGCTTCACCAAGCGCCTGCATGTGCCAGGCAGTGTCTAGGGCCTGGGGGCGCAGCAGGAAACAAGGACCCACAGTCCCTGACCTCATGGAGCTGACATTCCAGTCGGAGTGGCAGACAGCACACAGATCCCGAGTATGACAGACGGTGATAGGTGCATGGAGGAAAAGACAGCAAGGACGGGGGTGGGTGCTGTTCAGGTGGGGTGGCTGTAGGCTGTGGCGTGAGAAAGGCCTCACTGAGAAGGGGGCGTTTGAGTGAAGGCCGAAGAGACAGTGTTGGTGCAGCTGTGCAGGCCGGGGGGTGGAGGGGTCTGCGGGGCAGGGCTGGGTGGATGCCCCTGGCAGTGTGGGACAGGCATGGTGGCTGGGACAGGAGAGGGGAGAGAGGAGGAGTAGACGGGGTTAGGTCAGGGAGGTTTGGGGCCTTGGGGTCTTGTGGGCCAACGTAGGGACTTTGGCATTTTTCAGGATTCAGGTGGGGGGGCTCGGGAAGGTCTTTGTGCAGAGCAGTGATGAGATCTAACTCACCTTTATGCGGCCCCGCCAGCAGCCGTGTGGTGGGCCCAGAGGAGGACACAAAGTTGGGTCATGGGGGGACTGCCAGAGTGCAGCAGCAAGGCGCTGGGTGCGGTCCCGTTTGAGCTGTGGTCTCTCCTGCGCTGTGTCTGGAAGGCAGAGCTGACAGAGTGTGGCACTTGAGGGAATCGAACCATGATGTCCGTGGTGCCAGGGCCACACAGACTCCAGAATCCAGCCACGGCAGAGCAGCATCATCCATCATGGGAAACTAATGCAAGTTGAATGTCATTGACTTTATAATTTAATTTGCATTTAATCAATGTATCTATGTGTACTTTGTAGTTTCAGAATAGCACAGTTTATGTGTACCATTATTATTTGTATATATTTACCCAGTAAACTAGTTAATGTCTACATTGGAGTCTATGGGTTGTTTTTCCCCTTCATAAAGTCTGTAGAGTCTTAAAGGGGCCTGAGAAGCCCTGCTCTGATTAATCACTGTGGCTGGCCAGGGGCTAATGCAGCCCTTTTGTTCCCTAATGAAGTGTCAGAGTGCTGGCAGAACTCTGGACAGGGAAGGCCGCTTTCTGTGGCACCACCAGGTGGAACATGGAGGTATGTTCCCAGGTGTGGCCAGTGGCTGCCGGGATGCTGCTCTTCCTGCAGGAGTAGCCTATGGTTTTACTGCGTTTTCAGGTGGGACACACTAAGGGACAACCTTGAAAACCCTGGACACTCCCAGGGCTGTACACAGATTGTGTTGAAACCTTAAAGTCCGTATGGCAAAATAAAGCAAATAATTCATTGGGCTTTGTTCATAAAAGCATTTTTTTTTTTTTTTTTTTTTGAGACAGAGTCTCACTCTGTTGCCCGGACTAGAGTGAGTGCTGTGGCGTCAGCCTAGCTCACAGCAACCTCAAACTCCTGGGCTCAAGCGATCCTACTGCCTCAGCCTCCCGAGTAGCTGGGACTACAGGCACGTGCCACCATGCCCGGCTAATTTTTTCTATATATTTTTAGTTGTTCAGCTAATTTCTTTCTATTTTTAGTAGAGACGGGGTCTCACTCTTGCTCAGACTGGTCTCGAACTCCTGAGCTCAAACTATCCTCCTGCCTCGGCTTCCCAGAGTGCTAGGATTACAGGTGTGAGCCACCACGCCTGGCCCATAAAAACATTTTTATAAGCATGTGAATAATGAACTCAGCCATTTAAAGATCTTCTAAAATAATTCATTGTATAAGAAACTATTAGGCCGGGCGCGGTGGCTCACGCCTGTAATCCTAGCTCTGGGAGGCCGAGGCGGGTGGATCGCTCGAGGTCAGGAGTTCGAGACCAGCCTGAGCAAGAGTGAGACCCCGTCTCTACTAAAAATAGAAAGAAATTATCTGGCCAACTAAAAAATATATATATACAAAAAAAAAAAAAATTAGCCGGGCATGGTGGCTCATGCCTGTAGTCCCAGCTACTAGGGAGGCTGAGGCAGTAGGATCGCTTAAGCCCAGGAGTCTGAGGTTGCTGTGAGCTAGGCTGATGCCACGGCACTCACTCTAGCCCGGGCAACAAAGTGACACTCTGTCTCAAAAAAAAAAAAAAAAAAAAAGAAACTATTAATAAATATGGCAAATCAATTTTTTTAAAAAAAGACTTGTTTAAAAAGATGAGTTGTATTATTTCTAGATCTGCATCTCCTAGGTTAAACTTAGTAAGGCAATTTTCTTAGTCTGTTTTGTGTTACGATAGAATACCTGAGGCCGGGTAATTTATAAAGAATAGAGGTTTATTTGGCTTTTGATTCTGGGGGCTGGAAAGTCCAGGATTGGACACCTGCCTGGGATGAGGACCTCAGGCTGCTTCCACTCATGGCAGAAAGTGGAGGGAAGTGGTTGTGTGCAAAGACATCACGAGAGAGGATGCAAGAGAGAGACACGAGGAAGCCAGACTCTGTAGCAGCCTGCTCTCTCCGAGCTCATCCTTTCCTGCTAGGGCGGGAAGTTACCCACCCAGCGGGAGGGGTTAGTTTATTCATGATGGGTCCACCCCCATGACACAGACACCTCCCTCTAGGCCCCACCTCCCAGCACCACCACACTGGGGATCAGATCTCAACAAGAGTTTTTGTGGGGACAAACAAACGTATCCAAGGTGGAGTGAGAGCCTAATATGTAATATTGCATAACTAACATAAATATTTAAGAATATTGAAATCATAACTCATATAATATGCTCATTTAAATATTTTGCTGCTATTAATGCCAATTACATGGTTGCACATTTCACCTGCATCAGCACTTTGCTTCTGATTTGTTAATCATAACCGTCGTGTCACAAATAAGCAAAAGTATACCTTCTTATTTGTGTGTGTGAACAAAGTAGTTACACTAGTGCCTTCTTCATATGTCATTGACTTCTTCGTCATTAAAAATATCCATGGGTGAAAGAAAAGCAGTAATTATAAACTCATAGGCACTGTGAGAATTTGTAATTGCTTCTACTGTGAATGTCGGTGACGTCAGTAATAGTTGAGAAGGTTTGGTACATAGGCCAGGAATCGAAGCCAAAACTTACTCCTTTCTTTCAAGGAAGTAGTTCCGAACGCCTTTGATTAAGAAGGACGTCATTAGGCAGGTGAGCTTGTAATCACTCTGGTTTATGAGAAAAGGTGACATCCCTATAGTTATAACAGTACACAGACAGGTACTGACTATAACTCATGTGCCAGGTGCTATGCCCAGTGTTTCAGTTACCCATTGCTGCGTAACACACTACCCCAGACTCAGGGGCTGAAAATGGCAATTTATTAGATGGCACTTCTTTTTTTTTCTTTTGAGATGGAGTCCTGCTCTGTCACCCCAGCTAGAGTACAGTGGCATCATAATAGCTCACTGCAACCTCTAACTCTCGGGCTTAGCCTCCCGAGTAGCTGGGACTACAGGCATGCATCACCACTCCTGGCTAATTTTTTTAAAAAATTTTTTTGTAGAGACGAGGTCTTGCTATGTTGCTCAGGCTGGTCTTGAACTCCTGGTCTCAAGCAATCCTTCTGCCCTCCCAAAGTGCTGGGATAATAGGCATGAGTCACTGTGCTAGGCCAGATGGGCAGTTCTTATTTGCAGTTTCTCATGCAGTTTCTGTCAGATGATGGCTGGGGCTGTAGCCATCTGAAGGGTTTGTCACTCACCTGTCTGGTGACTGGGCTGGGCTGACTGGATGAGTCGGGATTAATCAGGTGTCTCTCTTCATGTGGCCCCTCTACCCCGTTAGCTTGGAATCCCAGGATAGTCAGGTTTATTTGTTAGATGCTGGCTGGCTGCTCCCATAGCAAGTGTTCCAGGAGCCTTGGGGGGAAGCTAAAAGGCTTCTTATGACCTAGTGTCATAGAACCCAGAATGTCATTTCTGCCACATTTTATTGAGCAAACATGTCACTAAGGCCAACCCAGAAGCAAAGGGAGAAGAATCAGACTTCACCTCTTGATGGAAGGTATAGCAAGAATTTGTGATCATCCTTAATCTACTCTGCTGAATGAGTACCTTACATACATTATGACATTAACAGGCTTGTAAGTGCCAGTTCTGGTATTATTGTTTTGAAATCTTGGCACTTGTCCTCAAGGCCACGTCAGAAGAACGAGAACAAATGATTTGAGGTCAAGGAAAGAGAAGTTTATGACTTTGCCAGCAAAGGAGGAAAAATGGTAAACCTTCTCATCTCAAAATCCAAATTTCCTGAACATGAGCAGAAATACAGAGTTTTTAAAGGGAGGGCTCTCAGTTTTTGGCTATTGTAATCTTCCATCTCTGACAGGGCACTGGTCTGGGATGGCTGAGTTATCTCTTATAACAAAAGACTTAACCTGCCTCAGGGATGCAGGCAAGGCCACAGTTCCCAAAAGAGTGGGGGAAGTTTTAAAGAGACAGAAAATATTTTTGCCATTTTTTTTTCCTTGAGGCCATTCCCTGTGTTACACATTCCCCCCTGTCAATTTTATGCTTCCATATGTATGGGAGGAGGGGTGATGTAGTCATTGGGCTACTTCTTGCTGAAATGTGGGTGATGTTTTAGATGGAAGGTTTATACTCACATACGTCATTGCAAAGCTTTGGCAGTATATTTGCAACAACAGAAAAAAATCATAAGCAATAACTATAACAGTGATGATTGGGAAGGCAAAATGGACTGTCACCTTGTACACAAATGTCTGATGCAAGGCTGGGCTACAAAGAGACATGGGTCCTCTGAGTGTAGAGCTACTAGTTGCACTCTGTAGGTGATCTGAGATACTGGCTTCTGCAAATTCCAAAATCATATATAGCACTGAACAAGGTTTAGGATGACAAATACAGATCAACAGAAGAGAGAATAGCTCAGGGGGAATCCTCCCTAAGGAGTTGTCTCTCCATCTCTACAGACAGAACAAATAATCAAAGAAAGGTTAGCAAAAAAAAAAAAAAAAATCAAGATTTTCATTTTTTTTTTCTTTCTTTAAACAATTACTTTATATCACCTAAAGGCTGGCCCCTCTAGTGGGGGCTTGGTTCTCTTCTTCCACGGGACACCTCTTTACTCTGGTATGATGGACTCAAGTTTTCATTTCTGACAATTTCAACAAGGTGTGCGCTGTTAGAGGCACTTCATGGGGTCCCTTCCACTTCTCTGCTTCCAACTGGGGCGGAGACCTGAAAGAGGCAAACTCATGAGTAGTGCTTAGCATGGGACCCACTCATTTGGCACATTGCTTTACCCTGCTTTCTGTACTCATGGTTATATTGCCATACTGACCTCGGGGTGTTAGGAAGGGTCTCTCATAAACTGTTTCTTAGGGGCTTACCTTAAGCCTGCTTCTGAAGACTGTCCTTATTCAGAGAGGAACAAGCCGCAATATTGTCTCTCACATTGCTGCATCAATTCCAGGATGTATGTGATTTCCATTCTAGATGTAAGACTCTGCTTATTTGTTGGATTATCTCCAATTCAAAAGGGTGTCCATTATCACTCTGTATGGAGGAGGGGAGCCTGTGAACATCTTGACGACCTGCAGGATCACTGAGTGCACTGTGTCCAACTCCTTGGAGAAAAGTCTCACCAAGTTCCCACTGAGGCTCCACTTGAAGAAGTTCATGGGCGACCACAGGACATCGTGTAGATCCAGGTGTAGACTGCGGAAAGCAACACCACCATGAGTAGTCACCTTGTGAAATGCCCAGGGCTCCCGGGGCTCCTGGGTCCTGTTGACAGTGGGGCTGTCTGAGCCTCATCTGCCTCTGTTGGTTTCTAGGTCCCTTCTTTCTTGGCCTCAGATTTCTGCATCTGGGCCATGGTGTTGTGATGTTTGTTGACACCCTTGCTGTAGGAGGAGGGGCTGTTGAGCTGTCTCCACAGCCTCGATTACCAGCATGCCATTTTCCACCTGCTTGGCCTCTTTCCTTGTACTGCTGGTGTCCGTTATCCCATCGTCCTCCATGGCTTGTTCTGCTCTGTGCTGGCGTACGTGCACAGGAACTCGGCAAGGGCCCTGTCCCAGGCCAGCAGCTCCTGGTAGGAGCCCATCTTGGAGCTTTAGATGCTCTCACCATTCCCAGCCTGAAAAGATATTGACTAATATTGAGTGAAACTGTTAATCGTTGAAAGGGTTGGGCCCCCTACATGTTGGGCTCCCTGTGCAGTGGGTCACCTTTCTGTCCTTGGACCACCCTGAGCATATAAACAGTTTGTTGCAAACAGGGTCCTCCCAAATGAGATTCCACCAAATCCATTAAGGCCAGCACACAAACAGTCCGTGGCAGGTGCTTGGCCTGCTGAAGCTCAGGCTGTCCACCCTTCTCCCACACAACGGTTGGCTGCAGCTCTCTCAAGATCAGACATTTACCACCCACCTGAAGGGCAGAAAGGATGGGGGCTCCCTGGTCCCCTGAGCCCACCTTCATCACATTGGCCACAGATGGCCCATGTGGCATGGGTGTTAGTTGCCCCGGGTAGGACTCTGGGCTCCCTGTGCAGAGCTGTTTCCTGAACTGGCAGCTGGCCTCTGGCAGGGGACAGATCAACGAGCCTGCAGCACCTTCCTGCAGATCGGCCACAGGCACCATGGCTGCTCCCCTGACCCTGTCCCAGGGGGTCAGCATGCCTTCCCACCCTGTCGCACGTGTGCCTGGAGGTGGGGGCAGCAGGTGCTCTCTCCCCTAACCCCCTCACCACGTGGTTGTTCCCCCTCCCGCCGGGGCAGTTCAGCTGTTTAAACCATTAACTTTATCCTAGGGCTTTAAGATCACACTAGGTCATTAAACATGAAATGTCCAACCTCGAATAAAGCAGACATTTCCCACCCAATAATCCAACATGCATGGAATCTTGTCCCATTTACCTGACCTTTGGCAAAATAATTTCAGTTACGAGACCAGTACAATTTAAAGTTTCATTTAATAGCCCCTTTTCCTCACACTGCAGCATATGGACTGGATTATAAAACCATTTGCCTTAAATGTGGGTTTGTAGCTATAAGTTAACCATTCAACCAGAATTTTTCCCGAGGGACTTTTAGACAGAACTTTCCTGTGTTGCAACAAAACTTTACAAACAAACATAGACAATACAGTGAATTCTCAACAGAAAATACCAGGCCTGTCAAACAAATGGGAATCCAGAGACAAACGCCACCCCAAATTGCACCCCAACAGTGCCCCAAATGCCCATGGGGCTAGCAGGTTCACAAATGGGAATCCAAAGGGGGTAAGCCCCACCCCAACCGGAAGGTTCAAAAACCGTCCCCATATGGTGGTCTAATCCCCTTGTTCGCTGGGGAACCTTCCCCAATTGGTGGCCTAGCCCCCCTGCAGCCCCTACCCCCATTCCCTGGGACCCACAAAAGAGCTCCAGATCCAAACCAGGTCCCCAAATCCCAGTAAACAGCTTGATTTCTCACCCCAAATCAGTGCCTCAGAACAAATCCAGCAGGTCTGAACCTCCCTATGGGTGGAAACAGGGGTCTTGACGTCTCAGGGGACTTTCCTTACAAATGGCTGTGGCTGTTGCGACGTTTCCCAAATCTGTTTCCTTCCCCTCAGCTCAGTCAGGTTGGAGCTGTGTCCACTTTGGGGAGAAAGAGCCGAGCCGGGGCTCCTCAGGGCTAAAGAGGCCCGGCAGCTGCGAGGGGTCCCTTTCTTTCTTACCCGAAAGGCGACGCTCCCACCCGTAGCTTGACCTGGAGCGGCTCCTGCCTCTTCCAGCAGTCACAGGGGGCCATTCTACTAGGAACCCAGCGAGGGCCCACACCAGGGACGCCAAAATCTGTCACCAAAAGCTGGCACTTGTCTTTGAGGCCACATCAGAAGAACGAGAACAAGTGGTTTGAAGACAAGGAAAGAAGTTTATTACTTGAACAGCAAAGGAGGAAAATGGTAGAGCTTCTCGTCTCAGGATCTAAATTTCCCGAACATTAACGGAAATACAGAGCTTTTAAATGGAGGGCCCTCAGTTCTTGGCTATTGTGGTTAACTATCTTCATCTCTCATCTCTGTCAAAGACAAAGGCCCCCTGGGGGGCCAGCACTGGCCTGGGAAGACTGAGTTATCTCGTGTAACAAAAGATAACAAAAGACTTAACCTGCCTCAGGGATGCAGGCCAGGCCCCAGTTCCCAAAAAGAGTGGGGGAAGTTTTAAAGAGACAGAAAATATTTTTGCCATTTTTCTTTCAGGCCATTCCCTCTGTTACATTATCTTCATCTTACTAATGGGGAAACTGAAGTTTAGAGGTTAAGTAACATGGTCAAGGAATCACTGCTAATAAATGGTGCTACAAGGATTAGAACTAGCTTTGTATGATTCCAAAACCCAGTGCACATAACTACTTTACTGTGCTACAAACTCATTATTGCTATTAATTGTTATTTGTTGCAAATTACTTGTTTAAGACTGGCATGTAGTAGGGAGGGCACCACTGGTCTAATAGAATGGGGTTTTAAAAAATAAGGGGTCTGGCTGGGTGTGGTGGCTCACACCTGTAATCCCAGCACATTGGGGAGGCCAAGGTGGGAGGGTCACTTGAGGCCAGGACGAGTCTGGGCAACATGGAAACACCCCTGTCTCTATTAAAAAAAAACAACCAAAAAGCAGTCTTGTATTTAAAAAAATTTAATAATTTGAATGATTTGAACCAGATTTGAAGCACTTCCATGGAAGGAAGAGACAAATTCCCACAGTATCAGGGTCCTGGCAAGGTGTTTTGGGAGGTAAAGATAACTCTTTCTCACTTCTGGAAAGGTATGGGACGTGCAGAGGCAAAGTCCAATATCAAAGGTGGTCTGACCGTGATGAAAGTAAGGAGGCCTGAACACGTTTGTTCGTGACAACACTAATAGCCAGCAGCAGCAGCAGCGACAACGCCTTATGTGTGTTCAGCACTTTACAGGGAGCACGCAATCCTCAAACAACCCTAGTGATAGGTACTTTGTCTCTGATCTGCAGGTGTGAGAGACAGAGGCTTAGCTAGATAAGAGGCCTTTTGCTCAGCGTCAGGAAGGCGGTGAGTAGGGAACGTGCCTTGAGCCCGGGCTGTCTGGCCATTTTGCCGGTCCACACCTCCCAGCTCCTGTGTGCAGGAAGCAACTGTTGTACTTCAGTTTTTTCTTCCATCACCTGCTCATAGGATACTTCTTTTTTTAAATTATTTTTTTCTTTTTTGAGACAGGATTTCACTCTATTGCCCAGGCTAGAGAGCAGTAGCATCATCATAGCTCACTGCAACCTCAAACTACAAGTGATCCTCCTGCCTCAGCCTCCCTAGTACCTGGGACTATAGGTACGTGCCACTTTATGTCTGGCCAATTTTTCTATTTTTTTTTTTGTAGAGATGGGGTTGCCTTCTTGCTCAGGCTGGTCTTGAACTCCTGACCTCAAGTGATCCTTCCACCTCAGCCTCCCAAAGTCCTGGGATGACAGGTGTGAGCCACTGTGCTCAGCCAAAATATTTATTTTATTTTTATTTTTATTTTTTTAGAGACAGGGTTTCAGTCTGTTATCCAGGCTGGAGTGCAGTGGCACAATCATAGCTCACTGCAGCCTTAGGCTCCTAGGCTGAAGGGATCCTTCTACCTCAGCCTCCTGAGTAGCTGGACCCAGGCATGCCTGTCAATTTTTTATAAAAAGTTTTTGTAGAGACAGGGTCTCACTATGTTGCCCAGCCTGGTCTCAGACTTGTAGACTCAAGTGATCCTCCGCCTTAGCCTCCCAAAGTGCTGGGATTACAGGCATGAGCCACCACCCTGTCCCACATACTTCTTAAGTGCTATAATTTGGTTCAGGACGTGTCAGTTTGCGAAATGTGATCAATGTGGAAGGCCAGCTAGACTGTAGGGCCCGTTATATTTTAGAAGTTCCTGGGTCTGTGTCACAGCTGTCGTTACCCCTGTGCTAGTGCTGCTGCCAGGGTGGCACGGTGGCATGTGGGGGAGCCTTGGGGGCAGGCGGACTTGGGCACCGTTCACCATAGCAAGTCACTTAATCTCCATGCCTCAGTTTCCTTATTGTAAAATGCTGACAATTTGCATAGATAACCGCTCTAATAGGAACCATGCCTGGCATATCATATTAAAAACATTTTTTTTTTACCAGCTTCTTCCCGTAAAACCATTTTATATCCTGACAGCCTTAAGGCTTAAGGGAATTTAAAAAATTCTTTCTGTAAGAGGACCTCTGACTGAGTCGTTTTCTTTAACGTACTGTGGGGTCTGGCAAGTACTCAGGCGCTAAGTGGTAGCTTTTGATTTACTGTATGCATACTGTAGAACTTCACCATTTTCATTTATTTCATCAAATTTATAACATACTCCTTACATTACTATATTAAAGTATAATATACAAAGTGGACTAATCTTGGGTTTAATGCACAATGGACTTTCACCAACGGAACAGACCAACACCCAGATCAAAAAACACTATCAGGCCCCAGAAGCCCACCTGGACATAAAATTTACTTTTGCTTGTTTTAAAATTGTAGCATATCTTTCCTGTAGGATCTCCATTATTTTTAAGTACTTATACTGAAGTGATGTTATTTAATAGACGTTCCTAAGACAGAATTCTCCCAACCAGAGGACTGGGGCTGCCGTCGGGTTACGGGTGTGCTGAGACGGGATGCTGGCCGGGGGAGGGGGGTGTGGGCGGGCTGTGGCCACCTGTGCCCCTTCGCCCCTTCGCCCCGATGCCCCAGTGCTACACAAATAATAGCATTTTCTGTGTTTGGTGGGATGTGAATGAGGTTGGAAAGCAATGTCTTTGGAGGCCTTTTAAAGTTTGTTAATTCAAACAAGAAGCATGTTAGTTGTATATAAATAAGTCCTTTTAAAGTGTTTGAGAGTGTTTGAAAACAGTTCTCCCAAATATTAAAAATATTCCTTGTTTCCATTTCTTATGAAGGAAACTTTTCCTTTGCTAAGATCAGTTCCCTCCCCCAGCTTTATTGAGGTATAATTGACAAATAAAAATTGTATATATGTATTTAAGGTATGCAACATGATGTTTTCAACATACGTATGCGTTATGAAATGATTACCACAATCTAGCTAATTAACATATCTATTATCTCACATAGGTATCTTTTTTTTGTGGTGAGAATACTTTAAGATTTACTCTTTTAACAAATGGATCAGTCTTTCTTAAAGTTGTTTTTAATGACTAGACTTAATGCATACTTGCAAAGAGTAAAAATGGTGCAGAGAGGTACAAAATGAAAAGTAAAAAGACTGCCTCCTCCACTAATGTCTTATGTTTCTTGTGTATTTTTCTAGCTATGTTCTATGCATATGCAAGCATTATTTTCTTGCCTTTTCCCCTAAAGTTAAACCTTGAGTATCTTTCCTTGGCAGTACATTAGACTTACCACATTTCTTTTAAATGTCACATAGTGTTCTATCATAACAGTATATCATGATTTACTTAGTTGGTGTCCTGATGACAAATGTTTAGGTAGTTTTCAGTTTTTGGCTATTACAAACAATTCTGCCATAAAAATCCTTGTACCTGAATCTTAATGTATGTGAATTAAGGATATTTATAGGATAATTTGTAGAAATAGAACACTGGGTCAGAGAATATGAGATTTATATCTTTAAAAAATATTGCAAAATTAATCTCCAGAATATTCCACCAATATTGTACACTCCCTTTTAAGTGTTTGAGGACTTGATTTTCTACACCTTTCCAGCACTGGATATAATCAAATTTTTTATTTTTGCTAATGTTATAGATTATAACCTGTTCTAACTTGCATTTCTTTATTAATGACAGTATCTTTTTATGTGTTTATTGACTATATTTTTCTGTTACCTACCTAGTCACATCATTTACCTATTTTCTATTGGGTTGTTTGTCTTATTGATTTGTGAGAACTCTTTGTATATTAAGAAGCCAAACCCTTTGCTTTGCATTGCATGTATTTGTATTGCATATATTTTTCCTCAATTTGTTTGCTATTTTACTTTGTTTACTGTCTTTTTAAGCAATCCTACCAATATTTAGAAATCTTTATTTAGTTAAATATATCAGTCTTTTTCTTTGTGGTTTTGGTATTTTATGTCTTGCTTAATCCTATATTCTAATATTATAAAAAAAATTTAACTATTCTAGTATGATCATATTTTCTTTTTTCTTCTTCTTCTCTCTTTTTTTTTTTTTTTACATTCTTTATTATTTGATCATGTGGATTTTGGGATAAAGAACCAGGTAGGGATTTATTCTTTTTTTCCCTCCCTTCCAAATGCCTAGCTAGTTGTTTTAATAGCATGTATTGATTAATTCATATTCATTATCTACTGACCTGATATGCTATTTTTATCATAAATGAAATCCCATGTGTATGTGGGTCTGTTCCTGGACTCTTTATTGTTCTATTAAAAATTCATTTACTTCTGAATTTTAAATATTTAGAGTCATTACAGCCTGACTTATGTATTTTTTCCTGGGTTGCTTTTTTCATTTTCTCTTGACGTACACACACTGCATTCTGTTGTACACAAAGAATAACAGTTTTAAATTACAGATCTAAAGAAGGAAATTTGTCTATGTGGTAAATATGTGGTAGATTCTGGGTGATTTTTCATATGCTTCAGGTAGAAAGATCTCTTTTGGAAGAAACAATTTGAATCATTCAGATACACTAATGAAATTCAGCTGTGCTCTAAATCATCTGCGTGGGTGTAGCTAAAATGTGATATTTTAAGCTTAAAAACAGAATGTCTGCATGTTATTTGGAAATATTTTTACTTAATTTCTCAGCCAGCCCAAAACTTAGTGGGCAGCTGTAAAATACTTTGTGTCTTAGTATTTTAGAAATGTATCCTTCAACAAAGTCCTCTGAGCCTCACTGTATTTTTGAAAACATGGTTACAGAATTAGTTGCATCTGGAGAAGACAAAATTCTAAATGTAAATCCGGTTTCCTGATGATGAACATTCTCCTGATGCAAAGTGGATGAAGTGACAGCAGAGAAGACATCAAAGGGTTTGGTGCTCAGGGCATTCTGTATTCTGTCATCGTGAGGTGCCCTGTGGGACGGTGTTTTGCACAAGTAGCTGAGTGGCAAGCATTAATGAGAGCATGCCTCTCTCCCTCCTCCTGTTATGATTTATGGGATGAGTTTGGGGAAAAGCACCTCCAGGGTGGAGAGAAGGAAGAGAGCTCAGTGTTTATCCTCTCCTGTGAGTTGAGTTTGCAGGATCCTGTGCTGACAGCTCTGTGTTTTGAGAGTTCCACTTGAACCTCAGAAATGAAATCAGAACCACAGGGCTTGAGTAGACGCATTCTCCCCTCCGTCTGGCTTCTGTCATCTTAACTCACTGGGTATCTGTGGTTTCACATGGCTGCGTATCATGCTGGCTCGTTTTTATTTGGGCAGTTTAGCCACTTGGCATTATTAGGTCTTGTGTAGTGCTTTCTTTGGTCTTTTCTTCTGTTTGGGAATTTTTTTTTTGCGACATCAAGTAAATAATTTATTACCTCTACTGGGTGGTGGACAGGATAAAGTAAAAGAGGGAATAAGTACATTAGAAAATTAACTTGTGCAGGGTGATATGAGATTCTCTCTGCTTTTGGTTTATACCGGCTGGCTTTACTGCCACTAGGGTAACCGGTGATCAGCTGGGTTGGGAATCTGCCCTCTTGGTGGATCTTACAGGGCGGTTCCTGCTTGATGATGTAAAGATGCCAGCCTTTCTGGGGCTTTGTCTTTCAGTCTGTGGTAAGAAGAGCCTCCTGGGCCCGACGCTGTGGTTCACACCTGTAATCCCAGCACTCTGGGAGGCCGAGGCGGGAGGATCGTTCGAGGTCACGAGTTCGAGACCAGCCTGAGCAAGAGCAAGACCCCGTCTCTATTAAAAATAGAAAGAAATGATCTGGACAGCTAAAAATATACAGAAAAAATTAGCCAGGCATGGTGGCGCATGCCGGTAGTCCCAGTTACTCGGGAGGCTGAGGCAGGAGGATCACTTGAGCCCAGGAGTCTGAGGTTGCTGTGAGCTAGGCTGACGCCACGGCACTCACTCTAGCCTGGGCAATGGAGTGAGACTCTGTCTCAAAAACAAAAAAAAAAAAAAAAGAAAAGAAAAGCCTCCCCAAACAGATGGGAATTGAAATCATACAAGTTGTAATGTGTACACATTTGTAAAGGTAGGCTTCCATTTTTCATTCATTTTTCTCTTTTAATATATGTATGTGCACGGAGGACAAAATGTGGAAGATACACAGGTTAGTGGTGACAAATAGTGCCCTCCTGGAGCACAGGCTCCTGTGGCTCCCTCAGAGCTCTTGGGCCACACCCAGCACAGGTACCAGACAGCCTGCGTCCAGGGAGGACGTGGGGCCACACTCACGTAGGCAACAGGGAGGAAGGTGGGCCACTGGGTGAGGCCGGGCCAGCCGGGCAAGGGCGGCACCAGAGCCCTGGGTCTGCTGTTCCCAGAGAAGGCTCCTCAGTGGTGGAGGCCCAAGTCCTGTGTCCACTGCCCAGGGCTCCAGCTGGGTGCACAGATGGCAGAGTCCAGCCCCGGCACAGCCGCAGTAATGCTGGTCTCCAGGCCCCATGCTGAGTGCTCTGTTTACCCGCTCTGGCCCTCACACAGCCCCGTGAGCCAGGGTCCGTGCTGGCGTGCAGCGAGAAGGTGGGCGCTGACTCCAGAGCCCACACTCTTCACCGGAGCCATCTCTTCCAGCTCTCCTTGGTGCTTGGTGCTACTGCAAGGACTTTCTTTTCCCCACTGCCCTTAATTGTCATGATGAAGTGACAAGGTCACAGGCAAATTAAAAAACCCCATGAAGGAATCAGCTGATGGGAGCTGAGCAGTGCAGGGTGCCTCGAGCACCCAGGCTGCAAGTCTGAACCAGTTCATTGGTTTGCTTGTGTAACAGGTTTTTTTTCTTTTCTTTTTTTGAGACAGAGTCTCACTCTCTTGCCTGGGCTAGAGTGCAGTGGCATCACTGTAACTCACAGCAACCTCAAACTCCTGGGCTCAAACCATCCTCCTGTCTCAGCCTCCTGAGTAGCTGGAACTATAGGTGTGTGCCATCATGCCCGGCTAATTTTTCTATTTTTTGTAGAGATGGGGTCTCATTCTTGCTCAAGCTGGTCTTGAACTCCTGACCTCAAGCAATCCTCCTGCCTCTGCCTTCCAGAGGGGTAGGATTACAAGTGGGAGCCACCACACCTGGCCACAACATATATTTTTTGAGCCACTATTAGTATGCAAGAGTTTTGCTGGGTGCTGAGTACCTTATGAGTTTTCAACTTCTGTGCCAACGCTCACCTTCCTGAGTGTGATAATCTGGAACATTAGCTATATTGAGTTCACTGGGTGGCTGCCAAAAGCCACTGTGAGGAGTGGGAAACCTGAGGGTAGCGGAAGGGAGGAGTGGCGTGGTGGCCTGGGCTGCTTCTGCATGGTCCCTGGCTCTGGACCGCACTGGCTGATGTGTTTGGATCTGTGCTGGAAAACAAGCAAGCGGAGTGGTGAGTTGCAGTTTCCACCATCACAGCACTTGGCATTTTCCATGCTGTAAATCTTTATTTTTTCCACTTCAGTGTGAGTGGAATCACTTCCACTGGAGTTAGTCCAGAAATTGCTAAGTCAGTGGGAAATAAGAGTCTAAAAGTTAGGGATAGATTGCGCTTACCATGCAATACCATCTATTTAAAATGATCCCAGATCCTAGATCCTCCCTCCTCCGGAACAGTGAGCCGCTCTCTTTACCCCTCTGCACGCCAGGTCACAGCCGTCTGATGCGTGTGGGCTGTGGAACATGCAGCACGTGCTGCAGCAGATGACAGGACGGCCGAGACCACAGTGCTGCACTCTGGCGTTGCCTGTTGCCCGTCAGACTGAGGGCAGGCTTCTGTCCCTAGAGTTGTCCCATCCTTCAGGATCCATAAGGGATTCTAGAAGCCCAGGTTCTCCTCCTTCATTCTGCTTAATTCCTCTGCCTAGAATTTTAATTCCCATTCTCTGCCTGGAGTCCCAACCCGAACTCCAAGCCTATCCCTTTTTCTGGGCCCTGGCTGTCTCTGGGAGTTGGGGTGTGGACGGGACCCCTGAGACTGTGGGCTGCTGTCTGCTGTGGCCTCTGTCCCCTGCTCTGTCCATTAGATTCTCGGGCCCTCCTACAGCTGGGTCTTTCCGCCGGTCTGCAGACCCCGGCCCGTCCTTCCCGCATGGACTCCCACAGAGCCCGCATACGGTAGTGCTCTGGTCCTCTGGAGAAATTAGGTCCCTGAAGTTTCAGGTGGTAGCTATTAGAAAGAAGAGACTAAAAAAGATAATCTAAACATATTTTTGGGGAGAGGGAAGGATGATTGATGAAGTGATTATTTAAAAAACATATAAATTATTTAAAAGTAAATTTTCTTATACTTGTATTGACAAAAACAAGCAAATTTTGCTGGCATGGGTCTGGTCTAATTCTTCCTAATTGAAAAGAGAAGATTATCTAAACATGGCAAGGGGAAGGAATGCGTTCTGTCATATGGGAGAGGACTGCCACATAACGGGACCTGCACCTGCTACATGGGACGGAAGTTGAGGGAAGGAAGGAAGGAAGGGCATGCTAAAACAAGGCCATGCTCGGGTCCCTCAGACCAGCTGTCGAAAGCACGTAACAGCTAGTACATCTGTCAAACTCTCTGTGCTGAGCACCGGGCAGACTCCTTCCCTGCACTGTCACAACCCACTGAGGTACCACTCTTACTAGCACATTGTGCAATTCAGATTGAGTCCTGAAAAGTTAAATACTTGCTCAGGGCCCCCAGCCAATAAACGGCAGGACCTGTGTTCAACTCCAGGCCCGTGGGCTCCAGTGATCATGCTGTTAAAGCACCACGCCAGCTGCCTGCTTGTACAGGGACAGGACAGGGTTACATGTCTACCCAGGAGAATGTGGTCAAAAGCCTGGGGGGTTAAGTTGTGCGTTAAGCGCTGGGTAATCTGAGAGGATGATAGTGGCCAAGGTTGACCCACTCTCATTCGTTCATTGGCAGGTGCATGTTCTGAAGGAGGAAGGTGGAAGTCATCCTCCCTGAGGCATTGTTTTTACCAGGAGGTTTGTCCCCAGTGCTCGGGCTCCCAGTGGGTGGGACTGCAGTGTGACATTTGAAGAGCCAGTGAAGGAATTTAGAGGATGAGACTTTTGAATTCTTTGTCATAGGAGGTGATGAAACAGAGCTGGTGACTACCCCACAGGGGTGTGCTCATGCTCGCTGGGCATTTTGTGAAGCGCCTCGCAGGAGCACATTCTGTCCGTGCTGGAGAGAGACGGAGGATGGTGGTCCTGGGCTGAGGACGTCTGCCAGGCACCTGCCAGCAGCTCCCAGTAGGAAGCACCTTGGCCCCCAAGTGGCCTTTGAATATTTAACTGGAAAAGTAAGTGCTTTGCCTTTGCCACGTACACCCCGTAGAGGAGTTAAATACCTGGACGTTGAAACGGGATGGTGGAGATATTCCGAAGCAGTCGTGTTTTGGATACAAGTGTTTGTTCAAATTCATTGAGAAGAAGAATGCAAAATAGCCAGACCCCCTATGCGAGTAAGCTGAAGTGTTTGAAGTTGGAATGCCGGAGGAGGAAGGTCTGACCTAAATGTTCACCTATAAAAATAACTCCACAAGGCTGAAGCCCACGAGGGGCCCGGTGGGAAATGTGGTGGTAGATTGACGAAGGGCAAGTGTGGCGGGGTTGGGGCCATGTTAAGGGACCGCCAACCTCAGGAGGGAGAACACAGGTGTGTCCTGCAGCCGCCCCTGCGGAGAAGGTGGTGCAGGAGGACGCAAGTGATGGACGCAGCATCGTGTGCGGGATGTGTTTTGTGGGGTTTTATTCTTTCCAGATCTGTTTCTTCTTTTAAAAAAAGGCAGGTTTTCCTCATCTTTTACTGTCTTGTAGAAAAGCAATAATGTCTTCTTTGCCAATATGAAAACATTTCCTTTTGATTCTAGATCCTAAATCTAGCACTGCGCTCTGGAATCGCTGCCCACCGCGGCTGCCGATCTTGCTCCCCGTCCGGACCCTGCTGGACCGGACCTAGCTGGGCCTCCCCTGGGTGGTGCTCAGTGGCACTCGGTGGCGCTGGGTGCCAGGCGCAGGACCCTTCTCCCACCGCCGTGGAGGAGCCCCTGTCCCCCCACTTCCCTTTTGTTTATTTGTTCACTGGTAGAGCTGAAATTTCCCAACATATGTGAATTTGGTTTTCTTCATTCGTGAATCCCTTGAGGACTCGCGTTCCTCTTGGGAATTTTTCGTAAATATTTGCTGATTGTGTAATATGATATCAAACATCCATAGCCAATTTGGTAAATGTTTATTAACAGAGAGATTTGCCAAAGACAAGGGAAGTCTAACCTGGATTATGGTTCCAGTTTCTAAAAAGCCTTCCGATTGTGGTGTAATAAACGTGCTTTACACACATTTATTTTAGAAGCATGGCACTCTTTCATGGTAAATTTCCAAGTTTTCCCCCACCACTAGAAAAGGTTTTGGTGCCAATGTTTTGAGATATTATTGGATGATAGGGGCAAGGGCTCATTATTTTTGTTTATAAATCTGTATTACCTCTGTTTTACTCCTTCAAATAGCTATTACAATTTATTACATACTTGCACTTACAAATGTTTTATATACCAATTTTAAGAATGGATCAGTAAATTTATGTGTCTAGCGGAGAATCAGTATTAGTTTTGAATACTGTGGCAAGGTGACACTCTCAGCTTTATGACTTTCCATAGACAAGGTCAAGCACATAAAAATTCCAATCAAATGCCATAAAAAGCACAGTTCCATATGTCACTTTAATTCTATAGCGGTCTTTTTAGTCAGCATGGCTGGCAATTCCATCTGTTTCAATTTAAGATTAGCCCCAGCCATGCAGGTGATACATACACACACATACAGCTTACTTATATAATATATTAATGTAAATATAAGTATACAGAACACAAATGTGTTTGTTTAGATTGTAGTAGTGGCTGAGTGGGTGTTATAATAGAGCATCTGTAATTCAGTATTTAGAGTATAAAGCTGTTTTTTTCTTTTGTTTTTCCATGTAGTGCTTGGCATTAAATAATGCTGTTACTTATATGCTACTACTAATGAGCAGGTGACGGTCCTCCCCTACTGTGGCTCTTCTACAGAAATAAGTTGCCAAAGTGAATTGCTTGTGTTTATTATTCTGGTCATGGGTTAGCACCATGTTTTACCGTAGATTTTGTATTGGTATAATATTGATAGGTTGTCACAAAGGCAGAAAATTGCAGGCTAGAGCAAATTGTCCCATACCTATTATATAATCTCAAGTAATGATGATTGGTTATACATGGAGGGGCTGAAATAGTCCACAACATAAGGAAACCAAGCAGGGGTCTCTAAATAGTTCAGAGGGTTCTAACAGATGCCCAGCCCCCTTCTGCTTCTTGTAAAGCTCTTGTTACTGAATGGTCATAAAGAGAGTTTTGTCTGCCCTAATGCTCACCAACAAGACAGGATTACCAACAACGTGGTCCTGGCCAGCAGCCAGCCTGCCTGCATTTAAATGATGCTCGCTGCCGTGGCAACCCTGCTGGGCAGCGTCTGAAGAAGGAGACGCACAGCCCTGGTGGAAGACCACAGTGGCAGACACATCACCTGCCAAAAAGCTAAATGGGGGTGGGAGGTGTGATTTGTGAAATACACATTGGGGCTTCATCCTCATTTCCTGACTTGGAGCTCCTGAAACCCTTGGAATCTCCAGAGTGATTAGAGTGTCTTTTGTATGCTAATGATTGAGTGGTGGCTCATAGCCCCTAGGTGGCTTCAGGGGTGGGACTGGTCAGACTTTTCAGCCCCAGTCCCCCAACCTCTGAGGAGGGGAGAGGGGCTGAAGATTAAGCCCGTCACCAATGGCCAATGATTTAATGGACCATGCCTGTCTAAGGGAGCTTCCACAAAACCCAGAAGGACTGGGTTTGGAGAGCTTCTGGGTAGCTGAGCATGTGGAGGTTCCTGGAAGGGGGTGCTCTCACCTGGAGACGGAATGGAAACTCCGCCTTCCCACAGCCCTGTCCTGTGGGTGTCTCCCATCTGGCTGTTCATCGGTATCCTCTGTAATATCTTTTTGTCAGGGCCGGGGGAAGACTTCCCCTTCGCTGTCTGAAGGTTCACTGAAAATCACCGAGAAGAGGCAGGTTAATAGGAGAAAAGGCATACAAATTTATTAACATGCATACAGGAGCCTTCAGGATGAAGACTCAAAGATACAGGGCAAATTGTCCATTTTTATGTTTAGGTTCAACAAAGTATGGACAGGTGTGTAGAAATACGATTGGACAAAAAGGGTGTGATCTGATGCTAATTGACTGAGTGGGGAGACCCAGCAAGGCCTGTCTGTCTAGATTCTTCTTGGCCTCTCTTCCTTCTGGGTGTGGGCAGGACACTCTCTGGAATAGGGGTCTTACAACCAAAAGCCAAACAAGACAGTCAGGTAATTTATTTTTGGCCAGTTCTTACACAGAAAAGTGGGAGGAAAGAATAATATTTTTAGGTTTTATGGCTGGCTTTGGAGAAAAGGGGTTCTGGTTTCTGTGACCCACCTTGGGGAAGAGGAATTCTAGCTTCTATGGCCAGCCTCGGGGGAGAACAGGGCTGAGAGGCAGAAGGACAGGAGAAGGCCACGGAAAAACTTTTGCTTCTGAGGCCTTCATTTTGAGGGTATTGTTTTCTGAGTCCACATACTTTATAATAAACTGGTAAATGTTAAGGAACTGTTTCCCTGGGTTCTGTGAGCCCCTCTAGCAAACTAATCAAACCCAAGGGAGGGGTTACGGGAACCCCCATTTATAGCCGGTCAGTCAGAACTTAGGACTGGTGTCTGAAATGGGGGGCAGTCCTGTGGGCCTGAGCCTCAGCCTGTGGGGGCTGATGTCATCTCCAGGCAGGTAGCATCAGAATGGAGTTGAATTCGAGATGCCCAGCTGGTGTCTGTTACAGAATCGATGGTTTGCTTGGTGTAAGTGGATAACCCGCCACACATGTGGTCACAGAAGCGTTCTGTGTTGTGAGAATACAATAGGAGAAAAAAAGGTTTTTTTCCTCCTGTGGTGGCATTTTCCAAAAAGGACATTGGGAAGAATATGAGTTTAAAGAAATGGATTGTAATGCATGGTGTGGTATAGTGGCACAGTATATAAATAATCTCATAAATTTGGATTTCACTGCTTTAGAATTTGTGAGAATTCAGGCACAGGGTCCAGGATGAAGCTTTACCTTGTGGAAGTGGTGTGTGAAGCAAGCAGTAGGTCAAACAGGCTATCAGCATCATTCTTAGCCGATTGAGAGGAAATGCAGGTTTTTAGGTTTCTAAGATGTACTGTATTGATTAGGATACAGGCTGACCTGCCGAAACAAGAGATACCAAAGTATAGTGAGGCCAACAGGAGAGACATCATTTCTTTCTCCTCTGTTAGTCCTGGCAGCTGGTGGCTTGTGGGATCAACACGTGGCTTACTCTCCCGTCCTTTTCGCCAGCGCCTGGTCACATGGCCACCTCTACCTGCCAGGGAGATGGGAATATGTAGTCTTTACCTGGGTAACCAAGGGCCCAGCTAAAACTCAGGGTTCTTTTTCTAATAGATGCGGGGAGAGTGGGTATCGCAGACCCCCAGCAGTTTCTCTCACGCTCACCTTTTATGTTCCATCGAGAGGACACTGCCCGGCCAGCAATACCTGACTCGACTGGAGCTTAGACCCGCAAACAGAACTGATTCTCACTTAGACCCTGGGCGCGAAGGGGGAGAAGCAGGGTGGAGGAACTTGATGATTCTAGTTTAGACCAACCTGACTTTCCATCCCTTGCTGTTTGTGTGGCCTTAAGTTGGGCGGCTGAGCCTCTCTGACATGCCGATGCCTTATTTGTACAATACCGAAAATACCGGCGGTGGTGGCCGCCTCACAGAGGTGTTGTGACAGTGAAGTAGCACGAGAAACAGCAGAACATCCAGGCTGATGCCAGTCGTTAAGTTAGCTTGTTCCTTCCTCTCTAGGATGAATCATAGAAGTCACCTACTTACCCAATACTTCTAGTGAACAACTGATTTGCCCAGAACTTGATTTAATTTGCATTATTGCACCAGGATGACACTACTTTACAGTAAAGACATCTTCAAATGCAAATTTTAAAATTCTTTTGATGGGGTAATGTTCACGCAGAGGCAGCTCATCTTCTGGCCACATCATAACAATGCTAGACTAAAGGGGATAATACTAATAATAAAAGCGGGTTTCCTTGGGAAATGACCAGTGGAAGTTGCTGCACGGGGGTCTTTGGTGGCAGCGTGTGGCCACTAGGGGCTTTGATGTGGTCTCCAGCGGCAGCACACACTGCAATGCATGTGTCCTCCTGGCCTCTAGCAAGTGGCCTCTGGGTTCTTAAACCCAGACCCTACCGTGGAAGATGCTGGACTTGGGCAACCCCAGGCAGGGGCTGCGTGGAGGTAGGCCTGACTCCCGCTGGAGCAGCGTGTGCTGTGTGGCGTGACGGGCAGTCGCTGTGGGCACCCCCAGGACGAGGCAAGTTTTGGAATTGGGCGGCAGCACTAAGTGACCAAGAAAACCATTGTGGGTGGATCACAAGGCCTGGAGTGGTGGAGTCAAAACCCATGGGGCTAACTAGCGGCCCCTCGCCTGCCCAGCGGGGCTTTCTGTGCAGGGGAAGAGTCTAGTGGGAACCCACTGCTCTGGGCAGCGGCTGGGGGCCACCCTCTGTCCCCCCTCCCCCCACATGCGCCCTGCTGGCTCTCAGGCCTGCGGGCAGAGTGGAGGCCTCTGCCTAGACGTTTCCTTCGGGCCCTCCTGCTGTTCCAGCAGCCCCCTCAGGGGCGGTGACTCTCCCCGCCACCCGAGCTTGCCATCCAGGGCAGGGATTTCATTTGGACTTGCTCTCCTCGTTCCCACGTGGCTCCTTTGTTTCTTCCTGGAGCGGAACATGCCAGTCATCCACTGCCTGCGGGTGGCCTGGTGTGGCAGTGTCCCTAGAGACACTGAGGGAGCCAGGGAAAGCGAGTCAGTGGCCTCCCCAGGTGGCTGCCAGCCTGTGGCAGTGTGGGGCACCTGCCCCGCGTCCTGTCCCGTCCTGAGTTGTCCCCAGCCCTCACCAGCACATCCTGTTGAGGAGGCAGCTGAGTTCATTTTCACTGCTGTCTGGAGACTGCCTGGCAAGGTCAGACCGTACTGAGATTTGCAAGTTTGATTTAGGGCCGCCTTTCAAAGCAGGGCTCGGTGAGGATTGGATGAGAATCACGGCCCTGCCAGGCAGGGTTGGTGGAAGCAGCAAGGCGGGGGCTGGAGGGGCTCAGAGACTCCCAGGGGCAAATTCCCACTGAAGAGTCAGGGAGCCTTCTGGGAAGCTCCCGGGAGGAACAGTGGCCCCGTTTGTCTGGGTGGACAGGCCGGAAGAGCGAAGACTTGCTAATGAGACCGAGGAAATGCAAGTCCTGTTCGAGCAGAGGGAAGGGGCTTCCGCTGTGTCCTCAGTGTCAGGCTGAAGTGGGGCCACCCGTGGCCTGCAGGTTTATAGCTAGGGACGCTCTATGCATTCTCTTCATAGCTTTCTGTCTTCTCATGAAAGACGTTTCTGTCCGCAAATGTTGTAGATGAGAATAATGTCTGTTTAAAAAGAAGTTAAACAGGCTCTGAAATGTCATTGTACCGAGTGAAATGGGGACCAGTGACAAGCCTTTAAGAATTCAGCCCTTGACTTTTGTGATTTTTTATTTCTTCAGTTCTGTCTGGTAACTTTCCCTGTACAGGTGTTCCTGGCATATGAAGAAGAGTGATTAACAGTTGTACAGATAACTTTAATATACTTGAAAGCTATGAAATAATATGTCTGTTATTGAAAATAAACAGGATAGATATAATATCTGAATTATATATATAATATATGGATCACTTGAAAATAAAATATTGCCTTAAGTCAAAGAATAATAATACCTGAATATTTATATAATGCATATCTGAAAAGTATTTTAAAGTTGCTGTTATTTTCTGGATTTCCAGAAGGGTTGGTTTACACCAAGGCTGATTGGTTAGGAAGGTAGCACCTGGCGGACGTCTTATCACAGCTCCCAGACAGGAGCAGAGTTGGATGCGAGGGGGGGGGGTGTTGGGGGGAGCTTCTGAGTCTAGATCGCCCAGATGTGCTTCCTGCCCTGGGCCTAGGGGATCTGCCTTCTCAGGCCACATGCAAAACCAGTTCTGTTAGTCACCCCTGACACACCCTGAGTCACCACCACCCTCTCTGGGAAGCCACGGAGGAAACCTTGGCTGCAGCGACCACAGCACCAGGTTTTGCCCTCTTGTAGCCCTGATCTGTTTATTTGTCCTGCCTCCTGTGCCTTTGGGGCCCTGGGTCTCAGTTTGCAGAGAGATCTAACTGTGGACTCTGTGCAGGCTGTGCCTGAGGGCAAGGTGGGCGCAGACTCGCTTCGCTGCGGCTTCTTGCCTTGTCCTGTGTCCCAGGCTCCTCACAGTACATGCTAGATGCATTGCTCTTTTCCCATTTTAGTTCTCGTCTTAGTGGTCAAATTGCGTCTGAGAATTTCTTTTCTCATCCACGTCTTTAGTTCTTCTCTTTTTACTTTCCATGTCATGGTGTAAGGAAATTTGGAATAAGCAGCAGAGATTACTGGTATCTGCAGTGGAAAGCCATGCATTGTGTAGAGTGTACCCTTGCAAGGGTTCTGGTCTTTGCTTTTAATCAGTTTTACATCTCTAAGTTGCGGATAACTGGTAGCAATGCAAAGTAATTATTGTCCGTAGACATGAAAAAACAAAACAAAACCATGTTGGCCTGGTTAAAATGACCCCCTCCAAACCATGGGAAAAGTTAGTTTGATATTTGTAAATTCATTTCAACATTCCTTTATTCCATATAAATCATATAAATTTGTACTTCTATGACTTTTCCAACTTCTCGTTTTAACTGATTATAACATCTTATTGATTCCCTAATTAATGAAGTGAATAAAATCTTTAACATATGTTCATTTTATATCTGTAGGTGAGTCGATTTTACCTTTTGTAATTATTTTTAACATCAAATTTTGTAGTCCCTGTTAAAAATAACAAAGGTGCTGTGCTTCCTGGTTAACCAATGACAGGAATGGACCCTAGTGAGAGGAACTTAGATGCAAAAAGCAGAACAAATTAATCCTGACAGCTCAAGACTTTGGAAGTTTCTCTCTTAGTATTGTAAAAATGAGCATAGAACCATAAACAACCAACGGTCAAAGAAGAAATTACAATGAAAATTAGAAAATACCTTGAGATGAATGAAAATGGAAACACAATATACTAAAACTTCATGGCAGTGCTCGGAAGGAATCTTTTAGCTCTAAATACCTACGTTAAAAAAGAAGAAGGATTTCAAATCGATAACCCAACTTTACAACATAAGGAACAAGAAAAAGAAGAGCAAAATAAACCCAAAGCTATCAGAAGGTAGGAAGTGCAGGTTAGAGTGAAGATAAATGAAATAGAGAATGGAAAAATAATAGAGTAGAATAATGAAACCAAAAGTAGGTTCTTTGAAGATCAAGAAAATTGACAAACCATTAGCTAGATTACTGAGGAAAAAGGGGAAAAGGTGCAAATAACTAAAATAAAAAATGAAAGTGAAACATTACTACCAACCTTACAGAAATGAAAAGGACTGTAAGAGAACACTATGAGCAATCATAGGCCAACAGATTAGCTAACTTAGAAGAAATGGGGTTCGTAGCTTTATGATACAGATGCAGAAATCCTCAAGGGAAGAGTAGCAAACTGAATCCAGCAGCATATTAAAAGGATAATATACCATGACCAGGTGGGATTTATCCCAAGGAGCACAAGGGTGGTTCAACATAAGAAAACCAGTCAATGTAATATACCACATTAATAAAATGAAGGAAAAAACACCATCTGATCATGTCAATTGATGCTGAAAAAGTATCTGACAATTTCTAACAATGTTTCATGATAAAACTCGCAGAGAAATAGAGAGGAACTGCCTCAGAATGATAAAGGACATTTATGAGAAACTTACAACTGACATTCTGCTCAATGGGGAGGGACTGAAATCTTTGTATCAAACATCAGGAACAAGACAAGGACTTTCGACAGGGCTGTTCAACATAGCACTGGAAGTCCTAGTCAGGGCAAATAGGTGAGTAAAAGAAGTAAAAGGCATCCATATTGGAAAGGAAGAAGTAAAACTATCTCTGTTTGCAGATGATATGAACCTAGATATAGAAGATTTCAAAGAATCCACAAAAAACAACTATTAGAACTAATAAATTAATTCAGTAAAGTCACAGGTACAAGGTAAACACACAAAAATAAGAAAAATAAATTGTGTTTTTTATACCAGCAGTGAACAATTTGAAATTGACAAAATAATTCCATTTATAATAGCATCCAAAAGAATAACATACCTAGGAATAAGTTTAACCAAGGAGGTGAAAAATATATACACTCAATCAAAAATAAATAAATAAATAAAATGGCCAGGTGAGGTGACTCATGCCTGTAATCCTAGCACTCTGAGAGGCTGAAGCAGGAGGATTGCTTGAGCTCAGGAGTTCGAGACTAACCTGAGCAAGAGTGAGACCCCCATCTCAATTAAAAAAAAAAGCATACACTGAAAACTAAAAAACATTGCTGAAAGAAATCAAAGAAGACCTAACTAAATCAAAATACATCCCTGTTCATGGATTGGAAGACTTTTGGTTAAGATGGCTCTATTACCCAAAATGATCAACAGATTCAATGCAATCCCTATCAAAATTCCAATGGTGGGGAGGCTGAGGCAGGAGCATTGGTTGAGCCTAGGAGTTCGAGGTTACAGGGAGCTATGATTGCACCACTGCACTCCAGCCTGGGGGACAGATAACAGAGTACGAGATCCTGTCTCCTAAACAACAACAACAACAACAACAACAACAACAACAACAAAATTCCAATGACCTTTTTTGCAGAAATAGAAAAGCTGACTCTCAAGTACATATAGAATTGCAAGGGGGCCCCCAAATAGCAGAAATAATCTTGAAAAAGAAGAAGAAAGTTGGAGGACTCACACTTCCTGATTTCAGAACTTACTGCAAAGCTGTGGTAATCCAAACAATATGGTACTGGCATAAAGATAAGACCAATGGAATAGAATTGAGATTTCAGAAGTAAATCCATACATCTGTGGTTGACTGATATTCAACAAGAGCGCTAAGATCATTCAACAGGGAAAAAATAGTTTCTTCAACAAATGGTGTTGGGACAACTGGATAAGCATATGTTTAAGTTGGACCCCTACATTAGATATATACAATAATTAACTCAAAATGGATCAACGACCTAAGTGTAAGAGCTAAATTTATAATAGAACTTGTAATGGCAGACATAGGGTAAAATCTTCATGACTTTGTATTTGACAGTGGATTCTTAGATATGGCAACAAAAGTATAAATGACAAAAGAGAAAATGCATAAATTGGACTTCATCAAAATTAAAAGTTTATGTGCATCAAAGTACAATATTAAGAAAATGAAAAGATAGCCTACAGAATGGGAGGAGATATTTGCAAGTCAAATGTATGATAAGGGACTAGTATCTATCTATCTATCTCTATATAAAGTATACTTACAGTTCAACACAGAAAGATAAAATACCCAATTAAAAAACAAGCAAAGGGTTTGAATAGACATTTCTCCAAAGAAGATGTACAAATGCCCAACAAGCATGTGAAAAGATGCCCAACATCATTAGTCATTATGGAAATGTAAATTAAAACCACAATGAAATACCCCTTCATACCCACTAGGATGGCTATAATTAAAAAAATGTTGATGAGAATGTGGAGAAATTTAAATGCTGGTGAAAATTTAAAATGGTGTAGCCTCTGTTGAAAACAGTGGTTTGCTGGTTCTTCAAAAAGTTAAACATAGAATTACTATGTGATCTAGCAATTCTGCTCCTAGGTATATACCACAAACAATTGAAAAAAGGTATTCAAATACTTACACAAGAATGTTTATAGCAGTACTATTCATAATAGCCAAAAGGTAGAGACAGCTCAAATGTCCATCAATGATGAATAGATAAACAAATTGTAGTATATACATACAATAAAATATTATTCAGCCATAGAAAGGAATGAAATACTGATACATGCTACAATTGGATGCAGGTTGAAAACATTGTGCTAAATGGAAGAAACCAGACACAAAAGGTCATATATTATATGATTTCATTCATAGGAAATGTGCAGAATAGGTAAATCCATGGAGAAAAGTAGATTTGTGGTTCCCAGGCATGGGGAGGGGGGAATGGGGAATAACTACCTAGTGACTATGGAGTTATCTTGGGGTGAAGGAAATGTTTGGGAACTGGATGGGGTGGTGGTTGCTGCCATTGTGGATGTACTAAATGCCACTGAGTAGTTAATACGGTTAATTTTATGTTATGTGCATTGTACCACAGTAAAACAATTAGATATGGTTTAAATGTGAGTAGTTAGTTCCTGAGAGGAGGAAGATTTAGATCAACAGCATTAAATATTTTCCCATCCAAAACACATGGCACGTATAACACCTACAGCTGATGACATCCATGCAGGAAACACATTCCCTGGAATTCCCAGGATTATGCACACTTTCCAGTGAGTTTCCTGAATAACCTCCCTCCCCCTCAGCTTTGTTATGTTAACTCTGATTAATACAGTTACGTGTGGCATACCTCACAGAGGCAAGAATTGGTGACGTAGGTGATGGTCTTAAAATGACCATCACTTGATAATTTGAAGATTTGGGGACAGCAGTGTAGGGATAAAATATTAGTATGAAAAGTTACATTTATACAGAGAAGCTTAAAGAAGAAAACAAAATTTGTACCCTAAGCCCTCCACATAGATCACATCTGTTGACATATAAAAATAAAGACAAGGAATATATTGTATAGGATTACAAAAATTCAAATGATGTGGAAAGATACAGACTGGAAAGTGAAGGCTTCTCTACTTAGTACAATCACTGTTAATATGTTCTCGTGTTTTTTTTTTAAAGAAACTGTTTCATGGTTATGTGCTTGTGCTCACACAATTTTTTTTAAAAAACAAAGATATTATTACAGATTTATGTATGGCTTTTTTCCCTCCATATATCTTAGAGCTCTTTCCGTACTTACCAGCACCTACAGATGTACTTTATTCATTTAAATGGCTGCATCCTCATGATAACAACCAGTGTTCATTGAACATTTGCATGTGCCAGTCCCGTTTGAGTGCTGTAGGCAAGTTACCCTGCTTCATCTTCACCATAGTCCTTTGAGGCAGGTTCTATCATTGCCCCATTTTGCAGATGAGGGAACAAAGCGCAGAGACACCCAATGAGAGATTTAAGTTCAGTGCATCTGATCCCAGAGCCCAGGCTCTCATCAACACAAAGTTCTGCCCCACAACACAGTTAGCTCGTGGGAGAGCTGGGAGTTATCATAATTTGTAGTTTACATACCTTCTACTTATTGATTGTTGTTTTCTGGTCTAGTTTCGTCCAAGTGGTCCCTAGTGCGTGTTCCCTCTGAGTTTCGCACTGCAGGACTCTCACAGTCTCTGCCGTATTGGCATTCCCTTTATGTTGTCTTCCTTAAATTGCAGGAGGTAGGGAATAACTAAGAAGAGTAAAACAATTATGATTAAGGTTCGCAAGATTATGCCCAAGAATGGCTGCCAGATCTCGATCTCTTAGTCCAGAAGAGAGGGTGCCTATAATTTTTATAGCTTGGACTACATACAAAAAACCAAATTTCTGCAGACTACTCTTCTGTCATGTAGGGGAGGCCAGTCCCACTGCTGCATGAGTGAGCATCACACTGAGACTGTGGGTCACCCCGCCGTGCAGTGAACAGGTCCCGGGGGGAAAGGGGGCACGAGGACCCCAGCTAGTGGGCCCTTTTGTTCCTTCTTTCTTTTCTTCACACTGGGTCATTGTATCTCCCCGAACTGAGCTCCAGATAAGAACGTAGCTGTAACCTCAGCTACCAAACAAGTTTCACGTGAACAGGCCAAGGGGTAGGGGTGAGTCGACTTTGTGACTTGGTGGGGATGTTGCAGTGAGGCAGTCGTCTTCTGGGGCATCTGTGTTCTGGCTTTTGTGCAGCAGAGAAGAAATGGAAAGCGTGTTGATGCCAGACAGCCTTGTTGCTACTGGCTTGAGGGAGCGTAAACAACTAGCTGGTTTGGATCTAGGATCCAGATGAAACGTAATAGAAAACCCAAGCTGCAAAGCTTTTTTTCATTGGTCAGCAGAACGGCAGGACGCTGGATGCTGCTGCTGTCTGTGCATCCTGGCTGGCCGTGGTGCTCTTGGCCACTGGTGAGAGAGTTTGCCATTTTAGATCCATTTAACAGAAAAGGATATTCATCCAGAAGGATCCCGACCTGTGGTAAAAATGCAGGCTTGGCACGCACTGGGACTCTGGGAACTCATTCTTAAATATACTAATCCCTTTTGGGGACCAGTACGGGCAGTTAGTGGCACGCGAAATAGGGGATTACTGTAAGATTGGCCAGCGTGTTTTCATGTGCCACAGACACTTTGGAAAGTCTCTTTTATGCCAATTTGAGTAGGACACCAGATTTATGGGTAGGAAACCAAAGTTTGAAATTAGCTGCTAGGGCCATGGGGTCAGATCACGGTAGAGCAGAAGTTTGCACTATGAGTTCAGAGAAGGTCTGCAATATTTTTCTTGACCTCTGAATTTGTGCAAACCACTAAGTGAAGAAACATACTTCCTTTGGTTCATCTGACCAAATTATCATCTGTAACCCTTTGGCCTGGTTGCCTCAATCTAACTGCAAATCTTCCCGTCTGCTTGAGAGAGAACTGGGTGGGGGAAGGGCCCAGTGTATCTTTGCTCCCCAGAGTCAAGACCTGAACAGACAAGAGGGCCCAAATTGAAACCAGAATGATTTCACTCCTGGAACAAGTCATCATCTTTCCTAGCACATGTATTTTTCTTTTAAAACTAAAGTCCGTTGTAGTTTTGCCAAGCTGGAATGTAAGATGAATGTTCCCTGGCAGATTAGGGGATGCACTTAACTTTCTGTGACTTACATTCCGAGTGTGTGTGTAGCAGTGCCTTTAAGCCATGACTGTGGCCCATGGTGCAGATTAGTTACGCTGAGTGTAGACGTGGTTGAGAGACACTCCCGATGCTTTGATGTGAGCAAGGCCCTGACATCAGACCACAGTGATCTTTCACAGGCTCTGCATGGTCACTGCTTTCCAGGTGGGAGAAACCATTATTTTGATGCATCACTCTCCAACCACACTGGTAGAGCAACACATTACTAAGTTCTGGCTTGGACATTGAAACAATACTTGTAGCAGAAACTTGAGCTAGTGCATGTAAAAAAAATGGTGTGTTTAATGGTGTAATGGCAAAGTGAAGGTGCTAAATGGGAAAGGGTGTGACCAGGGCTCATCTCTAAAATCCTTGGGATGTTTCCTCCTAGGGGGTCAAGCTTCAGATGGGGTAGCCTGCTGCCCAGCTATGGACTTAAGGGGGTTACAACAGGCCCCACGGTTCAATTAAGAAAACAAAAGAGTGTCCCATGGAACCCAAAGGCAGCAATGCAGAAGGGCCCAGAAAGACAGGGAATGTACTAGAATGGCTCGTAGTCCTGGGAGTGCTGTCTTCCTGCTGCTTGGCTGAACTCCTCTCTGCACATCAGCTTCTTCCCACCTTGTGGACTCCCCTGCAGGAGTACAAGGTGCCTCCAGCCCCCTCTTCACACAGGAGCTTGGTCTGTGTGTGTAGGGACACACCGAGAGTTCTCTCTCCACCACACTTGCGTTGATTTGTTGCAGGTCTGTCTGTGACACCAGTGGGGCCTTCTGATGAACAGAACTGTGAAACCTGGAGGTCTGAGGGCAGCTGCAGCTGCCAGTCCCAGCATCCAGTTGATTTCTGTGTTTGGTGGCACCGTACTGAGAAGATCCTGATTGATATAGCATCGTTCTTTTATAGTTTCTATTTCTGTGTATGTTGTACATGTGCTATGATATCTTAGTACAGTAGTACATGTATGCAATTTATAAATGAATATATACATACTAGAGGATGCATACAAACTTTTTTATGATTAGGGATGGGCAATGAAAGCAGTTTGGAGACCTTCACTCTGGAATGCTTAGACAACATATAGAATGTTTACCCAAAATATCTCTGGGAATATTCAGTGATTCATACAAGGGACAAGTCATATCTTGATAAGCACGTACTATACATTTTCTTTCCTGACCCTAAAATAAACTTCTTAAAGAGATTTATATCCATAGAGCTGGAGGTAGCCACAAGTGGAATTTCATGGTTCCAGCATTCACTAGATCCTCACATCATCAGGAGGAAGAAGTGATTGTGCTGTGGGATTGTTATCACGCTGTCTGTACTTATCTGCATAAAACCATTTTAATGTAAAAATTAACCAGAGTTGCTCATTTATAAGAAGTAAGCAGCTTTATTTGAGATACTGCTATGATTTGTCCCCTCCAAAACTCATGTTGAGACTTAATCCCCAATTATGTTGAGACATGGGGCCTTTGAGTTGATTGGGTCAGGAGGGCCCTGCCCTAATCCATTTGTGGATTGTTGGTTTATCACAAGAGCATTAGTGGCTTTGTAAGGGGAGAAAGAGAGACCTGAGCTAGCACATGCAGCCCCGGCCATGTGAAGCCTGTGCCACCCTGGGACCCTGCAGAGAGACCCTGCAGAGAGTCCCTGCCAGCGAGAAGGCCCCCACCAGATGCAGCCCCTTGACCTTGGACTGCCCAGCCTCCATGACTGTAAGAAATAAATTTCTTTTCTTTATAAATTACCCAGTTTCAGGTATTCTGTTCCAAGCAACAGAAAATGGACTGAGCAGATACCTTGGCTGTGGACATTTTCCTCCCTAGCTTGGAAGGCCCCTCCTGGACCAAAGTGCTGAGATTCTTTTTATAAGGCTTTGTTGACTTCTTCAGGACTCAGGATGTGGACTGAAGGTCTCTTAGTGATGGGGAAAGAAAGTACTAGGGAATGGAGGCCTGGGAACCGGCCCTGCCCCCACTTCTGCAAGTAGTGTGACTGTGAATTGTGCTGGGCCTCAGGTGATCTGTAAAATGGGAGGAGTGGTCTCTCCCAGAGTCACTGTGAGAAGATCAAGTGCAGTAAGGACCGTGGTGGTGCTCTGGGAGCCAAAAAGCCTTTAGAATGTGGGATAGGATAGAAAAAGCCATTGCTTTAGTGTCTCAAGCTTTTGACAAAGGGTGTGTTCTAGCATATCCTGCATAAGGAATCCTTTACAAGCCAGAGCACTATGAGGTGCCACTGGGAAATTGCCACTGGGCCTGAGCAGTCTCACCCAAGACAGGAGGGGCGACTGTCCCTGCACAGGGTGTGTGGCTGCTGTCACTCTGTGCCATGAAGATGAACTGAAAGCAAAACTCCACCCCATTAAGGCCTTGAGGTCTAGCACTATATCTTGACTCTGTGCATTTTATGTGTTTATAGGATAAGGCACAGTCCGCGCTCCATCCCTGTGAGTTCCACGTTTGTGGATTCAACAGCCTCGTATTGAAAATGTTCAGGAAAAAAAAAAACTGTGTCTGAACTGAACATGATAGACTTTTTTTGTCATTATTCCTTAAACAATGTAGTATAACAACTATTTACATAGGATTTACATTGTATTAGGTATTATAAGTAAGCTAGAGATGAGCTGAAGTGTATGGGAAGATATGTGTAGGTTATATGCAAACACTACACCATTTTACATCAGGGACTTAAGCATCCACAGATTTTGGTATCTGAGGGGGTCCTGGAACCAATCCCCCACAGACACCAAGGGACGACTGCGTATCCTATAGAACCTCCAGTGGCTAACACGGTGCCTGGTATGGCTTAGACATGGAAGAATAAATGCACCATCATACCTGTTTGTATCACCGGGACCTATCACAGGATTGCTTGTCACATGAACTAGCACGGTGTTCATGAAGAGGCAGAAGAAGGTATAGTATGGAGGTGAGCAGCTTGGTTTCTGAGGCACAGACCAGGTTAAATTGTTTACCCCCCGAACCTGTTTTCCCGACTGCAAGGGGTCATAGTAGCACATCTCCATAGAACTGGGTTGAAGATTAAAAGAGATGATGCAAGTAAACACAGAGTATAGCACAAAGTAAGCTTAACAGAATGTAAACTATCATCATCGTTTCTTACAGCATGATTAGTGTTGTCAGTAGCTCATTAATAATCATGATTCAGAACCTGGAAGCTCAGTAGCTCCATTTTGCCTTGATGTCTGTGACCACCTCTACTTTAATTTTCCCTGAGTCACCATTTTGTGCTGCAGTTTCAACCCACCCGGCCACATGCACTTGCTTTTTAGGCCAGGTTCATTTCATTGCCCTTGGTCTTAACCTCCATCAGCAGGAGCTTCCTACTGTCTAGCCAGGCTCCAGATTAGTTTTCTGTGCTGGATGGGTTGGAAACATTTTTTGTAAGCCAGGGCTGTACCTTAGGATTAATGATGTGGTGTTAGCTCGATGCTGTGATATCTGGTGCAGCAGTGAGGAGCTGATCTGCCCTCACTTGTTTTCCTCTGACCTTCAGCTCGTCTTCGGCTGGGGAGCAGTGGAGGAGAATGCTGTCTAGGAAGCAGAGAGTGCATCTCCATGGCCTTGCCACTCAGAGTCAGTAGCACACTGATGTAGGCTGTTAAATTTGTCCACATCTGAATCTGTTTCTGTCTTCATCCCCAGTCCCAGCAACCACACTCCGCTTTCTCTCCTTTGAATGAGGGAAAGACACTAGCGTGCCCCATCCCTCACCCTGCAGACCTGGACGACGAAGGAGGAAGAGGGCGCTTTTGCTGCCCTCTGCTTAGAGGCTGCATGGTGGGGGGGATTCTTCTGGTAGCTGTGATTTAGGCTGCCTTGTGCTTCCTGGAAAAGTTTCTTAAACTAAGAGTAATATTTTAGCATTTATTTTCAAAGAGCCTAGATTGAAGGTGAGGGCTGTAGTAATGTCCCTCGAGTTGGAAATTCATTGATGACTTTTATTTGTATTTTTGTAAAGCCTCTTAATTATTTGCAGAAATGGTGGATGATTGGAAGAATTCTATTTTTTTAATTTCATTTTTAATTGACATATAATAATTGCACTTATTCATGGGGTACACAGTGATGTTTCAATACATGACCAGATCAGGGTGATCAGCATATCCACCATCTCAAACATTGGTCGTTTCTTTGTGTTGGGAACATTCAATATCTTCCTTCCAGCTATGTGGGACTGTTTACTATATTATTTATTGTTAAGCATAGTCATCCTACAGTGCTATAGAACACTAGAACTCCCTATTCCCTTCTCTCCCTACCCTTCCTAGCCTCTAATATCCTCTGTTCTACTTTTTACTTCGATGAGTTGAACTTTTTTTTAACTTCCACATGTGAGTGCGCTGGAGTAACTTTAAAACCATGAGGTAGTTACGCTGGCGTGATAGTTATGGGGAGGTGGGGGGTTTCTCAGACTCTACAGGCCCAACTTCCCCATCTCTCACATACTCCCTCCTTTGCTTCCAAGTTCCTGGCAGGAGGAGCTGGAAGATAAGAGAAACATCTCGAAACAGATGCATGGGCACGGGCGGACGGGTTGGAGCTCTCAGGGGAGCTCGGAGAAGCAGAGTGCCCAGCAGTGAGGCAGGCCTGCATGGGGGGTTGCAGTGCACGCCTGCAGGCAGCCACTGCCCTGTGCAGCTGCCGCCTGGGTGCCCTGTGTCTGGAGCGAGGTCTGGCCGCTGTTGAGAGGAGTCGGACATAGCAGAGAGGCGTGGGGGCAAGCTGGGCTCTGCCAGGAACCTCTCTGTGTGCTGACGGCCTTCAGAGAGCAACGCCCAGTCTTTCCTTCCTGCAGATTACTCTTGTGGCCAACTCTGACCCTGAACCCTGTGGAGAAGGGGGCTCCTGGGAGACGGTGCTCCCAGCACTAGCCAAGTTGACACTAGGATAATCCAGGATAGTGCACATCGGGTCAGTGTAGTGGTGTGTGTGTGTGCTGTGTGTGTACGCATGTGTGCGCATGCATGTATGTGTCTGTATGCATGTGTGTGCGTGCATACTTGTGTACACATATGCTTCAGATTCCCTTTGGGGAATGGCAGGAATGGCAGGCGTGGGGAGGCAGGGCCTCTGGGTTGGGGCAGAGGGCGAGGGCCCTCTTTGAGGCCCATTCATTCCAGTCAGAGTGGGGTCAGCAGGGGAGGGGAGAGGAGGGGAAGAAGGGGCTTGGCATCTGCTAGCCCAAGTGTTCCTGGGGAGATGCATGCATCTCTGCCCTCCGGGGAGCAAAGCTCCAACTTCTGACTACACTGAGCTGCTCCGACAGCCGTCCTTCTCCCTTCTCCCTCCTCCCCCTTTTCCCTTCCTCCCGCCTCGCCTGGCTAAGGTGTCCTTTTGCCTTCAGCTCTAATGCCCCTGCCTCTGGGAAGCCTCCCCTGGTCTCTTCAGGGTGGGTTATCGGTCCCGTGTATCCCCCCCAGCACTTACCACAGTAGATGGCGCTTTCCAGCTCACTCATCTGAGTTGTGCACTGGGCCGGAGTTCTGTGAGGGTTGGGACGTGGGGTCTTGCTGGGGCCTGTGAGCAAAAGGCGTGTTCTTGCCCTCCCAGTGTCAGGCAAGTGATGTGTGGGCTGGTACCTCTGATTCTGAGTTCCAGGCTGTGTGTCTGTACCTGTGTGTGTGCGTGTGACCCCATGAGGATGGCCACGAGGATGACTACCGCTGCCAGGGCCTCTGCTCCAAAAGTGCAGCGTGGAGGGGAGCTCAGGACAGCCTAACGGACAAGCTCTGCAGAATTGCCCTGGTGCATGGGACAGGAAGTAGGGCAGTTGTAGCCTTTGAGGTCAAGCAGTGTGTGGGTTTGAGCTGGCTAAGCGGTAGCAGTTCTGTCCTTCCCAGGGTTTGGACCCAATGTTGCTTTGAGCTTAGACATTCAGAGATCAGGAAGGTGGCCCAAAACATGGAGCTTGGCTCTATAGAGTAGGAGGCACTTAGGTGGCATCTATCTATTCAGCAGATCTTAAAGCTATTAATATTTAGATCATAGATTACATTGAGAATCTCATGAGGGACCTTCTTACCAGGTAAAAATCACCTACCTAAAGGTTTCCATATGCTTTGGGGGGATAGTAAATGCCTGAGGTCTGTGATCTGTTTCTAACCCTCATCCCAGAGATGCAGCAACCGGGGGCCAAAGAGGCATGTGCTTGCCTGAGGTCGAGACAGAGGAGAGCTGACAGGGAGATGTCATCTCCGGAGCTCTTTCTGTACATAGTTGGCCTCTTACCTGAATGGAAAGTTTAATTTTGCCTCTTTCTGGTGGTAGAAATAATGGCAGTGCCATCAAATTCTAAAGGTGGGAAAGTATCATGAGTGATCTTTGGGTGCTGGGGGTTGTAACTGCATCAGAGGTCTCTTGAGAGGGGCCGGTGTGGTGAGAAAGGGAGCACGAGACCGAGGTGGTCCCCATGAGCACATCCTTGGGAGCACTAGGGTGGGTTAAGGGCCATTGTGTCCTTGCCTTGCATCTAAGACTTTGCTATTACACATTTTCTCCAGTGCTTTAGGATCAATCTAATGAGCTGTCGTTTATGAGAAGGGTTAATATCAGGATTATCTAAAGCCAAGAGATGAAGTGGGTTCCAGGGATGCATCCATGCTTCCTTTCTCCCTCTGCATACCCAGGTCCAAGCACTGAATATCTGGCTGTGGCCAACCTGCTGGGTGGAAGAACATTCCTGTTTCCGATAACATGTCTTGTCACGGTTCCCATGGTCCCCACTGAGGATGTGTGTGGGCGGGAAGGTGAGGTGGGAGGAACCGAAAGAGCCGCATTCCAGTGCTGATTCCCTATTGAGTCACAGTGTATGGGAATGATACCAAACGGAGGAGAGTTTTTCCAATGGGATGAAAGAGCACTTAATAAAACGACGAATCCCTTCACAGGGAGCTGTGTAAATGGCTACTCAAAGCACTTCTGAAATGTCTAGAATGAGATCTTAAAAGCAAGTTCTGAAATTTCCAATTCTGTTTTCTGATCTGGGATGCTGTGACATCTTCCCTAGAGATTGATTCTTAGACTGAATTATTGCTTTACATGGTAGCTCTATCCATGCTGACTTCATTGGCTGACGTTAGGTTTATCACTAGTGCTTAATTCACTCTGAAAAGGTTTTTTCAGTTAAAGCAACGTAATCTCTTTTCTTTCTCATGGCCCAGGTAGTGGACTCCTGCAGGAATATTCAAAATCACTGCTCTTAGAGCCCTGTAAGTCCTATAAAATTTTTCATTCTTCAACCTATCACACTGCAGATCTCTCCTAAACCTTAATTTCCTAATCTTCAAAATGGGGATAAGCCTACTTCATGAGGGTTGTTGCAGGGATTAAACATGCAACATGCATGGACAGAGTCAGTATACGTGTTATCCATTACATCCGCAGTAGTTAGCCATTGCAGGGTAACAAGTTGTCCCCAAAACTTAACAGCTTAAAGCAACAAGTACTTACTATCTCATGGTTTTTGTGGGTCAGGAATCTGGGTATGGCTGAGTGGGCTGCAGTCACCTCACGATGGAACTGGGACAGGGTCTGCTTCCAAAGTCCCTCTGTGGTGGTTGGCAGCATGCACCTCCTGGTAGCCTGTTGTAGACGTGCCCTGGGGTCTCTCTCAGTCCCTTGCCTTATGTCGCCTCCGCAGACACACAGCAGCTTGTTTCAACAGACAAGAAAGAGAGTAAGAGGGAGTGTGAGAAAGAGGGCAGAGTGATGTCCCTCGCTTTTGCTGTATTTAGCTTCTTAGGAGCAAGTCACTGGGTCCAGGCCACAAGGAAGTGAATACCGGGGGGCGGAGATCACTGGGAGCTGATTTAGAAGCTGCCTACTGCAATTATGATCATTATTTATCCGTTTTTGCTAGATCTTCAACTCAGGAACAAAAATATTGTTTTGTAAAAAACTGCAGAATATAATCATAAAAATCCAAAGTTTGGATGGAGCTCAGTGCCTTTGTGAGCCGGGTATTCCGGTTGCACGGTGGATTTTCCCTCTGCGGGTGGGAGCCTGTATCTGTGTCACTTGTCAAACAATCCATCCTGCCCAGTGAAGAGCTCCCACACGTGTTGCTTGTGAAGAAAGAAAAGTAGCAAAGGAACAGTTGGTTCCTTTGGCAGGAAGTGTGATTTAAGTAAAAAAACTGTGTTAATTTTTTTTTTACTAGTTAAGGGACACACTTTCTAAGACTCATTAGATAAACTGAAATTTCTGCTTAGCTGCGCAGTTTGTACATTGGGACAAACTGCTCTCTGAAAATGCTGAGAAACAGTGGAGCTATTCTAAGAAAAACAGAAGTGAAGGAGTTATGGAATTGCTCTTCTTCCCCATTTAAAAATCCTCTTCCTTCTTTTCCTTCTTTAACTGATCGGAAAAGTAAGGGGGGGGGAGAGGGTGACAATGAGGTCTTCTGTAAGTGCTAGGCTAGAAGAGAGATGGCGCCTCGGGCACTTTGCTTTTCTCACTCTTGATAACGTCAGCGTCAGCGACTCTGGCTGTCTAGGACTCAGTAGCAGAACCTTCCTTTGCCGTCAGCAAGGAGATGCCACCCCGCCACTGAAGCCAGAGCACCTTGTGATGGAAAGATTGCCGAACTTGGCCATTGCCAGATCTGCCAGCTCTGGAATAACGAGAGGAAAATAAATTTAACAATAGCAGAAAGGGACAGTATTTTTTTATATTATAAATATTTTCTTATGAGGGATGATTTCTTCACGGTGGATTATGTCCCAGAACCAAGACCATCTTTTTTTTTTTAAACATTCATCTCAGCGTCTGAGAAGATCCGGGAAGTGTCCCAGCCTCGACACATGCTCTTGGGCAAGTTGCCCTGATTTCTTCCTTTGAGAAGATAATGCTGCGGTCTAATCAGACACACCTAGAGAGATGAGGAGACCAAGCAGCTTGAATGGAAACCTTTCAACAGACAATAGAAACAGACCCACAAAACATTGAAATAATGGAATTATCAGGCATGGATATCAAAATATGAATGTTTAATAAGTTCAAGGAAATAAAAATCAAGATTTAAAAATTTGGCAAAGAATTGAAAATAGTAAAATGAATAAGATAAAAAATTTACAACTGAAAAATGTAATAACTTATATTAGAAAATCAATAGGTTTATCATCATATTTGATACATGTGTAGAAAGAACTGGGAGGTAGATCAAAAGAAAATCTCCAAGCTCAGAGACACTCACAGAGATGGAAAATAAAGAAAAGAATACAAGATGTGTATAAGGTGAAAAGTTTAACATAGGCATGATTAGAGTTCCATAAGGAGAAGAGAGATTTAATGGAGCACAAGTCATATTTGAAGAGATAATAGCTGGTCCTCTTCCATATAAAGTGCTTAGCTTGGTGCCTGGAACTTTTTATGTGGTCGGTAAATGCCAGCTCTTCTCATTGTCAGTATGATTATTTTGCTCATCCCTGCTCCTTTGAAAGATTTATACTATTGGCAGTATTACTGGAGTGCAAATCCATTAGGCCATTTGTTCCCCAAAGGTTTTACAGTCCTGCAGTGTTTCGCTTGTTCTGGAGGTCTGGAGGCCTGGAGTCGGGGTGGGGTCACAGGGGGTTGAAATTCTGTTTGAAAATAGAGTAAGTTTCCCAGTGGAAACAATGTTTCTCATAAGTGGATGTGGGGTTACAATATAGACTGCTGTAGTTCAGTGGCAACCTTGGGAAAGAATCCTTCTTTGTTTATTGCATTAATTCAATGGAAAAATGCATATTTGCAGTTCAGATGATTTAGCCAGCAAATGCCCATTTGGAGCACAGCCATGAGCAATCTAGTCGATGTATTGGGGATTGCCTGACAATCATTTCAGTCACCATCACCCTAACCTCTTGCCTTAGATTGCTTTGTAAAGTTTAAGTCTCATCTGTAAGTGTCTTCACTGCAGGAATCAGGACTTAATCTTTTTATCCCTATCCCTGCGTACTGCTGACAGCATAGACAGTGACTCAGTGCAGGAGTTCCTGCGTGCATGCCTTCCGGAGAGCAAGGGATGTGGGGAATGCGAGGCCTGAGTCTTGGCTCTGCCTTTAGTAGTTACAGGAGCATGGGCAAATCCTTATGTTCCTTACGCGGGAATTGTGGACGATGTGTCTCTCCTCCCCTTTAAAAATGGCTGTTGTGGGGACCGAGTGAGATGAGTGTGTGACCGTGTGTGTGTGTGTGTGTGTGTGTGTGTGTGTGTGTGTGTATGTGTGTGTGTTCCCCTTTGTACCATCCCATCATCTCTTTCTTGTGGCTTTCATGTGCTTCATTTCTGCTTATTTCTTCATAATCTCTTTTTTTCTTTCTTCTTTTTTTTTGAGAGAGGGTCTTGCTATGTTGTCCAGGCTGGAGTATAGTGGCTATTCATACGTGTAGTCATAGCGAAGTGCTGCCTTGAGCTCCTGGGCTCAAGTCCTCAAGTGCTTCTCCTACCTAAGCCTTCCAAGTAGCTGGAATTACAGGTGCACATCACCACACCTGGCTATTTTTCCATATTCTCTAGTAGGATTTTTTACATCTCTCATGGCCAGTTTTTGACCTCAAACATGGCACCTTATTCTCTGGGCTTTATAGATTCTTTCATGTGGAGAATTGTGGATATTTCCAGGTACTGCTCATTAATATCCATGGGACATTAATCTAAATACTTAAGTTCACTTATGCTAGGTATATGTCTAAAATGAGTTCTGTAAGGAATATTTTCCCTCATGAGGTAGATAAAGAAAACTTACCTTTTTGAGTGTGAGAGAGCTAAGTTCCATTTTTATCATATATGTTGTTAGTTCCTCTTTGTAAATGGATTCTGAAACATTTGTTATATGCGTTTCAAACCAACCATAGATGAAAGAATGGCAGCATTGTTCCTGGGAATGCTTAGAGCTTTTTATTGACATTTGTTGATATTTTATTAATAATTCTGTGGGTTGGTTTTATAACTACAGTAAAATGCATGGAGTTGGGTTTTCTTACATTGTTAGCTCAATTCCTCCCCCCTTTTTTTTGTGGTCAGCAAAAGGGCATGTTTAATAGAATCTTCAGGCATATCCCCCCCCCCGCCGTCTGCCTCCCCCTTTGGGCTTGACTGAGGTTCCATTCTACAAATAAGCAGCTAGCTTGTTTTCCCTGGAACAGAGGGAGAAGACGGAGATTTGAGTGAGATCTGCTCTCACCGTGCCCCACAGGGCATCTATCTAGTAGAGTGTGTGGCAATAAAACCAGCATGTTATGGATCTGAGTTTAATAATGTTTTCCGCTTTTATGACACGTTTTTTGGGTGGTAGTTACTGTGATTTAGAAATATCAGACCCTATTCACTGCTAAAGCATCTCTCTGGTAAAAGTGCTAGGGATGTATTGGGATTGGTTTATACCACCAAGGTGTTGTTTAGGGCTCAGAGGCAAACAGGCCCAGTAAGTCTGTAATTCTGATAAGCCCATGAACCGTGTCCGGTGCAAACTGCTTCAGTTCTGTTTGATGGAAAGGGAGGCCTAGATGCAAAGTCAAAGTGATGGATGAATTGGAGGTCTTCAGGGAGCTCACTGGTAGTTTTAGGAGTGATGTGCAGTGTTTTTGACCTGGAGTCCTCAGTCCGGCCAACTGATAGCATACTTCAGTTTAGGGAGCTTAGACTCTTGCGGGGTATGTGTGATTGGGGTTTTCTGTTGGTTGCTTTGTAACAAACTCAGTGCAGGGGGCCAAGGGGTAGGGTGGAACAGGAGTATATTCTCTCCCCTTAGTCAAAGCTTCAGAAAAGTGTTTTGTGGGTTAATACGGAATTTGTGCTGCATTTCTGTGGGGCTTCTTTGAAATTTGTAAGGCCAGACAAGCAGTGCTTCCTGGATTGAATTTCCTGAGCCTGTTTGTTTTCCATTCTGAGGAGACCCAGATTTTGGGGCTGTAGAAAGGGCAGGCAGTACCCTTGAGTATCCCTGGCCTGGTTGCTGGGGCCCAGGGTCAGGGACCGAGCCCTGCCTTTCTCCGGGAACACATTCCTCTGCAAGCTCCATCTTCTCCCAGAGTGGGACTGGCGGGCATGCTGGCACTGCCTCCAGTTACTGCACACTCCCTTTGCCTGCAGTGGTCGGGCACAAGGCCATGTGCATGCCAGGTGGGGGTGGGGTGAGGTGGGTGGGGTGTGTGTGTGTTTGCACGTGTCCATGGTGCTTTGACGGGATCTTGACCCCTCTTACTTGGATTTCTGCAGTGCTCTTCGCCTCCCTCACCTTGTGGGGGCAGAAGAATCGAAGCCATTAACTGTCCACAGTTCTGCCTTTTCTCTCCTTATTTCATTTCTGTCTACCCACGAGGTCTGGCGGCACCGGGCAGGCCTCCTAAATTTCAGTTAAGCTCCTTATCAATGTTTAAGATACTTAAGGCTTTTTAGAAGTATGTAAGACTTAAAGTCTCAACACTTAACTAAGTAATGACAGAACAAAACAAGTAAGTGGAAAAATCCTCACCATATAAGGTTATCTCTGATCCTGAGACCAGAGGGAGATGCTGGAATGAATCAGGTGGTTCCAAACGGGACGTGTACTCAGGCTCATTTCCAGAGTGTACCTTGTGGGCAAATCATGTTCTCTCTCTGTAACATTTTGATAGGAATAAAATCAAAATTTAAAAGACTACTGTATGTGCTATAATTTATTTAACTTATAGTTACTTTATTTAGACCATTTCTCATTTTTGTAAGTTATACTACAATAAACTTTTTTGTGCTCATTTTTTTCCTTCATTTAACTACATTCTTAGGCATGGAATTCCTGAGTCTGTGGGTCTTGTTATAGTTTGATTTCCTTTCCATGAGAGTCATGCTGATTTATAGTGTTATCAACAATGTGTATTCCTTATTAGTTTCCTAAAGCACTTCACCAGCTGTAACGGTTTCTAAAAGGTCTGCAGAGCAGTGCTTAGGGAGTTGGGAGTGGGAAGAGCCGGGGGGAGGGTGGTGGACATCAGTCGTGAAGAGCAGAGAGGCCGGAGAGGACAGCTGTTTCTTCTTGTGCCCACCTCGAGTCATAACGCGTCCCCGTAGGGCTGGGTTGAAACGATATTGAGGCCTTTTTCAGGTTCAGTGGGATAATGTGTCCTGAGCTGAGTGGTGATGTCTGCCGTGAGAGCAGCATTAGGTGGTGGTGATGTATTTGCCCAGGATTACCATCCTCTGTCTTGGGGCACAGGAAACCTGAAGGCCGTTGCAACAGTCTAGGAATTAATCGGATGTCAGCGCTCAGTGTTCACAGATCGGTGGTGCCAGGGTTTTATGTGGCAGCGGCTGAAAGTCTGTGGTTTCTGATTGCATAATTATAGATTAACCTGTGATTAACAAGTGTGACAATGGAAACAGCAGAGGCTGTCATCTTCCAGTGAGCGGTTCTCAGAGGATTGTGCTATGGGAGGAATGTCCTATGAGGGACTCATTTCCCAGGGGGTAGACAGAGCCAGGCTGACGTCTCAGCACAGCACAGATCTGCTGCCTGCTGTGTAAATGAGCCGCATGAAACTGCGATAAGCCCACAGGGAGGATCTTACTGAACTTTATTCCTGGTTTGTGGCATCGGAATGTGTTTTATTCTCACCTGCCCCCACCATGCCAGTCAGCAGTGCGGCTCCTTTCATTACTGCCAAAGCAGCAGCTGCTGCGTCCTCAGAACACATGAGGCTCCTGAGTGATTTGAGCTATGCAAGGGGAAACTAGGAGGCAGTGATAAAAGTACTCCTTGTGAGTCCTAGAAATTGGACTTAAAAAAAAAAAAAGAAATTTACAGCTAGCAGGGAGGTTGATTTAACCTGGTGAGATCCTTGAGAGCTTTTGACTAGGACTCAAAAATTTTGGTTTTGCTTCTACCAACTAGCTGTGTGACCTTGAGGAAATTACACAGTTTCCTCTTGCAAAACCAGGGGATGGGACGAGACGGCCTGCGGTGTTCCCAGAATCAGGGAACGGGGGTCTCCACGGGGGCGGCCCGTAACGAAGCCCGGCAGCTGTGACCCTCTACTCATGTTCCGTCTGTTAATAGATTCTTTCTTCACCCACGAGGCTTTATTCTCTTCCCTGCTTCCACCTCTGTCTTCACGAGTGACAGTCACGGGGGCCGCAGTCCCAGCGAGGTCCCGGCGGTCGCGGCGCTGAGCGGGGCTGCGCTCGGCAAACGCGGGCGCGGCTGCCCCTGGCGGCCGGCCGGGGGACGGCAGCGCCCGGGAGGTCCCAGAGCTGTCGCAAAGGCCTGGCCAGAAAGCATTCAGTGCTGCTCTTTGTAAGAATGTTTCCTTTTCTGAGACAGACTAAAACTTTGCCTATCCTGTGGCGTGTTATTTCTCTCCTATCAAATGCACAAGAGAGAGAAATGTTGAGTTGAATTGTTTTTTTTTAAAAAGAAACACTGGGTGCATTTGTCTGCACAGTCCATCCGTGGGGCAGTCAGGCTGGGGCTGGCTTGCAGTTCCACCTGTCCGGACAAGCTGGCGTTGAAGCCGGAGCCCTTTGTAGATGACGAGTAGAGTCGAATCGTTGTCAGATGGCTTTTTAATTTTTCACCTTCAAGAGCATTTTGAGGGTTGGCCTTGCAGGATTGGTAGGGTTGCTCTGGGCACTTGGGGTCTGTTGTTGTGAGCAGAGCCCTTGGGTGGAGTAAACAGCTGGACTCCAAAGCCAAGCTTTGTTCCAGCCCGGCAGGTGCACCATCTAGTCAGAGCCCTGTGCCCTGACAGCCTCGTAGCCTAGAGGAGGAAGGGGCCGGGGCTGGGAGGAACTAGAGGCATTTCCGAGAAGCAGTTTCATGGCTCCGACTAGAGTGAGGCTGGGTACGAGCCGAAAGGATACCAAGGAAGGCAAAAAAAGAACAAAGCTTGGGCGGTGAGAAGTTGCCTCCTGAGCTCGGGGTGCCTGGGTTAGCTACAGAGAGCAGTCCTGCCCTGCCCCGCCCCTGTGTCCTGACACTCCCCCTGCCCCGCCCCACCCCACCCCTGTGTCCTGACACTCCCCCTGCCCCGCCCCGACACTCCCCTGCCCTGCCCCGCCCCGCCCCTGTGTCCTGACACTCCCCCTGCCCCGCCCTGAAACTCTCCTGCCCTGCCCCGCCCCGCCCCTGTGTCCTGACACTCCCCTGCCCCGCCCCGACACTCTCCTGCCCTGCCCCGCCCCGCCCCTGTGTCCTGACACTACCCCTGCCCTGCCCCGCCCCGCCCCTGTGTCCTGACACTCCCCTGCCCTGCCCCGCCCCGCCCCTGTGTCCTGACACTACCCTGCCCTGCCCCGCCCCGCCCCTGTGTCCTGACACTCCCCCCGCCCCACCCTGTGTCCTGACATTCCCCCCGCCCCGCCCTGCCCCGCCCCGCCCCTGTGTCCTGACACTCCCCCTGCCCCGCCCGCCCCGCCCCTGTGTCCTGACACTCCGCCTGCCCTACCCCACCCCGCCCCTGTGTCCTGACACTCCCCCTGCCCCGCCCGCCCCGCCCCTGTGTCCTGACACTCCGCCTGCCCTACCCCACCCCGCCCCTGTGTCCTGACACCCGCCCCGCCCCTGTGTCCTGACATTTCCCCCCCGCCCCACCCCTGTGTCCTGACACTCCCCCTGCCCCGCCCCACCCCGCCCCACCCTGCTCCTCTGTCCTGACACTCCCCCTGCCCCGCCCCGCCCCTGTGTCCTGACATTCCCCCTGCCGGGCGCCTGGCACTGTGCTGGAACTCCCGGAGGCCAGGGAGGGTGGCACGTCATCTCCCCATCAGTGGGTCTAACCTGTTTGCTCGGGGAAGGGAGGCCTTGGTGAGGGCTTGTGGGGCCAGAGAAGAATGAATGAGTGAGTAAACGAATGAATGGAAAAGCCCTGAGAAAGAGAATTCCTAAGTTGCGATGGAGAAAAATAGAAATGAGCATGGTCAGTGTTGGGAGAGGTCCCCACCCTGCAGTTTGTGGGAAACCGCTGGCCTCATGAAGGAGTGCTGCCTCCTGCAGAGGGCAGCTTCCTAACCTTCGAGGGCAGGGGAGGATGTCACGGTCCCCCAGTTTCTCGGGGGTTGTGTGGGCTAAAGTGTGGCCAGGATCTGCTCCTCCACAGGGGGCCCTAAAAACAACTGAGATGAACTGAGCTGCGGTTTGGGGGACTGCGGGGGAACATGAGCCAGAATCCGTACTGAAGGTGCAGCTCAGAAATAGCAGCGGCATTGATTGTGATCTCATGAGCTGATGTTTTAATTCTGCCGTCACCTCTTTGAACTCTGAGCATCGATTTGCACACTGCAGATAAACAGCAGCCTTGGCGCTGTGTTTTGTGAGGGCTCAGGATCAGCCCGCTCTCCCTGGGAGGTGACACTTCTGGAAGAGGATTTTCCAGGGAGCATTACAGGCTATTTCCCCTGTTGCTCCAGGTTTGCTGAAATTGTCCTCTGTTTGGGGGACAGGATCGAAAAGGGGTGAAAATGATTCAGACTGCTGGCTGGAATTTCAAATCTCATTTATATTTCGGTATCTGAAGAAAAACAGGTGCCTCTGAATTTCAACATTTTGTCCTTGATCTTTTGGCTTTTAAAGTTACACCTTTAACAGAACCGGATCAGTATTTTTTCCTTCTCGAAATGAATGTGTCTTGTTTCCTTTTTGTTTGTAGATCTAAAAATGTCTCCATGATTCTTTCAATTAAGAATATAGTGATAATGACGTCTCTGTGTTGACAAAGTCTTAGACCACTGCATCTTCTTGCCTTGCAGAAGAGCAGCTGTGAGCAACTGAGGGCAGTGGATTAGCTCTACCTTATGGGCAATTTCTTGCCTTTATCTTCTAACTCCTAGAAATTTTAATTTCCATATCATATTTTTAATTTCTAGGTATTTCTTAGCTGTTTATTTTTAAAAGATTAAGATGCAAATTGAAAGCTCTGTTTGTACTGGGGCTTGTTGACTGGTGTACATGTGGCCTTTAGTTGGGAGACCCCAAATATTAGGAACCGTAGGGCTTTTTTTCTTTGCCTGGAAGGGAACCCTCATACCTTCTGCCTGTGCAGGGTGACCAGCACCTGGCCCCTCCTATAGCTATGCCTCATGTCCCCAAGCCCAGCCCCTGTCTGATGCAGGTTTCCTGGGGTTTAAAGCTCCCATCTCCTCCTAGGACTGGGGAGGCTGTCCCCTGGTTATGTGGCTCCCAGGGTATGTTTTTGTGCAGCCTTTCAACTGATGCAGTTTTTGGACTCGTCCTCCAGTTCTTGATATCTTTCGGGATTCTGCGGCATGAATTGACTTCTCCTTGGCTCCCTGCCCTGCCAGCACTTTGGTTTGAGCGTCTTCCTTCTCAGGGACCATTCGTCCTCCTGAATTTTACTGATATCCCTTCTCTGGTGTTGTCTTTTCTCTTATCTCTTTGACCTTGTAAATTTGTGTCTTTTATATCTTAAGCCATTTTACAGGGATTTTGGAAGGGAGTGGATATAAACGCATGTGTTCAGTTTCCAAAGTGTAACTGGATCCTTACACTAATCAGCTTTAAACAATTATTTAACAGAGAAAGAAAAGATCTGGGACATGATCTCTATAAAATTAAGCAAAATTTGGAGGTTATTATCCAACCATCAGATTCTAAGGAAAAAATGTTAGAAATGTGGAAATTAGAATTCGTAGGTCTTACAGGGTGACACCTAGACAAATAAATCATGTGTATTTGGACTGTTAAGGTTAATCACATTAATTCTTTCTACCTAAACAGAGTGGTGTGTTAACATACTTCTCTAGATCCCTCCCAAAGTTTCTGAATTTTTGGAAATACATGTTTTGTGAATATGCTCATTCAAGGTTAATTATTGTATATATGTGGGACATGTTTCTAAAACTTTTTTACCATACTTCTTTTCTAAGAAAGTAATGCAATTTCATTATGGAAAATATTGGTAAGAAATAGAAGAAATATCCTTCCACTTCCTCCCAAGTCCCATCAACCAGAAATTCCTACTGCTGTTGTCTGGTTTTATGTCTCTGTCAGGTAAGAGCTGGCACTCGTGATCTTCATGGTTGTATCTCATTCTTTTCTAGGACACCGGGGTTGGGAAATCAAGCATTGTGTGTCGATTTGTCCAGGATCACTTTGACCACAACATCAGCCCTACCATTGGGTAAGTTCCTGTGTGTTGTTCTTCTTCACGCTGCTTCCTTTCAGGGTACGCAAAGAGGTCACTTTGTGCCTGAGCCTCAGGCAGGGCCACAGTTCTCATCCCAGCCAGTGAGAATCAATCCCAACTGTCGACTTGGACAGAAATTCAGGGACCTTCGAGTATATGTCCAGGCTTAGGTCTCAGCCAACTTTCCTCATGCCGCTGCCTAAGGCCATTTCCTTGACCTTGGATAGCATTATTCTGCAAATCACGTTGGCTTTATTTTCAGACAGAAGATGATATACAGGGCGAATCTCTGATGCTCTTGCTTTAAGTTGCCTGCTGGTAAACCCTGGAAACGCTGTCCGCCCGTACATCAGAGCAGTCTGGACAGTCCGTGGAGCAGATTGATTTTCCTTTTCTGTATCAATCTAATGTCAGCATTCCCACTCTTATGCATGGGCAGGGGTGGAGGTGGATTCTTCAACTCCAAGCTCCCGACCTGGGAATGCACAAGCCTCTTCCTATCCACCTCCTCTTTCCTCTGGACTCTTTGGCCAGATGTGCTTTTGCTGTGCTGTTTTGCAGGTGCTTGCTTTTACACTCTTAGAACTTAGCCTCGCTTGTTTTTCACCCTGAAGATACTATGCTCTAAGCTAGAGCATGGTTTGTTTTCCTCAGAAGGGAAACAATGTATCTGTATATTTTGGGAAATCTCTGGGATTGTTGAAGATGGGGGAGATGGTCTGTATCAGAAGTGGAGAAAATTCATGGTGGGGAATAAGTAGACTCTCAGGAGTACTTGTTTGATAGGCCAGTGGTTGGAGCTGTGTAGGCAGAAAAAAATCTACCACATGTTGTAGTTAAGAAATGGCTTAAAGAAAAATGATCACAAAAAAATGTTTCAAGAATTATAATAAAGGGTCTGAGATTTTACCCTGTTTGTAGCCTGCAACTTTTTAACAAGTTAACAGTCATAACTTGATAGCTTGCCTCAGTTTCATGGATGCCGGCAGAAGATGTGAGACTCCTGGGTCAAGACTGAGGCAGTGGCAGTAGCCAGAGGATTAGTATTTTGTATCGGTTCCCTGAGTCCAGATTTCCCATACGGTGACATGAAGAGTCAGATGGCACCTCACATGCAGTGGGTTTCATTATAGGAGTGGAGCCCTGAGCTGAGGGAACCCAAATTTTTTATACTGGGCAGTGAGCAGTATGTCTGTTCTTAGCTTCAGAGGGAGACTCTCTCTCTCTTCCAAGGCTGCTTGCTGTGCAAGTTGGGCATCCCTAATCCAAAAATCCGAAATCTGAAATGCTCCAAAATCTGAAACTTTTTGAGTGCTGACATGACTTTCAAAGGTTGTGCTGAAAGGAAATGCTAATTGGAGCATTTTGGATCTTGGAATTTCAGATTTGGGATGCTCAACTAGGTAAGTATAATGCAAATATTCCAAAATCTGAAAAAAATCCAAAATCTAAGACACATTTAGCACTAGACATTTACTTTGTCTGGTAAATACATTTTGATGTTTTGGGTTTTGAAAAAATTACATATTATAAGTGACCCTTGAACAATGTTGGGGTTAGGGGGACCAACCCCTGCACATTTGAAAAACCATGTGTAACTTTTGATTGCCCCAAAACTTAACTACTAATATCCTGCTGTTGACTAGAAGCCTTACTCATAACATAAACAATCGATCAGCACATATTTTGTATGTTACATGTATTATATGCTGTATTCTTACAATAAAGCTAGAGGAAAGAAAATGTTACTTAGAGGATCATCATAAAGGTCTTCACCCTCATAGTCTTCACACTCAGTAGGCTGAGGAAGAGGAGGGAAAGGAGGGGTTGGTCTTGCTGTCTCAAGGTGGCAGAGGTGGAAGAAAATCCATGTCTAAGTGGACTCACGCAGTGCAAACCCGTGTTGTTCAAGGGTCAACTGTATATGGAAACTCTCTGTACCGTCTGCTAATTTTTCTGTAATCCTAAAACTGGTCTGAAAAAGAAAATCAAGTCATTAAAAAATAATGTCTTAGTTTTAAAAATTATACTACTCATTATGAAAAAATTCAGACCATGTAGAAATATATAAAATAAAAAGTGAAGTTAGAGAATTTTACTAGCTCACCTATCCCATATTCTCCAATTTCTCTAACCAATATTTAGAGTCCAAAGTGCATGTTTAGCATATTTCTTGTAAGCATTTTCTATGGATATGCAGTTATGCAAATAGATAATTTATAAAAATGGAAGCTATCACACTATACCTAACATGCTACAGTGTGCACTCCCAGTCTGTGTAGCTCTTCCTTACTCTTTTTCATGGCTGTCTGTGCATTTCCTTGACTGAGTCAAGATTAAACTCGAATTTTTCCGATTATAAAAGTTCATGTGGACTCCAAAAAAAATCCCCCAACACAGAATTTATAAAAATAGGAATCGTAGTGTATATACAGTTTTTTACCTCGTGTTGTCTACTTAATATACTTCAAACGTTTTCTCATAATGTCACACAATATTCAAAAACATGAAAATAATATTTTTTCTGATTATAAAAGTATTATATATTCATCATAAACCATTGAAAATGAAGAAAACCATGAAGACAAGTATAAAAATTACCTCTATTCTCTCTTTCAGAGTAACTGTTATAATAAACATTTGGTATATTTTCTTCAGTCTCTTTCTTGTATATGTGTGTTTACAGCTGTGTGTACGTGTGTGTGTGTGTTTTATTCAGCATCATATTGTAAATTTTATGCCAGTAAATAGTCTTTAAAAACAACGATTTTTAATGGCTGCATTTTCTGTTTAAGGTGTTTAGGTTGTTTAAAACTTTTTTACTTATAAATAATGTTATGATGTACATCCTTGGGCGTAGATACTTGTGTGTATCTCTGATTATTTCTCTAGGTTTAATTGTTAGTAATGGAATAATTTAGTCGCAGAATAAGAACATATTTAAGGCTCCTGATGGATATTGCCAAGTTGTTTTTCAGAAATGTTGTCCAGCTTTAGGTATTATTTTTAAAAAATTTGTATGTATGATTTTGAATTCTGTTCTTTTCCTCTAAACTTCACATGTAAGCATTTTCTCATCCCTTAAAGTTTCTTCAGAAACAATTTTCAGTGACCGTGTTCCGGGGCTGTGGGCTCTGCTCTCTACTTCCTGTCTGGCTTCTCCTCTGGAGTGGACAAGCTCAGCTCCACGGTCCTTAAGAATTGTCTTTTCCTGATACAGTTTAATTTCCCAGTTTTAAAATTACTCAAAATTTCTCCTCTGGAACTTTGAGAAAATGTTTTCAAACCCCAGTTTCAGAAGAATAAAGCTAGAAGAGACAGTTTCTAAGTGACATGTACAGATTTCTTGGAAGATGGCATAAATGGAATAGTTTAAAAAAAAGCTTGAGTGCTTTTCCTAAAGCTGGTATCTTCAGTGGGCTGAGAATGTGGCTTGTAGATTTATTTTGTTTAGCCTTCACAGTGCTTTAAAGATTTTAAACCAATATTGAAGAATCAGGAGAGTTTTATATAATAAACTTGCGTTTCTGGCTTTCCTTGAAAAACTCCGTGGATTTGGAGCCCCGGGTGCACGTGCCCACGTGGCGGTAGCCTGCTGGACTGAGCCACGGCTGCTCCCCGTGGGTGGGCTCCCTCCACTTCCCGTCATTGCTACTAGTTGTCATTACTATTATTTCATCAGTGTTACTTTCACACCTAGCCTGCCTCGTGCATTTGTAAGTCCTGTCTGGTCCCGTGGAGATTCTAGTTCATGCCCCTGGCCGAAATGGACATTCCAGTTCATGACGCTGGCTGGCCCAAATGCCTTTTCACAGTAATCCCAGTGGCCTCCCCAGGGTCAGAGCCATTTAGGTGACTTGTCAGGTGCACAACAGCCCTGAGCAGCAAACTTATGACTCATACCAAGTGAGTCCACTCTCAGAGGCCACCCTTGTTCTTCCCGCTGGAATCATACTACCGTTGGGAAAAGGCCGTCAGCTATAAAGTGCTGTGCTGTTCTTTCAGCATTAAAAGAGTTAATTCTTGTGGCCTCTGTGACTCACACTGAAAAATCTTAGCTCTGCTATTCAAGCAGATTGCGTTGACATCTTGAATGTGTGTGTGTGTTTGTGTGTGTGTCTCTCTGTTTCAACTTTTGCAAGGAAATCGTGTTGCTTCTCTGCCAGATTTTGGTTTCCACAAGTAAAAAAGTCAGTTCGGCACTGCCAGTGTGCCCCCTCCAGCACTCCAGAAGGTAATCTGTATAGAGGAAAAGATGGGCCAAGGTTCTTACAATGGAAGCCTAGCAAAAAGACTGTAAAAAAAACCAAACAAACCCCAATCAGCCAAAAAAGCAATGATTGTCATAGTCCTCATTTGAAATATTGATAGTCTTTCCCCTAGTGGCAAGAAATCAGGGACACAGGAGGGTGTGTGTCTGTGTGCGTCACCGCTGTTACCAAAGCTGTTCCTCACAGCTCACTGCGTATCAAGGGGGATTTCACAGGTACCCATTTCGTTGGCCTTACAGCCACCCTCTTCACGATGCAGAGTAGGTACTGGCCCCACTGCACAGGTGAGGGAGTCAAGAGGCTTTGTGTGCTCATTTAATTCCGATGGGCAGTGAGGACCTCTGGACTCCATTTCTGACTGTGCCTCTAGACTCCCCTTTGATCAGGAACAGGCAAGGCAGTCTTTTAGGACTCAGGAGTTTTTCCCCCTTTTATCTGTGCAATGAAGGGGTTGGACTGAATATTCGCTATTTTTTGCAGCTCTATGATTCCAAGATTTTAAAGGCATGAACTTTGTTTTGTAAGCTTAAGGCGAACTTTTTAAAGGCAGAATTGATGTTATTTATCCAAGTGCCTAGAATATATTGAAGAATGAATGAAAATCTGGCTAGCATCAAAGTAAAACACACAAAAACAAAATATTGATATAGTTGTTTACATAAAATTTCCAAGTGTTTTTATGCAAAAAAATCCATGAACAAAGTTAAAGAGCAAATGTTAGATTGCAAAACTGTTATTTAAAATGTATTATTATAATAGTTTAGTATAAAATACTCAAAAAATGAAAAAGAAAAGAATGAACACCCCAATTGACAAGTGGGCGAACGGCATGAGCTAGAGATTTACAAAAGAAAAATACAAGTGACTAATAAACCTTAAAATGATGTTTAAGCTTCTAGCAAGCATAATAAAAACAGTATGAGATATTATTTTCTACCTATCATGTTGGAAAAGATTTGAGAAATTAATAATGGTTGGGGAAGAGGCCATCTTATATGCTGCCGTGGGCATGTCGGTACAACCTAAGTTTGGCAGATACAGCCAAGGTGGAGCATATCTATTTTTAAAAAATTGAGTCTAGGGAAATAGTTGTACAAGAACATAAAAATGTGAGTACAAGGATATTCACTGAATGCTTGTCATGATAGTGAAAAATAGGTAACTAAAACGCCCATCAATGGGGTAGTGAATATGTCCATAACATGGTGTATAATATTCAGTCATTTAGATAATGATATTGATCTGTATTCATAGAAATGAAAAATGTCCATGATATGTAAAGTGGAGGAAAAACAAAATTTATGTAAAGTATGATCAGTCTGGGGGGTAAAAGTTGTATAAGAATAGTTTTCTGCAGACCTGGAAGCAGATCTCATGGAGAAGTCACCCTGCAGCGCGATTGACTTAAAGACGCCTGTTGCTTGAGGAAGAAGCCTGGAAGAGGAGGAAGAGGAAAGAGGAGTCAGGAATGGCTCTTACTCAGGGATGCTCGACTTTTAGGGATGTGGCCATAGCAGCCTTTCAGGACAGTGGGCATGCCTGGACCCTGCTCAGAGCACTTTCTACAGGGATGTGATGTTGGAGAAGTACAGGAACCTGGTCTTCCTGGCAGGAAACTGTCTCCTGACCTGAATGTTATCTTCACGTTGCCATAGGGGAAAGAGCCCTAGGCGGTGGAGAGCCAAATGAAAATAGCAAAAACATCAAAAGGGTGGGAATGTATCAGAGACGTGATCACAGTGATGCGGCAGCTGAAACAGAAATAAATGCAAAGCCCTCATCGTGAGGGACAACTCTGTCATTTGGTTTCTGGGAACTAACTCTCTGCTTCCTTCTCTGTGAAAGGTATCTTTCCTAAATGTGTGATCAAGGAATTACTCCCAAAAGGGAAAAGTAACACATGATAAGTATTCCACACAGTGTCATTGGAAAGACACGAAAGCAATGACATTGAAGACTTTTGCTTCAGGGTATGAAGAATAGCTAGGACTTTGAGTGTCAGTGGAGAGATGATGAAAGACGTTACAAGAGTGCCTATGACCAGAAAAGAAAATCTTACTGGTAGAAGGACCCACATGAGAGGTAACAGGAAAGGATGCACGTCACATGCCTATTAAAAATCAGCTTCAATTAAGCTTTGTATCATAGCTGCCTGAACTGCAGCTATTTCAAGCTGAAGGGAAAATTTATGAATGTAATCACTTTAAGAAATCTATCAATGATGGTTCCTTAGTTTCACCACCCCAGAGAATTACTTCTAGGCTCAAAACCCATATTTCTAATAAATATGAGACTGTTTTCATTTATTCTTCATTATACAAGAACAGAAGGCATGTCAAGGAAAAACCTTGGAAATATAATGAGTGTGGCAAAGTCTTTAATCATGGCTCACATTGCACTATACATCAGATAATCCATTCTAGAGAGAAACGATATAAATGTGATTTATGTGGCAAGGTCATTAGTCAAAAAATCAAACCTTGCACTTCATTGGAAAGTTCTTACCAGAGAGAAATCTTAAAATTATAACGAGCGTGGGAAAGTCTTCAGTCACAATTCACTTCCTGCACAATTACAGAGAATTCATCCTTGAGAGAATCCTTACAAACACAATGAGTATAGCAAACCCTTCATCATGAGTTCAAGCATTAATTGACACCAGAGAGTCCGTACTGAAGAGAAATCATACAACTGTAATGTATGTGGCATAGGCTTTATCCAGGTTTCATAACCCACTAGACATCAAAACAGACATTTTTGTTGGAACCACACCAATGTAGTGTGCATGCTGAGACTGTTACCCAAAGGTCAAAACTGTAGAACATCAGAGGATTCATACAAGAAATAACTCTGCCTTTAGTTCTCCAAGATCAGCTTTTGATGTTTCATACTACAGAACAACTATAAGTCAAAGTATTAAAACTTATGACATGATATATATCGAAGGTACCAGGATGTTTGGAAATGACCAGTTATCTTTGGATTATAAAATATTCAATTATTTGACATTTCTTGAAAAGGCTACTTTACTATTCATGACTTTTAAACTGAACTTTGAAATACAAGGGACTAATATCCAGAATATACAAGGAACTCAAACTCAATAGCAAAAAAATAAATAATCTGATTAAAAAATGAGCAAAGGATCTGACTAGACACTTCTCAAAAGAAGACATAAAAATGGCCAAGAAGCATATAGAAAGTGCTCACTGTCACTAATCATCAGGGAAATGCAAATCAAAACCACAAGGATATATCTCACCCCAGTTAGAATGGCTATCATCAAGAAGACATAAAAAAAAACACTGTCAAGGATGTGGAGAAAAGGGAACTCTCATACACTGTTGGTAAATTAAGCACTGTGTAAATTAGTACAGCCATTATGGAAAATAGCATGGAGGTTTCTAAAAAAACCTGAAAATTAGAGCAACCATACAATCCAGCAGTTTCATTACTGGATATTTATCTAAAGGAAAAGAAATCAGTATATCACAGTAATACTGGCATCCCTGTGTTTATTTCAGCTCTATTCACAATAGCCAAGACATGGAATCAACCCAAGTGTCCACCAGTGGATAAAGAATAAACACTGGAATACTATTCAGCCACAAAAAGAAAGACATCTTGTCATTTGTGGCAACATGGACAAGCCTGGAGGACATTATGTTAAGTGAAATAAGCTCAGCGCAGCAAGATCAATACTGCATGTTTTTACTCTTACATGGAAGCTAAAAATGTTGATCTCACAGAGTAGAGAGTAGAATACTAGTTACTAGAGTCTGGAAAGGTAGGAGAAAGAAGGATAGGGAGAGGATTGTTAACTGATACAAAATTATAACTAGATAGGAGAAATAAGCTCTAGTGTTCTATAGCACACTATGGTGACTATAGTTAGCCATTTATTATGTATTGTATATTTTCAAGTAGCTAGAAGAGAGCATTTTGAATGTTCCAAATACAAAGAGATGATATAAGTGTCTGAGGTTATAAATTTGCTAATTGCTCTGATTTGATCATTACTCAATTGCAAACATGTATGGAAATATTACTCTGTATCCCATAAATATGTACAATTATTGTGTATCAACTAAAAATAAAAGGGAAAAAGAACTGAATGAATGAACCCATAAAAAAAGTGGCATAAAAATAATTGGGAGGGCATATATCAACTTACTAGCAGAGACTGGGCTAGGTGGTGAGACATGGTTGATTTTTATTTCCTTCATTTTCATTTTTTGAATTTCTTTTTTGTGAAGTATATATTGCTTTTATAATGGGAAAAGTAATAAAGGTATTAACATTTTTGGGATATATTTGCTCTAATCAGTAGTCTAGGATGTATATTTTAAGCACTTTTAAAGAAACAAAGGAATAGATGTGTTTTTTTGGTTTTTGTTTGTTTTTTTTTTTTTGAGACAGAGTCTTGCTCTGTTGCCCAGGCTAGAGTGCCATGGCGTCAGCCTAACTCACAGCAACCTCAAACTCCTGGGCTCAAGCGATCCTCCTGCCTCAGCCTCCCGAGTAGCTGGGACTACAGGCATGCACCACCATGCCCGGCTAATTTTTTCCATATATATCTTTAGTTGTCCAGCTAATTTCTTTCTATTTTTAGGAGAGACAGGGGTCTCACTCTTGCTCAGGCTGGTCTCGAACTCCTGACCTCAAGTGATCCTCCCGCCTCGGCCTCCCAGAGTGCTAGAATTACAGGTGTGAGCCACTGCGCCCGGCCCTAGATGTGGTTTTGATAATACTGGATCACATCATTTAGAAAAATACTTAGGATTTCCATTTAGGGCAGTTGTAGGTTGACAGAACACTCTATTAGCCTTTTGGTTTGTTGTGGGGGTAGTGTGGGAATTGCAGGGACATACACTTTTCTCCTTGGGACCTCTGTAATCGGCCTCTTATTCTTGGGAGAATTAGAGGTTGAGGGACCAGTACTGTGATGAGTGCTGTGGGGCGGGCCGGGCGAGACCATATGCAAGTAAAGGAAAGACATCCTGACCCCTAATCCCTAAAAACTCCAGTGTGCATCTCCTAAGAATAAATACATAATGAGGATACCATTATCATACCTAGAAAATTAATTTGATTCAGTAATATCTTACATATAGTCCAAATTTAAATTTCTGCAATTATCCTTAAAATCTCTCTTAAAGCTGTTTTCCCCCTAATCTAGGATCCAGCCAAGGCTCATGTATTGCATTTGGCTGTTTTATCTCTTTCCTCTCAATCTAGATTCTAGAGAAATCTTCCTGCCTTTTGTTTGCTTTTCATGACATTGACTTCTATGAAGCATTAAGGCCAGCTTGTCTCATAAAATGTGCAACATTCTACATTTGCCTGATTTTTCCCTTAAATTCAGATTAAATATTTTTGGCCAGAATGCTACATATATGATATATCTACTTTTTATTCCTTCACTTCAGGTGGCTTCTCATATCAGATTGTCCCACTATTGGGGATGCTTGCTGTTTTTTAATGGATGGAAAACTTTATCTCACAGAAGAAAAATCAAGACTATTAAACATTCCTTGTATTTTTATACCTTTCGTGAGCACAGAGTAAATTATTAAGAGTAAATATGCAAAAAAGAAAATAGCAAATGTTTCATGATCTACAAAGACTTTAAAATCTTATTTTCTTATGGAGAAAACATAAATATTTGTTAAACAATCAATCTTTATCCTTGCATTTATGCAGTCAGGTTGGGACTTAGAAACAGTATTATATTAGTTGCTACTAGTGCTGGGTTCATACCAGTGTAGGTAAATATGCAAGGCAATTTTCCTTTTGTGCCATTGCAAGGCCAGAAACCTTAACATGCCAAAATACCAGCTGCCTTTTTCACTCTTAATTGTTGTAGTAAGTTTTTAAAATCCAAGCTTATATTCTTTGCTGAGGTCTGGGAAGTATTATCCTAGAACAATTGAAGCTAACTGGTTTGGAAAACAGAGTCTTCTAAATGCATTCTTTGTTTTGTTTCTAAACTCCTGGTTGAACTAAGAAAATGCAGAATATTTTGTTTTGTCCCTTAGTGGTTCCCTAGGACAAGAGCTTTTTGAGTTGGCTGAGGACAACATTAACTTGTTTGACTCATGATTGTTTGCTAAGAAATCATGCAGTAATGTGGGGATGCTGACTTTCTTTTTCAGGGCATCTTTTATGACCAAAACTGTGCCTTGTGGAAATGAACTTCACAAGTTCCTCATCTGGGACACTGCTGGGCAGGAACGGGTGAGTATGCACTGTTGTTGGCTTTCCAGTGAACATACGGAGATCAGTTTCCGAAGGTTTCTTTGTATCAGGCAAGACTCTAGTGTTTGCAAGTGACAGAAATCTAGCTTGAAATGATTTAAGCAAAGAGGAAATGTCCTCTTCAGGTACGTGCAAAGTCTAAAGGGTACCTCTGGTGAGGCAGGGCTGAGTTGCGGTGCCCTGGTGTATGGGCCGAGGCGCCCGTCTCTCTTGATTTCGATTTCTTTCCATGGCGCAGTTGTGGCTGCACTCGGATTGGCAGACCCGCCCTCCCTCCTTTCCCCAGGGGTGGCGAGAATGGCTCCATTAGCAACTGCACACCTACGTTCCGCCTCCTCACCCACCCCACAGGGGGAGGACGCACCTCTCCTGCCAGGGGGAGCACACGTGTCAGCGCCTGGTAGTTCCCACCGGCCGGCCTTGGGTCACGCCTGCGCCCCGGAACCGAAGGCACTGGTGTTCGGGACGCTTTGGTGCCCCCGCTGTAGGGCCAGGTGGTACACGGAGCCCTAGAGGTGGGGCCTGTCCCCCACGTCTGAGCCGCCCTGGCTGGGAAGTCAGGTAGGCCCGGTTCCCCGGGGAGAATCCGGCTCTTACTGGGAAGTGGGGTGACGGATGCCGGGACCAGAAACAGCGTGTGACTTGGCTCTTACTTTTAATTCTATTTGTGGAAAATACTTACGGAGAAGATTATACATTTTAGAAGCTCATGCCTTTAGATTTAAAAAAGGGGAATAATGAATACTGTCACAAATAACAGGGTATTGTGTTAAAAACTCGACTGTATGTTACCAAAATCGAAAGGGGTGGCCAGGGTAAATCTCACGCAGAGATACCAATACCTCGTCTCAACCGAGAGCTTCCAGCCAGATCAAAATTTTGATCAGAGCTGGTGATTATGGAGTAAAATTGGTTGAACTTCTCTTGTCTGATCCAAACTCAGATGTCGCCTTCTCTACCTGCCCTGGTTAAATGTTGCCACCTCCTTTCTCACCCGCTGCATTTACTTCCTGCCCCATTTTCCCCCACAGCCCTCACGTTCTAATAGAGCATTTGATTCACTTCTTGACTCTGTTTATTGTCTCTCTCTCTAAAAGGAATAATCCAGGCTTCAGGATAATCCGTATTTCCCTAACTAATCAAGTGTTATTATTTTAGTAGTTTATATAATTTTCATCTTATCTAAATCCCCCTTTAAAACTAAAGTTCCCACATTTGTAGATTAAGGCATTTTAAACACTTTTCTTTAAAAAATTAGGATGAATCTTCTGGCCTACAAATGGTAACCTCATTAGAATGCCTTCTATTTTGGTGCTAAATTGGGAGCACAGGCTTTTGTGCACAAAGCCACTGCCTGGGGCACCTCTTTAACTCTGGTCTTCAGCTGCACCCAAGATTCCTCAAATGAGGTGGCAGATTCAAGGAAAAATGTCGACTTAGGGATCTCACTTCTTTCCATACATGTGTGTTCTTTGTGCTGATCTGCTAGGTTTTTGTTTGGATTGTTAGTTTAAATTTAAGCAGAGAGGTTTTCTTGCTCCCCTTTTTACCATTAGCCATGAAGTAGTTGTTTTTGCAGCTGCCTTTAATGAGCACAATAAGTCAATTTTACAAATAGCTGGCTTAGTATTAGCAGCACTGCTGCTTCTGCTGTGGCCGGTGTTTCCTGATGACTTGCTGTGTTCTACACACTGTTCCGAGTGCCTGTGTGCACCCGTGCACTGGGCCCTCCCAGCAGCACTGTGAGGTAGAGATTGTTATTATTCCCATTCACAGGTGAGGTCATTGAAGCACAGAGAGGTTAAGGAACTTGCACGCGATCACACAGCTAATAAGATGTAAAGCTGAAAGTTGAATCCAGCAGTCTAGGTCCTGAGCTTTATAGTTTTATTTTGACAGAAAAATCTCACAAAAGTCATACAGTTGAAAGTAAAATTATCCAAACCCCCACGACCAGATACTTTCACTACTGACATTAGATGAACATTCTTCAGATGTCTCTATGTGTGTCAATAATTTTTTATCAATGGAATCATGATGCTTTATAACCTCTTTTCATTTGTAATTACAATGTCACTAAGGAGAGATTTCCATGTGATCTAAACAGACTATTTGACATTTACTTGTCTACTGTAATGGAATATTCAAGGGATTGACTGCTTTTGATGATATTTGGCCCTCTGCTGAAATGACTATTGCAGTATTTTTCCCAAAGAAAAATAGCAATGGAACATTTTCAGATGGCTGTATTTCTAATTGTAATTGTTTTTCCAAAAAGTTGATTATTAGAGGTTATAGACATCTGTGACTTCTTTGATACATCTGTAATTTTTAAAAGTGCAGGTATTGTGTGTGCAAGGCATGACTCCATAGTACTGATATTTGTCCTTTATTCTCAGGGGATGAGGGATTTAATTTTGGATAATAGTTGCAAGTGAATGATTTCAGAATCTGGACTTGTGGAGGGTGTGTGAGTGATGTCCACAGGGCCTTTGTAGTCATCTGATCCCCTAACCCTCGAAGGCCTGATTTAGTTATCCTCGGGCTGTCCTTGCCTGGTGTCCCTTGGTGGAGTCTTGCATCTCTCCAGTGTTGGCAGTTTTTCAATTATTTTGGCAGCTTGTTGCTGGCTTTAATTGTGCTTGTAATGATGTTGCCTAATGTTTGAGCTAAAAATAAATTCCCTGCTGTTGCTTGTGCCTATTGCTATTTGTTCTGTCTCATTAATTATTGGAGTGCAGTGAATTTTAGTATACCTCCTTATCTTTGTAGAAATCTGCCCCTGTCCTCCTTGTTTTCATAATTTTAAAGAAACAATCACTTTGAGTTTATGATTTGACAACATAAAGACACAGATTTCTCCATCCTCAAAGGGGGATGGTGCTCAGCTCAGTGCTTTGCGTGTGCTAATGACTCAATGACTCTATTTATGGAGTGATTGCACCAAGTTCTGCCTGTCACACGCAGAATTCTCATTGGTGTCCTGTGTACTGCCCAGTACTAACTCTGTCTCATATTCGTGGCATAAATTTGCATTCTTCAAAAGTTATTTTCCCCTCTGAGCACTGCACATCTAACAAGGATCCTCCTCCTCCTGTCCTTATTTGTATAAGATAGTTAGTGCTCATTCTTGATATGCTGTCTGAATTTTGCCGTTTTCATCCAACCCTGTGTCACAGGCATCCTGTCGCATTCCTTCAATGGCTGTGGGGTAATACAGGGAGTGCCTCTATAAAAAAAGTCTTTTAAAATTCATCCGTTTTTCAATTGACCGTTGAATCCCTTTTGTTAGAAGCTTAACGTTTTCAAGATTCGCGCATTCAGTTTGCTGGTTCCAGGCGCTGTGGAGAGGGCGACACGCACTGCTCGGGTCACTGTGTTGTGCTGTCGGCGTGGGCTTTGCGAGGTTGTGATCCCGCCCTCCCGGGTACGTTACTGTGCTGGTTTGTGTTTCACACCAAGCCGTGAAGAGAACACGGCAGCAGGTCAGCCGCACCTCCAGGAGGACGTACACAGGACACCGCAGGCTGGTCCACGGGAGACAGGCAGGGGTTGACCTGCCCAGCTCTGTTCCAGAGCCCGGAGTCGAGCCGGAGAGCGGCCGTTGTGAGAGGAACCGGAAAGAACACTGGCATCAGTCAGCCTCAGATTCCTGCAGAAGGAGGAATTGGTGCGATCATTCGAGAACACTGGCATCAGTCAGCCTCAGATTCCTGCAGAAGGAGGAATTGGTGCGATCATTCGAGAACACTGGCATCAGTCAGACTCAGATTCCTGCAGAAGGAGGAATTGGTGTGATCGTTCGGTCTACCAGGTGCCCCCATTGGGTGCTCTTGCTCTGGATACCCAGGAGGGCCAATTTCTTCCAACCTGGAACTTTCTTCAGACATCTCTCTTCAATCTTTTCTCTCTGAGCTGCTCTTCTATGCAGACCATGAAGTTCCATCCAACACAAATTTCCTGTTAAGAAACCTGAAACCGTAGAGATATTGTTTGACATTTCATGGCTCTTACAATGTATTTATTACTTCCTCTTGCCTGGGGTGAATCCCTCCCCACGCTGGAAAACGGTTTCTAAAAAGAGCCCAGTGAAGGTGAGCGATGGTGGTAGAATCCTGTTACTGCTTCCTCTCCTTCCCTGTGCTAGACTCACTCAAAGCTTCCGTCGTTGAGCTTTTTTTGCTCATTCTCTGATTTCCCCTAGAAGCAGCTGAGCTATGCTTGTCTTTTCTGGTTAATTTATCCTGGGGTTTTAATGGTTAGAAATCACGTTAACTGAAAATGTGATTTTGCCCGAGTTTGTTTCTGTGTTGACTGTTGTTATGTGGAGTATTGCTAACCTCTTTTCTCTCCTCTGTCTCTGTTGTTTGAAACTGAGTCTCATTCTGTCACCCAGGCTGTAGTGCAGTGGCCCAGTCACAGCTCACTGTAACCTTGAACTCCTGGGCTCAAGTTATCCTTCTACCTCAGCCTCCCGAGTAGCTGGGACTACAGGCGTGCACCACCACACCTGGCTAATTAAAAAAAATTTTTTTTGTAGAGATGGGAGTCTCCCAGTGTTGCCCAGACTGGTCTCAAACTCTTGGCCTTAAGTGATCCTCCTGCCTTGACCTTCCAAAGTGCTGGCATTACAGGTGTGAGCCACCACACCCAGCCTCTTTTTTTTTAAACAGTTTTACTGAGATCTAATTCACATACTGAACAACTCATGGATTCAAAGTGTGCAGCTTTAAAGTGTTCGATAGGTACTATGGAATGAATGAATACATTTGATACACACCTATACCTTGGTTACATCAATGTAAGCAATGTTTTGTTTCAGAGAAGCAACATGGGAGTGGTAAACGCGTGGAATTTGGAGTCAAAAGCCCTGTTCAAGGTCTAGTTCCACCATATAAGAGCTGTTCCACCATATAAGAGAATTGAGCAATTCACTTAACCATTCTGAGCCTCAGTTTTCTCATCTGAAGAATGGGAACAAGCCTGTCTTCTCTACCTGCTTTCACAGGCTTATTAACTTTTATTACATGTATTCAGTCATTAAATATTTGTTGAGTCGCTGCTACGGCCCAGAGAGGGGTTTAGGGAAGGTGGCAGTTGAGCAAAGGTGTGAATGAAGTTAGGGCCGGGCTTGTGGCTGTCTAGTGGAGGATGGCCCAGGCTGGGGGAAGGTTCTGGGCAGGTGCGGAGGCTTGGGGGGCTGCATGCCCAGGGAGCAGCGAGAAGGCCAGGCGGCTGGAGACAAGCAGGAGAGGGGCCCAAGAAGGGACCAGGGCCCATGTGACCTGGGCCTTAGACACCAGAGTATGGAGCTTGGACTTTATACTTAGTAAGTTAGAAGGATTTTGAACAGGAAAATGACACACTCTGACTTACACATGATAAGTTAATATAGGATGGCATCAAGTATTTGCCGAAAAAGACCGCAGTGGTGGGGTGGGGTGGGTGGGAGCTGAGGGGAGAGTGGCGAGGAAGCCGGGGGTCTGTGTTGTGTCAGTGACACTCTTGAAGCCAGAGGATGAGAACACGGAAGCTCATCACCCCATGCTCTCTCCTTGTGGGTACGCTCGAGACCTTCCACAACAGAAAGCTAAAAATAAATACATCCTATGGTACAGGCAAATGAATATAATCCAGCAGTTAAAAACGGGATCCTTCTAGCGGCTGCATGGCTGGCATGGTGGCCCTTGCAATACCTGAACACTCTCATGGAGACTTCTGGACATCCAGTTGGGGCAAGACGGACTTTGCTTGGACAGGAGGGCGGTGGGGCTGGTCTGAGGTGTGCAGGGTGGACCCCCGGGTGTGCAGAGAGCAAAGTGCAAAGTCTGGGGCACCTGGTGATTTGGGATACACGAAACCACATGCTTTTGAGTGCATTTGGTGGGATTCGGGTCTGTTCGGAGGCCCCCTCAGGGCAGCGCAGCAAGGATGCGGTCTCGTTCTGCGCCGTCTTGAACTTGGCTTGCTTCCTGTGACCGTGAGGGATTAGGAGGGGTGAGACCCAACCAGCCTGAGCGGAGTGGAGAGAGGGAGAGACACAACCAACGGTCCATGATCCTGGTGGTCGTCGTGGGCTTTTTCCCAAATGCACAACAGCGGCTGTATGTGACGCGCAAAGACAATGCCTACCCAGGAAGGGGTGGGCGTGGTTCTGGGCTTCTGGGAAATTGCACTTGCTTGCCAACAGGCAGGAAGATGAGCTGAGGGTCACTGCCCTGGGGCAGTTTCATGGGTGGGAAAAATGCATTTCTACAGCATATCAAATCCTCAATTCTGTTTCATACGATATTCTAGGGACTGGAATATTGTAGTTTGTTATATTATCTTTTAAAAACACTAATGTATGCTCTCTGCACAACACGGCCCTGTGGGAAGATGTTTGGATTTGTGTCGTATCATTTCCTGCTGGAGAGGGTTTGTCCCACACCGTGCCAGAAAGGGGGTGGCTCCTCTCAAGCCCAGCTTCCTCCTGGTGCTTATGCTTCAGCCCTCCTGTCCCCGACTGCTGAAAAAGCTCTTAGGCTGTAATGACGCATTAAAAGAGAAGGGAAAGGGCGGGGGAGGGGGAAGGAAACGAAAACGACATCCCCATTGAAAAGTGATGTGTCAGGTTAAAAACTTTTTTGGGGGGAATAATTTGGAAACAGTAAAGCAAGTGGTGGTCTGCCTGTATTGCCATTATTCAAAAATCACCGTCATTGTCATTAGCAGTTTGGCCTGTTGTCTCCCAGCCCGTTTTCTGTTCAGCTGTTCGGTGGGGTTTTAGGACGCCTGAGCCGTATTGACTAGGCCGCCTGCTGTTGAGTGGAGGGAGAGAGGTCTGTAGAAATGGGAGGCATTCTTCTGAATGGCACAGAAAGGACATGCAGTAATGTGTTTTTCCATTCAACTTTTGCCAGCCGAGAATGTTGGGAATTTCAGGAATTTTCCTCTACCACTGCCCTCTTTGTTTGAATCCTAATGGACCTCAGGGTCTTTTTGGCTTCTGCCCCTGACTCTCCCTGGCCTTTGCCTTGGGAGGGTGAGAATTTCTGGTCACGGGCTGGCACCCAGGGCAGAGCAGAGGTGGAGTCACAGACCATCCTAGGCTCTCAGACCGTGCCTAAGCGACTCACCAGGGACAGAGCGTTCTCTGAAAATCATAATACAAAACTCATCTCTGCGAGTTCCAGGATCTGCTGCCAGACCATTCTGGCTCGGATAATTCTCATCTGCGGAGGCAGAGCCCAGCTGGAGCTCTGCTTGTTTGGAAACTTCATGTATTTTCTACCACTGCTCATTCCTGACTTGCAGAATTTTGCTGCTCTGGAATTTATGATGCCACAAACATGCATTTAAGGAACTTTGCTGAAGGCAGACTGGGTGGTCTGAAGGATCAGGAGATTTCCTGGAATAGTACTTCCCGGTGTGCTGTGTGTGTACGTGCACACACAAGGTAGCGCAGGGTGGGGAGAGGCGTGTGGCACAAGGAAGCCACTCAGAAAAGGCAAGAGCAGGGCACGGCCAGAGGTTGTCACGGAGCTGGAACCTCAGCCGTCCTCTCCACCCCACCCCCACCTCTTCTCCATGTTACAAAATATGAAAACCAGGGTAGAGCCAGGCCCGGCCTCAGACTCTCTGAGTCTAGTTGTCTTCATACTGTGCCCTAAGGTGGGTCCTTATCACACTTTGTCCCCCAATGTTAATAAATACTACTTGAAAAAAGGTAAAAAAAAAAAAAAGAATGGAAAATTCTTATTTAAAAACAAAATAAGTAGGGTTGTTTACTGTAGAAATTTTCAGAGACTTTAATGTATTAATAATACTTTGTAAACCTCCAGGGTAGCATTATTATATATAGTGTTTCTCAAACCTACTTGGCTAGGAAACCTTTTTGTCCAAAAAGCTCTCAAGGGCCTAGTATTCTGCAGAAGACACTGAGGAAAATCCCTAACTCTGCCATCATACTTTATGTGGCACTTACTGTCTTTCAAAAACCTGAGTTTAATCACTGCTTAGTGTTCCATTATGTGGCTAAACCAAAATTTATGTTTCCATTCCTTAATGGCTAGATTTTGGGATTGTTTACAGTTCTGCAGCATAATTGATAATGCTAGAATAAATTCAGGTTACTTTGTGACCATCTCTGATTGTTTCCCCAAGAGGTAGAATTGTCAGACCAGAGTGTATGAACATTTGCAGGACTCTTGAAAGGTGCGGTCCAGCTAGCTGCTTTCCAGAAAGGTCACACCCATTTGTCCTCCTGCCGGTTGCCGGAGCTGGGGGAGGGTCAGCAGAGTCGTCTGTCTGTGAAAGCTGGTCAGTCCAAGAAGCTCAAAGTGCTTGAAGAAGGCCCTTCCCTTCTCTCTCACCAGGTGGACATCCAGCAATTAAAAAACAAATAGTCACACTCCCTAAGGACATAAACAGCCATTTCTTTTAAGGAGACATACTGGCTTTTCACATTTCCCTGTGCTGCTTCTAAATAATTAAATGACACTTTAGTTTGGTCCTCTAGATATTTTGTTGGGTAGTTAGGGAAGAAGGGACTTTGAATTGGCATCTGTTGTGCTAATTTTCACATAACCTTTCAAGGTGAGATTTAAAAACAAAGCTTTATCATCAACCTCCCGTGATTGTGATCTAGAAATAGACTTTATTTCTAGAAGAGTCTTTTATGTGAGCATTCTATCAGTCTTAAGTCTGACCTCACAGGAATTGAATTATGTCATGTGGAGTTTTGAAGCTGATTGTGGTGCTTTTGTTTTACGTTTGTGTGGGGAAAAGTCTATGCATTGTAGGCTAGAAGTGATTTATCTTTTTGTCCTCCACAAATATTATCCTTTGGTCAATGCATTTATTGGGTTTTAGAACCGAGACGGGAACTTTTAACTCATTAAAACCCCCAAGTCCCCAGCAATAAAGTCGTTTAAGTGGCTTCACCAGCAGATTTATTTCAAAGTGATTCCATTTGGAGGAAGGAAAGAATGAGTAATGCATTGTATATGAAGATCTCTTCAATAATTCATGAGACCTGCACACCAGTGACCATTTTAGATTCAGTTCATGGTGTTTTAGCCTAAAATGAACTCTGTCTTAGAAGACAGCCACAGTTTGCAGCTCTTTGTGCTTGAGTCCATGAGTGTCTTCAGTACTGAGAAGGAGAGTTTGTGCTGACTCTCCTGCTTTGCGTATTTGCATGGGCCACTCTTACGTGGAGGCTCATTTGAAAAACTGGGCATTTTATATAATTGGGGTAACAGGACACTTTATAGGCACTCCTTACCCTTAGCAAAGCAAAAGCATCTCAAAATACATTGCTCTTTTCTCCCTTGGGGCAGGAATTCAAATTTTGCTCTTTACGTGTGAGGAGTGGATTATGCTGGTGAATATGGAAAGGATGTGTGGCAAGTGGTTGCTGTCCTCAAGTGCATTCTGGAATGACGCATTTGTTTTGGGCAGGCGACAGTGGGCGGGGCCACTGCACAGTTCAGAGGTGAATTCCTTGGTTCACCCTGAGCTCCATCCAACTCTTTCCCTTTTCTGAAAACCGCAGAGCTCCAGAGAACTTTCTCCTCAAGATGGAGACCCATGGAAGCTGTGGGGGAGGCTGGGGGGGAGGGGGCGGCAGCCTGCTCCCCCTACACTGCTGGGAGGGCCTGGCTGGCACTCCTCACTGCAGTCAAAGGGAAGCCTAGGGAACCACGTGCTTCAAATTTCCAAATGTGCTCATTTCACTTTGGCAAGAATTGATCCAGTGAATAAGTATTATGTGGGAAATAAAACGAGGGAGTTATGGTTTTGTTGTTTTCCTGAAAAGTTTGGGATCCATCTTTCCTTCCTTCCTTCCTTCCCTCCCTCCCTCCTCTCTCCCCCATACCCCAATGAAAATAGCTGCTTTTTTTTTTAACTTACAAGCCATTTTACTTGAAAATCATTGTAAAAATTTCTGTTATACAGACTCTTATGAGGAAAATGTAAAAATCACTAGAAATCCCACTGTTAACATTTTGAGGGACCCCATGTTATTCCTGAACACAGAGTCACACTCACACACATTGTCCCCTAAATTATATTATGCTGTATGTGCTGCTTTGAGACTATTTTAACAGTATATTAAAGAGACCTGTTCCTGTAAATAAAAGTCCTCCTCATCATTTTAATGGTTGTGGAATATTCCATTCCATACATACATGTCTTAGTCAGCTCGAGCTGCTATAACAAAATACCGTGGACTGGGGAGCGCAAACAACAAGCACCTATTTCTCAAAGTTCTGGAGGCTGGGAAGTTCAAGATCAAGGTGCCAGCAGATTCAGGGACTGGAGCCCCACTTCCTGGTTTGCAGACACTTTCCTTCTTGCTGTATCCTCACAGAGTGTGGGGAGAGAGGGAAAGAGAGAGAGAAGAGCTATCTGGTCTCTTCCTCATCTTTAAAGGGCACCAATCCTATCATGGGGGTCAACCCTCATGAACTCATCTAACCCTAATCACCTCCTAAAGGCCCCACCTCCTAATACCATCATGTTGGGAGTTAGGGCTTCAACATAAGAGTTTAGGGAGGACATAAACATTCGCTTCATAACGTTATACTACTAATCAATTCCCTATGATGAACCTTTAGGGTTTCAAATTTTTGCTCCCATATGCAACACTGGCATGTATTTTCCTGTGTGTGATCATCACTCCAGGGTACATTTCTATAAGCAGAATTTCTGGGTCAAATGGTATGCACATTTCAACTTTTGATATATACTATAATACCAACAGTGGCTTTGAAAGAAGATACTGAAGTACAGTCCGTGTACCGTATAAGATGCCTCCCTTCCCAAACCCACAGCAGCACTGGACATAAATCTTTTTAATAATTAATAAGTTCCCCAACATTGTTTTCCATTCCTAATTGAACATGTTTTAAAATTTTTATTGGCAATTTTTATGTCCTCCTCAGTGATTTACCTGTATATATCCTTTGTCCATTTTTAAAAATTGAGCTGTCTTTTTCTTACTGACTTTAAAAACCCCTCCAAGATATTTTTTAATTTAAAAAAAGATGCAAATTAAGACTGGACACTTGTCCAAAATAAATGTAAAATGTATGTATTCTGAGACTAATTCTCTATCCTGTTTGCGGATGAATGTACTCTAATGGCCAGTGGCACTTGCTTTGTTTACATTTGGAATGAAGCTCAGAGAAGCTCATGGAATATCTCGTCTTTTGCGGGCCTTAGGTAGGGACCTTAGGGAGGCAAGGTGTCCTGTTGGGGAGGTGGCAGCCCCCAAGCCTTGAGGGCAGGTGCCGCAGTGGTGCCCTTGCTGAGTGTTCCTTGTCCACAGCTCAGCCAGGGTCCTGTGATCTTTGCCGGTGTTCCGTTTCCCCCTCCTTGGCTACATCTTTTTTTTTACTGCTGTGTAATTCTAATGAGATTGCCCCAGGTCAATCATATTAGAGATGTGATGAGCAGTAGAGAAAAGAAAATTTACAGGACCGCAACATTTAAGATAAAATTTGTTTTGGCCCTTGCCCAAGAGTAGATTTTCATGGTCTATAAATATCACAAGCATATGTGAAATTTGGGAAGGAAAATTTATTATTTAATATGAACCCTGGAAAAATTCTAAGGGGAATTTAGAGATCCTATAGGGATGATTATAGGATGAAAATTTTATATTTAATTTGGGATTGCATAAAGTCTGTTCATCTTGGCCTAAAACTGTTCATTGTTCTTAAACAGTTCCATTCATTGGCTCCCATGTACTACCGAGGATCTGCTGCAGCTGTTATAGTGTATGATATCACCAAACAGGTAAGAATGTCTCCTCCAGAGTTTAGATGCAATTGATGGTGATTCTTTTACTCAGAAAGAGCAACGAAGAGATGTTACTGCTTGAGTATTGCCAGTAGCCTGGCATCCATATAGTGTGTATTGCACGTTATGTAATGAAGCATCTCACATTTATCTGCTAAATTAAATAAACAGCAATGACCATTCATTCTTAAAATTGACTATAGAGGCAAAGTCATTGTTCTCCAAAAAGTCAGCTTTTTAAGAAAAGGAAAATTATTTTTAAGTTCTGCATGTTTTATAATTATAGAATACTTATTTTCTATTAGTGTTTCAATCATACTACATACTTAAAATGCCAAGGATAACATTTATGTGTATATAAGTAAATATGTATGTGTTTGTATATATACAATATAAAATATAAATATGTTTTTAGTTATGTTGAGGCTCTAGGATATCCATCAACAAATAACTGCAGTGGTGGTTTGATGACATTTTTTTTTCCACTCCTGCAAATTGAATTATTTACTTTTTTATCTGGAGTGCTGACTCAGTACACAAGACTGTTAGCTTAATGACCCATCACTGTCACCTTCTATGAGTTCCTGGCCACTTCTACCTAAATGTAGTGTCGACCTTGGCCGGTTTCCTAGAGGACACCTATGAGTGAAGGGCCAAAGGGAAGACAGGACTCTAAGTATGTTTATTTCTTTCCTGATGTAACCATGAGTAGGTCCTGTTATCCTTATTCAGCTAGTCAAGGCTATTGGTTTAAATTAATGTTATTTATAGAAGAAAAGTCCTAATATGATTTTCTTAACTTGATCAAATTTCAATTTTAGAAAAGGAGCCTTTGATATAGGCTATTTAAGTATAGTTTAGCTAATGTTAACTTTCATGCCTTGATAAAGGTAGTATGTTAATCTATGTGAGTCTCCTAAAAATATTCTTCTCTACTAAATGGGACTGAGTTTGGTGTATTTCTGCTTGGTTGAAATATTATATTGACAGATCTTTCCAATGACCCGTTTATACTTTTGGTTTAGGATTCATTTCATACCTTGAAGAAATGGGTTAAAGAGCTGAAAGAACATGGTCCAGAAAACATTGTAATGGCTATTGCTGGAAACAAATGTGATCTCTCAGATATTAGGTAAGGTGCATTTAAAAATTTTTGTGTGTATTTCACATCCTCCGTCCCTGAATGTCTGCAGGTAAAAAGATATTATGCCTTTGTTATTTTATCTTTTTTCAGTGTAATAATTTAATTGATGGCCATTCACTTGTGGTAGTCAATGCAGTATTTATCCAACCAGAGTAGAATTAAGGGAAAATGATAGGGAGGTGTAAATCTGAGGGACCAGAAAGTGATAAATATTAAAATCAAATCTCCTGTATACGGCACAATTACATCCCCAACTCTGCGTATCCATGGGCTAAGCTGTTTCATTAATTTTATTGTTACCTTTTCCATTATTATTATTACTACTAACACAATTTTAGTAACACTTTCATATAGTAATGACCATTAGAATTTTTAATATTTTCTATAGCGTACCTGTTTGAGTTCTAGACTTTGTCTTAGGATATGGTCAAGTATGTATTAGAACTCTTTTGTAGTATGTATTAGATATTTTCAAGCATGTATTCAATAACACTTTGGCTTCCCTCAGTGGTAGTGGGTTGTTGAACTTCTTTTAACTAAATAGAGCTTTATAGGCACCCAGTCCACATGAATTAGAGATTGGATGATAGCTTTATCTAGCCTAGTAAGCTAGCTATGTTACTAAATAAATATTATAAAAAAGGAAATAGTGAATTGTGTTATCTCCATTCCCTTGGTTAATTTAATTCTCAGGAATTCCAGTACTTGATTTTCATAAAGACAGCTACATCATGCTTCTGGTTTTGCTAATCCAAATATGATTAAACCAAAGTTAAATAAAAAATGAAAATGGATCTTGCAAAAGCTCTTAACATGGCATTTAACAAATTGCTCTGTTTCTTTGGGATTTCAAAAGCTTTATATCACATTGCATCAGGTTGGTTTATAATAACAGCCATAAATACCACTTAATCCTTTGTTTTTTGGGGATTGAACATATCTTTGACTCCCCAGACTTGGTTCAGATATCTACCTTCTTTATTGTAGTCTGCAAACAGCTAGCTAGTCTAGTATTCCCAGCAGAATTGCTTGAATCTTGGTCATGAGAAGGGGGCAGTGGGTGGGTGCTGAAAGAAGGCACTATCTCTTGCACCTCCTAATTGTAGTACTAATTGTGCAACTTTAAGTAGAGCCAAGCCTTATGTATTGTGGGAATGCTGATGGACTAGAATTTAGGCAAAAAATTTGAATGGTATCAGTTAGAACTCTTGGTTACATGGACCTGAAAACCAGTTGAAATTCATCTTGGCTGTGTCTATGGTTCATGCTTGTAGTCCCAGCTGCTCTGGAGGGTGAGGCGGGAGGATTGCTTGAGCCCAGGAGTTGGAGGCTGCAGTGAGCTATGATTGTGCCCCTGCACCCCCGCCTAGGTGACAGAGCAAAACCCTGTCTCTAACAAAAAATTAAAAATGTTAGAAAAGTAGAAATTCATCTCAGGAGAAAGGGGAATTCATTGGAAGGTGCTGGTATCCACATCGTAAAAACAGGGCTCCTTTAGCTCTGGTGTTTGATGTGTTCCAACATTACCCTCCGGAGAGAGATTGGCCCAGCACTCTGTTTAAAGTCTAAGATGCCATGGAAGGATTCCCCACGTCATGACCGGGCACACCTGTGGCCAAGAGGGAATTTGAGTGGTACAAGACGGTATTTCCCAATGTCACCATGAAAATGGGAGGGGGGTGATCTTGATGAGGGACAGTTCCTAGAAAAGTGTATCCTGGCCAGACAAAACACATCTGCGGCATGCTGGGTGGGCTGCCGGACCTGCAGACGTGCCACTTCTCAGGGTGGACTCCGTCCTTTATGTGTGGACACAGCACACTCCTCACGAAGGCGGCATCCTAATCGGGCCCAGCTGAGTCCTACATGTGTAATTGTCAGCATGTCCCAGCTCACGTAATCCATTCCTCTCACTTCCAACCATAAATCCACTCACAGCCTCTCTATCTGTCCCCACTGGGAGACAACCTAAGGCCATCAGCTACTGCCACCAGTGCTGCCGTCATGGGGCCACTGTCCCCGGAGTCCAAACTCTCTGGGCAATATCCTTTCTCTAGTTTGGCTTCAGTGACGTCTGAATGTGGCTCCTCAAGATCCTGCAGTTGTGGCTTACAGTGTGGAATGTGTATCTTTTGTTATACAGAAAATTATTTTAGATGGAGCGACAAGGAAATGACTGCCTTCAACCCTCTGACTAGGTCAATGAGAAAGACTAGTTTTCTGCTAATAAATTTTTAATTTTTGAACATTTAACATAGTCTTTTGAGATAATTTAAAAACCGTAAAATTCATGTGTTTTAAGTGTATATTTCAATGAATTTTAGCATATTTATAGGGGAGTTGTGCAATCACCGTCACATCTAATTTTAGAACATTTCTGTCACCCTGCAAAGGACATCATGCCCATTTGCAGTCACTCTTAATTGCCACTTGTGTTTAGCCTCTGGCAACCACTAATCTACTTCTTTTGTCCCTCTAAATTTGCTTTTTCTGGACATTTTATGTAAATGGAATCATACAGTGAGTGGTCTTTTGGGACCAACTGCTTTCACTCATGATGTTTTTGAGGTTCGTCCATGTGGTAGCAGGTATTTCATTCCTCTTTATGGCTGAGTGATATCTCCTTACATGGATGGACCATGTTGTATTCATTCACTCACCAGCTGACATTTGAGTTGTTTCCACTTTTTTGGCTATTATAAAAAATGCTGCTAGAACAGTCAGGTACAAATTTTGTGTGGATGTATGTTTTCTTTTTTTTTTTTTTTTTGAGACAGAGTCTCGCTTTGTTGCCCGGGCTAGAGTGAGTGCCGTGGCGTCAGCCTAGCTCACAGCAACCTCAAACTCCTGGGCTTAAGTGATCCTCCTGCCTCAGCCTCCCGGGTAGCTGGGACTACAGGCATGCGCCACCATGCCCAGCTAATTTTTTCTATATAATATATTTTAGTTGGCCAGATAATTTCTTTCTATTTTTTTAGTAGAGACAGTGTCTCGCTCTTGCTCAGGCTGGTCTCGAACTCCTGACCTTGAGCAATCCACCCGCCTCGGCCTCCCAGAGTGCTAGGATTACAGGCGTGAGCCACCACGCCCGGCCTGGATGTATGTTTTCATCTCTCTTGGATATGTTACCTAGGAGTGGAGTTTCTGGGTCATATAATAACTCTATGTTTAACAATATGAGGAACTCACAGGTTCCCAAAGTAACTGCACCGTTTACATTCCTACCAGCTATGCAGGAGGCTTCAGTTTATCTGCATCCCCACCGGCATTTGTTATCTGTCTCTTTGACTGCTCCTAGTGATATGAAGCATTGTGGCTTTGATTTGTGTTTTCCTTATGAATGAGAATATTAAATATCTTTTCGTATCGTATGTTTATTGGCCATTTGTTATTATCTTCTTTGAGAAATGTCTCTTCAAATCCTTTGCCCAATTTCTAATTGCATTGTCTTTTTATTATTGAGTTGTAAGAGTTCTTCATATATATATATATTTTTTAAGAGATGGCATCTCACTATGTCACCCAGGCTGGTCACCACCTCCTGGCCTCAAGGGATCTTCCTGCCTCAGCCTCACAAGTAGCTGGGACTACAGGTCTGCACCACTGCACCCAGCTAGTTCTTTATAATCTGAATGCAAATCCCTTATTGAGATATATGATTTGCAAATATTTCCTCCCTTCCTATGGGTTGTCTCTTCATAATCTTTACTGTGTCTTCTGAAGTATGAAAGTTTATGCTCAGTTTATCATTTTTTTCCTTTTATCTCGTGCCCAAGTGACTGGTTAATTGAAGATCGCAAGTATTTACTCTTATGTTTCCTTCTAAGAGTTTTATAGCTTTAGTGCTTACATTTAGATCTGTCACCCGTTTTGAGTTAATTTTTGAAGATGATGTGATATAGAGGTCCAAATTCATCTTTTTCCATGTGGCTAATTGCCCCAGCACCGTTTGTTGAAAAGACAATTTCTTTCCCATTGAATTTGGGGGGGGCACTTTTGTCAAAAATTAGTCAATAGTAAATGTGGTCTTATTTTTGTGCTTTTTTTTTTTTTTTTGAGATAGACTCTCACTATGTTGCCCGGGCTAGAGTGCTGTGGCATCAGCCTAGCTCACAGCAACCTCAAACTCCTGGGCTCAAGCAATCCTTCTGCCTCAGCCTCCCAAATAGCTGGGAGTACAGGCATGCACCACCATGCCCGGCTAATTTTTTCTATATATTTTTAGTTGTCCAGCTAATTTCTTTCTATTTTTAGTAGAGATGGGGGCTTGCTCTTGCTCAGGCTGGTCTCGAACTCCGGAGCTCAAATGATCCTCCTGCCTGGCCTCCCAAAGTGCTAGGATTACAGGCATGAGCCACCGTGTCCGGCCCCCTGTGCTCTTAATTTTATTCAGTTGATATATATGTCTGTCCTTAGGCAGCACTGCACTATTTTGATTGCTGTAGCTTTGCAGTACATTTGAGATGAGGAATTGTTAGTTCTCCAAACTTGTTCCCTTTTTCAAGATTGTTTGGCTATTCTGGATCCTTGACATTTTCCTATGAATTTTAAGTCCATCTCGCAATTTCTACAGAAAAGGCAGCTAGAATTTTAGTAGGGATTGTGTTGAATCTTTAGACCAATTTGGGTATTTTTGCCAACTTAACAATGTTAAGTCTTCCGATCCATGAACATGTGCTGTCTTTCCGTTTTATTCAGATCTTCTTTAATTTCGTTTAGCAATGTTTTATAGCTTTCAGTGTACAAGTCTTGCATTTCTTTTGTTATATTTATTCTTAAGTGTTTGATTTTTCTTGGTGGTATTGTGAATGGGATTATTTTCTTAATTTCCTTTATGGCATGCTCAATGCTGGTGTATAGAAATAAAATTGACTGTTGTATGTTTATGTTATATCCTATGACCCTACTGAACTCATTTGTTAGTTCTAGTCATTTTTTTTTGTAAACTCTCTGGTGTTTTCTAAATACAAGATTATGTTATCTGTGAATAAAGGCAGTTTTATTTCTTCCTTTCCAATGTGGGTGCCTTTTATTTTTTTTTTTTTCTTGCCTAATTTTTCTGGCTGGAACCTCCAATATAATGTTGAATAAAAGTGGTGAGAGCAGATATTCTTTTTCCTGATCTTAGGGGCAAAGCAGTTAGTCTGTCTCCAGAAAGTATGATGTTAGCTTTGATTTTACGTAGATCCTCTATATCAGGTTGAGAATGTTCCCTTCTATTCCTAGCTTGTTGGAGTTTTTTTTTTTTAATCATGAACAAATGTTGGATTTTGTCAAATGCTTTTTGTACATCTTTTGAGATGATCGTATAGTTTTTGTCCTTTATTCTGTTAATATAATTTATTATATTAATTGATTTTGGGATATTAAAGTAGCCTTGCATTCCTGGGATAAATCCCACTTGGTCATGATGTGTAATCCTTCTTATACATTGCTGGATTCAGATTGCTAGTATTTTGTTAAGGATTTTTATATCTGTATTCATGAAGGATATTGATCTTTTCTTTTATCATAATGTCTTTGGCACTGGTATCAGGGCAGTAATGACCTTGTAGAATAAGTTGGTAAGTGTTTCTACCTCTATATTCTGTAAGAGTTTGTGAAGGATTGATGTTGTTAATAATTCTTCAAGTATTATCTAATTTTTTGTGTACTTCATGGTATTCTCTTATAATTTTCTTTTTTTCTTAATCCGATGACAGATTATGTAATCCTTTTAATTTGTGTAAGGTCAGTAGTGATATCTCCTCTTTCATTCCTAATTTTAGAAATTTGAGTTTTCTCTCATTTTTCTCATTCAGTCTAGCTGAAAGTTTGTCAATTTTGTTGATCTTTTCGAGGAACCAATTTTTTTGTTGATTTATTTCTATTGTTTTTCTGTTTCATTTATTTCTCCTCTGATTGTTATTACTTCCTTCCTTCTGTTTGCTCTGGATTTGCTTTGTCTCTCTTTTTCTAGTTTTCTAAGGCGGAAGGTTAGCATATTTATTTGAGATCTTCTTTAATGTAGGCATTTGCAGTGACAAATTTTCCTCTAATCATTGCTTTTAGCTGCATCTCATAGATTTGGGTATGTTGGTTTTTTATAATCAATCTCAAAGTATTTTCTAATTTATGTTCTAACCCATTGTTTATTTAGTAGTATATTGTTTAATTTCCACATATTTGTGAAATACCCTTTTTTTTTTTTCTTTTGAGACAGAGTCTTACTCTGTCGCCCAGGCTAGAGTGCTGTGGCATCAGCCTAGCTCACAGCAACCTCAAACTCCTGGGCTCAAGCAATCCTTCTGCCTCAGCCTCCCAAGTAGCTGGGACTATAGGCCTGTGCCACCATGCCCGGCTAATTTTTTCTATTTTTAGTTGTCTAGCTAATTTCTTTCTATTTTTAGTAGAGACGAGGTCTCACTCTTGCTGAGGCTAGTCTCGAACTCCTGACTTCAAGTGATCCTCCCACCTCGGCCTCCCAGAGTGTTAGGATTACAGACGTGAGCCACCACACCTAGACCCCAAATTTTGACTATTGATAATTTCTAATTTAATTCCATTGTAATCTAAAACACACTTTGTATGATTTAAATTATTTTATATTTATTGAGGGTTTTTTTGTTTTATGACTTAGTATATGGTCTATCCTGGAGAATGTTCTATGTGAGCCTGATGCCCTAAGTATTTAATACCTGTTTTTATACTTGCCATTCTTCCTTAGAGAGAGAGGGAAAGAAAGCCTAAGGTTGAGGCCCTTCTGCAGACAACTGTACCTAGCCAGAATTTAATTATATTTTCTCTTTATCATATTTATTTTTAGGAGTACATTCTTTTTATGACTATTGATACTAGTGTTCCATTTATGATAGCAATATAAAATTTCCTTTAATATGTTTTTTAAAAAGTTGATTTATGCACATGACATGATTATCTACATAGAATATTCCAAGGGATCTATAAGTGGATTTAGCAAAGTTGTAGGATACAAGAGCAACACAGAAAAATCAATCACACTTCTATATATTAAATATAAATATGCAGAAACTGAAATTAAAAACACCTTTTACAATTGCTCTAAAGAAATTGACATGCTTAGGTATGTAATTAACAGAACATTTATAGGATCTGTATCTGAAAAGTACAAAATACTTTTGAAACAAATCAAACAAGAATTGAATAAGTGGGGAGACATAGTGTGTTCATGAATTGAAAGTCTTAACATAGTAAAGATGTCCATTCTCTCCAAATTCATCTATAGATTTAAATGCAATTTCTATCAAAATCTTTGCAAGTTTTTTTGGTAAACATAAACAAGCTTATTCTAAAATTTATAAAAGTTATAGGCACTGGAATAGCTAAAACAATATTGACAAAGAAGAGTATAATAGAAAGAATCACTCTGTCCCATATTATGTCTTACTGTATAGCTACAGTAACCAAGACAGTAAGGCTTGGGTTGGACACAGAGATCAATGGAAGAGAAAACCCAGAAATAAGTCCATACAAATATGCTTAACTGATTTTTGACAGAAATGCAAGGGCAATTCAACGGAGGAAGGATAGCCCTTTCAACAAATGGAATAATTGGACATCCACAAGCAAAACAAAAACAAAACTCCAACCTTATATAAAATTAATCTAGGCTGGACATGGTGGCTCACCCCTGTAATCCTAGCACTTTGGGAGGCTGAGGCGGGAGGATCACTTGAGCCCAGGAGTTTGAGGCTGCAGTGAGCTATGATGACACCACTACACTCCAGCCTGGGTGGCAGAGCGACACCCTGTCTCAAAAAAACAAAAGCTAAAATGAATCATGGGCTTTACTGTAAAGTGTAAAACTATAAAACTTTTACAAAAACTCCTGAGAGAAAATCTTTAGGATCTGGGGCTAGGTAAAGAATTCTTAGATTTGACACCAAAAGCAGAATATTGATAAATTAAACCTCCTGAAAAGTAAAAATATTTGCTCTGTGAAAGCCCTTGTGAAGAGGATGAGAGATAAGCCACAGACTGGGAGAAGACGTTTGCAAACCACATTTCCATAAAGGATTAGTATGTCCTGTAGACTGTATGAAGAGCTGTTAAAACTTACATGTAAAAATACTCAATTTGAAAATAGGCAAAAGACATGAACAGACATTTCACCCAGAAAACTATGAAGATGTTCAACATTCTTATCAAACCTATCAGAATGGGTAAAATAAAAAAGTGTCAATACCTAATGCTGATGAGGATGTGGAAAAACTGGGTCATTTGTATATTACTGGTTTGACTGCAAAATGGCACAGCCAGACTGGAAAACAGTTTTGGAAGTTTCTTATTAAACTAAGCATGCAATTACCGTATGTCCTAGCACTCACACTCTTGGGCATTTATCCCAGAGAAATGAAAACTTATGTTCACACAAAACCTGCACATGAATATTCATAGACACATTATTTGTAATAGCCCCAAACTGGAATCAGCCCACATGTCCTTCAGCTGGTGAATGGTTAACCAAACTGGTGCATCCGTACCACGGACTACTATGCAGCCACAGAAGGAAGCAAACTGCTGATACGTGCAACTTGGATGAATCTTCAGGGCAATTGCGCTGAGGGAACGAAGCCAATCTCACAGGGTTTATGGTGTATGATTCCATCTATATAATGTTTTTGAAATCATTTTAGAGCTAGAGGGTAGGTTAGTGGTTGCCAGAGGTGTGGTTGGAGTGATGGAGGTGGAGGAGGGGGAAGTGGGCATAGATGTAAAAGGGCAACACGAGGGATCCTCGTGATGTCGGAACTGCTGGGGGTCTCATCTGTGGGGGTGGACACGTGATCCTACACGGATGATGGATTATATAGAGCTCAGTACACACATGTACACACCACACACAAGTGAATATGAGTAAAACTGGGGAAATCTGAATAAAAACGTATCAATGTCAACATCCCGTTTGTGATATTGTACAACAGTTTTGCAAAATGTGACCATTTGGGGAAACTGAGCAAAGTGTACAAGGAATCTCTTGCTTTTATTTCTTGTAACTGCCTGAGAATCTACAGTTATCCCATAAAAATTCAATTAACAAAGTTAATTTAGATAAGAATAATAAATATAAATTAGAACAGTGTATGTCTATATATGATATATATGTATATATATCATATATATACACACATATGGCAAAAATTGCAAAGGAAGGTATGTTTGACTAAAGTTTCATAAACACAGCAGGCCAAATGATTAATTTAACCACCCCCAGCATGCCCAGTGTACCAAGGAAAAGCAGGTAACTATATTATAAACTCCCATTTAGGAGAGAAAGACGCAGCCTGATGTATTGGTCTCTGCCCAGGGCGTGTGTGTCTCCCGAGAGACAGAGGAGTCTGGTGAGTGACAGCCTGGGAACCCATGGCATCAGCTGTTGACACCTTGCCATGGCAGGGGAGTCAGGTTCTGCTTGCTGATGTGACTTTTCTGGGGAGTTAGCCAAATCTCTAAACCCCAGACCTTATTCAGAGCTCAGCCTTCTTTTATTCTAATCCCAAAATACTTTGCTCTCCTGTAACTCCCAGGAGACTATATTCGGTTTCTCATTAGGAGTTGGAGAGGGACAGTGTGTAGATGTGTGTGTGTGGGTGGGAGCGATCTCATCCAGCACACTCTGGTTGTGTGTGCTTGTCCATCCTGAGGAGGAGCTCTGCCTGGCGTACTCTGAGAATGTGCTGGAATGGAAGTGGAATCACCCTCTGCCCTTGGCTCAGCCCACTGAGGGCATTTGAGTGCAGAGGCGCTTGGCAGAGGAGATGCCCACTCAGTCGTCAGTTGTTCCACGTCCGTGCACGTTCCAGGAGAGGGAATAAGGTCTGCCCCACTCTCCAGAGTGGACAGCGTTCAGAGGCGTCTGCTCTGGGATATAGAGGACTTCTAATTGGGATGTTTTTCTAGACTCCTGATCTTGCTGAGAGATTTTCCTTACTATCTTGAACAACCCTAAACAAAATCTCCCTCTGCTCAGATGACTGTGAAATTGGAGTAAAGTGTGAGCCCCCTGAGTTTGAGGCATGAAACTGAAGTGGAACATGAGCAGCCCGTGGTCGGCTCCCGTAGAGCAGGTGCCCAGGGGGGTCACTCTCCTTTCCTGCCCTCTTCCCCTTGCCTGTGAAGGTGCCGTGGAGACAAGCTCTGGGCTGAGCTCCCGGGCAGTGTGTGGTTGGTTCCTGCCAGGGCCTGGCTGCTCTCTTCTTCCCACCATCTGCTGATGCGGGGGTTATGATTGCAAAGTTAGGGACATTTAAGGGACATACAGGGTTGAAAGAAAATAAGGAGAACCTCGACTGAGCACGCGGGACCTGGGGTGTGAGCTGCCTTGAAGGGGCAGTGGCACAGAGAGACCTGAGGCCATGGCGTGGCTTGCCTGGTCGGCTTGGGGAGAAGCTGACACTGTGCCGAGCAGTGGCTGGTCACTGAGTTTGAACAAATAACGTGTGGCGTGGGGCTAATTCAAGGTGCCCCTGGTTCTAGGAGGGCAGACTGACCTGGTGTCTAGATAGAAAACAAACCTTCTTCTCAGGAGGCCTGGGCAGCCCAGCAACAGACTACGTGGCCTTGTCCTGGGTCTGGCAGAAAAAGTGGGGCAATTCTTTTCCTGAAAAGAAAAAAGGAAATAGGTAGCCTTGCCTCAGTGGTTTTACAAGTTTCCTGAGCTAAGAATCCACAGGGCACTTGTTAAACATTCCAGTTGCAGGAGCAGAGAGATTCTGATTCCATAGGGAGAGGGAGGCGGAGGTATGAGCGTTTCTAAATGCGATTCTCTTACGAGCGGGCCAGAGGTCACACTTGGAGAAGCCTGGCCTTGGGCGACAGGAGTTTATGGGGGAGAAGGAGGAGGAAGTCCCAGGATCTCTGCGGGCACCTGGCCAGGACCCTGACTGCAGGCTGCCCCTGCCTGGAAGAACGGAAACAGTGACTCATCGTCTTTCAGGATCCAGAAGTGGCGCCGCTGACCCCTTTCATCCCTTCAGAAGCGGCTCCAGGTGCTCTCCGCCTCCTCCCTCCTCTTCCGCATCTCACATTGATCATCACATCAGAAAGATGTGATTGGGCTCATGCAATTAATACGAGGCTCGCCTTTCAGCCAGTGTCTTGTGCCCAGCCACCTTCTGGAAGGTTCAACTCCCTTATATCCAGCCAATACTTGGTAGCCTTTGGCTTGGCAAGGGTTGGGGTCACCTGGCTGTGGCACTTTCATGAGAGGCGCCGCAGGTGCTTCGGGAGCCATCTGCTTTAATCGTCAGCGGGCCGGGGTCCTCCAGCGTAAAGGCTGGAAGAAGAGGGTGTCCTCTCCCTCCCCTGGTCCTCATGATTGCTCATATGCGTGGGGAGCCTGAAAACAAACCTGGACCTGTAGCTGCCGTGATGCGATTTCTTGGAACCCCACCCCTTCCCCACAGCGGGTTCCAGTTCTGCATTTCCTTGGAACTCTTGACTCTATCTCCATCCCCTTTGACTTTTCCAAATTGGGAGCTCTTCCTGCCTCATCCTTTGGCCTTCATCCGACGGAGTCTAACTTGAGCTGCTCTTCAAGCTCAGGGGTCTCTGCTGGTGTTTCCTTAGGGTCGCACCCTCCCTGCATACTGAGGGCTGAGGATGTGTCTGAGAGGGAGGGGGGGACGGCTCGGGGAGAAGGGCCCTCAGACCTCTCATCTTACACGCAGTAGCAGTGGGAAGTACCCAGTGACAGTGACGACGGAGACCAGGAGTTGGGAAATGGGGGAACGTTTTTCGGTAATGACCTTGAGATGGCTCTGCTGTCACTGGCCCCTCTGCCCAAGATGCCTCCCACCCCCTGTAAATACAGCCCAGGAGGTACTCGGGACTGTTCTGGGCACTCCTGCCCCTTCTCGGGTGGAGTCACGGTCGCTGAGGTCTCACCTGAACGCCTGTCTCCTGGGGAGACACTGAGCGGGATTGGTGGGCCACTCCAGTGAGGGAAGACTTGTTTCCTAGAGTGGAGGTTGTCACCAAGAGAAGGGTGTCTAGGGGAAGAATTGAAAATAGGGCAAGGGAAGAGGAAGGAAATGTGTCCTGTCCGTTCTCAGTCATTTGATTAGCAAATAAGTTCTGGTGGCTCTTGTGTGTGCAGCAAAGTGCTGTGAGAAGTATAAGAAAAGAGGAGAAGGCATTTTCCTCAGAGGTATTTGCTTCTATCTGGGGAGCCAAAAGAGGGGGTGGGGAAATACGTAATGAGCAGTACGAGACTGTATTTAGTAACGTTCCAGTCCGTGTGGTGCAGTCCAGAAAGGACAAGGGAATTCAGGAAGGGGAGAGTTCAGAGTCATCTAGAGTGATTAGGAAAGGCTTGAGGATGACGTGTCACAGGCGGGGCATGTGTCAGGTGGGGCGTGTGTCACAGGTGGGGCGGTTACAGATGAGCCAGCCAGGAGGAAATTCTAGGAAAGAACACCAGGGACAAAGGCTTGGAGGGGGAGTGAGCTTGGCACGTGTCATGTGGAGGAATCATCAAGAATATCTGCCTGACCGACCGTTTGCCCTGGGGAGTGGTGGAAAAGACAGAAGGTTAGTGTGGGCCTTGAAAAGCACACAGTAGCCGGGCGCGGTGGCTCACACCTGTTATCCTAGCACTCTGGGAGGCCGAGGCAGGACAATCACGTGAGATCAGGAGTTCGAGACCACCCTGAGCAAGAGTGAGACCCCATGTCTACTGAAAATCGAAAAATTAGCCAGGCTTGGTGGTGTGTGCCTATAGTCCCAGCTGCTTGGGAGGCTGAGGCAGGAGGATTGCTTGAGCTCAGGAGTTTGAGGTTGCTGTGAGCTATGATGATGCCACTGCACTCTAACCTGGGAGATAGAGGGCCACCCTGTCTCCAAAAAAAAAAAAAAAAAAAAAGAACTACAGCTATTTCAGTGATTACTTTCAAATGGCAAAAGTTTTACTTGTATTTGATCTATATGCTGTTCACTCAGGCAGTGGATTGAAAACAACTGTCATCACTGCCAACGCATTAAATGTTTATTATGCTTCTAACACTATTAGAAGTAGTTTATGTTAATCCTCACAATCCTATGAAAAAGTTACTAATCTTCTCCCGCCTTATCGATAAGGAAACTGAGACCGAGTAGGTTAAGGAGCTTGTCCCAGACCCTGTGGCTGAGACGGTGTGAGGCCCTGCTTTAAACCCAGGTAGTCTGTCCCAGAGCCTGTGTCCTTGGGCTGTCACACTCTGTTGCGTCTCATGGGAAGTACAAGCAGGGCCACGAAGGGAAATAGTCCCCAAACCACCAGGAGAGGAGACAGTAGCTGATTGGATCCTGCTCCGAGGGTCTGAGCTCAGCTGTTTCTAGTGGTTCTCTCCAGCCTCTGCAGGCCTGGCCTGAAGTTCTGTCTGGAAAAGGCGGATTAAAAGGCAAAGGAACAGCTGAGTCCCCCAGAGAACCTGTTTTCTGCTCAGTCCTCATTCGATTCTGAATTCTGATATATTTTCCATGGGAAACAGCCCATTTCAGTCTGTGGGGAGAACCCGATACTGCTGAACCTGACACCAGCAATTTGGCGCCAGGTGAATAGCAGTTGTGGACACAGGTCACTGAGCAGGTGAGGCACCCCGGGAACAGAACTCCTTCCCAGGGTGCACGTGTCCCGTGCCACGGCTGTAAGAGCTCAGGCCACTGGAAAGTGATACTGTCTTGTAGGTATTTGCTATGAAGGTGGTGATTATCCTTCACTTTTTGAACGATGTTATTTTAGTTTTATTTCCACCTCACAGGTAACAACCCAAGTGTCTGTAAGAATTAGCATTTTAAACAGGGATTTTGCTGCTTTAATTATTGTTAAAACGGTTGCTTCATCTGTGTGTTACATAGACATCTTAGATATGTAGAGAAAATAGGAGCTAACGGGGGCAGAACGAAGTCTGATTATTCGTTTCCGTGGGTGCGCGAGCGTGGCTGAGAGTCTGCCTGGCAGCCCTAGGCCTCGGCTCCCCCTGCAGCCCCCGCGCTGGGTTTTGATGTCGTGCTGTGAGCGATTTCCCTTGTTTTTGGCTGGAAGACTTTAAACATGTGGGATGGTTTCGACAGGAAATAATTCCACCAGACAGTTAACAGCCGTCTCCCGCTTGCTGTTGCAGGTTACTCGTGGCCGGCTTCCTTGGTCTTTTAAGCTTGGCCTTGGAAGGGGGCTGTGGCAGGCAGGGGAAGCGAGTAAAAACACAGAGCAAAAAAATTGTAATGCGATGTCAAATGTTACATCCAGGATTTTGGCAGAATGTAGAATGCTTAGTTATTGCTGTCATAGTATTTTAGAAATGTAATACACACACTAGAACTCACCGGAGCCACCAGAAGATTTGTTTTAGGAAGCACTCATGAGTCCACTGTTCTTCCCCCCCACACACACTGTAAAACGGTGCCTGAGCAATGTATATTTTATTATGCCCTAGGCATAGGCATCTTGATACAGATATCTAAACTCTTGGCTTCACAGTGTCAGATTATGAATTGGATAGAGTAGAAAAATATCCAACTCAACATTTTATAGACCACCCCCTAAAAGAGTTATTCTCGAGCTTTAGAACACACCAGAAGCTGTTGGGAAACTTGCTAAACACACATTTCTGGGGCTTGCCCAGGAGACATTCTGGTTCGGTAGGTCCAGGGCACAGGGATCTCCTTTCTGACAAGCCCCGAATAATCTGTAGAACGCACTTTGAAAAATGATGCCTAAAAGATTCATTAGTTGTCCTCTGAGGATGCCTGGAGAGGGCTGAGTTGTGATTGTTATGCAGTAGTGAAGATGGCAGGGCTCATGGTTGTCCTCATTTTGTCTCCTTGTTTTTAGCATCAAACTGTTTTGCATTTTAATTTAGGCGTTTAATTTTCTGGGGAAATGAGGACTTTTCTGCACCTGCTCCAAGGTACTTGAAAACTTGTTAGAAGATATGGTTGTTTGCAGTTAACCTTCCATGAACTCTTTGGCATCACGTGGTCATCCCACCAACAGTAGGGTGTTTCCAGCCGTGTGTGGCTCTCTTGCCACACTCTAGCACTGCGCGTTAGTGAACTTCTTCCTCGTGACCAATCTGATATGTGAATAATGTAATCCTCATTTTCATGTGAATTTCTTCAGTTGCTAGCAGGATTAGAAGAACCAAGATTATCTACTGAATGACTATTAGAATAGAGTAACTACTTTTCACCTATACACAAACAGTAACCATCTAGAAAACCAAGTAGAATGTAAGCCCCTCTTTATAACAGCAGTACAAATTTAAAATACCTAGTAATCAACTTTTTTGGGTGTATGTATAATTTAAGGATTTTTTAAAATTTTAAATCCTAGAAATGAATTTAACAGGAAATGAATAAGACCTATATAGATAAAACTTTACAACTCTACTATAGGACATAAAAGAAGACTTAAATTAATGAAAATGTGTACTTTTTCCTTGGATAAGATGACTCAGTATTGTAAACTGTCCATTTTCTCTAAATTAAACTATGAATTAACCAAGATATCAGTCAAATTACTAAAATGACCTTTCAAAAGGGATTTTACAAAGTGATCCTAAAATTCATTTAGAAAACCAAATAGGCAAAAATAGTATTGGGGGGACTAATCCCAGCAGATGTTGAAATATATTTTAATAGTTAATAATAAAACAATATAGCATTGATTGATACAGGACTAGACAGAAAGATTAATGAACAGCATAGAGAACCAAGAAGTGGGATGAAATACTTAGGAAGATTTGGTATGTGATTAAGATGACATTTAAAATCAGTGTAAAAATGGAGTAATTCAGTAAATGGTATTGGGATAACTAGACATAAGAAAAAATAAGATAAAATAAATTCAAAATGGAACAAGGATTTAAATGTAAAATAATGAAATCACAAAAGTTAGAGAAAACAAATGAATTTTAAAAATAATCTTGGAAGTAGAATGAACTGTTTAATCATGATACAAAACTCAGAAGCTGTAAAGGAAAATGATCAATAAGTCTGGCTATGTAAAAACTTGTGTGGCAAAAATCCCATAAACAGGATCTAAATACAAATGACAGGATGAAAAAACTGTGGTAAATATATTACAAAAGGCTAGGTTCCTTAATATGCAAAGAGCACTTATGAATAAAAGACTCCAAATAATCCAAAAACTGGGCAGAGAATATGTACAAGAAATGTCACAGACAGCTAGGCAGAGTGGCTCACACCTGTAATCCTAGCACTTTGGGAGGCTGAGACCGGAGGATTGCTTGAGCCCAGGAGTTCAAGACCAGCCTGAGCAAGAGCGAGACACCACTCTAAAAATATTTGCTATTTCTAAAAATAGAAAAATTAGCCAGATGTGGTGGAGCACACACCTATAGTCCCAGCTACTAACTGAGGCAGGAGGATTGTTTGAGCCCAGGAGTTTGAGGTTGCAGTGAGCTATGATGATGCCACTGCACTCTAGCCAGGGCAACAGAGCAAGACCCTGTTGTAAAAAAACAAAGAAATAACAACAACAACAACAAAAAAAAAACACACAAAGAACGTTACAGAACAAGAAATATCCATGGCCTTCCAAAAAGTCATTCACCATCCTTGAATAAAAGTGACTCAGAATTAATGTCAGATTTTTTCATTGAGAAAGGATTTCAAAATATGATGCAGTTTTACTCTTGGGGTGGTTTAGGGAAATTAGCAATTTGCTTAGCAAGTTGGCTGATGCAGGTTGTGCTCCCCCCTTTCTTCTGTGGAATATTTGTAACTGGACTCGGAGCCCCCCTGGGCCATAAAATGAAGGGGTTAAGTCAGATGAGCCCAGGAAGGGCCTTGAATTGTGTTCTCCAGTTGCATCAATTCCTCACTCTTGGCGTTACGTGAGGAACAGCCTGCTGTCCCCCTCGCTGATACAGCTTTGCACAGAGTCATTTAAGAAACACTGGTGCTGCTTTGCTGTGCGACAGTGATTGTTCTGAGCACGTTATGGTATCAACTTACTTCTACGTTACTTAAAGATTTCAGGAAATTATCCACCTTCCCGGTAGCATGAATGGGGCCGTAAGACCTGAGGGTCTGTGCTGAAGGAGGGAGTAACTTTCCTTCTGTGACCAGCACTTGGGCTGCCCGAACACATTGACCTTCTCACATCTGGCGCTTCTCTCAGCCACCATGAACCACCGTGGGCTAAAACCCCTGGGCAGAGCACCACACTCCAGGCAGATGGGGTGGAGCGCGGCTCCATGGCGACATCTGGACCTTCCTGGTGAACCTCCAAGGGGAAGGCTTCATTCTACCTTCCACCTCCTGGTTTGCCTCCTGTCCCTCACGGGTCGGGCTTCAGGATCCCTTCTTGCTGTGCCCGAGGGCCACGGAGGAGTCAGCTGGCCCTGGAATTAGAATGAGGCAGCTGCCAAGTTGCCAGGTTACCCCATGAACAACAAAACAAGGACCCCTATTGGGTAGCACAGGCCTGTTGGAATTCTGGAGCCCACAGGAATGTTGTTTCCTGACCTCCCTCCCCTCCTGACAAGTCTCTGGTGCAGGCAGCCAGCCCAGGGCCTCCGAGGCAGCTGTGTGGACCTCGCTGCAATCCAAGCTGGTTAACATCAGAGCCTGAGTCTAGGAGGAGACTCCCCTCCCGTGTTGTGTGCACCCTCCTGGCCCAGTTGGAAGGGCGGGTGAGCCTCCAGACCGGGCCTTTTCCAGCCAGCTTTCTCAGCCCTCGTCACACTTCCTCATCACTAGTCCACAGGGCCTCTCGCTGCCTGCCGCCTCCTTTCTGCTGCAGGCAACTTGGGGGGATTTTTGTCATCCAGTCGTTCAGCAGACGTTTACTGATTGCCTCCTAAGTGCCAGGTACCATGAGGGTCCCCAGACACGAATATAAAAACCATGGTTCTGATCTTAAGACACCACAGCTTGTTTGGGCAGACAGACAGTCTCACACGGACGAGTGTTAGGAGTGTGCACAGGCTGTTGGGGACCCAGGGGCAGAGCATCTGCCCTGGAGGGGGTGCTGGGCTGAGCTCCACAGGAGGCCGGGTGGGATGTTGCCACGAGAACAGGGAAGAGCAGCCGCAAGACCCAGAAACAGGCCTGACACGGCGAGGTCCCCAAGGGGCAGTCCATTTGGAATGGCTGTCGCTTATGGGGTGAATGGGGGAGGGAGGAGTAAGACACGGAGCCGGATCCCGCGAAGGTGTTGGTTTGATCCTGTGTAGTCGGAAGACACAGCAGAATCCTACTGGGATTTGCAGTGTGAAAGGTCCTCACCGTGGGCGTGTGGGTCGCCAGAGGCTAGAGGACCAGGTGGAGGCCACTTCAGGGTGTGTGAGAAGTGAAGGGGACTGGCAGAGACAGTTGGGTGGAGAGGCCAGGAGGGAGGATGAGCAGGCTTTGTCAGGGGACGTTGCAGGGTTCAAGAGGGGAGGCTACGGAGGGGGTTTGGTGGCTTCTGGCTTGGGAAGCAGTATGTTCATGGGCAGATTCGTGGGTCAGAGGTGATAGGTCTGGCTTTGATAGGTTGCATTTGTGAAGCCCGTTTGTGATGCCATCGGTCAGCTGGCTCCGGAGGGAGATGTGTCCAGATGTGGAAAGAAAGGGTAGGGCCTCTGGCTCCCTGAGCCTGTGACCACACACCACACGCAGGTGAGTCCCTAAAACGCGCTGTGGACAGCGTCGTCCGTGGGAGGCAGTCGCCCACCCGCCACGCGTGCTCTCATGCCCACCTCTGCGCTCTCCACTCCAGCCTGACCGGTGTCTCCAGCTTCCCCCTGCAGCCCTTCCCGTCTGGCTCGGGAGGGACCCTGGCCTCCACCTGGCCGCACCGCCTGGCTGTAGCTGCTGCCCTCGCTGCTGTGAGGTGGCAGTGGGACGCCAGACGGTCAGGAAAGAGCCCCTGCATAATACCGACATTTAAGGGTTGTGCAGAATGTGATCACTCCTAAAAAGTCGGCGAAGCAGCAAAGGGGTTTGGGGATCCGAGTCTGTGCTTCCCAGCGAGTTGTAGTCATTCTTCTCGGGGATTTCCGTCAGTGCCTTGGTCTAGAAACTCTAAAAAATAGTTTTTACCATCACAGTGGACTAGCTGTGTGTTTTGTACCTTGACATGGGTGACCCTAATTGCAGTTTACCTGTTTCATTGGCTAGCACAATGCCTGGAGCATAACAGACACTCAAATATTTGTTGGAAAAAATGAATGAATGTCGCTGGATGCCTAATGTCACACAGTTGCAATGCAGAAGGCCTGTGGTGGCAGCCTTCCTGCCCAGGGCTCTGTGCAGTGGCGTCTCCTGAAGTGCAGCTGGAGGAGTCCCCACATGTCTCTATTTAGATGTCTGCAAGAGGCTGCTCGGAAATGAATTCTCACCTTTTCAAGGTGACTCAGGTGGCAGTCATGCCATTTGTTCCAGCAATGATTTTTCCAGCACCAACTGGGTGTCCTGCAATTCAGTTCAGTTCTGACACCAACTACCTGGAGTTAGTGTAGACCCCACAGGTTAAGAGCTCAGTACCACAAGACTGTCCCCATTTCAGAGGTGAGCTGGAAGTCTTGCGTGTCCCCAGGTTACCTGCACCTCTGCCCGGCAGATTACAGACTTGGGGGCTCCCACAGTCTCTCTGCAGATTCAGCGGTTCTCTAGAATGGACTCACAGTTCTCATGATTACTGTCAGAGGACAAAATTACAACAAATTTAAAGATCTCAATTGGCTTTATTCATGATTCTAGAATCAGCAACACCTCATCCATGAAACAGTATGTGTTCCCACGAGCTGAGCGTGAGGTTGGCTCCACAGACAGGCTTTGGTTGTTTCAAAGATACTTTTCTTGCGAGGCTGGACAGGGAGGCAGAACAATAGAAAATCACAGATTAGTCAGCCTCAGGTTACATAAGGCCACCTTTTGTGTGTGTGTAAGGCTTAAAGCAGAGGGAACTTCATTATAATCCCATGGATTGAAAGGTTTGAACAGCCTGTTTGGGAATTGGGCTGTGATCTCTCTCCTGATTTCTCTGAAGGTCAGATACAACTTAGTTTGGGTTTGATGGCACCTTTAGCCTGAATGAGTCAACTTTGATTTTTCTGGTCTGTTGGGCCTAGTGCAGGAATGTTGTCCAAAACAGTGTCCTCCTATGATTTTTATCTAACATTATGGTTCTGTTACAAAGGATACAACCCAGGAATAGCCAAATGGAAGAGACACATAGGGCATGGTTGAACGCGACTCTTTATGAATAACAAGACACTCCTATCACTTGGAAACAGGGTTTTAGGAGCTTTGAGCCAGGAACCAGGGGCAGACCAAATGTATATTTTTTATTATACCACAGTAATAGGAACATATTTTGGCAGACTCGAGTGGTTGCTCAGTTCACATCAGAGGGGCTTTCGCTGGGCTTCCGGAGTCTTTCACAAGAACCTGTTCTGTAGGTGGATGGAGTGTGCCCTCCCCGCTCACAGCCCCTGTCCTCCAGAGTGTTTGACAGTTTGAAATATTTTGGGCCCCACGTTTTCTTTGTCTAAAAAGATGGAAAGAGCAGCCTCTGGAGCGTGGGTGCTGGCGGGCGGCTGTGGCGTAGGACCGGTCGGAGCGAGGGATTGGACTACACCCCGCCTCTGCTGGCGTCAGCTGTGTCATCCGGCAAGTCTTTGATCTCGTGAGACCCATTTCTAAGTGTGGAAGGAGCCTGAGGGTGCACTTTCTCATCACATTTCACGGTCCAGTGCTGTCGACTATGAAAGAATCAGCCTCTCTGAGCTGCCGTCCCCAGGGTAGGGGCTTTGGATTGTGTCACGGTGACTACTTCGTCCTCATCTTAATCCCGGCAGACCTATTGTGCCCTCTCTGTCCCGCAGTTGGACAGGTGAGCGGAGCTGAGGAAGCGTTATACCTGTGAGTGTGAGGGTCTCTCCCCCGAGGGTCCTTGAGAGCCAGGCGCTCCCCCACGCCCAGGTGGAGGGTAGCAGGCGCCACCTCCTCTCATCTGCCCCGGGTTTGAGCAGAGACAAGCCTCACCCTTTATCTGTGCTTTGATAAAGACTTCTTGGAAGAGATGAAAAACAAGGTACCGTGCCCACCTGAACAGAGAAAAGCCCCTTTCTGCTGTCTTTCTAATGTAAAAGTTACTGCCACCAAAAAACTCAAGAATGATCCCTGTGACAGGCCTGTGGCTTGGCTGCTAGCAAAAGTAGAGAGGGATTTAGAGGCAGACTTTCCCCGTGCCTTGGAAGTGCAGATTCCAGGACACGCTCCCGAGGCATCTTCCCTCCGGCTGAGGGTCTCGGGATGTCACCTTTAACACAGTGGACCCCGTTGGGCGCTTTTCCAGCTGGGACATGAAAGGTCCTTCTCTCATATGATTTGGGCTTTGTAAGGAATTTGAATGCCAACGTAGAATTTCCTCGGTAACTTTATAAACCTTTTGGAACCATTTATGAGGCATTTGCAGGGGGTGCAGGAGTGGGGGGACATGGGTACCGTGTCCTCACTCCCCCTTCCCAAGTTTGATTTTGTATCTGCCCTCGTCCTTTTCTCAAAGCCGTCCTCCTCGGTGAGGGTTGTATGTATTACCCCTCACCTGCAGCATTAGAGGAGCTTCCAAATTCTTCTCACCTCCCACTCCGCTCCAGTCCATTCTGGGCACTGTTTTATCCTAGACTCTTGGCTCTGAGCCTGTCACTTCTGTTCTTGTCACTGGCCACTGGGAGTAAGACACGCTTGGTGTGTCCTCCTGCCCGTCTGTTGGGATCCCTCGCTCAGCTCCAGCCGCCCTGGCATTCCCTGCACCCATCCCTTTGCACGCCCACCGCAGCGCCCACCGCAGCACCCACCGCAGCACCCCACTGGGTGCGGAACTGACTTGGGCGGAGCCAGCTGCTCTCTGTGCCTTTGCTCGGGCTGGTCCGTCACAAACTGTCACTTGTGTGCTGCCAGGCTTCATGGCCATGCTTAAGGTGACCTCCTCCAGAGCCTCTTCCTGGGGTCCCTTGATCAAAATGGATCACTTTCTGCCCCTCTACTCTTGAAGCCCTTTATGCCACAGTGTATGGATTAGAGTGACCGTGGACATGCTCTGTCTGTCCGTGCTCTAAAGTGTAGGTTCTGGAAGGCAGGGACCAGGGTTTCCCTAGCACCTGCAAGAGGGACCAGCAAGAGCTGCTCAGTAAGTATTTGCTGAAATCACGAATAATCTTCTGGGCAATGGGAACTGTGTCTTCTTTACCTTTGGGTGTACCATAGCATCCTCACATTGAAAACAGATCCATGACTGTCTTTTTAGATTGTTCATTTAAATGGGGTTCATGTCCTGAGACCTTTGCAGGAAAATCCTTTCACAGGTGAAAGTCCAGGTATGCCATGCTACAGGTAGACACTGGAGCTATATCCATGCTCATTTCCAAACCATCAAATCACGTCACTATTTTCTCAGGGTTGTGAAAGATGATATGTGAAAAGTCCCACAAAAACACATGTGCATAGACACACTAACAATGGTGGTGGTGGTGGTATTTTTTAATATTGAGCCACATTATAGGGAAAAAAATTGAAATCAGCTCTGGCTCTGAACCCTGGAATGTATACTGCTGTACTCATAATGATTTTCCCTCCTGTTCTGAAATTCTTTCCTTCTTTCCACGAACACTGTTTTATATATGCCTGTCTTGTCTCCATGGAGCCAGAGTCCAGGTTTTAAATCTTAAAAAGTCTTACCCAAACGTGATTGAGTTACTTATTCTATAGGAAAATAAAAGAACCATTAGCATGCAAGCTGTCTGTTTGGTCTTTTGGGTTATTTGTATTTTACAAATGAGCATTCATTCTCTCTGGGTTTGACCTCTTTTCTAGGGAGGTGCCCCTGAAAGATGCTAAGGAATATGCTGAATCCATAGGTGCCATCGTGGTGGAAACAAGCGCAAAAAATGCTATTAATATCGAAGAGCTCTTTCAAGGAATCAGTAAGTACATGAAATTGCATTTTCAGCTTAGCTGGCATTTTTATACTTCAAGGACTCAAAGGGTAAAATTATAGAGCTCTGAAGTAGAACTTTATCTCTGTGCGAATTTATCTGATGCCATGAATCTAAAATCTACAACTGTGTGCTTGTTCTTTCTTACCTCAATTATCCTCTCAATTCTAAATTTCTATAACTCTGTGCTGTTCACTCTCTGTTTTGTGAATTAAAATGAAATCATCCTGTTGCAAAAATAAAATTTATTTTAATTAAAGGTTATGCTGTAGCATTTTGTGTTAGTGTGTTGGGGGGGAGAGAAAGTAGACAAGGTGCAGAGCTCTCCTGGTCACGCGTAAAGCTGAACGGCTCTAGGCAATCAGAGTCAGCTTCATCTGCCTGGCCTGAAAGGGGGAACTGGCTGGAGGGTTGATTTGTAAAGATTTCCCTCATTTCTAATAAGCTTATTAAGGGAGGTGACAGCTTCCTTGTCCAGCCCCAGTTCTGGGTCACATTGTGCTTCACATTATGTTTGCTGATTCCCCAAATGACCTTATCAAAGAGCTGTTTCTCAGCTGACGGCCGCACTGACACTCCTCTCTGTAGCTGGGAGGCTTCCAGCTTGCCAGATTTCACCTTTATAAATTCTCTGCCCGTGTCCTTCTGTGCTGGGTCCTGCCAGAGAAGGACCTGCCCACAGTTGGCTGGGAAACTGTGCTCTGAGTCGCCCTCAGCGAAGTCCAATCAGGGCGTGACCAGGGACGTTGGGAGCAGCACAGGTGTTGGTGAAACGCTGGCTCTGACGTTCCTGGGGTAGCCACCTTAGGAAAAGTTGAACCCCCAAACAGCAGTTGTCCTCAAATATCTTGGCCTCAGACAATTCCAGAAGGGAAACTGATGGTTTGATCTCTTCTGCCTGAGGTCATTGTTGGCGAAGTTCTCAAAGTCGGAAGGGCCGAGGGTTCCCAGAACAGATTTGAGTTCCCTTTAACTGGTTTGGATCCATCATGTTAGACTCCGAGAACTCATAGCAGGGAATCTTTAGTTTGTTTATGTTGGCCTGATGGAAGATTCATCAGAGATGGGGAATTCTGACCTGCCTTACTTCCTCGCTGCAGAAACGTGCAAAAGAATGGCTCTGAGCCTTCCCTCCCAGCTCATTGGGATCTGTCCCCTTCCCTTCCCTCCCCCTCATTAGGGCTGTTTTTTTCCTGCCATTATTTCACACTCTCAACAGAATAGTGTCCTTCAAGCTCGCTGCCCCAAGGAGTTGAACTCTAGAGTGCCAGGGCTATAATTTTATGTGAGAAATTCCCTGTCTTCACACTCCTGCTCCTTCCTCATCTCGGGCAGTGGGGGCAGATGCTCTCTGGAGTCATGTCCCTCTGGGTGACATCTGAGTTTGGCTTGAACTCACTACATTAGCCCCATGTCTGCCCAGATCAGACTCACGCTTTGCTGGTGGTGCTGGCCTTCTCCGGTGGTTCGGCTATGAAACATTTTGCTTTTACAGGTGGTTTTACTGAATGAAGCCAGGGAGCTCCTGAGCACTATTGCGTTACCACCCTTCGTCCTTAAGTGCTTTGTATTTTTTAGAACGCTCTGCTCAGCATTCGCTTTCTGGCCCTGGAAGGCAGACAGCACAGACAGCAACGGTGGCAGGAGGAAGCCTGGTGCCTTGCATGCCTGAATTCAGCTTGAGATTTCTGCACCAGCTAGTAGACTTTCTGGGGCTTATGAAAATCATTATTAAGATAAAATATCAAATAAGGACCTCAAAGAGAACAAGCCTATACAGGAAGTACTGTATTAATAGCTTTAAAGATCATTTCTTTGAATGGTTCAGCCAGTGTAAATCCCTTCCTGTGTGTGAGGTCTTTGTGGCTCACAGTGGTGGGGATTTTGAATAATTAATTCCTCAGATCCCAGTGGTCTGCGTCATTTAGGGGAAAACAAGTGCTTTGCTTAAAGTATGGGGTAATCATGGCTTCGAAGTAATTAATTCTTATATAAGCCATCAAATACCTGTATCACCTCATCATCCATGTCAAATAAACCATGTTTCTGTTTTATTATAATTTAGTTACAACTGCCTTAACAAAGAAAGCTTGTGAACACACAGCCATGGCAAAATCTCCATCCATCCATCCATCCATTCATCCATCCATCCATCCATCCATCCACCCATCCATCCGTTCACACCTGTAAGCTCTCGTGCCCTCCTTTCACCTCCTGACTCCTTCAGGTGAATTTCTTCAGAATGGAGTTCTGTAGCCTAATTGCAGGTTAATTTAAAACACGATTGCAAGTACACCTAAACACACTGCAGCAGACTTTTCATTTATTTTCCTTTTCCCTGTTCCTACTTATATTATACGTGCTCCTCCCTGCGCTTAAAATAGAAGTAGATATTGCTGACACCTATGCTCCCCAAAGCAATGTTCCAGAGACAAATATGCCTAAAGAAAAGATGTAATAAAAAGTCAAGAAGGAGTAGTGGGAATAAAAGCCCTTTAAAAAGGTATGGGTAAACAAAATTAATTCACGTTGGCTTGGATGAAGAGACAAACATTTCTCGTTTACATTCCCAGAGTGTTCATAAACCAGAAATGAGACAACTGTGTTTTCTGAGCATGAGCTAACGCGTTTTCTAACTGGAAACTGTTTACCAAAATCATATATCTATTTTTTTTTGAGACAGAGTCTCACTCTGTTGCCCAGGCTAGAGTGCTGTGGCGTCAGCCTAGCTCACAGCAACCTCAAACTCCTGAGCTCAAGTGATCCTCCTGCCTCAGCCTCCAGAGCAGCTGGGACTACAGGCATGTGCCACCATGCCCGGCTAACTTTATATATATATATATATATATATATATTTTTTTTTTTTTAGTTGTCGATATAATTTCTTTCTATTTTTAGTAGAGACAGGGTCTCACTCATGCTGGTCTCGAACTCCTGACCTTGAGCGATCCTCCTGCGTCGGCCTCCCAGAGTGCTAGGATTACAGGCGTGAGCCACCGGGCCCGGCCCATATAGCTATTTAAAGGCTGAAGCTACCCTGTAAAGGATTTAGGTGCTGCTCTCTTTTGGATAGTGATCTGCACACAGCCTGACCTCATATATTATCGTTTGGTTGGTATTGCTCTAGGTACCCCCCTCCTTTTGATTTTGAGAGACGGGGTCTCACCTTGTTGCCCAGGCTAGACTTGAACTTCTGGGCTCAAGCAATTCTCCCGCCTCAGCCTCCCAAGTAGCTGGGACTATAGGCGCCTGCCACCAAGCCTGGCTAATCTTTTCTATTTTTAGTAGAGACAGGTCTCACTATTGCTCAGGCTGGTCTCGAACTCCTGAGCTCAAGAGATCCTCCTGCCTCGGCCTCCCAGAGTGCTAGGATTACAGGCGTGAGCCACCGCGCCCGGCCCTTTCCACGTATTTCTACCCAGGGTTTGTTCATTTTTCTTTCTTGGGTTTTTGAATTAAAATATAAAAAGAAAAAGTTCTTGCCCCCCAGAAGAATTGTACATTTGAAATTTTAAAGTGGTGTATGAAAACACAAAGAATATTCTGTTTATATACTAGTGTTACAAATCAAAACCAAAAAAGCTCCATGGCTTTCCGTATGAACTGCCTTCGCCGCCCTCCTCTGTGTATTGTGACGTGAAGGGCAGGGTGACAGCTGTGATGCCAGCCTTGCTCCCTGGCACACTGGCCTGTTCCAGCCTGCACAGGACACCCCTCCTCTCCCCTTTGCAAACCTCCGTCCCTTCAAGGCCCAGTCCAGTCTTTCTGGTCATGACGTCATCATCTGCTCCAACTTTCACTGATGGTTTCTGCCTTTAACTTGAGATTACTTAAGGCTTGTTCTGTCACTTTGACATTTGAACATATTCTACCTTTAAGTGATTCACCAGGTGTTTCAGGTATACATCTCTTCTTCCAGGGGTGCTGCAAGTTCTGTGGGAGCAGAAGTGTTGGTCTTTCATATTCCCCATGAAGCTGAGATTAGTAAATAGTATCTATAGGACTAAATTCAGGGTTTTGAATTTGTGTCTCCATCTTCGTCTCATGCTGTGCCAGGAAATAGTGTTCCAGTGGGTTCACTGGATCAGGTGAAATGTAATCACTTCTTATGGGGACTTAAGGTTGAATAACCAGCACACTGGACAAGTGTCTCTTGATTTGTTTATGCAGCAGATATACACTGTGCTGGTTTATGGGTTAGGTGCCACGCTAGACGCGGGGAATACGTGGTGAGCAAAGCACACTGACAGTCCAGACGGGGAGATTGCCCGCAGGCACAGAGTCAAATCCGTGTATAATCACACGGTGTAATAAATGGTAGGAACAAAGAACAGGCCTGTGAGAGGCTACGATGGGGGGTTAGATTGGGTGGGGAAGGCCTCCCCAAGGGAATGATTTTAATGAAAAATGAGAAAGGCCAGCGAGCACAGAGCTCTAGAGGAGCTGTCAGCAGAGTGGAGCACAAGCACTCATTCCCGGAGCAGGAGCTGGTGTGGTGCTTTTCAGAAGAGCCAGGAGGGTGGTGGTCTCTGGGAGAGGGTGGGAGACTGAGATTAGAGACTGAGCAGGGCCTGGTGATGGGAGGAGGGTGACATTCTGAAAGCATTTGGAAGCCCCTTGGGCATTTGAAGCAGGGGTGTGGCATATCCAATTTACACCTACAAAAAGATCACACTCAGAAGGAAGAACATCTGGGCTTGGCGATTGTGGTAATGCAGGAGGGCGGAGGCTGGGACTAGGGTGAAAGAAGTGGAAGTGATTTTAAAAATCTTCTGGCTGGGTGCAGTGCCTATAGTCTCAGCACTTTGGGAGGCTGAGGCAGGAGGATCGCTTGAGGCCAGGAGTTGGAGACCAGCCTGGGCAACATAGCCAGACCCCTTCTCTACAAAAAATAAAAAAATTAGCTGTAGGCCGGGCGCGGTGGCTCACACCTGTAATCCTAGCACTCTGGAAGGCCGAGGCGGGTGGATTGCTTGAACTCAGGAGTTCGAGACCAGCCTGAGCAAGAGCAAGACCCCGTCTCTACTAAAAATAGAAAAATTATCTGGCCAACTAAAATATATATATATAAAAAATTAGCCGGGCATGGTGGCGCATGCCTGTAGTCCCAGCTACTTGGGAGGCTGAGGCAGTAGGATCGCTTAAGCCCAGGAGTTTGAGGTTGCTGTGAGCTAGGCTGACGCCACGGCACTCACTCTAGCCCGGGCAACAAAGCGAGACTCTGTCAAAAAAAAAAAAAAAAATTAGCTGTGTGTGGTGGTGTGTACTTGTGGTCCCAGCTACTCAGGAGGATCGCTTGAGCCCAGGAGTTTGAGGCTGCAGTGAGCTATGATCATGACAGTGCACTCCAGCCTGGTTGAAAGAGTAAGACCCTGCCACAAAAAAAAAAAAAAAAAGAAAGAAAGAAAGAAAAGAAGAGAATAGAGAAAAGGAGAGGAGAGGAGGAGAGGAAGGGGGAGGGGAAGGGATCTTCTGGAATAAGGACCAGTAACACCGGGGCTTGGGTTGGGGATGGGGAATGAGGAAGAGAATGGTGCAGAGAATCACTCCCAGGTTTTCTTTCCTGGAATGAGGAAGATTGGCACAGGAGCAAGTTCTCTGGGCTGGATTTGGTTGAACCTAACAGACAGGATTCTGTATTGTGAAGAACCCAAGTTTTGATTTGTGGATTTTAATTATTTAACTCAAATACCTTTTTTAAGTGATTGATTGATCGATTGACAGTGATTGGTTCTCACTCTGTCGCCCATGCTGGAGTGCAGTGGTATCATCATAGCTCACTGCAGCCTCCAACTCCTGGGCTCAAGCAATCCTCCCGCCTTGGCCTCCCACTTCCAGTCAGCTGTCACCTCCTGCCAGGTGTCTTTTGACAGTTTCTCTTTCCATCTTTGCTTCCTACCTCCCCACTGCACGCTTAAGACTCTCCTACTCCTGGCCTGGGCTTTACGGGCCTCCTGACCGAATGTGCGTCCTGCCTGCTAATCCAGCACGCTCATTTCTCACACCCACTCTCTATCGTAATGGTCAAGGTCTTCTAGTCATTCTGATATTGTCTTCTTTACGGCAGCAAAAGGACAGTTACAGGGAGTAACCTCAAGTGGCATGCATGCCCCCCCAGTCTGCATTCTTGGGGTGGTGTCCATGATGGTGAGTCACTGCAGTGTTCCACAGACCCCCTTTCTACATGGAGAGTCTTGGGGGCCATTATCAAGAGTAAATACCACCAAGTCCTAGCAAACTTGGCCAGTTTACTAATCTGGACGATTCAGAAAATCAGGATCAAGAAATCGAAGTTACATAGCAACTGCCAGCACTGCTAACACCAAACAAAAGACAGCCAGGCCAAGTGAATACTGGGACCGAATGAAAGGAGAGAAGAATACAAACGGCAGAATTGTTAGGGAGGGACTGAAGCTGGCACAGGAAGTGGCTGGCCCACCACACCAGGAAAGGGAACAGCTGCAGCTAAGCTTGCTGTTTTATTTTTGTTGTGTGTAAGTGCATTTCAGCCATGATAGAATTTATAGCTCGCAATTTGTCTTCACCCACTGCTGCGTCCCTGAGGAGCTGTTTATAAAACCTGCTTTTTCTCTATTCTGTCAACTTCAGGAAAACTGAACTTCCAAAAACAAAAGTCTTTTTAACTTCTCCTAAACAGAACATTACACAATCTAAGCCATATTAAAATAAACACTCTAGCCTAGAATTTATGCTCAAGGACAACCTGTTATGGAGGTTGTGTACTTAGAGCACATTTTGTAAGAGTGGAAACATACAGAGGGTGCTCAGAGCCTTTTCGGGTGTTTGTATTTATAGTGTTGCGTAAACGATCCTGATTCAACAGTGTCCCAAGTGATCACCTTGGCACAAAATGCCATGGCCACTTTCCAAAACCATTCTTTTGTGTAAGTACGTTTAACCTTTCAGTAAGTTCTGAATACCTTAGGCCACAGATCGGAGCTCATGTACTGGTGTCACAGCTCTTTCTTCCTTCTCTGTTCAAAAGGTGCTTGCCTCATGGTCACTCCCTGGCTTTCCTCTGCCTCTGATTTAAAGTGGAAGTACTTCCTTTCTTCTCACGCCCTTTGAAGTTGCAATGTGTGTGACTCATCCCAGGCTGAGAGTTTTGTAGATGAGCAGGGTGGGTCCCCAGCTACTAGCTGAACCCTGAGAATCGACCGTGGCTGTGGCCGTGGCCGTGAACACTGGTCCTTGTCCCCACGCAAAACCCACTGAGCCGTGCCTGGACCTGGGATCGGTGGCCACGCCCCCAGTCATTGGCTCCTCCCATATAGTAGTGGCTGTGTATATATTGCATGCTGGCAAATTCCTTTCTCATATGCTTTTTATTTTATTTTTTAAAACTGTATTGCTAATCTTCTCTGTATCATCCTGGTTTTAGTAGATGTGCTGCCAAAGTGAGCACATCATACTTTTTATAGGTGAGGAAAGGAAGGCTCTGAGATTTTAAATAACTTGTCTGAGTTTGCTGAACTGGAACATTGCCTCTCAAGTCTCAAAACTCTTTCTACCGAAAGAGAAAGATGAAATCTGAGGAAACCACGGTGATTCTGTCTTTGAGAAATGTTTTTTTCTAATAAGTAATATTTTGGATATTCTGAAGATAAAAGAACCTGGCAGCCCCGAGAAGACAATATAGAGAAGACAATATAGACGGCGAAGTTGTTAGGGAGGTGGATCACTGAACCCCGGGAAGCGGCTTCAGCAAGTGATGCAGAAACGCTGCTGATGGTTTGAAACGTGCGGCGTCTCCTTGAGATGGGGCCGGGCCGTACTCAGTTTTGCATCCCAGACATTGTGGCTCACTGTCTGCTTAGGAAGGAAGGAGAGGCAGGAAGGAGGGAGGAAGGGTGCACACTGGCCTCCCTGGCATCCTGTTTTGCTCTTTTTATGCTCTTTGTTTCTAGGTGTTCACTATGCTTTTGTTACTTTAATGGATATCTAATGTATAAGCGTTTTCCTTAATTTGGGTACTTTTCATATGAAAAAAATGATGAAAATTTAAGAGGCATGGAAAGTCAGCCTTGTAAAGGAGGGCTAAAAGGCCACTGCCGTTTTGCTAACAGTACAGTTAACATCGGAACTCCTTATACCGATCAGTACACAGTTCTCATCTCTTCTCTAACTAGGGCAACAGCTGTACCAATCAGAATTATAATTTTGTCCAAAAATATTTCAGGTACAAAAGCAAAAGTCCCTATTGCAGTGTGTAACACACTCGGGAGGCACCTGAAATATTATTGATTTAAATAGTGATACAACTTGACACTATGATCCCTCCAATATTTCAGAGCTGTGCTCATCACTTTCTCTTAAGTAATGCTTTATTGGCAAGTTCTGACTTGAATAAATCTTTGAAGAGCACTGTTGGTCGTGGAGGACTTCCTTGTCAATTTATCACACAAGGTGGACAAAATAGAAGAGGCATTTTGTTTACCTACTTTTAATGGTGACAAATAAAAAAATAGCATGTGCAGAAGAGGGATATACAAAGTTACCATCTCATTTGCTTTTAGATTAAGACTGAACTGTTGTGGGAATGGCCTGCAAATGTTTGTAGATCCCTGTTGGCTGCACAAATGGCAGGAACCATAGCTACAGAACTTAACTACAGGTTTTTTCATTTGGTCCATCATCAGATAAAGATCTCTACTACTAATTTTGAATTCTGAGTAAATGCCAGTGATCTTAATCTTCATGCTTGAGCTTTGAGGCATGTCCATACCATCCAGTCTACACAATGCATTAATACTTTTGTAATCAGCTCTTCCTGCCCTTTGTGGCAATGCACCTATGCCAGGGCATTTTGACTCTATATGGTCCTTAGAAAAGACTTTGTCTTTGGAACCAGTTTCCCTTCCATTTCTCATTATTGCTTACTTAGTGAACAAATATACTAATTAGCCAGTTTTTTTTAAATCCTCACTTTAGAGCTAGTGTTTCCTGCCTTTTTCAAAGGGGAGAGAAGAGTAGGCTAGAGCGCTAATGCGCTGCAGGAACACAGGACTTGGGATTGTCGGAAAGTCAAGTCGTTGGTTATAACCAAAGAACTGTGCGGCTTATTACTGACGTGGCCACTAGCAAAGCGCCTCCATTCTGAGTCACAGTAAAGTGGTGATCATAATGCTGTGATGCCAGCTTCACAGGGTTGGGTAAGGATGGTATCTGTGAAAATCTTTGAAAACTTAAGGTTCTAAGGTTGTTATTTCCAGATTCCGTTGTTTTTTTAAAAAAGCTTTACTGAGATAAAATTCACATACTTGATACATTTCACCCATTTCAAGTTGTATGCTTCAGTGGCTTTTAGTGTATTCACAGATATATGCAACCATCAGCACAGTCAATTTTAGAATATTTTTATCATCTCAAAAAGAAACCCATACCCTTTAGTTATCACTTCCTGGCCCCCTCCACTGCCTTTTTAATTTTTATTTTGTGTTTATTTATAGAGATTCTAGCATAATTTTTTAAATTAAATTGAGTAAAAATAAGATTATTTGTGGACAACATGAGAATACTATGAAGAGCAAACTGTAGGGCTTCCCAGCTAATGATCTAAGTGCGTTGGCAGGATGAGGGAGGATGAGCTAAGTGTTAATAAATGATACTACTAGGAAGAGTACAATTCCCAGTTGCATCTATTTTAAGAAGCAGAAAAGATGGCGAGTCCTCACTGTTACTGTTCAAGTCACAGACACTCCCCGCGTGCAGGCTGGGGAGGAGTGGGTGCCGAGATGAGCAGAGAGGGTGGCTGGCGCTGTCCCCCAGAAGCAGATCTTCCCAGCCCAGGAAATCCACACTGTACTTCCTTACCTGTCCCTCAACTTTCTAAACATGAGGTGACTTCATGCAGCAGAGATGGGAAGGAAAGAGGGATGGCTGGAGGGAAGAAAGGAAGGCAGGGAAGGAAGGAAGGAGAAAAGAGCCCCTCTGGGAGCTCCTGTGTTTTTTTGTACAACCTGAATATTAAGTTGAGGTGTTGAAGCAGGGTGAAAATCTGCACACATAGTGTTGACTAGGGAAGAGGAACCAAACCGTGGTCTCCTTTCTCTTCCAGGCCGCCAGATCCCACCCTTGGACCCCTATGAAAATGGAAACAGTGGAACCATCAAACTTGGGAAGCCAGGCATGCAAGCCGGCCGGCGGTGCTGCTAACCCAAGGGCCGGCAGTACTTGAAGAAGCCAGAGCCCACGTCCCTGTGCACTGCTGAAGGACCCCACACTCGGTGGCCTGCACCTCACTTTGAGAAGAGTGAACACCCTGACTTTGCATCCTGGAAGATCTGCTGGAGCAGAGCAGGAAATGTCCCCAAAAAAGGAATTTAGAAAACTCTGGAAAAACCCGCCATACCGTCACAAAATGGCCTTTAGTGCGTGAAATGCACATGGGAAGAATTGACTTATTAGGTAATAAGTATAGTTGCATTTTTTGTTAAAAACCTTAAAAAATTCCTGGATTTGTACAAAAGTCTTGCTGCCTTATGTGTATGGGATCCTAAGTGGTGTTCCACTTGGATTTCCTGTGTTTACCTAGCCAAACTTCAGTAACTTCTTCAGTGCCATTGCCTTTGTTACCTAACCAACCTTCACTAGAGGGAAGTTTAATTTAGAAGGTTAGTTTTTACCTAGCTTTGGAAGTAAGCCTTTATTTATTACTTTTCTGAAGGAAATCAGAGAAGTGTAATTGGACCATTGCTCAGACTGAGACTTGAGCTATTATAAAAGAGGAGAGAGATGTATTAGAAACTGTTGTCTACATCTCTTTTAATTGGTGAACATTTTTCTAAGTTTTAGCCATATATAAACAAACCAGATTGGACTAAATAAAATATTGCATATAATTCTGGGATTGGGAAGCCTAGTTTGAAAGAGTCATTTAAGCAATGACTATGTAAGCAGTGATAAATGTAGGCTATAAATATTATTCAAGAAACCACCTGACATGCATCACCTCCACACTAATAAATTCCTACTCTCTTAGGTAAGTTTATGCACTTAGTATTATTTTACTAAGAGAATAATCATGGTGTTATATCTAGGGAAGAAAATTAACTGGAATTATTAATAAATTTAATGTTTGAGTTGTAATCTTAGGGCAAACTTCTAATAATAGCAATTAGTAATAGGTTACAGGAAAGCCAGCCAGAGGAAGTATCAGCACCTTCAAATCCTAGACCCAGAACACTGCAAAATCAGAGAAGGCATTTTGGACGTTGCAAAGGCTGGGGAGGAGGTCTGGGCCTGGAGTGCATTGAACTGAGGATGGGCTTCCATGAGAACCTTCCTTTTCGGATTCCCTGTCTGTTCAGTTAATTAAAGATGTCTGAATCCAAAGTGGCTAAGGAAAGAAAAGGCATGGAAAGGAAGAAACGCGATTTCCGCTGAAAATTCAAATCCTATTACCATTCTAACTTTCATAAAAACTTAGGATCAAGAAGCAGTTAATCTCCTGTCAGGGCCCACATTGGAGGCGATTCTTAAAGGCAGTTAGGATCAGTGCTCAGAAATGCGCATCAGCAGTGTGCTACCAAGGGTCAGCCGGCACCTTCTTTGCGGTGACCATTCAAGGGCCAGCAAACCTTCACCAACAACCTGCGGCGACGTGGAAGTCAGGAAGGAGCTCGTGAGCTGATTGAAGACCCGGCACTTAACTCAGCAGGAGCTGGGGCTGTGGAGTCCTGTCGGGGCTGTGCCCACCATGCTCTTGACAGGCAAAAGACACAGTCAGTGTCAAAGACACAGTCAGTGTCGTCAACAAAAAGGGAGGGTTCTGCAGAGACCAGAGCCAGGTTTACACTTTCTTTATGTTGACTGTAACCAAGGAAACAGGGCCAGGTTGAAATACAGGCCCGTATCTTTCAACTCAAAAATATGCTGTCAAATTGATGTTCTTCCTGCTTCACCCAACTTATGAGCATTGATTAACAATCTTAGGATGTGAAGGCTGCAGAACATTTATTTTGTTTCAAGAGTTCCACTTGGCTCTCCCAGACCAGTACCTCAAAAACTGCTGGCAAGTGGCATCTGGATGTCCTAGTAGGGTCTTTGCAAGGATTTTTAGGGTTTTTTTTCCCCATATTGTCCACATTATTGGCTTGACTTGATTCTGCTTTGAAGGCCAAGAAATTATCATATCTCTTGCCAAAGGTAAAACAATTTGAGTTGAAAATTGAAGTGACCTCTATCCAGGTGACATGCAGACTAATTTTTGAACTTTTCCTCTTCCAGCTTTCCCTGAGAACCTGGGTTTATCTCCAGACAGCTGCTTGGGTTTCCTAGCCAAGGTGGTAGGCATCCTAGCAGAGCATTTTGCAGCTTTGGGCTGGGTTTGCAGTGGTTGTATTTTGCATAAAATGTCCAGTCTTAACCACATGTAGTGAGCTACCCACTAATGAGCCCATGGTTTTATTTCAGAAGCACATGAGGGTGTGAAGCCACTGTTTTCCCTTTCTGTATTGCCTTAGCTATTCAAGCCAGTCAGAGGACAAAAAATACATATACGCGTCATCACCACTCACAGAGATCACACGTGGGCATGCAAATATTCACACAGACCTTGAGCCTTCTCTGAGGATAGACGCTCAGGCCTTGTCCACAAGGAGGTTTTCCTACTTTGCTTTATTTTTAGCTTGAAATTACTTTCTGGCTATTCTAATAATTGAACCATAACCAAGTAATATTATGTAGAGATCTGGAAATTACCATTGCTAAAAAATCTCAAGTAGTTTCATGTGCTGTAGCATCCTTGACATCATTTTCCAAAATTTGCTCCTTTTCCCTTGTTTTCTTTCATGTGTGTGTATATGTGTAAATATGATTGTATATTTGTTGCGCTGGCATGTAATCCATTCCACTGGCTGAGTTCGGCTCATGGCTGTGTGTTATATAAGGTAGGCATGGACTCTCAGAGGGATGCTTCCCCAGTGGAAATCTCTAGAATGGAGTGGCAAACATTTTATGTAGGTACGTAATCGACCTGCCATTTTATGGTTAAATACGGTACATTATAAAGTGCTGGTTACGACTTTACCTTGCAGACTAAAGGTTGAAAACCTAAAACTAACTTTTACCCAACAATAAGGGCTGTGCCCCACTGAAAACTGAGTCCATTTTCTGAGGGAGGTTTGGACGACTGAAATATTTCCTCTACGATCAAGGACTTTGGCATGTGATGACTGAAATTGAGCTTCTTTTTTTTCTTTTTTGTGGGTTCTACTTCTCACTGCTCTGTGCCGCTCTTGGCAAGTCCAGTGATGAGCTAGCTTGGGAACTGCAGGGCTCCGGGCTGTATTCAGACCTATTAGGTTTCGAGTTTACTCTTTTAACATCATTGTTGAAACCACACCCAGTAATTCAATGGCGCTGCTCCCTTGTGCAAACTGTTCCCTTTTCTTGTGTTTTTGTAAAGGGCTTCCGTCTGGGCTGGACCCAGGTCTTGCACATAAAAGACGCTGCTGCAGACACCTAGGGCCTTTCCGCTTGTATTCCATGCTATAGTAAGGCATTTCTCTCAACAATGCCCAATTGTATCTGTTATTTTTGGTTTAACACACACTGATACATACTAATAAATATTTTAAGTTCTACCAAGTTTGTCTTTTTCTTATTATAATGTTCAGTAGAATAATTTTTTTAAAATCACAGTCAACTCACAGTAAAGAATGATGGTTCCCCAGAGAAACGTGTGCACCTATACAGTGAAGACGTGCATAAGGGTGTTTACACGCTGAAGCACTGTTCGCAATAGTAAAATGTTGTTTCCACTAAGGAAATGGATCAATTGAATATGGCACCGTCACATGATGAACACTATGGGGTAATTAAAATGAATGCAATTATCTGTAATGCACCAGCCTTTAGCTCAAAAACAATGTGAGGTGCAGGGCTGCCATCCTGCTCCCCCGAAGGAGCCACGCCCATAATCTGTGTGAATGGAGCCCTGAGGAACTGTGCAGTGCAGAGTCTGGGCAACCAGCCTGTGTCCCTGGCTGAATGAATAAAGCAAGCTGAAGAAGTTCTAATGCATATCAGCTTACACAAAACAATAATATATGTCGCTTATGAACGTGTGTGTCTGTGTTAAAAGAAGAATTAGAAGGAAAACCTGAATTCATGATGGTCCTTACCTGTGGGAAGGGAAGGAAGTGAACAGGGTCAGGGAGGAAAACAAAGGACATTTAACTGTCAGCAGTTTTTGTTTACTTCATGATATAAAAATCTGAAGTCAACATGATGAAATGATGGTATTTCAAAGTATGTGTTTTATTAACCTCTATTTTTTTTTTCAAAGAGAAAGGGGTATGGAGAAAAGAAACAACAAAGGCTTAGGCGGATTTTAACATGCAAGAAAGATTTCCTGAGTGTAACTGCCGACTCCGTGTAGCCTGTACATGTGATGAGGCGGACTCATTCCCATCCCTTCTCCATCGTAGCCTCACGCTTTCTCACACACGCTCTCGTGGAGCTGTGTTTTCCATGCAGAGCTTTGCTGACTAGATGACGTGGAGAGCAGAGGGGGAAGGAAGAAGCGGTGCGTTCACCTTCTCCACATTGGAGGCACCTGCTGGGAGGCTGCTTCCATATGCAATCAAACAAGAAAAACACCATTACCAACGAGAGACCCAGTGTTCCAACTATGTGAGCAAACATGCTTTTCTTTTGCATTTGCTAAGAAATGGTTCCCTACTTATGGCAACTTTGGAAGATGTTTTTGGAAATAATCCTGTGATTGGATTCAACCAGCAGATTTCGTGCAGGCCAGCCTCTTTGTCGACAGCACCGCACGGGGGTTCCACTGCTCCCTCCCTCAGAGCAGCTTGTCCCACACTGCAGCTGTATTTAATAGGACCCGGTGTCTGAGCAGTTATGCACTGAGGCTGGAGGGGTCTTCATGGCAACTTGCACATTTTACACAACTCTGGTTCAAATGCTACTTTAAACAGTCTGCAAACACTTCCTGTTCAGGCAGGTATTCCAGAGAGCAAGACTTGCAGGTTGGAAGAGGATGGAGACTTTACCCCAAGTTCACGAGCATTCTTCTTCAGGAGTGTCTTCCCTCAAGTTTTCAGACATACTGTAGCAATGTGTAGTTGAACTGGCTTTTATACACATGTGAAGCTATCTTCTACCTTCCATGCCAGTGTTCTATTAAAAAAACTGAAACGAGGGGGCTGGGCAAGGTGACTCATACCTGTAATCCTAGCACTCTGAGAGGCAGAGGGGACAGGATTGCTTGAGCTCAGGATTTCAAGACTAGCCTGACTAGCCCTAGTCTCTCCTAAAAATAGAAAAATTAGCTGGGCATGGTGGTGTGTGCCTGTTGTCCCAGCTACTCTGGAAGCTGAGGCAAGAGGCTCGTTTGAACCCAGGAGTTTGAGGTTGCTGTGAGCTACGAGGACGCCACTGCACTCTACTCAGGGTGACAGAGGGAGACACTGTCTCAAAAAAAAAAAAACAAAAAACTGAAAAGATAACACCAAGTGTTGGCAGGTGTAACTGAAAAAAAATAGGCAGTCCCATACATGCTGGTTGGAGTATAAATCGGTACAATCTTTCTAGAAAGCAGTTTGGCAATGTGTATCTAAAATACTGGAAATAATCCTATCCTGTGACCCACTAATTCTATTTTTCTGTTTCTGGAAATTAATTTTAAGTCTGTGTGTGTCAAGTCATCCTGAGCAAGTGACTGGGCCTCAGTTTCCTCCTAAAGTGGGGACAGCACCACATCACAGGGCTGATGCCGGGATGAAGGGAAGTCTTGGTCTGCACAGCACTTGGGACGGGAGCTTAGTGGCTGTGGTGGTGCCCTGGCTCAGCCTTTGCCCGGGGGCTGGGGACAGTTCACTTTTCCTGTCTTCTTTTTGTTCTTTTTCTTCTCTTGGGAGCAGTGTGGTGTGGAGATTAGGAATCCGGAGTCAGACCACCTGAATGCAAGCTCTGTAATCTGGTGACAGTGGGACCTTTGGCATATTGGTCTCTCTAAGCCTCTAGTTTCCTCATATGCAAAATGTAGATAATAAGTCAAATGCACACACATCCACTCTTCTGGAATCCAAAAAGCTTCATAAATAGATTTTTCCTGAATTTGATGCGGACTCATTTGGCAGCAAAATCAAACCTGAACTGATGTGATGCTATTTATAATCATTATTTATCTAAACAGGGGTAAATATTTGTATAATTAGCTGCAGAAATACTACTGTGTTGGATTGTAGGATCCCCCTGAGTCTGCTGCAATGTTGTGTGACAGATACGCTATTTTACTTTTATAAAATCCAAATAGCATTCTGAAAACATCTTCCCCCAAGGTATAAAGTATTGTCAGTCCACAGCATCTGCCCCCAGGTGCGTTGTGGGGATTGAGTGACACCCGGGGGTTCCAGGCAGCTCTCAGGATGCTGTTCACCTGGAAGGCCGGCGCCAGGTGCCTCCTAAGTGGAGCCATGGGGTTCGCCCTACAGAAATGTATGGCCCTGGCACCGAGCAGGTGCCCAGAACAAGGACAGCTGACAGGAATGCAGTGGCCGGCTGTGTGCCAGACACCATTCTAGGTGCTTTATCTACATCATATCATCTCTTTGTTTTTACCACAACCTTTCTGAGGTAGATACTATTATCTCCATTTTTACAGATGAGGAAGCCGAGGCACATGAGGTTAACTAAACTGCCCAAGATCATAGACTTTCTGATCAAGAGAGGCAGAAGTCAAACACTAGCTACTACTATTGTTTTCTCTCATTATAAGTACTGCAAATAATAGAGGAATGAAGAAAAGGAAATTCATGTTTATTGAAAATCTCCCATGGGTTACATTCAAACTGTACCTCATTTTATCCACGAAACAAATCTGAGAAGAATGCACAATTGTTCTTGGTACAGAAGGAGCAGGGAGAGCTGACGATTTCCTCAGTTTTATACGATGAGTCAGGAGGGCAAGCTGCCTTCACGCCGACATCCGTCCGTCCTGTACAAAATGCATTCTTGCTTCTTGCGTAAGTTTTTTTTGTTTTTTAGACAGAGTCTTGCTCTGTCACCTGGGCTAGAGTGCTGTGGGGTCAGCCTAGCTCACAGCAACCTCCAACTCCTGGGCTCAAGGGGTCCTCCTGCCTCAGCCTCCCGAGTAGCTGGGCCTATAGGCGCCACCAAGCCCGGCTAATTTCTTTCTATTTTTAGTAGAGACAGGGTCTCGCTCTTGCTCAGGCTGGTCTCGAACTCCTGAGCTCCAGCGATCCTCCCCCTCAGCCTCCCAGAGTGCTAGGATGACAGGCGTGAGCCACTGCGCCCTACCTGGCAGTAAGTTTTGATGGAGGTCTAAGGGTTAACTGGCTCCAGCCGGAAGGGCGGACTCACCCAGTCAATGGAGACTTGCCGCTTTGATGGGAACGTCTGAGCCCAGCCTTGGCCTTGCCGCTCAGGCAGCTTGATTTCTCTGTCCCGTTTCCCTGACCGTGGTGTTGAAAGCCCTGCTCAGCCCTCACTGAAGTTAACTGGCTTTTTGGAATGACTCAGATCATTCGCAATTGCGTTAGGGTCCAGCAATCTCAACTTGATTGGGCCTGAGGCCCTGCGTTGGCTTCTGAGAATCCAGTGCCCAAACCAGTGTCCCCAAGTGGGCCAGGATGGCCTGCTGGTGGCCGGCTTGTCTCCTTAACTTTGAGATCTCCCTGGATTTGCACGTACCTTTTCTCTTCTGCTGTTTTAGAAGAGGATCCCAACTCATTTCTAAAGCACATCCCAAGTTGTTTTTTTTTTTCTTGTCCCTCTTAAAATCCGCCCTGCACCGTCTCCCCCTCCCACTAACCTATGTACATGCATCCCTCTTCTCCAGTTTTGATCAACTGTTGTTCCGCCTCCTTTTCCCCACCAAGCCACCCTCTCTTCCCCCACACTGATGAAATTCTCCAACAAGAATCATGATCTACTCACTTGACCTTCTAGCCACTGCCCACCCGAATTCAGCCCGTCCCTCTGCACTTTCAGAGACTGCCCTGACCTCCCCCACTGCCCCTGCCGCTCCTGTCTCCCGACTCTGCCCCCCATCCTCAGCCACCAGAGGCAGTCGGTCCTCCCTCCTGGGCCCTGGCTCCGTGGTTCCTCAGCTTCCTTTTCTGTCCCTTTTCATTTTCCTTTGCTGGCTCTTCTTAGACTCCCTATCTGCTCAAACGCAGGTACTTCCTGCAAATTTGTGTTTCTGGTCCTCCTCAATACACCTCCTTCCTTCTGATTTCATCAATTCTATGGCTTCAACTATTGCCTCTAGGTGTTTGGCTTCCAAACTGGGGTCTGGCCTGGCTTCTCCGCAGAGGTCAGGCCTTGATCCCCAGCTGCCGGATGGGTGGGCAGAGGTCAGGCCTTGATCCCCAGCTGCAGGATGTGTGTGCCCAAAGTGTCCTGCTTCAGGTCCCAGAGCCCCCCGCCAGGCACCTAAACCCTGCTGCACCTTGTCAGCATTCTCTCAGCAGCTCAGGCTTCTCTCTGAGAGTCAGTTTCATTCAGCCCCTTCCAAGCATTGACCAAACCATGTAAATTCTATTTCCAAATTTCTCAAACCTTTTGACACTCTTTCCACTGTCCTAGTGTGGGCTCTTAATCTGTTCTGTCTTGGCTATTGCGATAGTTTCTCAACAGATCTCTTTGAATTCTGTCTTAGGCCCTCAGATCTGTGGTTGAATATGCAGCAGTGAGTCAGCTAAAGTACAGTACAAAGTAAAGTACAAATCACATTTCCTCCAGCTCAGCCTCCACCCCCACCCCAGCCCAGCCGGGAGCCCTGCTCCTGCCTGGGCCTGTGTCACGCTGGTTGCTTTCTCCTGCCCTGGGAAGGCCATCCTCGTTTGGCCTCCATTTGCCAGGCGGTCTGCACCACCGCACCTGGCTTCCGGAGGCTGGCAAGCAATTCTAGGAGGCTCTCCCAGATCTCCCCAGGGGGATAATAGTCCCCTCTTCCAATCACTCTAGAGCTGGGGACACCAGGTTAGCCTATAAGTTAAGGGCAAATAGTGTTTAGTGCATGTTTTGCACTGTGTCTAGTTTCGCACTAAACACAGTGAGTCAAGTATTCAAATGTCATTTTTATTCCCTACATTCCAGGTTGCAGCAGAAGACCAGGAAGTTAATTAGGTATTTCCCTGGAAGGCCAGAGAAGAAGAGAAACTCACATGACACAGGCATTTCAAGCCTGTTGTGCAAGTTTTCACTGCGTGTCTGGGGTACTCCGCACTGGGTAAAGACTGCAGACACAAGGCACATCGCTTATGCTCGAGAAGCCTGTGTTGGGCTGGGGAGGGAAGATTCATGCCATGTGACATTGTTTCCTTAAATGTGTGGTGCTGACAGGAGGGGCTGAGTGGCTAGGACTCAGTATTGGCCTGTGATATTTTACTGTTTTTTGATTTAAAATTTTTTTTTCAATATCCTCATTTGAAACTTAGTGTGGATGGTTTGGAAACATCTTATGGAAATGGTTTCTTTCACCTCTTTCTTATTTCTTTATTGAGGGCCAAGGTGGAGATGGTGGTTTGCTAGATGTTAATAAAGGTCATTTCAGCAAAAATATATGTTAAATTAAGTGTTTCAGTGTAAACCTTCTTTAACTGTTTCCCATTATACAAGCTGTAGTCTATTCATGCATTAGGCACCCACTGAATGCCTCTCTCGGCCGTGGTGAGAATGAGCTCCGACCCTTCCCACTGGGGCCAGTACGGTGACTCTGAACATCAGCGCTGCAGTGAACACACTGAGAGACGCTTCCTGGGGCTGCCGCTTTGCTGCCTCCGTGTTCTGCTCTGCCCTGGCTGCCCTGGTGCAGGCGGGCGCACTCCGGCGCTGGGCGCGTCTGCCGCTTCCTGGAGACGGTGCGCAGTGGGAGGGCCAAAGAGCAACTGTGCTGTAAATACGTGTGCTCTAAAATTTAAAGTTTATGTAAAAATGCATTATTATTCTTAAAGACGTTCTTCTCTCTGGATTGAATTTTGGGAAGACGGTAAGAGGTGAGGCGCGGAGTCCGCCTCCTGCTTCAGTTAGTGCTGCAGGCCGAGGGCGCGGGGCTTGCATCCTTCCACCTCCCAATCTTCCATTGCGGATATGATTTCCAGCGGGGCTCTTTTCTTAAAAAATTCCACAAAAGGTACTCATTTTGTATCTTATTTTTGTTTTAGTGGTGATTTGGATTAAATTCCCCCTTCCCATTGCCTACCCATTATGCTGAATGAACGGAGGAGTCTGAATCTGTATAGGGCAAATATTTTCATTATTCCACAGTAAATTGGTGGGCGCTTTGGCATATGTAGTATATAAAAAATAAAAACCCTAAATGTATACATATGATCTCTTTAACTCTCCCTCTGAGATGGTTAAATTTTTAGCAAAAGGAATGATTTATAGGCTGACTTCACTTTAAACCATTTCCTCATCATAATAGAATCTTCATTGAATTAAATCCTGGAAAGTTTTAGCACTGCTACTTTTATGCTGTTATATTAATATTATTATTGGTTTGGGGCTCTTGGGAAGGTGGTCTTAGAATTAGAAGCTCAGAAGTTTATATGCAAATATATCACCCAGAGTGAAAATCAGAGAAGAGAAAATTAATAGATTTTTAACTGCACAAAACTTGGAGCATCTATATATTGCTACCAAAATATCATAAACAAAATTAAAAGGTAAACTAAAAAATAACCTATGACAATAACTGGTGAATGGGAAATGATATATAAGTATACATAAAATAAGGAAATTAATATATATGGAGATGCTTCCCTCCCAAGAAATATCAAGCAAATGCTATGATAAGGCAATTTGTAAAGGAAGAAATAGAAATTAATAAGTATTTTAAAAGTTTCACCTTAATAAAGAAATGCAAATTGTTACTAATGACATAACTTTTTTTGCCCATCAAATTGTGCTTTGATACCTTGCTGCTAGGTATAACAGCCTTTCTTAAAAACATTTTGGCAAAATCTATCAAAAGTCTTTATGATGTCCACCAATTGATCTAGGAATTTCATTTTGAGAAGTTTTTCTAAAAGCAAAATAATATGTGAAAAGATTCATAAATATGTTTATTACTGCATTGTTTATAACAGTGAAGAATCAAAATCAACCTGTATATCCACCAATAGAAAATTATTTAAATAAACTGTGGTTCATCCATTTAAAGGAACACTTATCAGTCATTAAAAATGATTATCTGTGTTAAGGGTCGGCAAACTATGGCCACCTGCCTGTTTTTGTAAGTAAAGTTTTACTGGGACACAGCCATGACCATTTGTGGTGATATTTATATATTGTGCGTGGCTGCTGCTGTATTTTCTGCTAGGGCTGCTGTAACAAACTGCCACAAACTGGGTGGCTTAAACAACAGAAATGCATCGTCTCACAGTTCTGGGAGCCAGAAATCCCAAGTGAAGATGTTGTGAGGCCTGTGAGCAAAGGATCTGTTCCAGGCAAATGAAGATGTTGTGAGGCCTATGAGAAAAGGATCTGTTCCAGGCCTCTCTCCTTGGCTTGTGGACCGCCGTCTTCTCCCCGTGTCTCTCCATATCCCCTTCCTGCTGTGTGTGTCCATGCCCAAATTTCCCCTTTATAGAAGGATACGGTCATATTGGATTAGGGGCCCACCTTACTCTAGGATGACTCTTAACTAATTATATCTGCAACAACCCTATTTCCAAAAGAAAGATCGCAGTCTGAGGGACTGGGGGATAAGACGTCAGCATGTGAATTTTGGGGGTTCACAATTGCACTCGTGTTGGCTGCTTTCATGTTACAACAGCAGAGTTGAGTAGTGTGACAGAAACTATGTGGTCTGCAAAGTCTACAATACTTATTTACATTATCTGGCCCTTACAGAAAAAAAAAATTTGCTGACTCCTGCTTTGGGTGAACATGTTTTGACATGGAAAGTATTCAAAATCTATTCATAAAAACACTTATTTTTGTTTTTATGCTAACATAGCATTTTGTTTATTCTGTTCATTAATAACTAATACTTGAGGACATTTACAATATTAATAGGACTTTAACAGAAGTTCAACGTACTTTTTTTTATATCTCAATACTATCTCAATAAGAGAGAGAGTTAAAGTCATAACGGTCAAGATTATTATGTGGAAAACATAAATAAATGCTTGGTATTCGTGTTCTACATATAATTCAGTTTTTGGTGTAAAGTTCTTTGGCTCCAAGAAAGAACATTTGGTTTACTTCAATGCTGGGATGGCCTCTTCTTGGCATTTCTTCTGCTATTGATTTTTAGTGTCGTTGTCTGTGATTGTATGAATGAAATTAGTGGAGAGATACCCATCATGTTAATTCCAAATAAGAGTACATAACTGATTACCATAGGAATGAAGCAGGCGGTAACATAACTGCCACACACACACACACACACACACACACACACACACACACACATTTGGTTTTTTGAGACAGGATCTTGCTCTGTTGTTGGGTCTGAAGTACAGTGGCCTCATCACAGCTCACTGCAACGTCAAACTCCTGGGCTCTACTGATCCTCTTGCATCTGCCTCCTAAGTGGCTGGCACTACAGGTGTGCTACCACATTTGGCTCGTTTTTTCTATTTCTTGTAAAGAAGAGGGTCGCTCTCATTCTTGTTCAGGGTGGTCTTGAATTTCTGGCCTCAGGCGATCCTCCTGCCTCAGCCTCTCAAAGTGCTAGGATAACAGGTGTGAGCCACTGCACCCGGCCTGCCCAATATTTTTGAGGCCAATAGATTAAGACTAAAGAGTTTAGTCAAAATCCAGGAACAAAAGCCCGTAGTAAAATGAGCACTGAGTTCTCTGTGCAAGCGCGACCAGGGAGCATCAAGGGGCAAGAGGGAAGTTGAGGGAAGGGCCAAGGCTAAGGGCACTCGCTAGAGGGACACCAACATAATTCTTAAGAGAAAAGGATGACAAAATAGTATCTTTTTTGGAAAATTATCTCATTTGAAAATATCTACATGTGAATAGAAAAAAGACAAAGATTATCAACAGGATCACAATGTTAGCAGTGATCCCTGAAGTATGAATGATCATGAATAATATTTATTTTCTTTTCATTTATCCATTTTCTAATTTTTCTCTTATGAACATGTATTATTTTTGTAATTATAAAACCAAAATCTTAGGCCAGCATAAAGTGTAAGAAAATGAGTCCCTAATGTTGTCCTTGAAGGGTGTGGTAGAAATGAACTTATGCCCAGTGTTTATTCCAACTCCCTTCTGGCATAGCTTCCCAGTACTGCAAAGGCTGGCAACGAAAGCTGCTTTTCCTTGACTCCCTTGCAGCTGCAGTCCTGGGTGCGAATTACAGTCCACCAGTAGACGAACGTGCTTGAGAAGGAGGCCACTGTTTGCAACTTCTGCCCCTTCCTGCAGGGGCCCAGTGGGAAGCTGGAGCAGAGCACCCGTGTTCCTCCCCAGCTCTGAGCTGGGAGGGGGTGAGGCCGGGGTGGGCTCAGCCCCGGATGGCAGCTCTCACGGAAAGTTCTTGAAGCCAATAGTCAGGACAGCAGCCTTCGATTCCCCACTTTCTGGATATGCTGGAGGCTGCAGCACTCCGGCAGGCCTGTTCTGTAACACTGTTACGTGTTCTGGGAGTCGTTCCTAGACACCTAGCCTAAATAGGCAGCCTTGCCAGCAGTTTTATAATTGCCAAAATAATCTCATGCCTGAAATAGCTGGCTGTTTTTGTTTCCTGAGACACAACCCTGACTCACGTGAATTCTCATGAGCACTTTGGGGATGAGCTTGTGCTGAAGGAAAACATACATTTTATGACAAGTCGAATGAAAATGATTCAGAGGCGTCAATATTTCAAGTTGCTTGGAACCCACATGAATTGCAGAAGGAAGAGTAAAAATAACTGGAACAACTGCCAAGCCTAAAACACAACTAAGATCTCCAAGTGTAAATGTAACAGGGTCACAGGTTTCTTCTCTTTTGCTAAGGTGTGCAGACACGATGTAGCCTAAACACTTCTCTGAGATGAATCTACTCTTCTACCACCCGTGAGCCTTTTCTCAGTGGGTTTTGGGTGGGATGGCAAGGAGGAGAGAAACTGAATTAAAGTTTCCTGTTTCTGGAATTTCAGCTTAAAGGACACTTTTCCGTGGTGGTAGCAGCTCAACCTCTCATATCCTCCCTTTCTCCCTAGTGTCTGGGTGCGCAGGGCTGTCTGGCCTCTTGCTGGTTTCATCTGGCCCGGTCCCCACACAGGACTGTGAGGATTCACTGACTCTGTGCAGGGTGGGAGCATTGTGTTGTTACTCGCAGGTGGAGTCTGTGATTCTAGTCCTTGCCTCTGGTCACAAATGCCCCCATGCTGTGGCTTCATGGTGCTTCCTCTGGGCCTCTATTGTACCCTGGTCTCAGAGCACTCCTAGCCCCACCCGGGGTGTGCAGGACTTCTGGATCCCTGACATGCCCCCTCCCCGCCCCCGCCACTGAAAGCTGTGGGGCCCTGGGCCCATGCACCCATCCATGCCCTGTGCCGGTGGCCATGCTGCACCGGGGCAAGTGCTGTCATGGATGGGGAGTCCACGTGGACTCTTCCTGGCCTTCTGCTTTGAGCAGGAGGCCAGTTTCCCTCTGCTTCCAGCTTTCCTCTAGCACGTCTGACCAGCATCCATGCCGAGGTTCCAAGCTGGAGGGGGAGGCCGGAACACATGCTTCTGTCCCGGTGCTTCCTCATCCTCCAGCAGGGAAGAGATGACATTTTCACTTCCTCCTCTAGTTAGGGAGTTCCTCTGTGTCATAAGCTATTCCCTTCCAAATTGCCGCAACTCTATATAAGCCAGAGTCCAAGGAGAAATTAATTTATCAATGAGCAAGGTCTAGAGATAGCATCCCTTTTATGTTCATAAAATCTACTCATGATGACTTGCGTGAGTAATGTCCAATCTCACTGTTTTGGTTCCTTTCTCCTAACATCACTGAGAGGAGGACATTGAACAGATAAGTGCCTGACTTTTATTCCCATCTTCTGCTTTAAAACAGAGCACAGTGGAGAGGCCCAGCAGCTACAGAAGCCCTTTGCTTTAGAGAGTGAAGACAACCTCCTGTCCTCTAGAACGTCACATCAGAAAGGTCCCAAGTCTTTGCCCAAAGTTTCCCAGGGCGAGAGGGCAGAGCTTTCCTTGGCAGTGTCTGAAGAGACAGAGTGGAAGCACGAGCTCTTCCCTGGAATGGGACTCAAGTCATCAAGAAACACGGATTTGCCGAGGCCAGCAGTCTCTCCCCCATCACCTTTCCCCCTTAATAACATGTATTTTGGTATAAAAATTCAGCTAGTTGAAACACTGCCATTAGACTTTTTGAGGCTTCTGTGGAACATGGAGGTCTTATTGGTTAGACCACCCTCTTGATTTCAATACTTATGTTGTTGGGGTAAAACTAAAAGAGATAAGAATTTGTTCAAAGTATATGTGGAGAATACAAAATTCTCCATAGATACATAGCATGTTGGACTGGATATGTCGTGCAGAGTGAGAGTGGAAAACAAGCTAATAGTCCTGAACCGATAAGAGAAGTCTTCCCACAGGATGGGGTGGGAAGGGAAGGGAACTGGGACCAGCCATGAGGAGGCTGTGACCCCCAAGCACAGGGTCGGGAAGTTGTGTGCTTGGATGCACTTGTGTGAGACAGGGTACAGGCTGGGCTCAGGGTCTGGGAGGTGGGGAGAGAGACCATCTGGCAGGAGCTGGACATTTGACATCCTGTGGCACTTTCCAGAGGAGGCTGACATGGTCACAAGGAGATACTAGGAGATGATCACAATGGGTAAGTTATAAAGGGAAAGCTAGAGCTGGAGAATCCTGCAGGGGATTGTGGGAAAGTTGGTTCACATGACCCAGCCCAGACAGTACACTTGGCAAACGGTACGGCAGCACAGTATTTCAGAGTGTGGGCTTTGGAGCCTGCCCCGCATCCTAGCTTTGCGATCTTGACTGAGCCACATAACTTCTCTAAGGCTCAGTTTTCTCACTTGCAAAGTGCTGCTCATAATGGTACTTACCTCAGTGGTTTGTTGTGTTGTAGGAAATAATGCCTATGAACGCGTATCCACAGCCTCGGGCACAGTGCGGCCACCATTGCTGATGCCACCATGAAGCTCTCAGATACCACTGTTGTGAGTACAGATAGGGAAAACCAGCTGTAACGTGCCACCTGAATAGAAGTTGTGACTCACATTTTGATATTAGGTTGGATGGGCTGGAAAAAGCTGGAGGGTATGGCCTCCGGTATGCAGCATCTATGACGGATCAGGAGTGAATGTAGATGAGCCGGTGATGGAAAGCATTAACACTGGAGCCCCAGAAAAGCGAGATATGGGGCTGGCCACTCAAGAAGACACAAATGAAGGTGACACTAATGGTGAGTGAGGAGGGAAGAGGGTTGCCTTAGGGACCTGTGCACTTAGGGAGTGGTCAGTATATAGTACTGAACCAAGCAGAGAAAGTTGTGGTTAAAAAAAAAAAAAAAATGAAAACATAGCCAGGCTCGGTGGGTCATGCTCATAATCCCAGCACTTTGGGAGGCTAAGGTGAGAAGATCACTTGAGGCCAGGAGTTCGAGACCAGCCTGGGCAACATAGTAAGACCTCCTTTCTAAAAAATAAATAGATAAATAAATTGGTCAGTCGTGGTGGCGTGCACCTGTAGTCCTAGCTACTCAGGAGATCAGAAGGCTGAACCAGGAGCCTGAGAGTTCAAGATTACGGTGAACTACAATTGGGCCAGAATGAGAACCTATCTCTAAAAAACAGTATCTATCTATATGTATGTATGCATACATACATATATATATATATATAAGATACATGTAATCACATGCTATTTGGCCTTCTGTTAAATGAGGTTATTCAAATTAATATATCATTCATCAGACTTCATTCATGATCTCTAAGAATGACATCAGTCTTCCTTGGATTATATGATTAGATTTTTTTTGTTTCTTCTTTTTCACTTTTATTTTATTTATTTACTTTTTTGTTCAGAAAGTCCTTTACATGTTCTGTCCAGCAATGTGGCTTTTCTGGTTCCAGAGTTCTTGGACACAGCCCAGGCCAAAGAGAAGGTCTTTGTTCCCATGGTCAACAACACACTCTATGTGCCCGTAGAGGAGTCTGAGGTCCCACAGCAGGGTGGTGACATTCCCAAGTTCTCAGCAAACACTATCCAGCCCAAGGAGGACAACATCTCCAAGTCCCCAGAAGAAACGATCCATCCCAAGCCAGGCAATATCCCCAAATCCCCAAAAGAAGCCATCCATCCCAAGCTGGGCAGTACTCCCAAGTCCCCAAAAGAAGCCATCCATCCCAAGCTGGGCAGTATCCCTGAGTCTCCAAAAGACATCATCCATCCCAAGCTGGCCAATATCTCCAAGTCCCCAGAAGACACCACTGGTCCCAAGCTGGGCAGTATCCCCAAGTCTCCAGAAGACACCACCCGTCCCAAGCTGGGCAGTATCCCCAAGTCTCCAGAAGGCACCACCCGTCCCAAGCTGGGCACTATCCCCAAGTCTCCAGAAAATACCACCCGTCCCAAGCTGGACATTATCCCCAAGTCTCCAGAAGACACCACCCGTCCCAAGCTGGGCACTATCCCCAAGTCTCCAGAAGACACCACCCGTCCCAAGCTGGGCAGTATCCCCAAGTCTCCAGAAGACACGACCCGTCCCAAGCTGGGCAGTATCCCCAAGTCTCCAGAAGACACCACCCGTCCCAAGCTGGACATTATCCCCAAGTCTCCAGAAGACACCACCCGTCCCAAGCTGGGCACTATCCCCAAGTCTCCAGAAGGCACCACCCGTCCCAAGCTGGGCACTATCCCTAAGTCTCCAGAAGACACCACCCGTCCCAAGCTGGGCATTATCCCCAAGTCTCCAGAAAATACCACCCGTCCCAAGCTGGGCATTATCCCCAAGTCTCCAGAAGACACCACCCGTCCCAAGCTGGACATTATCCCCAAGTCTCCAGAAGACACCACCCGTCCCAAGCTGGGCACTATCCCCAAGTCTCCAGAAGACACCACCCGTCCCAAGCTGGGCATTATCCCCAAGTCTCCAGAAAATACCACCCGTCCCAAGCTGGGCATTATCCCCAAGTCTCCAGAAGACACCACCCGTCCCAAGCTGGGCATTATCCCCAAGTCTCCAGAAAATACCACCCGTCCCAAGCTGGGCATTATCCCCAAGTCTCCAGAAGACACCACCCGTCCCAAGCTGGGCATTATCCCCAAGTCTTCAGAAAATACCACCCGTCCCAAGCTGGACATTATCCCCAAGTCTCCAGAAGACACCACCCGTCCCAAGCTGGACATTATCCCCAAGTCTCCAGAAGACACCACCCGTCCCAAGCTGGACATTATCCCCAAGTCTCCAGAAGACACCACCCGTCCCAAGCTGGGCATTATCCCCAAGTCTCCAGAAAATACCACCCGTCCCAAGCTGGACATTATCCCCAAGTCTCCAGAAGACACCACCTGTCCCAAGCTGGACATTATCCCCAAGTCTCCAGAAGACACCACCCGTCCCAAGCTGGACATTATCCCCAAGTCTCCAGAAGACACCACCTGTCCCAAGCTGGGCACTATCCCCAAGTCTCCAGAAGACACCACCCGTCCCAAGCTGGGCAGTATCCCCAAGTCCCCCAAAGAAACCACCCGTCCCAAGCTGGGCAGTATCCCCAAGTCTCCAACAAACACCTTCTATTCCAAGGTGGACAGTATCCCCCAGTCCCCAGCAAATACCATCCAGCCCAAGCTGGGCATTAGCCCCAAGTCTCCAGAAGACAGCACCCATCCCAAGCTAAGCAGTATCCCCAAGTCCCCAAAAGAAATCAACCATCCCAAGCTGGGCAGTATCCCCAAGTCTCCAGAAGACATCACCCATCCCAAGCTGGGCAGTATCCCCAAGTCTCCAGCAAATACCATCCAGCCTAAGCAGAGTGACATCCTCAAAAGTTCATTGAAAACAATCCAGCCAAAGGAGGGTGACCTCCCCGAGTCCCCAGGAGAAATGATCCAGGAAGGCAATATCCCCAAGGCTTCAGAAAAAACGATCCAGTCCACAGAAGGTACCCTCCCCAAGGGTTCAGAAGAAGCCAACCAGCTCGAGGAAGGCGACTTCCTGAAACCTGAAGAAGAAACAATGGAGTTCCTGGAGGTGGACATGGTGAGAATGATCCTGAGCAAGCAGGACTTTGAGGCAGCGCTCAAGGAGGCTGGAGAGAGGTTGGTGGCTGTGGACTTCTCAGCCACATGGTGTGGGCCCTGCAGGAACATCCGGCCAGTCTTCCATTCCCTGTCTGTGAAGCATGAGGACGTGGTGTTCCTGGAAGTGGACGCTGACGACTGTGAGGAGGTGGTCAGAGACTGTGCAGTCATGTGCCTCCCAACCTTTCAGTTTTATAAAAAAGAAGAAAAGGTGGGTGAGTTCTCTGGTGCCTTTAAGGAAAAACTTGAAGCAATCATTGCAGAATTAAAGTAATCATATATTCTGAAAACGTTGTAAACAGTCAGCTGTTTACAGTTTGTGATTTGTTTATTATTGACAAAAACTTTTATCAGGTATAACAAAAGTGTATGTCCAAATGGCCTTGCTTATACGTTGTTAAATATTAACTCTGCCCTTTTCAAAAAATAGCCCACGCACTAAAGCATATTGTGACTATGTTTTTGTTGCTAGGAGAGTGTGAAATCAGAAATTCCTTTGGAGGAGAGTGGTAGTGCCCCTGTCCCCCATTTTTTAATCTGTTTTTTTTTTACACTTGCTCTTGAAAATTCCCTTCATTTAGTGTTTGGTGGAACATTGGAAATTTAGATAATTCTTCTGCAGAAGTAAATGATTGAAAGAGGAGTGAAAACTTCTTTTCTCATGCTCATGTTATCTTTGGGGATTCTAATAAGATACTTTTGGAAATAAAGAATTTGAGAGATTCCCATGCCTTAGCCAACCTCCTTCTCATGCCTGGAGTGCTATGCAGGCCTTGGGAAATTCACTGGGTTCTCCACGATGTGATTTGTTGGAGGCAGAGCTGAGACCAAGTCTATGTTTCCAGATTCCAAGTCCGGAGCTCTACCTACTAATCCATGCTCACAAAATCTGAGACAGAGCTTAGAATTTCAGGTTTCTCCAGGGCTTACCTCTGTGGGACCTTTGCTGCCATTATGACATCAGCACCCCAGTGGCAAAGTTAGCAGTTTGCCAAAGTTCCTGCTTTGTCTCCCTGGTAATTGGGTTCCTGATACCAGCTCCCAAATGTCCCTGAGTCCAAAGGCCCAGGTCTGGGCCACAGATGGTGGCTTGGTCCGGAGTGGTTTTTTCTTTTTCTTTTAAACACTTTTCTTGGAGGAGGAGGAGGAGCTCAAAATAAATAAATAAATAAATAAATAATCACCTTTCTTGATGTATGACTGATACACAAAGAACTGTACATATTTAATGTGGACAGTTGGATGGGTTTGGACATGTGCATATGCCCATGATACCATCGCCACAATCAAGGTAGTTAGCACATTCACTATCTCCAGAAATTTCCTATATCCCTGTGCTTTTTTGTTTCATTGTGGTAAGAGCACTTAACGTGAAATCTACCCTTTTAACAAATTTTCAGGTGCCCAATACTGTGTTGTTAGCTACAGGTGTGCTGCTGTACAGCAGATCTCTAGTATTTATCCATCTTGTATAACTGAAACTTTACACCCATTGAACACCAATTCCCCATTTTCCCCTCTCCCTACCCTCTGGCAGCCACTATTCTATTTTTTGCTGGTCCAGTGTGTTTAAAAGAAAATTGAATTACTTGCCAACAGTTGAAACACTAGGATTCCTTTAAAATATAGATTTATAGCTTTTCAAGAAAATTGTAAGGCGTCTCAATTCAGGCTTGCATTGCCTCAAGAAAACCAGTCTAATCCTGGGGGCTGAGCAGCAGCTCCCTGCATCCGCAGGGTCCAGCCTCTCCAGCCTCTGCCACAGAACCTGGCCAGCTGCTAGCTACCGGCTGAGTGGCAACCCCCGCCTTAGGTCTGAGAGTGAGACTGCCCCACCTCCTTCCACCACGCACCTGCCGACTCTCCTACTGATACCTCAGTGACGGGACTCGTTTGCACCGTGAACAGTCATGTAACAGCAGTAAAGAAAATGCCATATTCACTTGGCCTTTGTTCCAAACAAGATTTGGTATGACACAAAAAGTATTAATGATAAGACTAATAAGCTAGTGAGAGGAAATTGGAACCATGAAATGAAGAATATGTCAACTCTGAGGGCTCGTATAATCGCTCTGATTGAGTGGCAAATTTTGTTCTGAGCTTCTTGGGAGAGAAAAGGGAAATTCAGTAATCCCTAGATGTCATTACTCAAAATGAGCAAGCTTTGGAATTGGAAAAAAGAAAGCTTTTTCTGAACTAAATTCCTGAATGAAATTTCTCATCTTGGACCTTAAGTTTGAGACATTGAATGATGGACGATATTCTGGACAAGACTTTTATAATAAATTCAGGACGGTTTTTATATGGCTATTCCTGGTGATAATCTTTAGTAAAAGCTGAAGCGGTAATGGAAAGCACTTTTTAGTGAGAGGATTCCAGATTGAAAGTGTGTTGTATTTTCATATAAATAGACTTCCAGTGATGGTGCATATAGCGTCTGTTCTTTTCCTTTGGTAAACAGACCTGGCTCTGACTTTTTCTGTCAAATTTGTTCCTATTTTCCATATAGAACAAGCCCAGCTTTAACATGCCTCTATCAATGTAGACATATAGGCCTAGACTTTAATGAATTAACCCAGCCCCTGTGCTACCAGAGTCCTGTTTGGATGACTTAGTGAACCCCACACTTCAGACTGTACAATTTGAAGGACCAGGGACCCCAAAATCTAACATTAGTGACTTGTACCAACTGCTTTTTCTTGGTCTGTAGTATCAAAGATATTTCTGTCAAAGGTCTTTCTTTATATTTAGGTTACTAAGTGATGTCATGGACAATGACCTCAAAAAACCCTTAAATAATTGTGATAATAGATTTTGAAGGTGATTTAAACACGTTCTTACTGCAAGTCCAGGGAGCATGGCAAAGCTCACAACTCCATGAAGGCAATTCTGCAGGGCCAAGAAAATGCAGAGCAGGAGTGTGTCTCTCTGATGATCTAGTGTGATCCGGGAATAAAATCTAAACTTACCAGTGAAGTGATTTGTGCCCTTCAAACTAGCCACCATGAGTGCCATTTCTCTTGACTGTTTGGATGGTAGGTGAACGGCAGCCAAGTCAAAGTTATGTTCTTTGGCAGAAAGCTTGAGCACGGCATTCTGTTTTGCTGGGTAAGAAAAGAAGCACATACTTAAAAAAAAAAAAATCAACCACACAATCAAGTGTTGTCACCTCTAATATTTAAGCTAAAGGATAAATAACAAGCATTTCTAATGAGAAGGAAGATTCCAGATAATCATATTGGCTGTGAATAATGATAATCTAACTAAAGCCTTAAGAATCAATGGAAAACCTGTTAGAATTAACAAGAAAACTCAACAAAGTGGCAGTATTCAGAGATAGCTTCCGTGTGATTCAGTGACAATAGTTGGGAAACATTATGGGGAAAGGTGTCAAAGTCTCATTCACAATGTGACAAAACAAAGTGTCTAGCCACAGTCCTAACAAGAAGGGTAAGGAAGTTGAAGACTAAATTTAAATGGTTTGAGAGGTATATAGCAACTATGTCTGAATAAAGAGAGAGAGAAAGATTGAAAGATGTTGAGTCTTTTTACTTAGCTAGTATGCTGAATGTAATTCCAACCAATATCATGGGATCTTCGGGAGAACTTGGCAACATACTCAGAAATGCACTGGGCATAATAGACAAGAACAGGGGGGAAGAATCTTAAGTGAAAAGTAATGAAGAGAAATACACTCTATCAGATAGTTAAATATATAATTGGGACAGTAATTATAAGACAGTGGTATTAATGAAGGAAAAAGAGAGAGCAATGAAACATAATAGTAACCAAGAATCAGACCTTCGTCTATAAGTGGTAATATATTGGAAAGGAAACATTTCAATTTGATGGAAAGTGAATAGATTGTTTTAAAAAAAAACCGTACGGTAAAATTTTGATATTTGAGGGAGAAAATCAGTTTATATCCCATTTCCATGCCAGACATCAAAAGGAATATAAGTTGGATTAAAGAATAAAAAACAAAATATGGAACCATAAAACAAGAAGAAAATTTAGTTAAACAATTTATTTAGTTTATGGATGGAACAGGATTTTTTTAGACACAAATGCAGTTAAAGAAATAGATTTGGGAGCCACCGTGGCATGCATCTGTAGTCCCAGCTACTCAGGATGTTGAGGCAGGAAGATGTCGAGTTTGAGCCCAGCCTGGGCAAAATAGCAAGACCTTGCCTCACAAACAAAAAAAAAAAAAAAAAAAGAAAGAAAGAAAGAAAAAAGAAATAGATTTGAACATTTAAAAAAATTAACTTTTCCATGACAAAATATAAACAAAATTAATAAGAAACAAACAACAGAAAGAACGTTTGCCAAATGTACAATGAAGATTTAATATATTAGCTATAAAAAGTACTCTCACAAATCAATAAGAAAAATAGAATATTCTCATAGAAAAATAGGGAAAAGACACAGTCATTTCATATTAGAATGAGAACAAATTAGTAATAAAAATGAAAAATGTTCACTAACGGGGAATAAATAGGGAAATATAAACGCAAGTCAACAGGGTTTGATAGGCAGGGGTGCAGCTCGTGCACTGGTGCTGAGAGGACTTCTCCTAACCTTTCCGAAACACAGTAGCATGTCGCAGCAGTAGAAAGGTGCAGAACTTGGGGAACTTTAGCTCGTGTACTTGTCTGCTTAGGCTGCCATAGCAAAACACCACAGAATGGGTGGCTCAAACACCAGACATTGTTTGCTCACAGTTCCAGAGCCTAGAAGTCTGAGATGGAGGTGTGGGCAGGTCTGGTTTCTTGTGAGGCCTCTCTCTTTGGCTTGCAGACAGCTGCCTATTGGCTGTTCTGTCCTCACATGGTCACCGTTTTTGTGTGTGTGCATCATTGGTATCTCTCTGTGGGTCCAGACTTCCTCCTCTTGGAAGGACACCAGTCAGATTAGATCAGGGCCCACCCTAAGAGCCTCCTCTTAGCTTACTCACCTCTTTAAGGGCCCTGTGCATTCTGAGGTACTGGGGGTTGGGGCTTGGACATACGAATTTGGGGGGACACATTTCAGCCCATTACCACTTAAAAAGAGGCTCACAGATGAATCCTTTGGGGGTGCAGCACATAGAAAATCATTCCTGAGGAAGGCTTATCCTGATGGTGCATGTCAGAGTTGGTGGAGGAGGCATCCTAGGAAACTCCTTCTCAGGGCACTGTGGAGTCAGCCCCCAAAGTGGGAACGGGCTTCTCCAAAGGCCAAGGAGAGGACGGCACGGAGGGATCTGTGGTCTCCCTTGGGCATCGGCCTCAAAGCTTAGACTAGAAAGCATAATTCCCAAGGCCCAGGCAGCAGCATGGTCACTGGGACATTTTACCAAGTGACTCTTCCCCCCTGAAAGAAGTCTCAGGGATTGCAGATCCATCACCAAGCTCTGGTAGCCTGGGGCGGACAGCCTTTTGCTGATTTCACATTCCTTTTTGCGCAAGCGAGGAGGGGAAGCAGTGTCTATTGAGATCTGTTCTGCCCTCCCGTGCAGAAGGGTGGGTGAACAAACTAACGGTGGTTCAGCAATGATATTATATCAAGGTTCTCAACTTTGTGGTCATGAAAATCACATGGAGGGCGGGGGTGTGCTTGCTAAAAATTCAGATTTCTAGGTCTCTGGACTTGAAAAATTGGATTCAATAGTTGTGGGCTGGGGGCTAGGAATCTCTCCCCGTAGTCCAGATGAAAACTATCTTGACGAGGTAAGCCCTCCACAAGGCCCTCCCCTGTGCACGGGGCAGGTCCTACCCACCTTCCCGCTCTCAGGACAACTGGTTCTTGGACAGCATCACCTTTATCCAGTCTCTACTCCTCTCTCCAGAAACTGACAACCCTGGCCCACAAGGGTTGTCTTCTCCTGGAATTGGTCACCTCCTCAGCAGCATTTCTTCTTAACCTCAGTTACTGGGTTTGGAACGCCACCACTGGGAGGGAGTCTGTGCAGTCCAAGTGCCATACAAGAAGCTGGGGCTTGGGTGCACCCAGTCTCCTTTGCGATCGCTCCACTAGTGTGAACTGTAGACAGGCCCTGTGTTTTCTGACAACCCAGAGCATAACTGCTGGCACAGACACAGACATGTCTACAACAGAATCACTTCTCAGTGACGGAGTTGCCTAATCCCATAAGGAACTTCCTCTTGCAGGAACATCTTCCCGCTGTCCCCATAATCTGCAAGGCTGCTTCTTTTCCAAAAGAGTCAGGACTTCTTGTGTGGAGCATCCTCACTTTATCCCTTTTCTCCCAGCTTGTCCCAGCAGGGGACAAACTCTGAGTTGAGGGACTTCTTGTACCAGGAAGAAGAAAACAGGCTCATTGCTGAGTTGCATTTACGGGGCTCCAGCCCAGTGAACCCTAGTGAGTGGTGCCTCCTGGAGCATGAAGTGTGGGGTCCCTGGCACCTGGCTGTCAATGGGCCGCCCAGAGTTCTGAACGGCATTTGCTATGTGGAGATCCTTCTTCCTCCCGTCACTGTTTAGAGGAGAGGTGGGAGCAGGGAGGGGAGTAGCTTGCTCCTCCAAGTCCACTGGGTAAAGAAAATAAGAAAATAAAATGCAGGTCAAAATACTAATACCAGAATGATCTCTATTTTGTTTAAATTGAACAAAAGGCTTAACATGTCATTGGCTATCTCTGTGTATGGATATTTTTTCTTTCATTCCAATTGTTTTTTCCTGCTTATGTAACAAAAAGCAAAAACAATCAATGGAATACTTTGGAGATGCCAACTGTACAAAATCTGAAGGACTGAGCAAGGAGGAATGAGCATGTGGCCCAAGGTCAAAGACATTCTGGCAGAGCCTCCAAATGCTGACCTTATCCAGAGGTCCTATATTCTAGTTGTACATTCTGGGCCTTCCAGGCTTCAGTTTACAAATGGTCTTAGAATAGAGACTAGATCAGTAGAAGTTCTTGTGTTTGGAGATGAACTACCTAAGTGATCATGAGTGTTATGGGGTGGGTGATATGCTCATTTTGTGGTTGCAAGTGACAAACTCCTAACTCAGACCTGCTCCAGCAAAAATGGAGAGTATGTTGGACTTTGAAACTGGAAAGTCTAAGGGGATCAACTGCTTTAGGTGAATGCAGGGATTCAAACAACATCGTTAGGACACACTTGTTTTCTACCTCTCAGTTCTGCTGCTCATCTTGATTTTATCATTGATTGCTTCTGCGGCTTACGAAAACAGATAAAAAGTGAGCCTGTTTTCTAATAACCCCAACAAAAGTCCCAGGAAAGACTCTGATTAGCTGGGTAATGCTCCAATCCCTGAACCACCCTGTGTATTTGCGGGAGTTGAAGGACTCTGATTGGTCAGGCTTGGTCACTTGTGCATGCCAGGAGCAGGGTGAGTACCATAATGCTGGAGGAGCTGAGCAAGATTGCCACAGAAAGTGAGAGAAAGGAAGAGCCTGCAGACAAGCAGCCGTGATTGCAGGGGATATAGCATTTGAGCACTACAGCATTAAACTGAGACCACACTGAGACTACGATCAGAATTATCCTTATCCTGCTTATAAATCTCCATGAAAAACCAAACTCAATAAGAAGAGGCCGTGCAATTATTAAATTCCTTTTAAACATACCTTCTCATGTCACTTTGATCCAACTTGATATCCTTGAGTCTGTTACTGTGCAGCTTTAGAACAAAATAATTCTCTGTGCCTTATTCAAATGATGAATTATCTCATGATAACAAGTAGCTTTCACTAAAGTTGGCACATGGAATATGAATCCAATGAGAATATGAAACATGGTAAGGAGATGTTCAGAAAGATGCAAAAGATGTGAACAGGGTGAGACAGTCAGGGGGCTGTTCTTCTAAGTGCTGCTTTTGAAACTTGTTTTCTGTATATATAAATAATCCGATTCAATTGTGGGGTTCTACGTAGAGCACACCTTCAGTGTTCAATATGTCTGTCTTTCTGAGGCAGAAATAGTTATTTCAGGTAAATTATATGTAGCATATACTTGAAAGTTATGGTGTATAGTTACTTAGGATTCTATTGTGATTTTTGGCAGATTTTTAAGTTTCTGAGAACGGGTAAGGGAACTTTGAAATGCTATATTCTATGGAGATAAAAGTTAACTAAAAAACAAAGTAAACCAAAAGATACAAGGAGAAGTTAGGCCACAAATTTTGAAATAATAATGGTGCTTTAACCACGAGATCCTTTAACAACCACAATGAAAAGAGCTGCCCGGGGCAACAAGGGCAAATATTTGCGTCTAGATAGCATGGAGTCAAATAAAACCCAAGGTGGAAGCTTAAAGATTTAGGAAGATTGGAATTTTCAAATTCCAGAATGGAAAAAAAGCTGATGTACTTGTAAATGAAGAAATTGATAATAGAAAATGGTAAATGTGAAGAAGTTAAGGTTGGTAATGACAGGCAGTAATGGAAATGAAGAAAAGTGAATTGTGAAAACTAAAAGAAAATGTGATTGCTCTATTACATACTGATTAGAAGTGTATATTACTTTTGGCAATTTTAAGTAAGGGTGAGATTTGGCACGGGGAAGGACAGGAAAGAGTAAGTTTGCTCCATACGTAAAGTTTCCGCTGATCTTATTGCTGTTTTCACTAAACTCCTGGTTTAGAAAAATAGGGGTTCTCTGGGCTCTGGAGAGGGGCCTCACTGGTAGGTCTTGAGAAGGGGTGAAAAAAATACTGCTTCCCTCTCCTGTGCCCCACAAAACCACAAAGCCTTGGTGTTTGAAAGGCAAAGTCAGATGCAAGTCCAGTGACTCACAGATCAATATCTCTCACTGACCTTGGGAAGACTGAGAAGGAAGTCACCAGCTAGCCAATGATTCTTAGCTTAGAAAGGGCAGATGAGGCTAGCTACCTCCCAGAGAAGGCTTTAAAAAGAAGACTGACTTTAAATTCTCTGCCAATTAACATGACCAGACTATAATGTGTTGTCATACTGTCAGACGCAGCTAAATAACTGGAATTTGAGCAGCATCTTAGTGTAATAATCCAACATTAATAGATTTTGATGATCTCCCTATGTTCATTTCCCTAATTAATTTGATCTCTTCCCATGAGCTTGAAATTACTCATGTGATAAAGATGCTTACTTTCAAATAATCTGTATTTGTTTTGGCAACTGAGGGTTTTTGTAAAAAAGTATTTATAAATCCAAATTATAATCCTACTTCACGTTGGATTACTGTTTTCATATTTTATATATATATATATATATATAAGGTCAGACATAAAAATGCTAACATAATATTGATAGTTTTATAAATTGGATACAGTCATCATTCATCATTCACCCTCTTCAGGCACACCTATGGTACTTATTCTTTCCTTATGGGCTTAAAAAAAAAGAGCATGATTTATTATGTGTGGTTCAGATGCCATACATGTTTAATTTTGATATTTAGGTCAAAGGCAGAAAGATTGGTGCATGTCAGGAATGAGCCCTTTTCACAGAGCCCAAATTGTTTTAGTGCAGTGAATATTCAGAGTTCAAGTCTGTCTTCTAGGAAAACTGTTTGCAGGTGCATATGAAACTGCAAACTTCTCTATTTTGAATTAAAATTAATAAATTAATTTCTAATTCATAGGATTCTTCTATACTTTATTGGTTTGTTTAAATATGAGATCTTGATAATCCTAGTTTTATTCTGTTGGATGGAGGTTAGATTGCTTTTCAGTAATTCAATTGAACCCAATCTCCCCTCTCCAGGAGGAACAGGGGCTGAGCTGACCAGCAAAGGAATGGGAAGTTTCTTAAGGTCTGGGGGCGGAGAGCAGAGACCTCGCTCACCTCAGGCAGCAGAGAAGCCAACAAAGCTGAAAATGAAGTTCTGAGGTTGAGACCCAAGAAGCCAGGAGGAGATTGTGGAAGTTGCCAGAACTGTCGGGGTGATCAGTGGGTATAAAAGTCAGAATCTGGACGCTGGGCATGAAGATGGAATGGGCAGGTGTGAGGTGACACGGGGAAGGTGCAGGAAGTGGAGGAAGCAGTGACCTGGGGCCACCACTGCTGAATGGGGCTGAGGAATGGTATGGAGTGGGGGCAGCCTGGCTTCAAGGGCCTTGGTAGGAAGGGATCTGCCTCTCCCCAAACCTCAGCATTTGTGTGTCAGTCTAGCAACACACTTGCTGTGTCTTTTCTAAGTAGATCATTGGGCTATACCACAAATCTATAGTATTGCTTGTGGAATTTTTAGAAGCTGGATAACTGTAACTAGATTATGCTTAACAACGTCATTGCGAATTAGGTTATATGATGGGTGGCCAAAATGTCCGTGTGAAATACAGGATATTTAGTCCCATGGTAGGTTTTGCTGTCCCTTGATAAAAGACAAAACAAGTTTACTAATGAGGGGGAAAAGACTCATTTGGGTCTAAGTCTGCCTTTGGCATCTTTTGCACTTCAACTTTTGATAATTTTCTCCCCTATTATATAAAAAGAAAGATACCTGGAGTTGTACGGTAATCACTGGTAAATTTATGCACAATTTAGGTAGAATATTATTTTTTACCATGTCTCATTTTTATCAGAGAATTAGAAACAGGGAAATAATTTTCACTTCATATAAAAGAACCTGTTGAGTGGATGTTTTTTACATTTTTAACTACTGGTAATTATATCATATAGGCAGTTCATAATATTACATTTCTGTGCCTTGTGTTCTTTGTCAGAGATAATTTTAACAAATTCTTGCACTGATGTGAAGATTATTATACCAGCTGTAGTGGTCTGAATGGTGGCCCCAAAGGTATTGGGCCCTAGTCCCAGAAACCTGTAAAGATCACCTTATTTGGAAAAAGGGTCTTTGCAGATGTGATTACATAAACATCTTGAGCTGAGGAGATAATTCTGGATTACTCTGGCGATCCCCAAATGCCATCACAAGTGTGATACAAGAGAGGCAGGAAATTCAACACTCCTGCAGAGGAGGAAGCAGTGTAAGGGCAGAGGGCAGAGGCTGGAGTGATGTGGCCACAAGTCAAGGCATGCTGGCAGCCACCAGAAACAAAGAACGGATTCTACCCTAGAGCTTCCCAAGGGATCATGGGCCTGCCAATAATTTGATTTTGGTCTTCTGGCCTCCAGAGCTGTGAGAAAATCAATATCTGTTGTTATGATAATTTGTTACAGCAGCCATTAAGGAAGCAATACACCAGTGAATGAAATATTTGTGCAAAAGTTGCTTAAATATAAAATAGTAATGATGGATTGATATTAGGATATGCTTGAGGGTAAAGTGTTCTTGCATATGGAATAAGCATTTCTAGTATGTTTTTTCTTTTTTTAATGTCAAATCTTTTTCTCTTTTTCATTTATTTTTACTTGACAAATAATTATGTATATTTATGGGGTATAATGTGCTGTTTTGATCTATGTATATATTAAAAAAGATTCAATCAAGCTAACTAATATATCCATCACCTCACCAACTTATCATTTTTTGTGGTAAGAACATTAAAAACCTATTCTATTAGCAATTTTGAAATATATAATACATTACTATTAAATATTGTCACCATGCAGTGCAATAGATCACTAAAACTTACTCCTCTAATGTAACTGAAACTTTGTACCCTTTGATCAACATCTTCCCTTTCCCCATCTCTCCCTCCCCGCCAGCCTCTGGTAACCACCTTTCTACTCTGTTCCTATGAGACTGACTTTTTTAGATTCCAATATAGGTGAGATCATACAGTATTTGTGTTTCTGTGCCTGGCATATTTCAGTTAACAGAATGACCTCCAGTCCTGTCCATGTTGTTGCAAATGAGAGACTTTCCTTCTTTTGTAAGGCAGTATGGTATTCCGCTGTGTATACATACTACATTTTCTTTATTTTCTGTTAATGGACACACAGGTTGCTTCTATATCTTGGCTATTGTGAATAATACTGAAATGAACATGGGAGTGCAGACATCTCTTTGACATATTGATTTCAATGCCTTTGGATGTACACTCAGAGTATGATGTTTTCTTTAATGGTCTAAGAAGTTTTTATTCCACCCAATTATGAGAATATTATTCACACAAATATTTTAATTCTTTTCATTCATCATAGGATCATGTAGTATGGAAATATTGGTTATTTATCTTTTCATAATCTATTAACCATTGCAACAAAAACACAGTTGTATATTACATTGTGCTTCTCTTCCCTTAGCTCTTACCCCAATGTTCTAAACACAGAGGCTGGCCAATATTGTACAACACATCTGAAAGATGGTTTCTGAATACTGATTAACAAATTCACTGGAAGGGAAACAAAAGCTTCTGGAAAATAAGAAGTTGCAAGGTGGTGCTTGAGCAGAGGGCATTCCTGAGGATCAAAGTGAGAGCTAACCTGGAATTTCACCCTGGATGGGTGAGGAGGGTGTGCAGGGATGGAGCAACAGTGAGCTGAGAGCAGTTGCCCCAAGTAAAAAGTCATGTACCTTTGCTCGCTTCTCAGACTTAAGCCAATGTTCACATTTGCAACTCATTGACTGAAGAGATGGCCAATTCCCCAGGAGGAAGGATGCAGCAACACTGTGACAAATAAATGCTGTGGGGATTCCCCCAGGACTGCCCCAAAGGGATCTATGGCCACTTACCTGGGTCACTATACACTGGGGAAAGGGAATACACAGACTTTTCAAGAACTGTTGGACACAGGAATTAGCTGACATGGATACTTGGAGATCTGAAATATCATCGTGCATGTGTCCCCTCCCCACCCTGCCTTAGGGTCCTGGCTAAAGCCATATGTTTTATATGCTTATAATCAGCCCCCTGTAGCCACACATTTACCTAGTGATCATTTTCTTGGGTCCTGGCTGCTGAAATAACACGCTCACTGGGTCCTTGGCCTGTGGGGTGAGAGCTATAATAGTAGGGAAGGTTGGGTAGGAACCTCTAACACTGCACCCCTCCCCAAAGCCAAAATATTAATAGTAAATCAAAGCAATATTGCACCATAGAGATTAACGTCTGTATTAAAGCCCAAAAGGTACAGAGTGGTGGGCCCTCCCATCACACCTCCATGTGGTTAGCCAGACACCGGATGGTAGAATACTACAAACTTAACCAAGCTGGAGCCCTGTTGCAGGTGCTAAACAGAGGAATATTTTTGCTAAAGCAGATTATTAAGGCCTCAGTTACATGCAATGTGGCCATTGATTTGGCAAATGTGTTCATTTCTATTCTGAAGAGAAGCAGTTTGTATTCATGTGGAATGGACAACAATATTAATTTACTGTCTTGTCCAGGGCATTGTGAACTTTTGAAGCCTCTGTCTTAATATAGTATGAAGAAATCCAGACAGTCTGGACACCCTGTGGAACACGACAGTGACCCGTTACGTGGATGACATCACGCTGATCAGGCAGGGCAAGCCGAAGGTGCCAGTGCACTGCAGGTCTTGGTGGGATGGTGGAGATTCAGGGAGCTGCCCCTTTAGGAACATTTTTAGGGGTTCAGTGACCAGGGTTGTGCCAAGATACCTCCTCCAAATTAAAAGATGAATTCTTGCTCTTGCAAGAATTTGTCCTACCACAGAGAAGGAAACAGTGCCCAGTCGGTCACATGAGTCAGAAGGTGGTGAGCAAAGACAGACAAGAGAAACAACAGGGAAGAGAGATGAAGGGAGCAGTGGGGTCTAGGGTCTAAAATTAGCCTGGTTCTAAGTACTAACATAGTTGGGAAAGTGTCCCTCCCCATCCCTACTCTCCATTCTCATTGATATCTTTCTTTTTCCTCTGTTCCCACATAACACCTATAGTTGACCATCTGTTTCTAGTTTACCCTTGGGCACAAATGAGCAGATGTATGTATATTTTCTCATATAACCAGATAATGTACATCTTCTTATATAGTAGGAACAGAGGAGGGACACCTTTCAATCAATGAATGTAGAAGGAATGATAGAAATAGAAAATCGCTGTTAGGTCAATATGTCTGTAGCAATTGTTACAAGCAAGAATCATTGATAGATGCTAAAATTAGTGAGTGAAAGTCTGATTAGAAACAGGGCATTTGCATAGTCTCAAAGTATCTTGGCACAAGATATTTATCACAGAAGGAAGAAATAAGTAACTTCACAGTGGAGAAGCCTGGCAGGTCCCACCTGATCCACACGGTCAAAGCCATCATCACCAGTAGTAAATCAGCATCACGGACCATCTTACAGGACATGCCGCGGCGGATCCCACATCACTACTGCGGCAGCCTGGCCCCAAATGCATCACCTCAATCTAATCAGAAGAAAACCCCAGACAGACCCCCAAGGTGGAACATTGTACAAAATAACTGACTGTTACCCTTCAGAAGTGTCGAGGACACATAAGACAAAAAAGACTAAGGAGCTCTCACAGCTTGGGGGAGACTGAGACATGGCCAGGTGGGATCCGGACTGTATTCTTTTTTTTTTTTTTTGAGACAGAGTCTCGCTTTGTCGCCCGGGCTAGAGTGAGTGCCGTGGCCTCAGCCTAGCTCACAGCAACCTCAAACTCCTGGGCTCAAGCGATCCTACTGCCTCAGCCTCCCGAGTAGCTGGGACTACAGGCATGTGCCACCATGCCCAGCTAATTTTTTCTATATAGATTTTTAGCTGTCCAAATCATTTCTTTCTATTTTTGGTAGAGACGGGGTCTCACTCTTGCTCAGGCTGGTCTCGAACTCCTGACCTCGAGTGATCCACCCACCTTGGCCTCCCAGAGTGCTAGGACTACAGGCGTGAGCCACCGTGCCCGGCCCGGACTGTATTCTTGACAAGTCAAAGGATGCTAGAGGGAAAATGAGAAATTCTAATGAGGTCTACAGATTAGCTCATAATATTGAATCAATGTTGTTTCTGTTTTTGATAATTACTCTATGGTTATGTAAGATTAATTTTAGAGGAAGCTGGAGGAAGGGATTGGGGGAACTCTCTGAGTTCTTTTTGCAACTTTTCTGTAAGTCTAAAGTTACAGTCAACCCTTGAACGAGGTGGAGGTTAGGGGCACCAACCTCCGTACAGGGGAAAATCCTCATGTAACTTTTGACTCCCCCCAACTTACCTACTAGTAGCCTACTGCTGACCGAAAGCCTTACCCATCACACAGTCGGTTAACACATTTCGTATGTTACATGCGTTATATACTCTATTCTTACAATACAGTAAGCTAGAGAAAAGAAAATCATAATGAAGAGAAAATATATTCACTATTCATTCAGTGGAAGTGATCATCATAAAGGTCTTTATCCTCATCATCTTCATGTTGACTAGAATGAGGAGGAGGAGGAAAAGGAGGAGGGCTTGGCTTTGCTGTCTCAGGGGCGGCAGACGCAGAAGAAAATCCTCATGTAAGCGGACCTGTGCAGTTGAAACCTGTGTGGTTCCAGGGTCAACTGTATTTCAAAATAAAAATGAGAAAACAATACATGTACGTGGAATACCTTCTGTGTCTCAGGCCCTGTTGTGGATGCCGGAGATGGAGCCGGGAGCAGCATGAGGCCCCTGCTCTCATGGGGTTATATTAAGCTATAGGTCTCATGTTAATCACTGACTACTTGTAATAAAGACAAAAAGAATGTTACTCTTTACAGACTGAATTATTCTGACTCCAGGTTTACATAATTTATGGTGACACTCAGCTTCTGTCTCAATGATTTCACAAAAGAGAATGTACAATTAGGGACCAGACATTGTTTACTACATTGCCAAACAGTTCTGGAATTTATATACTCATTTCCCAAATTGTATGGTTACTAAGTCTTCCTGGTGGACATAATCTGATTTCAGCTTAATGTATTTCTTCTGAAACTGAACCCTGCTGATGAGGTTGATGCACAATAAGCCACACATTATCTGGATTGCACTTTATATGTAAGTATAGAAACTTAAAGAATGATTTGTACACATTTAAATCTATAACTTGTATCTGAATTATGATTTCATTTCCATTATTTTACTTTATAATACTTCAAAATCCATGATTCTATTGATCTTTGACCAGTTTAAAAATAGGAATAATTATAGTCGCCATTGCCATGTGCTCAAATTGTCCACATTTTGTACAATCACCTTCTCGTACTGGGGAGATTGGTCAAGGGGCAAGTTCGGTGGGTCCTAGAGCTCATTTGACTTTCTCTCTTCACCAGCATGCTCTGGCATTGGCAGATCAGTCATTGAAAGGGAGCTAAGAGGAGATAAACAGACTCTGAAAAAAGTAGGCAATGTGTAAATTCTTCAAGGGTTCAAGAATTTTCATCACATCTGAAAGGAAGTACAATCTTGTGAGCCACTGAGGCTGATACATTAAATCTTTCAGAGTTTTTTAATTTCAGAGAAATGGCTTAATCTGAGGAAGCAGCTAAATGAATTCTTCCACAAATGTCCATGTTGTGGCCATGTAATTGCATTAAAATAAAATTAAATCTACATACTTGACTTCAACTTCTTCAAACATATCAGAAACTGGTACCAAGTAAAGTACTGAGAGCGTTAACAGTGTTGAAGCTTTCCCCACCGCATCATGCGATCGAGCTGACCTAGGTATTTCACTGCGCCCTCTCCAGACAGGTGCATGGGTGGGCTGGGGCACACCTCCGGGTGGGCTCCTCACTCCACCCGCCCCTCCCTGCAGGTGTTCCAGGTGTGGTGACTGAGCTCATTATTTCTGTTCAGACCGAAACGTTTTGGGTTCCTGACTGGCCATGGCCAGGCCTCGTTGGGCGTGTCTTCCTTACTGTTGGATCACCCCGTCTCCACTTGACCCCTCGGCCTCATCCATGGTTTAGGACCCTGGGCATTTACTCACCTGTACAATAAAGACAGTGACCCTCATGTGGATTCACATACTTTTTAATGTAATGATTAAGAGCTTACTTCATATGCTGATGAGATATTATGCAACAGTGGCCACATGAAATTAAAGTAAGAGAATTAAGTGATTTATGTTTAAAGAGAATTTCTTTGAAAATAACTATTTGTCACACTGTGCCATTGGGTCCCCAGTGGTAACAATCCACTTTTTGGAATGCCATTTTCTTCAGATAAATTTATGATCCTACTTATGCCAAGTAACATAACCTTTTCAAAGGGAAACAAAATAGACATTTAACATTTATGTCTGCCCATGAATGAGCAATTACGAAGTATTAATAAATAACTAACATTTATTGAGCACTTACCAGTGCCAGGTATTATGCTCAGATATTTAGAAGTATTATCTCATTTAATTTTCACAACAATATTGTGGAGTAAGAGTTTTATTATCCCTATTGTAATAATAGAGTTGAACCAGATCTGAGTGAGCCCTGGACTCTTGGTCCCCAGGCTGTTCCTTAAAACCACCAAGATCAGTGAGAGAAGAAGAGCTAGTGAGGATGGAAGGAACCAGCAGGGGCTTTGTTACAGAATTAAATGATGGACCACTTGTGCTAAACAAAATCAAACAAATGTTTTTATTCTTTTATTGTGATTAAATATATCTAACATAAAATTTATCATTTTAATCATTCAAATTTAAAACAATTTTAATTGTGGAAAAATACACATAACACAAAATTTACCCTCTTAATCATTTTAAAGTGTACAGTTCAGCAGCGTTAAGTACATTCACATTGTTGTGCAACTAATCTTCAGAACTCTTATCATCTTGCAAAACTAAAATTCTATACCCATTAAGCGATTCCCCATTCCTCCCTCCCTCCACCACCTGGCAACCAACATTCTACTTTCTGTCTCTATGAATTTTTTTTTTTTCAGACAGGGTCTCACTCTGTCACCCAGGCTGGAGTGCAGTAGCCCGATCATAGCTCACTGTAATCTCAAATTCCTGGGCTCAAGCGATCCTTCTACTTCAGCCTCCCAAGTAGCTGATTACAGGCCCATGACACCACACCTGGCTAGTTTTAAAATTTTTTGCAGAGATAGGGTCTTGCTATTTTGCCCAGGCTGGAGTCTATGAATTTGACTACTCTAGGCACCTCATATAAGTGGAATAATATTTGTCCTTTTATGACTGGCTTATTTCACTTAGCATAATGTCCTCGAGTTTCATGTATGTTGTAGCATGTGTCATAATTTCTTCCTTTTTAAGGCTGAATAATATTCCATTGTATATATATACTCCATTTTGTTTATCCATTCATTCAATGCTGGGTTGGTTCCACATTTTTGATATTGTGAATAATGCTGTTATGAACATCAAATGATTTTATTCTTAACAACAACAACAACACGAAAACCTCCAGGAAAAGAAATTAAATGCTCTGGTAGAAAAATCTTAGAAAAGTAAGCGTGTGTTACAGGTGTATTTGGTAAAAATACCATGATCTTGAAATGGTCAGGTATCTCTTTTTTCTCAACTCTCCTAGAGTTAATCACTTCTGCTTCTATCTGTTCATAGTTCTTTTCATTTCCTTCTCTTACAACACTTCACACATTAGATTATGCTTATTCAAGTCCATTTAGACCATCAACTTCTTCAGGACTTAAATCAGGTGTTAGTCCTCATTGTGTCTCCCCCAGCCTGGACCATAGAGCTTGGCCCCAAGTGTCATCCAAACTTGGAATAAATAAGTACAAAAAGCCAATCCTCATTATTTTCAGAAAACCCTAGAAAATTATCTCTTGTTTGTGAAATATCTTATTTAAACAGACAACATTTGGTCATGGATTTAAATGTCTAACATTATATTTCAAAGGAGATATGAAAGAATATTAAATTATTTTTAGTCAACATTTGGTCATGGATTTAAATACCTAACATATTTTAAAGGAGAAATCAAATTTTGTAAAATATCACATGCCAATCATTTATTAAAAGCTTACTATTTGCCAAGTACTAGGCTAAGCCCTTTATACACATTATCATTTAGTGCTCATAAGCAATAATAAATAAAGGTTGTATTGTTGTCCTTTTATAGATGGAGCCATTGAACGAATGCACAACCCCACAGGGCAGAGAGTGATGGGGCGTGGATTCCAGTCTGTCTGATGCACAAACCTGCATTCTTGGCCCCACATCTACTCCAGGTGCTGTTGCAGCTATAGAAAGAAACTTGTTTGTTCAGGGACCACGAGCAGCCGGGCAAGGTGTCAAATGAGGATTTCATGTACATAGGCATCTTTTGGCTTCTTCTTCTTTAGTTTCCTTTAAGAACAAAAGTATTGGTGGGAGAAAACACATTATTACTTGCAGAGAATCCCTGGTTGCTTACATCTCCACAATCTACAGAAGAAAAATGAAATGAGCAAGAGAAGGTGGATTCAATGCACAGAGATAGAGTCAATGGAATTGTGGTAAACTCATAAGGACAGAACTGTTGGCCCAGACATCCAAGGGTGCTTATATTTGCCGCTTCGCAGCTGGAGTGGGAGTGAGATCTAGCACTTGGAGAGGATGGGAGAGATGGACACCTCATACGATTCTGACGGAAGTGTGAACTGCTATGACTCTTTGGATGAACAGTGAGCAGTATGAATTGAAATAGGAAATATCCTTGATCCAGCAGTCCCACCACTGGAAATCTCCCCGTGGAAATGAAAGCATCCTATGGTAAAGATATGTGTGTAAGGATGTTTACTGCAGTGGTATTTGTTGTGATAAAAGCCTACATCAATTTACATGTTCATTGACAAGGAAACAAATGGTTCCATAATAAGGTAATCTATTCTATGGATTCAGTTACCCGAAGATCAAGTTAGATTATGTCAATTACTTGGTCAGATATCTATAACATACTGTTAGGTGAACGAAGCAATTGTATAGTAATCTGTTAGAATTTTTGTAAACAACAGCAACTAGCTTTGTTTTTGCAGGTATGAATAAAGTTGGGAAATGATCTATGACCTGGCAGCTGACACTGGTTACCCTCAGTGGGGTGGAATTGGGAGATGTAGGAGGAATTTTTATTCATTTCCCTTTAGATTGTGTCACTTGTTATAGTAAGCACATATTGCTTTTATAGTGTAAAAGATTATCAGAAAAAACACACATTCTTCAAATTATTTTTCACAAATAAAGATTAGCTTTAATTGCCATAAATGGTCATGCAAAGAAAAGTCCCCAGGATAAGTTTCTTCCTAACTCTTCTTTTTCTAGCCTTGATTTTCCATGGGATGCTTCAGTGTGCACAGCTCATAGAAGTCTGATAAACATGCTGCAGTAAGCACCGCCAACACATACACATGGACATAGGCGCTGCACTCCCGTGACACTGCCTGACCTGGACATACTTCAGCTAGTTGTCACTCTCTATTGTACTTATTGTCTTAGAACGAGCTCTGTGTGTGCAGTGACTCTATCTCTGTTGTATTCTGTTTTCACCCTCAGCACCCCTGTCACTGTCAGGTGAGTGTTTTCCAGTTCTGGCCTTATGGGACAAGTCAGCAGATTTCTACACTGTTGACCTCCTTCTTGATCCACTCTTGGCTTCCTTGACATCTTGCTGTCTGTACTGTTCTGACATTATAAGCAGGAAGTGACATAATGAAGGTGCTCACAAAATTGTTGGGAGGGCTGGAGGAGCAGGGTCCAGGCTAGGCTCTCCAGAAAGGACCCTCAGGACAGGCTGAGCTGTGCTACTAGGCAGCCACCACCTCTGAGGATGCACTGGAACTGGTGACTTTAAGACATAACCCTTACTTTTGATCCAGGGATCAGGAAGCTGGTCACGGCTTCTCATATCACTGCTTCTGCTGACCATGCAACAACTAACTGACTCTTGGTATCCAGGAAGCTGGTAAGTGGACACTGGAATGCTGTTAAGAAAACCCCTCAAGTCTCTTGCCTTAACAGTAAAACAGCCATAAGGGACAGAACGATAGCCTCTGTCTCACTTCTAATTTCAAATATCACATGAGTATATATCTCACTAGGTGAACCTATTTCATGAGCAGAATCCTAGCTGCAAAGGCATTGGCTTCGGCAACATAGGAAGCCACCCCTGAAAGAAGTTGGAGTGGGGCTGACTGAGCCATCCACAGTATTAACCACGTCCTCCTGGTTTTCCTAGCTCCCCTCCTACCTCTTTGGCCACTCCTCTTACACCCATGCTAACTCATTCCGCTTAAAGAGATATTTAAAAGTTGCAGTTTCCTGAGAATTAGTACAAAGCTCTGGTTGTTTCTCTATGTATATTAGTAATCTCATCTGTGCCCATGACTTCAATCACCATGCATGCTTAAGACTCTGAGGCTCAGTTTTCAGCCCAGAGCTACTCCTTCTGAGCTTGAACCAGAACATCCTATTGCTTATTCAACATTTTCCCAAGAATGTCTCAAAGACATCTTACATCAAACTGGCTTGTGATCTTCCCTTCCCTGCACCCCAACATCAGAAACTGGTCCTCCCTCATGTCCTCTCTCTGCATGAATGGCATCATCATTCATCCACCTGCACATCCACCTGAAGAAGGAGAGCTATCCCTCACTATCTCACTTTCCTTTACCACCCTGTATCTAATCAATAACTGATTGGTTACTGATTCTACTACCCAAATGTCTCTCAAATCTATCCATATTTTTCTCCAACTCCACTGCGTCTAGCCTAGCCCAAGGTAGCAACCTTTGCAATACCACCCTCTGTAATGCCAGGCTCTGTCTTCTGATTATAGCAACAATGTTCACAGATCTTTCCATATGCCCTCTTACCCGCTCTAATCCAATCTCCATGTTGTAGTCAAGAGACCTTTTAAAGATCACTCATATGACTCCATTGTTTCAACCCTTTGATGGTTTCATCTTTTTTATGATAAAGACTCAAATCCTTAATATGGCTTAAAACAATCTGCAGAACCCGGATTTTTAGCTTCATCTCTTGCAACTCACTACCTGCTTTTTTCACTGCAGCCAATTGGCCTTTCTTCAACAATTTGGAAGGACCCATGTTCTTATCAGTCCAGCCTTTACATATGCTGTTCCCTTTGCCTGGAATAGCCATCATCCTTTAACACATACTTCTTACTGGTCCCTAAAGGAGACCATCTCCAAACCCACAACCCAGTTCCTTCTGGTCACTGTCATAAGTACCCTAGACTACTCATTCCTAATATCTACCACGATTCAAATAAAGTAATTGAATGGCTAGTTATTTCACATTTGTCTCTCCTGCTCAAATGTAAGTCTACAAGGGCAGGGACCATGTCTATTGGCTCACTGATAAACACTAGTACCTGCCACAGTGCCGGGCACACAGCAGTAACTTAACATTTAACATTATAACAGTGTTGGACCCTGGGCACTATTCTAAGCTCTTCATGTGTAGTAACTAATTTAATCCTTGTAACAAACCTACGATGTAGCTATTATTATTATTCTCATTTTACATATGTATTGTAAAACAGGCACAGGGAGGTGAAGTAAGTTGCTAAGATCACATAGTGGAAAATGGGTCTTGAGCCCAGCAGTTCAGATCCAAAGTCCATTCTTTTACTGAATACACCTTACTTCCCCAATATTTATTGAAAACATGTCTGTTTTACTGAATTGAATTATCAAAATCATAATTATAGAGCACTTATATTGTAAAGTTTAACATGTTTATGGAGAAGATGAGTATATAGTACTTTGATATCATTTGTACTTGAAACTCATTTTTTTCAGTATTTTATTTTTTTTATTCTTATTTCAGCATATTGTGGGGGTACAAAAGTTTAGATTACGTATATTGCCCTTGTCCCCCCACACTCCCGGAGTCAGAGCTTCAAACGTGTCCATCCCCTAGACAGTGCGCATCCCCTCCCCCACCCACATCTGCCCGACACCCGACCAATGTTATTCCTAAATGTGCTCTTAGGTGATGATCAGTGAAACCAATTTGATGCTGAGTACATGTGGTGCTTATTTTTCCATTCTTGGGATACTTCACTTAGTAGAATGGTTCCTACTCTTTCCAGGAAAATACAAGAGGTGGTATATCACCATTATTTCTTATAGCTGTGAAACTCATTTTTTTAATTTTTGCCAAACCCGTAAGAGATAACCTGTCTAAAGGTGAATACTATTGGTGATTCAAATAGGTTGCAATAATATTCAAGGCCTTTGTTACCTCTTAGACTCATGATAATTTGATAGCTACATATGCCTAATAGTATAGTTTTCTTTTTGCTAACACTTTGAGACCTTTCTGTACTGCATTAATTAATCCAAAAACAGCAAACAGAATGAACATTAGGTCCCATGTTCACCAATCCTAGCTTAATTGTTAAAAAATAGAATAAGTCAATTACATTTTAAATTGTTGCCTTGATCACTGTGGATTGTCATTTTATTATGGCATTGAGAAGAGCAAAAATTCAGAGTGGAAAAGTGGGCAACTTTCCCCTTCCTAGTCTAGCTTTATTACTGACATGAGATGCTCTCATCTGTGTTTTCGTTTCCATATTTAACAATGAAAGTTACACTTGCCAACTCTTATAAAGTTGTTCTGAGTAGGGTGTGATGATGTTTGTAAAGTTCTCTGAACTGCTAGAAGAAAGGTACTAATAAATACCAAAGAACAAACCACTTAAATAGTGCACTATTTGATGAGGGGTAGATGATTCAGGAAGACTCTGAGTCATTATTAATGCAATGCCCTAAAATAGTTACAGGGGAATTAATCCCAAGATGTTTCATATATACTTAGAATATCAGATTTTTAAATTCTGATATATTTTAAGACTATACCCATATGATTTTTGAAACAATATTGAGAAGAGAAAAACAGTTGATTCCAATGATAGACGATTTAAACGGGCAGAGGTAGCTTAATGACATCAACTGGGACACTAGAATACATGTAGGTCAGGCTTCCCATTAAACCTCTGGTAAATGGGCAACCATTGTCCCATAAGAGAGTGACTAGGAACTTCCTCTGATTGCTATCCTGCTAATTGGCTGTCTGCACACTGGGCATTCCCAAATGCTTTCTGGTAAGAGAAATATCTATCCAGCTGTGGAGGGGCCAGTTCAGCCAAGGCCAGCTTGTCCATAGAAAAGAGGTCTTAGGCAGGCAAAAAATAGGAGTTTTTGAGGGCTTTAGGGTTGTCAATTCACAACTACACATATGTGGGACACCATATTGTGGGCTGTCAATCTCAACCCATTAAAAAAAAATGAACTTTAAGCTCTGCTTTAATAACATACAATTCTCCTTTAATGATAATTGACATTTCAAAATAAATTTTGTGAATAAAAAGAAATCAAAGGAAAGGTAAACTTAGAATATGCTTGTCAAACTATTTAAGCACTCCCACCCTCCCAGGTTCTTCGCTGCTGAAGATACATTCCTCCGGTGTGGCACAATCTTCTGTGAATGCTAGGTTAGCTATTCTGGAGAGCTATTCCTGGACGGGCTCTGATGCCTGGATTGCACATGAAAATCTAGACTTTGTGCCTACGCCTAGACTGTTTCATTTGTCTCTTTTATTTTTTAGACAAACTGTCCTTGCTTCATGGCAGTAGCATCAATATGTCCTTTGTTTCGTGGTGCTTCTTAGGGATTTAAATTCAAGCAGTATCATAAAATACAATAAAGGTTTATTTACAGCTCGTTTATTTGTTTCATTTGATGTTCCCGTCCCCGACTATCCTGGCAATCTGTTGAAGATTTGTCAGCAAGTTTGCTGCTGGGATTTTTCTCATTTGGTTCAGTTTACTACAGGCTATCGTAAGTGATCCAGATGGAATTCGTTTCTAATATGTGAACGTGACAACTGTTCTGGTTTGGGTCTATCATTAATCAAGACTGAAGAATAGATTGCAGCAACTGAATTCAGTGCTGTAGATTTTGACCTTTATTTCCAGCTTATGTGTGCCTTGTCAGATTTCCCCTACGACGTGTTTCCTTCTTAAACGAGGTGTGTTCCCGCATCTGATTTTGCATCACTAGAGAGAATTCAGGAAGCAGGAGAGGTTGGATTGGTGTAAGACACAGGATTCATCTCTACCAACAAAATTACAGAACAAACTGCCAAATCCCTGCCTGTTTTCCACAGCGTAGATTTTACAATTCTAAGATAGGGACCTCAGGTCAGCCTTGAAAAGTATTGTTCCTTTATCAGCGCAAACGAGACGTTCTCTGACAGCCAAAATGAGTGTCAGCAGACCCCACCCCACTGGCCTCCAACGGACCTCATTCTCGTTCCCGCCCACAAACAGCCGCTACTACAATTCCCAGCAAGCACCGCGCGGGGCCGCAAAGGAGCAGGCCCTCGGCGGAGGCCCCGCCCGCAGAGAGCATGCTGGGAATTGTAGTGAGTAGGCGCCTCCCCACTACTTCCATTAGGCACTCCTACTTGGAAGATGGTGATACACCCTCATAGCAGCTTCTCTAGTCTTGCACTCGGAGCTCAGCGTGACAGAGGATTGACCCTCTTGCCCTGCGCTGCGCGCGCATCGGTCCCAGAGCTTTGCTCCGTCCCCTGTCCACACCCGTTCCCTTGACAGCTGGGCAGTGCTCGGAGCCCCGTCTAGGCCGGGACTGCGCAGGCGCGCCAGCCTCGCGCCGCGCTAGGCAGGCCTGGAGGGCGGGACGAGAGCGAGGGGCTCCCGGCCGCCGGGGCGCGCACGTAGGCACGCAGAGGCCGTCACGTGGGGCGCTGAGGATCGCAGTGCGCGTGGCCGCGGCGGCTGGTGTGGGGTTGAGTCAGTTGTGAGACCCGGAGCTGCCGACCCAGCGGGCGGCCCACCGAGCTGGCGATATAGCGGCAGGCGTCGAGGCTCGGGAGACGTGAGCCTGGCCCCATCCTAGAGCTCCGCAGAGCCGGTGCGACCGTTGCCCCCGCCCCCAGCCAGCAAACCGCCGCCGCGGGCGCGCCCCCGCTCAGCGCTGTCTCTCCGATGGCGTCCGCCGCCGGGGCCATGGCGAAGCACGAGCAGATCCTGGTTCTCGACCCGCCCACAGACCTCAAATTCAAAGGTAGGCAGGACGAGGACATCTCCGGAGCGGGCTGGGGCGAGCGCTGGGCTCGAAGGATGGCGGGAGGGCGGCGGGCGCTGCGGGCACGTCGGCAGCCCTGGCCCGAGGGAACGTCCCCTCCCCCACGGCCCGGCACTTGCCATTTTCCGGCTGCTTCCTCGCCGCCTCCGCTCGGCCTGCCTGCCCCTGTCTCCGGCCCGCGCCCGCCCGCGCCTCGGTGCGCGCGCCGGCCCGGGCGAGGCGAAGGGGAGCCGGGCCCTGGCGCCGCCGCCATCTTGCGGTCCCGCGGGGGCGCCTCCCGGGAGTCCGGCCCGCGGTCCCGCCCGCGCCGCTGTCCGCCCGGCCTGCGTCCTTGGCCCCCGCGGGCCAACGGCGTGCTCGGGAGGGCGTGGGTGGGTGGTGACCCGGGAGCGTGCGCTCGGGTCTGTGGCGGAGAGGGGGTCTGGAGGTGGCGCAAGCTGCGTCCGTCGCCCGCCCGCTACTGTCAGCGCGGGGGGAGGCGAGGGCGCGGCGCGGCGGCCCCTGGACCCGGTTGCGAGCGAGAACCACCTCTCGGCCGCCCTCAGGCTCGGGGGAGAGCTGGGTGGAGCCGGCCCTCGGCCCCGGCGGAGGGTGTAGCTCCTTACCTTCTCACCCAGTTTGTAATTGGGCTGTCAGGTGTGTGGAGCGCTGGGGGCGCGGAGAAGCCCGTGGAGCGTCTGGTTATGACTTACCCGCTTATGCTGGCAGAGCCCCAGGCGCGTGCGGGCAGGAGAGCTATGCGTCAGCGTGGAGAGTTGTAGGTTAATAGTAGTGGGTCTTCCTGTTTTTCAGATATGACATTTCAAGCTTGCCATCGCGTACGGCAGACCTGGTGTTTGCTCTAATTTAGCCCATTAGTTTAGCTGTTTTGCTGAGGAGTCATCAGTGTTTGTGACTTTTGCCTTCACGTTTGCGGTTTCCCGACAAACCCTGAGAAGGCTGATAAGGTGTCACCCAGCCCTGGAACTCGTTGGTTCATTTTATAGCACTGCCTGTGATAAATTTTTAGTCTGACTTGGTGATTCTTGAAGAATCCCAGAGGCTGTTTGGTCCATTTGCTTTTCAGTATGTAGGGCACTTTAGGGAAGAAAGTTAAAACAACATGTTTTTATTTGTTAGTATTTTATTAATTAAGGAGTACTGAAAGAGTGGGAAGATCCAAGTAGAAAGCAGGTTCATTGCTTTCTTTAGTTAAGTGTAAAGTGAATCTCCTTTTGGAAGTCCGTGTCTTGTATTTCAATTTCAGTAGCTACAATAAGAACAGTTTCAGTGAGGTGTATAGCAATTCCAGTAATAAAAGAAAACATTAAAACTTTTAGTGTTGTGTAAGATTGAGTCTGAAAGAAAAACTACATTGTTTTTCATAGGAAAAACTTTAGTTTTAGGAATTTAAAAAATATATTCTGGCATTATAAGAGTAATGGTTCTTGGCTCCTTTGCAAACTTTTTTTTAAGTTTTATGTGTGTTGCATGATTTTACATAGTTTGAGCTGGAGGGAACAACCTTTGAGAAATTATGAAATTCCCTAACTCAAATAGCCATTCTCTTAAGTTGAAAAAATTAAATATAAATCTTTATGATGTGTGGATTTTTTTTTGAGTGTTTTGCTTTTACCTTTTGACAGGCTGAGTTTACAGAGAAAATTGCTTCTACTGGGTAGCCAGTAGAGGAAATTGCCATTAGAGACTTAGAAGCCTTTAAAACGAGTTTTAGGCTGGGAAATGTCCACAGAGTTTGAAGGTTTCTCCGTAGGGAAGTTGTAACATTGCCATAGTAAGAGATTAATAGTAGTGGAGAAGCAGGTTTTTATAAAAGAACTACAAAAACCCTACACAGTGACTTATCCATATATTTCACTTATTTTGGGTATTGAAGAATTATAGCTTTGATTATAGAATAGGTGGTTCTTGTGTTTCCAGTGAATGTAATGAAGAACTCTGGGACTAGTGAGGGAGACAGAAAAGGTATATAGATGGTGTTAATAGAGTAAACAATGTCTGGGGAAAGAAGCCCTTTCTTCCCCCACCTCCCCCCAAAAAACCCTCTCCCCTTTGGGAAGCCTTGAAGGAAAAGGCTTGTTTTCAATTTCAGGAGTGGTTTGGACAAAGGGAGTAGTTAAGTAAACACACTGATTTGAGAGAATGCATGCTACTTCAATGTCCAGTATTTTGTTGTGTGCCTCTGTTTAAAGGTGAAGGTATGGAGGATTGGGAGTGAGAAGGATGAATAGGAGGTGACATTTGATGTTTGATTTCTTCTTCCTGAATGTTAACTCTTTCAGTCAAAGGTAAATAGTTTGCTTTCATGGAAACCTCTCTGTATGTTTAAATGCATAGCTCAGTGACACTGAGGAGACTCATTTAGAATCTACAGTCTACTTGTGCTTAGTTTGATGATATAAAAAAGTCATTTAACTGACTTGTCCTAAATCCCCCAAAACTTTTAGTTTAAGTGAAGTTCTGTTAAATCATAGTTTTGCAAAATTCCTTGTCATCTTCTAATAGGTTCATTTTATTTTAATTCTACGTTTGACTAAGATGGTTTCTCCAGGAGTGACTCATTTAATCATTCTGAGATTGGATGGTTATTGTTTTGTACACCTACAGCTTATATACATTTTATATGCAACTTGATGAATTATCAGCACTTTGCACAATTTTGAAGGAGATAACCAGTTCAGTATGTTCTTCTATATACCTCAGTATTTTATTCAAAAAATTTACTGTTTTATACGGTTGTTAATTTACAAAAGTGCTTTTATGATTTAGTGAGTTTTGAAGTAGTTCTTTCATTGTGTTAGTAAAGAAAAAGAGTTAGATACCTCTTTTTTTCAAATCCTGTTTAAACCCTGGCAGTAATTTGACCTAGATTTCAGATTTGAAATCCGGTGTTTATGTGATAAACTTTTTTGTCCTTACAATTTTTACATTATAAAATTTCTTCCTTTGTATTATACAACATTTTATTTTTCCTACCTTTTAGCAGTTTTGGAGGAAAGTTGGAAGAAGAAAGATAAGAAAATGCTAAAATAAATTTTGAATATATTCTTAATGATCAAAGAGAGAAGAAAGTAAACCAAAATCAGTGTGTTGAAGGTTGCCCGTAACAATTACAGATCAATAAAGAAAATTAAGCTCTCTGAGGGACCAAGGGACCTGTGGTGTCAGCATCAGCTAGTGAATCTTTGAATAGCAGCACATCACTAAGAAGCAGCACAAGTGAGAGTGTAGACTACTCCTAATTCTTGCTGGATGTTTAGCACATTTTTGGGCTTTCCAGTCAGGTCCTCCTTTTTCACAGTGGCTTTACCAAACCCCTGAATTAATAATCCCAACTTCCCTAAAACATTTATGTCATCTTATATTCCATTCCTTAAAAGTTTTCAAGTAGCTCTCAATTGCTTACAGGGTAAATGTATTTTTAAAAAACAGTTAAGTATGGCATACAATCCTTTCCTCGATGTGCTGCCTTCTCCTCTTGTAACACCTGCCCATCTGCACACATCCATACTTTCTTCCCTGATAAAGAAAAACCCTTCTTATAACCAAGGTTCTTTTTGTTCCTCTATTTTTGCTGGCTAAGGTAAAATCCCTCATGACTCATACTTAGACCATGTTCCATCAGATTTTTTTCCCTCATGTTTTCAACTGCTGGCTTCCTTTTAACATATAAATACACCAAAGTCTTTGATTTTATAAACAAATAAGCAAACAAAATACTTCCTTGACCTTCAGCTCCTACCAGTACATGTCCCTCCTGTCTTTTATTTCCTTTGCATTCAGACTTCTTGGAAAAATAGTTTATATTCTCTGTCTCTGTAGTTCCTCATCTCCTGTTCACTCCTCAATCTACTGTAGTCCTCTTTCCATCCTCACTACTTACTGATTGCCAACTGCATTGATAATTTCTAATTTTATCTCACCACTTTTTGGCAGTTGACATTACTTGACAGTTCCTCTCTTTAAAAACTCAGTTCTTTTAACTTCATTGTCTTCTATTTTTTTTCCTTGCTCCCTTTATTGTCTCATTTATGGTCTTATTTTTCTTAAATGCTGATGTTTCTGGGATTCTGGTTTGGTTTCATTTTTATCTCTGTGAACTTTCCTTGTTCAGTCTCTTTGTTTTCTCTTCCTTGCTCTCTCTCTGCATTGTATTGTTACACACCCAAAGCTGTATTTTAATTCAGACTTGACAGTCAAGAACCACATGTTCTAACAATTTGTTGACTGTTTGGTTTCGAGTGTTCCACAGACAGCTCAAACTCAACATATCCCAAACTTGTTTTTTTACCACCCAAGCCTACTTTTCTTCCCATACTTCTTATTTTTATTTTTTAGTGACATTATGGTTACTCATACCAGAAACACTCTGCACATCACATAATTAAAATCTGTTGCTGAGATTCCTGAAGTAGAGCCCCCCCAAATTTTCTCCTTTTGAGATAATCTCTTGACTCTATCCCATTTAATTCATCTCTACTTACAATTTCACTTACTTTTAAAACTCATTAGATTATGAGTCTAATTATGTAATATACTTACATTAGATTTGAGTGTCTGCTATATGTCAGATATGATGAATAAGTATTGGAACTACATTTGTGAATAAAACACAATCCTTGTTTTCATGGGGCAGTTCTAATGGGAGAGATAAACACAAGTCAAATAATCAGAGGAATGAAATGTAGCTTTGAAGAGGTATTTAGTGCTATGAGGATGTAAGATAGGGGACTTTGATTTGGCTGTCACAGTTGAACTACTAAGGTTCCAAGAATGAGTGGATGTTATCCAGGTGAAGGAGAAAGGAAAATTCATGTTAAAAGATCCTGTGGCAGAAGAGGAGTTGAAATGGTTACAAGACTAAAAGAGGTCAGTGTGGCCATAGTGGAAATAGCCAAGATGAGTGTAGTGCTGATTTGGTAGGTCAAGTTAGGAGTTTGTTTTATCCTAAGCCACTGAGAGATTGTACATGTATGTATCTGTGTGGGGGCATCGGGCATGGAGTGACATTTCATTTGCATTAAAAAAAAATCTGGTAGCAATGTAAAGTAAGATTAGAGAGGAGAAAGATGAATTAGGCAGCTGCAGCAGTCCTGGCAAGCAGTGACCATTTGGCTGAGATGATGGTGTTGGAGGTGATGAAAAGTTAGAAGGTCAAATCAATGAGACTTGGTGGTCTATTAGATACGTGCACTGAGAGAATAGAGTATCATGGATGTCTCTGAGATTTCTGCTTACTTAACTGGAGGAATGGTGGTCCTATTCATTGAACTAAGAAACAGTGGATATCTGGATAAGGACCAAATGTTTTATTTGGGGGTGTGTGGGAGAGGAGTAGGAGGAAGATCCTGATCTCCCTAGTTATGGTAGATACGGTTAGATTCTTTCAAGATATTAATGAGGAAGTGCCAAGCAGGCATTTGGTTGTATGGGTGTGTTGGTCAAGGAGAGGTCTGGGCTTTGGATAAATTCCTTATTTCAGGTGATTATCTTTGATCTTTTTTCCAGCAGTTAGTAGACTGGTCTCCTTTTGTTTAATGTCATCTTTTCCGCCTGTTTTCCCCACTGCTACTGGAACTACCCTTTAAAAAAGGCAAATCTGATATTGTTGCTCCTTTGCTTAAAGAACCCGAAATGTTTTCCCATTGTGTACTTGAGGTGCAAAATCCACTGCCTACCTCTCAACCTCAGTGCCTACCCTTTTGTACCCACAACTTTGGCTCTATGAAACCATTTCCCCAAAGGCTCCACACCTTTGCACATGCTCTGCTCAGAATAATGTCCTCCCTCATAACTGTCAGGCAGTCTCCAGTTCAAGAATCACTTCCTCTTATGAAGTCTTTAATAGTCTACCTGCCCAGGTTGGTCACTACCTTCTTCATGTCACTATTGAAGCTTGTGCTTATCTATAACAGTACTTATTACATATATAGTATTTATGCTTACATATTTTTCTCTCCGAAACTTTACTGTGAACTGCTTGAGGATATACCTGTTTCTTTTACTTTTGTATCCATAGTTATAAGATCAGGCATCATAAAATGATTGCTCAATAAGTGTTGATTGAATTAAAAAGACTTAGCTAATTTCTCCTGTAATTTCCATCTTTTAGTCTTGGATTTCTTCTCAGTTGGATCTTTCATCTGCCTTTGGAGATAATTGTGTTTTCAAAATTTTGTAGTTCCAGAAAAGGGGTCGTAGAGTATTTTGTAAAGAGCTGACTAACCCCATACATAGATTTTTTCATCTTTGTGCTTCACCTTTTTTTCGTTTGTAAAGTGAAAGGTAGGACTAGTTGATTTTTTGGGTATCCAGGCTCTAAAGGTTTGTGTGATATATATGACAATTGAGTATAAAAAGAAAAAGCCATTTTTCTGTAAAGTGGAAAAATATATATAAAGAATTGGGAAAACGTGCCTGATTTAAGTTCTTCAAAGTTTGGCATTAGATCTCTAGACTTGTTTATCCTTTGTATCTGCTACTTTGTATCCTCGTACCCACATCTCTCCATTTCCCCTCATCCCCAGTTACCTTTTAAATGTCCTTTTAAGACCTTTTTTCACAATGCAGAGATGAACTGTGAAGAGAGCCCGTTATTTTCTCATAGGCACTTCCTGACCTCTCTGTTCCTTGTTGTCTTTGTATCTTTCTTTGACCATTCAGTGATGTCTTATTTGTTTTTCAGAGATAGGACATAATGTAGGATGGATCTTTCTTTCAATCATGAAAAGGTTATTTTGGAAGAAAAATGTAAGAGAGGACTATTTTCAAATTCTTGTTTACTGGGTTTAACTGAAATGTGACTTAAATTACTCAAAAAGTTTTAAATTTATGAAAACTTTCAAACATTCATAAAAACATTATAATATGAACCTCCATATGCCTTAATTTAGTAAATCAAATTTAATGATTCTTAACATCTTATCATACTTACATATTTTTGTTTGCCTCAGTATTTTTAAAAGAAATCCTGGTTAACATAACATTTCATCCCTAGATGCTTGAGTTTGCATTTCTAACCCAGAAAAATGACATTTTCTTTGCATAATCGTGGTGCCATTATCACTTTATAAAACAGTAATTCTTTATTGTCTAATATTTAGTCTATGGAAATTTCCCCACTTGTACTCCTGTTTTTTAGTTTTTGTTCAGTCTGTGCATTGCGTATAGTTTGCCGTGTATCTAAGTCTTAATCTTAAAAAACAGTGCCTCCACCTACCTTTTTTTCCTAAATCATGCCATTGACTTGTTGAAAGATCATGTCAGTTGTCCAGTAGAAAGTCCCATATATCTGATGTGTATTTCCCGTAAAGTTGGAGTTAGATTTAAGGATTTCAGTATTTTATGGTAAAAATACTTCATGAGATGTATTGTGTCACATCAGGTGTAGATAACGTTTGGTTGTCCCACTTTTAGTGATATTAAGTTGATTGGTGGTGACAGCCTTATCTTCATTGAAAAGTTGCGTAAGTCTAAGCTCAATTATGGTAATAAGTGGAGAAGAAAAAGTTGGAAAGAAAATAATGTTAGCAATCTTTAGCTCTACTTTAGGATTAGGGAGTCTTTTAATGTTTTTATTTTTCTGTGTTTTTCAAGGTTTCTGTAATGTGTAGTGCTTTTTATAATAAGAGAAAAAACTTAAAAGAATTTATTAAACTTGATACCTTTGGGAGATTAGATCAAAGGTTTCATTTGTCCCTGTTGTATTACTTTGTTTTTTCTTCATTATAATATAGTGTTTTTATACAATCTGAAGTCTTTTTTGTAATAAGGAAAGGTATATAAAGATAAATAGAAAACAAGTCCAATGTCTGTAACCAGTAACAGTTCACAAATCAAGATAACTTTAGCTGAAAGTAATCTAATTTATAACTACCCTCGCTGTAACAGTTAAATCACAATTGTACATAAATGTGTTAAGTTTCATTGAGCTCTTACTGTTGGCATCAGTTGATCTCTTGTGAGAAGTATGATAATTTGTTTGGAGGTATTTGTTTCTCCGAGAATTATCCCTGCCCATAGACTATATTAAAGATCCCAGGTAGATCTAAGCACCAGATAAGTTTATAGGGTCCTTCTCTCATCAGACAGTGCTGATTCGTTCATGTGGACCACTGGTCTAGATTATTTTTATAAAGTGAAATATGTGTCACAGAATCTTAAAGTTGAACATGTTTTCAGTAATTATGAAGTCCAGTCTTGTTTAAGCAAGGAATTTTTTTATCATGGAGAACAAAATCACACTTAAGAGTTTATTATAAAGATAGAAGCTATCTCAATGGCACAGGAAATCAAATACAGCTGGCCTCACAGGAAAAGCTGTTTATAGTCTAGACCCAACACCAGCCAATGTGTATGCTAGTGACCAGTCAAAATTTGGTTGTGTTGTCTTGAAACACAACTTTAGTTAGGTGGTGATAGGCCTTATAGACCTTTAAGGGCATACAGACTTGGAGACAGACAGTGGTTGATTTGGGCCAGTGAAAGCAGAAGCAACTATTTGAGAGAAAAGAGGCAGAGAAAAAAGTATGCAAAGAGATATCGTGATCCCAGGGATTAATTTTTCTTGAATGCAGCCTTTTCTGTGAGGCCAGGTATATACTTCACTTCCTGTGCCATTGAAATTGCATAAATGTTTATAATAACTCTTAAGTATGATTTTGTTCTTTATAATAAAAAATTATTTGCTTAAATAAGATTTTGCACTTCATAATTTCTGAAAACACATTTTACTGTATTCTGTAACAGATATTTCAATTTTTAAAAGCAATCTAATATCCTAAATGTTAATAGAAGAAACACCCACATAGACTTTTTGTTTCTTCCTTTTTTTTTTTTTTTTTAAGAGACAGGGTCTCCATCTGTTGCACAGGCTGGAGTACAGTGTCCTGGCTTATAGCTTACTGCAGCTTCGAACTCCTGGGCTCAAGTCGTCCTCCTGCCTCAGCCTCCTGAGCAGCTGGGACTACTGGCAGGACTACAGGTGCACACCACCATGCCTGGCTAATTAAAAAAAATTTTTTTTGTAGAGATAGGATGTCACTATGTCATCCAGGCTGTTCTTGAATTCCTGGTCTCAGTCAGTCCTCCCACCTCTGCCTCCCAAAGTGCTGAGATTAAAGGCATGAGCCACTTTGCCCAGCCCACATAGATGTCATTTTTGATGACTTATGTGTTATTAACATACCATAGCCTGCTTGGCTGCTTTTTTCTGGCATTTGGGATGTTCTTTATAGAGTTATCACGAATGTTTGGTACTGTTTTCAAAATTCAGATTTAAAGGAATGAGACATTTAATTACGTGTATTTCAGTCTTTTAAGGACATCATTAGATTTAAAAATGGAGATGTTAATTAAAAAAGAATTGTTAATATGAGAGGGCTTTAAAAGTATTAGCTTATAGTATAGTTTGACAGGTTTCTTGTGGAACTGCGTTTTCACAGCTCTTTATTTTGTGGTTGTGTATTTCATATATATGTGTTATGTGTGTGTATATGAATATTTGATATATAATTTTATTTTAGTACTTGCATAATCTGACATGATTTGAAGTGACTGTCATACTTTAAAGGTCCAGCGTGCCTTTAAATCATACAGTGTATTTCCTGTTTAGTTTGTTTTCCCTGTGAAAAAATTTTACTATCTTATAAAACCTGTAAGGGAAGAAACTCTCTTGGTCTGTTTTCTTAGTATTGTTCCCACTGTAAAAATCCTCAGTAACAACAGAGTCCTCAGAAGATCTGTGTTTCTCAATCTTTTTGGTTTCCTTCCCCATAGGACTTTACAAATAAAAGATTTTATGAGTAAAGTAAGCTAATATGTGTACATGTTTAAAAGTTTTTCCTGATTATAAAATCAATGCTTAATGTAGAAAGTTGAAAAAGTGTGGATAGTGTAAAGCAAATAAGAATTACTCCATTATACCGCCGAGAAATAACTATTGTTAACATTTGATATAAATGGTGTCCCAAAAGTCGCCATATGTAGGAAAACGGGAAATTGTAGCTAAATGTACCTTTATTTACAAAATATTCATTACGAAATTTTACAGAATTTTTCCTTTGTAGCTCCATGTAAAGGAAAAATTTGTATGTAGCTCCATACAAAGGAAAAATTTATATAAATTGTGTATCCAAATCAAAATGTTACACTTCTGTATGAAGATAATTAATTTTCTCCCCTTTGTTTTCAAGAGTGTGTCACCAGGATTGTTTGGGTCCGAGTTGGCAGTTTATGCATCAAAATGCCCTAAAAGCACTTCTAAAATGTTTAGTTTTATGTAAAATTTATACATTTATACAAAATGCCAGTAAGGCTATGATGGATTATGACTGAACTGTTATCTCCCATCTTTACCATAAGGTAGAATACATTCTTTCACTAAGGCAGTAAGCAAAGTTAATCATAAGGTCGTATAATTTTGGAGCCAAGAGGAGCCTTAGAGATCATTTTGCCTTCTAATTCTAAAATGAAGGGGGTTAGACTGGGATAGAGAGGTGAAGTGATTTGCCCCCGAGGTCAGTCACCTAGGTAATGGTTTTAGATCTTAAGCCTCTAATTCAGCACACTACATTATACATTTAAAAAAAAATCATAGTATAACATAACAGAAACTAGCCTGTCTCTCCCCCTAAAAGGCTTCCAAAGGAATGACGAGAATAACTATCTTGACTTTTGATTTAGGTACCTTTTTATGTGAAGGTGATGGATGAATATTTAACTATATAACCAGAACAATACTGCACTATGAAAATGATACAAAAGAAATAAGAGACATGGTCCCTGTGTGTAGTGGGAAAACTCTTTTTTAAAAAAATGACTACATGCTGCTATATTAAGTGGATTTTGGAGAGTTTTCATGATACAATCTGAAAGTGTCCATCATATAATATGGATAAACAGGGACAACAAAGCAGTTTAAGTAATTAAAGCTTCCCCCCCTCCCTTCTCTGTCTTCCTAATTAAAACTTTTGCATATTAGAAGCTTACATAAAATAGTGAAATCTTGCTTTTGCGGTAATCTCAGGATCCATACTTTTGTTATTATGTTAGTAAACTTTATAAAGAGATTTTTTTTAGTACTTTAATAGCTAAATCTTTTTAAATAGAACTAAAACTCATTTGCTTTCTCAGAAAATAGTATTCTGTTTGTACAATGATATTTATTCAGTACTACTATGCCAGGCATTGTTCTATTTGCTGGGAATACAGCAGAGAATAAAACAAAGACCCAGTCTTCATGGGGTTTACATCAAGTCAGATATTTCAACATGTTTGAAAAAAATATATAGGAAAGGCAAATTAAGATTACTTATCTTTAAAATTTGTAATGAAAATGTTTTAGGGCTTTCTTGGATGTAAAATGTTTAAAATATTTTTTCAGTGTTTGATACTAATTTCAGGAAATGTTCAGCATTAACCTATGGGACCAAGGGAAATACAATGTCCATTTAAAAATCTTTTATTTTTATTTTTTATTTCAGCATATTGTGGGGGTACAAAAGTTTAGGTTATGTATATTGCCCTTGTCTCCCCACCTCCAGTCAGAGCTTCAAGCATGTCCATTCCCTAGATGGTGCGCGTCACACTCATTATGTATGTATATACCCATTCCCTCCCCCCCCATCTGCCTGACACCCAATTAATGTTATTCCTAAATGTGCTCTTAGGTGATGATCAGTGAAACCAATTTGATGGTGAGTACATGTGGTGCTTATTTTCCCATTTTTGGGACAGTTCACTTAGTAGAATGGGTTCCAGTTCTATCCAGGAAAATACAAGAGGTGCTATATCACCATTATTTCTTATAGCTGAGTAGTACTCCATAGTATACATATACCCCTTTTTATTAATCCACTCATGTATTGATGGGCACTTGGGTTGTTTCCACATCTTTGCAATTGCGAATTGTGCTGCTATAAACATTCAAGTGCAGATGTCTTTATTATAGAATGTCTTTTGTTCTTTTGGGTAGATGCCCAATAATGGGATTGCTGGATCCAATGGTAGGTCTACTGGTATCTGTTTAAGGTATCTCCATATTGTTTTCCACAGAGGTTGCACTAGTTTGCAGTCCCAACAGCAGTGTATGAGTGTTCCTGTCTCTCCGCATCCATGCCAACATTTACTCTTTGGGGACTTTTTGATAAAGGCCATTCTCCCTGGAGTTAAGTGATACCTCATTGGGGTTTTGATTTGCATTTCCCTGATGATTAGAGATGTTGAGCATTTTTTCATATGTTTGTTGGCTGTTCTCCTGTCTTGTTTTGAAAAATTTCTATACATGTCCTTTGCCCACTTTTTGGTAGGGTTGTTTGATTTTTTTCTTGCTGATAAAAATATTTTTCAAATGTTGATAATTTGATTGCACTTTCATGTTTTCATGTTGCAGAAATCTAGTTGGAATGCTTATGAGTTAGAAAATAATTACACCTAGGTAATACATACAGAATTGTGAGAGTTCTGGCCCTGGAGTAAAACCTGGTTTGACTTCCCACTTAACCATTGTTTTTTAGTTGGACTAGTGTCCACTAAACACCTTGGACTAGTGTTTAACTCCTCTGAGTTGAATCATCTATAAAATGGGGGTAATATATAATGGAAGTATCTACTTCATGACTTGTTATGAGGGTTAAATAACATAATTCTTGCAAAGTTACTGAAACGTGATGAGTGCCCAATAAATGATAGCTAGCCTATTATAAAAACTTTTGTCTAATATACTGTTGGCACTACTACTACTATTGTGGAAATTCTTAGTAGCTGTTCTATATACTACATAATACGTGTTTCGTATGTATGATTATTTTAAGTTAACATGACAGAACGCATATTTACCAATGTAATCTTTATGTAACTGAGAAACCATTTAATCAGTGATACAGCTTGGTTAATTTGCTAAAACCTATGGGAACATATTGAAGTAGTCATAACCTGCATTGCTTCAGCTAAATTATTTATATATTTGGAGCATCCAGCTCTCCTCATTAGGATTTCTACCTTTCTATTTCAATAAGGTAGGATGAAGGAATAAAAATTTAATTGTTGAAATAAATGATTTATGAAGACCTAGAGTCATAGCATTTGAAACAGAACATGTACACTTCTGATATTTGTGTTGTGACATGATGATTAAAAAGAATTCATATGACCAACCATATTTCCAGTGTGTATTCACTCAGCAGTTGTATATTGAGCAGCTGTTATAACTTAAAACCTGTGTTCATTACTCTCCTTTATTCAGGGATGAATTGCATGTTTCTTCTCAATGAGCTTGTAGACTAATTGAGATAAGACATGCATATATAAATAATAAAAGTAAGAAATGCCACTTATGTTCATTGTGAATTGTATGGTCAGCTGTGTTTTTCCTCAGAGATATCCTTTGGTTCATTGCACTTCCTGCTATTTAATTATCCAGAGGTCGCTAACTTAGTCTGCATCTCATAGCCAAGAACTTAGAAAGACCTTGTCAAAAACTATGAAAGGATTGACAATTTAGCCTACAACAATTTTTATGGATGTTGGTAGAAGACATGAGATTCCTGAGTTAGACAGAGGACTTTATTATTTATGCCACTGCAAACAGCATGAGCTTTATATTTGTGTTGGTTTTCCTTGCTGTCCCAAACTCCCAAGTTCCATGGGGATGACAGAGAGGTTCAGGTGGCTGCTACCCACGGGGTGGGTTTGCATCATAGCTGAGAAACCCTGAGCTTAGAGGACCTGAATCTATCATAGTGGGCTGCACTATGTAGAAACCTACCTGACCTTTGTTCCATAAGCAGACCTTATCTTTATTATGTTGGACAGTAAACAAACCTGCCCCCTCTGCTCAGAGTGAAGATGTTACCCTCTTAAGACTATTCCCTATCCTGTATATCTTTAAAAAGATAGTCTGGGTAAAAGCCTCCAGTGCCCTGTGCTTGCAAGCTGTGCAGAAATGCTAGAGACCCACGGAGAATTGTTTCCCAAAGAGGTCTCTGAATAGCCAGCCTAAATGGATGTCACAGGGTTCATGTATTAATATTCACGTAGCTTTATTCTTAAGCTATGTTGCAGAGGCCTTTTCTATTGCTGAACTGTTCCATGCAATATACTGCTGTTTATCCTGAATTAAAATTTGATTCTCTTTACAGAAAACAAATATTGAACTCAATTTAATGATATCTGTACTGAACTGTTTGGGAGTGAGTATACTGATGTCTTCAACTTTGGAATGGATCAAAAATTAAGTGGATGGCAGGATGGGGAAGATAGAGGGTCTCAAAGTAAATACAGCAAATTGTTGATTGTGTCATTGGAGTGATGGATACGTGAATGTTCCCTGTATAATTATTTCAATTTCTATATGAAATTTTTCATAATAAAATGTTGAGGGAAAAGCCAATAGCTTCCCCCCAATTGACTTCTCTTTGCAGCTGAACTTGGCAGTTCAAGAAAACTTTATTAGTAATTCACATCAAATTACAGATGGATGATAACAGGTTTTTTTTTTTTTTTTTTTGAGACAGTGTTTTGCTCTATTGCTGGGGCTGGAGTGCAGTGGTGCATTTATAGCTCTCTGCAACCCCAAGCTCCTGGGTTCAAGTGATCTTTCTGCCTCAGCCTCCTGAGTAGCTGGTACTACAGGCGTGCGCCACCATACCTGGCTAATGATTCTATTTTTTGTAGAGTTGGAGTCTTGCTCAAGTTGGTCTGGAGCTTCTGGCCTCAAGCAATTCTTCCGCCTCGGCCTCCCAGAGTGCTAGGATATGGGTGTGAGCTACTCCACCTGGCCTGATAATTTTTAAAAACTGTTAGAGTTCTATTTTTACTTTTTTTCTTTTTTTAATCTTAATGAGGTTCCTTTTAAGGCTGGTGGGTTTGGAGAATAAAGGTCTCACTATTTAAGAGGAAATCATTGTTCTCAGTGCTGCTTGAATTTTAAGTATAGGGACTGACTAAAAAGGACATTTCGTGCTGCATTGTTTTTAGGGAGAGGAGGCAGGCCAGTGCCACTTGGGACTGCCTTCTGGTGAGCTGCCTTAAGATTTTCCTATATTTTTGAAATCTCAGGTTCCAAGTTTTTTCAAACTTAAGTTCAGACTTTTTACTCAGAGGTCATATTTATATATGTTACATTTCTGTTTGTGAGGATTTAGGGCTGGGAGTAGGATTTTGTCTTAATGGCAATGACAATTACAAAGGAGTTAGGACAGAGTACCTAGTGGCAGGAAATGTTATAACTACTAAAGAAGGACAACCCACATAATGAAAAGCTAGAGTTATTTTAATTATAGATTTTTTTCAACATAGGAGTGCAAATAAATGTAACCTGTATTGTGTGCGATTCTCTTGTTTTATACAGGGCATTATCACTATGAACAATGACTTTTCATCTTTAACATAGAAAGTATCTATCGAACAGTACCTCTGATTGGTGATGAGTATAATTTATTATCAGGTGATCTTAAAATGGACTGTTTCAATAATTATTTTCTAAATATTAAACTAAGCAGTTATATTGGGCAAATGACAGGATTTTTCTCATTTTTACGATTAAGTTTTAGAAATCCTCTCAAAACATGAGTATTTGTTTTTACATAAATTGCTTTGGATGTTCACTTTTCCATCAAAACAAATTTTCACTGTTTATTCAGTTTTTTAAGGTTTCAGCTTTTTAAGGTTTCACCAAGGATTAGCTTTCCTAAAAAATCCTTTTTATTGTTTTGCATAAAGGAAAAATGTATGCAGTTTAAAGAATTATCAAAAAGTAAATACTCATTACTCACCATTCTGGGTGAGAAATAGAACTTTTGTCAGCATTCCAGAAAGCCCCCTTGTACTCTTTCCTAGTTATTATACTACCTTCTTCTTCCACTGCAAAGTCTTTATCCTGAGTTGTGTATATGTGGTAGCCACTTGTTTTTCTTAATGGTTTAACCAGCTAAGCATAGCAAAGAATTTTCAATTAATAAAGCAGATTATTGGTATAATGCAGTGGTTCTTAACCCTATTTGATGTCATATCTCATTTTCATAGTTTGTAATGTACCCTTTATTCCAGAAATGAAATTCATGTATAAAATTATCTACCAACATACATCATTAAAAAATTTAAATATAATGCCCTAACTGTAACATAAGGAGAAATAAAAAGGAAATAATTTTATAATGGAATATGCATTTCAAGTGTAAACATTTGGGCATGACTACACTTGAAGACATAATAAAGTAGATGCTTGTACATACTTACAGTGAGAAAGTTGGGGTTTAAGAGAAATAAAATGAATTCTCTGAATAATGCTTACGGGTTTTCTTTAACATTGCTATAAGGGGAAAATAAGAATATTTATGCATATAGGTAGAATATTGTGGATATGTCATCTACGCATGTCTGCTGACTAATACAGATGTGTTTTCCTGGTGATTCAAATGTCATGAGTGGCCTTTGCTGTTGGTGGAATAATTTTCTGTAATGGTGAACTCAGCATTTTAAATTTTGAAAAGACTGAATTTTTTTTTTTTTTTTTTTTTTTGAGACAGAGTGTCACTTTGTTGCCCGGGCTAGAGTGAGTGCCGTGGTGTTAGCCTAGCTCACAGCAACCTCAAACTCCTGGGCTTAAGCGATCCTACTGCCTCAGCCTCCCGAGTAGCTGGGACTATAGGCATGTGCCACCATGCCTGGCTAATTTTTTCTATATATATATTTTTAGTTGTCCATATAATTTCTTTCTATTTTTAGTAGAGATGAGGTCTTGCTCAGGCTGGTCTCGAACTCCTGACCTCGAGCCATCCACCCGCCTCAGCCTCCCAGAGTGCTAGGATTACAGGCGTGAGCCACCGCGCCCGGCCGAAAAGACCCGAATTTTTCCTGTTTACACTATAGCTGAATTCCTGGAAAAGAGATTTTTCACCAATGTGAATTTACAGGGGAGTATTTGGAAATTCGGTGGTGGGGGACATACTGCTTCGTTGTGTGAGTCTTCCCTAGCATTGCAGAATGTCTGTGGTCCTGTTCCCCTCATATCCCCAACTGTAGTACTATTCAATCAAAATATCAAACAAAAATACCTTGTAAGGGGTGGTATCACCAAAAGGATTATATTTGTAGCACTTTCAGTTAGTTATATAACTTCCCTTTTCTGAGGATCTGGAAAGGTAGATTTCATCAGACCTCTTTAATTGCGCCCCTCCCACCATCTTTCTATCTCACCTTTACCTGCCGTAAAATTCAATGTAAAAGTTTTGTGAATATTTACCTATGTATGTTTTTCTGAGGTAGAATATAGCTTTCATCAGGTTGTCAAAGGATTCTATGACACATAAAAATGGACCAGATGTTTCTTCCCAAGACCTTTTTTAGCTATTAAATTTGGTTATTCTTGTGCTAACGGTTATCAGTGCTTGCTAATTTTCCATTTTAACCAGGAAAATGGGCTCAGATTCTGAATTGTGTCCACTTAAGAATTTTGTTTTGAATCGGTGAGGTTTATTTCTTTTGACAAATTATCTTCATCTTAAGATGGTTTGCATTTTATGTCTAGAAAGACCATGATCTATAATTGACCATTTATAATCCCTGCTGGGCAATAACTTTAATTAGGATTTCCGAATTCATACAATTCTTGTGGAGTTTGTTGATGAAAATTGACAATATGGTCATTTAAAAAATCAGTTTAAAAATTAGTTATTTTATTTTGGAGAATTGACATTGGCTTTTAAAGTGGGAGAATTAAAAAATAAGTTGAAAATTTAAATATTAAAATACCATATGTAATTATATTATTAAAATACAGGATTGTCCAAAATTAAACTTTTGTGAAATGTTTCTTTTGTCATGTCATTAAGAAATTGGATTTTTATTTTCATCTGTGCTTGCTGCTAATGTTAAAGTCCTAGTCAAAATAGTTCTATAAAAATTGACGTTTTCAATTATTTGTAATAACTTACTGGCTTTGAGAATGTTAAGAAATGGAATTTGTCTTTAAGACTCCTATTTTATCAGTTTAAAATGAGTTTCCAGCCAACCATTTTGTGGATTCATGTAGTAAAATGCACAGATTGGAGTAATTTACTCTTATACCAGTTGTATGGGGGAGTTGTTAATCATCGCTTGTCAAAAAATGCAAGCAGTTGGCATTGAAGAAGTAGCAAAGGATTTAAGATACTCTAAAAATTGAATGCTTAGTTGGACTGTATAAGTAAGTAGTTCAAAAGATTGTACTTCATAGGTATTATTTGTATACTTTTTTCCCATAAAACCATGCCTACTTGTTCATTTAAATGGTTATTTTATATTGAAATACTTTCTTTTCTGTTACTAGTTCTTTACCTTTATGCATTTTATTTTCTCTCATTTCTGTCTCCTCCCTCTCATCCCAATTCCAAATCTTTATTTCTTAGAAAATATTGTATGACTCACAAACTTTAAGCATAGGATAAAGTCATTTTTACTTTCTTAAGGACTTGAAATAAGTACCTTTTAATGACCTTACCTTTATGAAGTCAGTTTCTTTTTCTGCTCTTGCTGCATCAGGTAGATCTGTTTGTTTTTATCTGTAATGCCTCTTTTCATTTGACTGCGTTTTTTTGTTCCCCTTCAGTCTTCTGTCTTACATATTTTTTCAGTATTCAATAAAAAGGGAAAGTTTATCTGGCAGAGTTGGTTGGGGAATTTTGTGAATCTGGGCTTCCATAATATGAATATTTTAAGGTTTTAAAAGACGTGCCTATTCTTGTTTAAGATTTAAATAAAGATAGCCTTTATAATAGTTGTCTTTGATTTCAGTCTTCTAGCCTTTAAAAAGAAAAATACAAATTTAAATTTGATTGTTTTTAGAACCAATTACAATTGTTTTTGAAATAGTTAGAAACATGTGGCTATTAGCATTGAGACATGTTTTAAAATTTTTCTTCTGTCTTCAATTAACACATAATGTGGCCCACTGCATGCCTGCTGTGCCAACTGCCCATGACTACCATAGGAGAACAGGGAGATGCATAAGAGCAGCGGTGTTAAAGGCTCACAGTGCATCCCCCTTTCTCCTGCCTGGTTAATCTTCCAGAGTAGGACTCAAGCATGCCATCCAGGAGACCCCTCTCTCTGTTCACTGAGCAACAGAGTTCTCAGCAGAGGAGAAAAGGTGTCCGTAAAGCTGTCTGTCTTGTGTTGAGGGAAGAGATTCCAGATGAGAAGGAACTAGTATAAGAACTCTGGCAACATGAAAAAAACAGGCTATTTTAACACCCCTGAAGGATCAGGATAATTCTCCAGCGATGGACTCCAACCAAAAGGAAATTGTTGAAATGTCAGATACGGAACTCAGAATATGGATGGCAAGTAAGATCAGTGGGATTGATGAGAAAGTTGAACGTAAAGAAACCAAAAAAATAATTCATGACATGAATGAAAAATTCTCTAAAGAGATAATATATGGGCAAAGGGGGAGGGGGGAAAAGATAATATAAGAAAAGATATAATGGAACTTACAGAAATGAAAGAGTCATTTGGGAAGTTTCAAAATACAGTGGAAAGTTTTAACAACAGACTAGACCAAGAAGAAGAAAGAATGTCAGAGCTTGACGAGAGGGCTTTCGACTTAACTGAGTTAGTCAAAGATGAAGAAAAAAAGATTCAAGGAGAAAGAAGAGTCTCTGAGAAATGGGGAGAAGAAAAAGCGAAAAACATGGAAAACCTATTTGAGGGAATAATTCCCTGGTGTCACCAGAGATTTAGACATTTCAGATACAAAAAGTCATCAAACACCTGGAAGATTCATGGCAAGTAGGACATCACCAAGTCATCAGTACGGCCAAAGTCAAAATGAAGGAGAAAATCCTATAAGCTGTGAGACTATAGTAGCAAGTAACTTACAAAGGAAAACCTATCAGACTAAAGGCAAACTTCTGAGTAGAAACCTTACAAGTCAAAAGGGGTTTTGGGTCCCATTTTTAGCCTTCTTAAACAGAATAACTGCCAGCCAAATGAAGGAAAAATCAAGTCTTTCCCAGACAAGCAAACACTAAGGGAATTTGTCATCACTAGACCTGCCCTACAAGAAATGCTTACAAGTGCTCTATACCTGAAACAGAACAATTGATACCCAACCAGTGTAAAAACACTCAAAAGTTAAAACAGCTCTTATAAAACAGTAATACAAATGAGAAAACGAAGTGACTAGGTAGCAATCAATATGATGAACAGAATAGTATGTCACATATCAATACTATAACAACATTGACTGTAAATGACCCACTTAAAAGATATATATTGGCTGAATGGATAAAAACACAACTCAATATACTGTCTCTGAGAAGCCCATTTAACTTGCAGAGATTCTCATAGAGTTGAGGTAAAGGAGTGGGAAAAAATATTCCATGCAAACAGAAACCAAAAATGAGCAAGAGTAGCTATTCTTGTATCAGATAAAATAGACTTTATATCAACAGTGATTAAAAAAAGAGTCATTATATATGGCTAACAAACATGTGAAAAAATGCTCAACATCCCTAATTATCAGGGAAATGCAAATCAAAACCACAATGAGATACCACTTAACTTAGGTGAGAATGGCCTTTATCAAAAAATCCCAAAACAACACATGTTGGCGTGGATGTGGAGAGACAGGAACACTCATACACTGCTGGTGGGACTGCAAACTAGTGCAACCCCTGTGGAAAGCATTATGGAGATACCTTAAACAGATTCAAGTAGACCTACCATTCGATCCAGCAATCCCATTATTGGGCATATACCCAGAAGAACAAAAGTCATTCTATAACAAAGACACCTGTACCCGAATGTTTATAGCAGCACAGTTCACAATCACAAAGACGTGGAAACAACCCAAGTGCCCATCAATCCACAAATGGATTAGTAAACTGTGGTATATGTATACCATGGAGTATTACTCAGCTATAAGAAATAACAGTGATACGACATCTCTTTGGTTCTCCTGGAGAGAGTTGGAACCCATTATATTAAGTGAAGTATCCAAAGAATGGAAAAACAAGCATCACATGTACTCACCAGAAAATTGGTTTCCCTGATCATCACCTAAATGGACATCGGGGAAGGATACCAATTGGATATCAGACTGAGACGGGTGGGGGGAGGGGATGGGTGTATGCCTACATGATGAGTGCGTTGCGCACCGTCAGGGGAATGGTCATGCTTGAAGGTGCTGACTCAGGGAGGTGGGGGGTGGGGGGAGGGGATGGAGGTATGACTACATGGTGAGTGCCAGGTGCACTGTCTGGAGAATGGACACGCTTGAGGCTCTGACTCGGGGATGGACGGGACACGGACAATGTATATAACCTGAGCTTTTGTACCCCCATGAAGAGCTGAAATAAAAAAAAAAAAGAGTCATTATATAATGATAAAGGGATCAATTCGAGATGATATAACAGCCCTGAATATATATGCACCTAACACAGGAGCGCCCAGATTCATAAAACAAATTCTGCTAGATAAAAGGAAGGAAATACAAGCAGCCTTGTATTAATGATAGCCAGGGACTTCAACACTCTACTGATAGAACTAGAGAGATCATTAAGGCAGAAAATCAACACTCGGCTTAAACAGGATTCTAGAACAAATGGACCTAACAGACATTTACAAAATGTTGTACCCCAAAACTGCAGAATATACATTCTTCTCAGCACATGGAACATTTTCCAAGATATATGTTAGGCCACAAAACAACAGCAGAGAAAAAATTATAATCTGTCAGGTTTATTTTCAGGCCATGGCAGAATAAAACTAGAAATCAATTGTAAGAGGAACTCACAAAACTACACAAACACATGGAAATTAAACAACCTGCTGCTCAGTGATCCTTGGGTCAATGATGAAATCAAGGCAGAAATTTAAAAATTTATCTAACTAAATGACAAACGTGACAGAAGCTTCCAAAAATCTCTGGGATACAGCAAAACCAGTGCTAAGAGGGATGTTAATGGCACTAAATGCCTACATCAAAAAGACCACAAATTAACCACCTAGTGTCACACCTCAAGGAACTAGAAAAAGTAGAACAAACCAAACCCAAAGCTAGCAGAAGAAAAGAAACAACAAAGGTCAGAGTGGAACTAAATGAAATGGAAGCCCCCAAAACAATATAAAGAATCAAGAAAACAAAAAGTTGGTTCTTTGAAAAGATAAAATCACTAGACCACTAAGTAGATTAACCAGAAATATTAATAGAAGAGAAAGGATTCAAATAAACTCAATCAGAAATGAAAAAGGAGAAATTACATATGATACCATACAAAATATTTGAGTCTACTATGAAAACCTTTACACACACAAACCAGAAAATCTGGAGGAAATGGATAAGTTTTTGGAAACATGCAACCTCCCAAACTTGAATCAGGAAGAAATAGAAATTCAAGACCAGTAATGATTGGAGAGATTGAAACAGTAATAAAAAAATCTCCCAATTAAAAAAAAAAGACCAGGATTCACAGCCAAATGCTACCAGACGTACAAAGAGCCGGCATCTGCCCTACTGAAACTGTTCCATAACATTGAGAAGAAGGGAATCCTTGCTAACTCATTCTGTAAAGCCATTATGACCCTGATACCAACATCAGGTAAGGACATAACAGAGAAAGAAAGCTATAGTTATATCCCTCATCAACATAGATGCAAAAATCCTTACCAAAATACTAGGAAACCAAACCCCGCAGCATATCAAAATGATAATTTTTCATGATCAAGTGGCTTTCCTCCTAGGGATGCACAGATGGTTCATCATACACAAATCAATAAATGTGAGTCACCACATAAAAAGATTAAAAGCAAAAATCATGTGATCATCTCAGTAGATGCAGAAAAAGCATTCAGTAAAACCCAGCACCCCTTCATGATAAAAAGCCTCAACAAACAAGGCATAGAAGGAACATACCTTAAAATAAAGCCACTGCCACGTTATACTGAATGGGGAAAAGTTGAAAGCATTCCTCTTAAGAACTGGAACAAGATGAAGGATGCCCACTGTCACCACTTCTATTCACCATAATACTGGAAGTCCTAGCCAGAGCAATCAGGAAAGAAAAAAAAAATAAAGAGCATATAAATCAGGAAAGAGGAGGTCAGACTGTTTGCCAGTGATATGATCTTATATCTAGACTCCACCAGAAGACTGTTAGAATTGATAGAAAAAATTAAGCAAAGTCTCAGGTACCAAAATTAATGTACATAAACCAGTAGCATTTCTATATACTAATAACAGTCAAGCTGAGAGTCAAATCAAGAACTCTACCGTTTACAGTAGCTACAAGGAAAGTAAGATACCTAGGAATATACTTAACCAAGAAGGTGAAAGATCTTTACAAGGAGAACTGTAAAACACCTATGTTCTTACAACATCTGTGATGAAAGAAATCATAGAGGACACAAACAAATGGAAAAACATCCCATGCTCATGGATTGGAAGAATCAGCATTGATAAAATGGCCCTACTGCCCAAAGTGATTTATAGATTCAGTGCAATTTCCATCAGAATACCAATGTCACTTTCACAGATTTAGGAAAAACAGTCCTAAACTTCATATGGAACCAAAAAAAGGCCCAAATAGCCAAAGCAATTCTAAGCACAAACAACAAATCTGAAGACATCAGGTTATCTGACTTCCAGTTATACTACAGGGCTGTAGTAACCAAAAGAACATGATACTGGTATAAAGGTAGACACATAGACCAATGGAACAGAATAGAGAACCCAGAAATAAACCCTTATATCTACAATCAACTGATTTTCAACAAAGCAGACAAAAACATACACTGGGGAAAGGACACCCTACTGGGAACATTGGATAGCTGCATGCAGAAGAATGAAACTGCATCCCTGTCTCTCACCATATGTAAAAATTAACTCAAGATGGATTGAAGATTTAAACGTAAGACTTGAAACCATAAAAATTCTAGAAGAAATCATAGGAAAAACTCTCCTGGATATTGGCCTAGATAAAGAATTCATGACTAAGACCCCAAAAGCAAATACAGCAACTATAAAAATAAACAAATGGGACTTAATTAAAATATTTCTGCACAGCAAAGGAAATGATCAGAGTAAATAGACAACCTACAGAATGGGAGAAAATACAAACTGTACTTCCAACAAAGAGCTAATATCCAGAATCTATAGAAAACTCAAACTAGCAAGAAAAAAGCCCCATCAAAAAGTGGGTGAACCGCCTGTAATCCTAGCCCTCTGGGAGGCCGAAGCGGGTGGATCGCTCGAGGTCAGGAGTTCGAGACCAGCCTGAGCGAGACCCCGTCTCTACTAAAAATAGAAAGAAATTATCTGGCCAACTAAAAATATATATAGAAAAAAATTAGCTGGGCATGGTGGCGCATGCCTGTAGTCCCAGCTACTCGGGAGGCTGAGGCAGTAGGATCGCTTGGGCCCAGGAGTTTGGGGTTGCTGTGAGCTAGGCTGACGCCACGGCACTCACTCTAGCCTGGGCAACAGGGTGAGACTCTGTCTCAGAAAAAAAAAAAGTGGGTGAAAGACATGAAGTTTTTTTTTTTTTTTTCCCAAAAGAAAATAGAAAAATGGCCAATAAAAACATATGAAAATATACCCAACATCATTAATCAGGGAAATGTGAGTTAAAACCAGAATGAGATACCACCTTATCCCTGTCAAAATGGCCATTACTAAAAAGTCAGAAAAACCGCAAAAAAACAAAACAATAGATGGTAGTGCAGATGAGGTGAAAAGGAAATGCTTATATACTGTTTTTGGAAATGTAAACTTAGTACAACCTCTATGGAAAGCAGTATGGAGATTCCTCAGAGAACTAAAAGTAGACCTACCATTTGGTCCAGCAATCCCACTACTGGGCATCCACCCACCAGAAAAGAGACCTGCACCTGAATGCTTTTCACAGCACAGTTCACAATTGCAAAGATAGGGAATCAACCTGAGTGCTGTCAACTGATGAGTGGGTAAAGAAAATGTGGCATGTGTTATGTATATATGTATATTTATACACATACACACACACATACCCCCACACCCATCCCCCACACCTATGGGTTACTACCAAGCCATGAAAAGGAATGAAGTAATATCTTTTGCAACAACTTGCTTGGGACTAGAGACTGTTATCCTAAGTGAAGTATCCCAGGAATGGAAGAACAAATACATGTTCTCACTTAAAGGTGGGAGCTAAATGAGAGATATATAATCAAAAAATGGTGTAATGGACATTGAAAACTAAGGAGGGGAGAGGGTGGGAGGAAGAAAATTCTGCCTGTTGGGTACAGTGTACACTATTCCCGTGATGGGTACACTGAAAGCCCTGACTTTAGCATTATATAAATCTGTTGAAATTACAAAAAAAAAGATTTAAACCCACACCTGACTTCAGGCATTTTAACCACTAATAAGAATAGCAAACATTTAAAAATAATTTTATTTTGTTTATTTTGTTGATTAAATTAATCTGCATGCTCTACCTTTAGGCTTTCCTTCAACCAAGAGCAAAATGGTGGCATACCTCTGCATTTGGAAAATTGGGGTTATGCTGGTTTAATTGCAGCAGGAATGGATCAGCCTTTTGGGTGCTTTGTTTTGTAATTTTATGTTTGGGTACAGAGCTAGAGCTTAAAAACTTTGTATCTAGTGCATGTGACACAGTACATATAATAAACACTTAACAAGTATGTGAGTGAGTGAATGGATTGATTGAATTGATTAAGCCTAATTAAGACGAAGCAGGAACTCTGTTTTCATAGGGTGTAGTATCTTCAGATGTTGAGACTTTTGCAGTTGGCCTAGTAAAATGAACTTGGCATTGGTTTGCAGACCACTGGAAAATTCCAACATTTTCAGTAATGTGGTAAGAGCATACTGTAAGAATACAATTATAGATGTATTTCATAGTTTGAAACTTTCAGAAGGCTTTTTTTGATATATATTTACTGTAGAAATTTTGTGAAACATGGTAAAGAACGAAGGAGAAAGTGCGACTTACTTGACCTGGAGAAAGGCACTATTAGCCAATTGGTGTATTTGTGCAGACAGACGTCAACACGTAAATAAAATAGAGATTGTATACGGTCAATTTTGAATTTTTTTTTTGTTTTGAATGCAATTAAAATTTTTTTTCCTCTTTAATATTTGAACCTTACAGGCCCCTTTACAGATGTAGTCACTACAAATCTTAAATTGCGAAATCCATCTGATAGAAAAGTGTGTTTCAAAGTGAAGACTACAGCACCTCGCCGGTACTGTGTGAGGCCCAACAGTGGAATTATTGACCCAGGGTCGACTGTGACTGTTTCAGGTAGCAAATCATGTCCTGAATATGTGTACATTTTAATTTTGACATTTTATGATTATGTTTAATTTGGTTTAATTATTTGGGTTTCAGCTGGAGGGAGGGAAATAATTCTTATGTTACTCTGGCTTTGCCTTTAAAGATGTCCATATCCTACCATATGCAAACTGTTGTGGAAAATTTCTCACCCTCGTCTTGTGAGGGGAGGTATTTGTAAGTAACTATTGATAAGTCATCGTTGTCAATTTAAAATGTTGTATCTAGCTTTTGTTTCTGTAACTCACGACTACATTTTTATTATTTTATCTTTGAAAAATCACATCATTTTTTGTTATTGGTCATTCTCATTTAGATGTTGAGCTTATTACATATTGCATGCAGCTATAGAAGAGTTGTCATTCTTTTGCTTAAAAAAGTACAATGCCTCTTTTTTTTGCCTATTGTATCAAATCAGGTGAGTCTTCATGCCTTTCATTGTGAATGCCAACAGTGTCCTGCACTTGAAAACTTTATTTTTGTTACTCTGTTATGTCTGTCTGTATTTGTAGTTGAAGAAATATGCTTGGTTCCTGTAATACATGGATTCCTTACTCCTGCTGTGGAGTCAGTCTATGCTGGTGCCATAGTTAATGCCCTCTGTAAACTGTTCCTTTCTTCCCTCAGATAGTCCTTCAGATTTCTGAGGACGATTCTCCTTAACCATATATCTAACATACCTGGGAAATAGGAAGCAAGTATGAGAGTGTATATGGTTACATTATGGGAGAACCTCTTAAGTTTGTAACAGTAGTTCTCATCTCCCACTTTGTGTTGTGATAACATGGGGAGCATAGAACACACGTGAGTTCATCTCATATCAGAATCTCTGGGGGCATGGCTTAGAAATATGTACATTAACAACAACAACAAGAATGCCTGGGTGATCCTGACAAGCAATCCTAAAATACAATTCTGTATCAGTTTTCTAGTTTTCAAATCCAGAGCAGATTAAAAATAGCAAATTATACAGAGAATGAGAATCTAGAGCAGGCACCTTGAGAGTATTTAGAGGTGGAACCTGACTACAAGGGTAATAAAGGGCAGACCACAGTCACAGTTCTTGGTGACACTAAATCCTCCCTCAGTAGGTATAGGCCAAAACTAAAGAGCTAGGAAGCTCTAGAAAAGATGTGAGTCTTGTGGTAAGGTGGCCTGGGAGGAATCCTTTCATGTTTGCTTGCATAGTTCAGTTCATCAGTTCCTGAAAAAGACAGATGGGCAATAAGATAAAGGAAGCAATGCATACATTCTAGATATTGCTCTCTACATCTTTAAGTCTTTAGCTAAATTGGAAGGAGATAGAATTATTTTAGTCCACGTAGTTAAACATAGTTTATTGGTATAAACAACTATATCCCTAGGAATCCATAAAATTGTTACAGAATGACTTTTCTTTGAGGGTTCCAGATTGCCGGAGTTCAAGAACATTAATATTTCTTAAGAAAATTTATACTTTTCAAAGGACTTTTCTCCACATAAACCCATTGCATTGAGCACCTGACTTACTGAAAACTCCAAACTAATTAATGATTACCTAGCATGCCCTCAGATTCCTCTCCTCCAATTTGAATTTAGCTTTTTTAGTTTTTAGTGTAGTGCCTGTCCACTTAAGGATTCATTCAGCTGTGCTTCCTCCAGCAACCTTCTCTGTTTAATTCTCTCTATTACGTGTTCGTTTCTTTTTTTCCTGTGTCCGTTCAGCACTTAGTTTTGTAGATTTGCTCTTTTAATTTGTACATATTTATATTTTTGGGATTGGCTTCTCTTGTTATATAGTTTGCAACCTTAATTAGAGTATAATTGTCATAAAGTTAACCATGTTTTAAGCTTGGTTTTTATTCACAAATTTTTGGTTCATAATGATTAGCCTATAGTGATTGCTCAGTGAAGGCTATTAATGGAATTTTATTGTGCCTTCTCTTGGTTCCCTTGAAAAATCTTTTTTAGCCAAGATAGGAGTTAATGGACTTTTCAGACATATCTAATGAATAAGATTTTCTTATATAATTGTTATTTCTTGCATTTGCTTAATTATATTTGTCTTTTTGATGTATCTTAGAAATAATCTAAATATTAGCAGGGAATAAGTTCTACAATACCATATACATATTTTATATAACTCTTGGCTTATTATTTATAATCTTTTATATTGGATTTATGTTACTTAAGTTTAGCATGACTTATAACCCCTCGGAGCCTTAAATAACCTAAACTGAAAATCATAAATCATTAGAAAAAACTTGAATGTTATTATTGGGACTGTAGAATAAATTCTAGAGATGAAGAGGCTATGTGTATGCTTTGTTTTCTTAGAAGATTTAAGTTGTTAAACTCTTTTTGAATAGGTGTTTATTTAAAATCCATTTTAGAAAAATTAGTGATATTAAAACATTAATATATGGCAGTGTTTATTTTTTCAGTTATCAAGTATTTCTCCTTTAAATACCCCAGTTGTCTAATTTTAAAGTATCATGAAATACTAAAATGAAGCCTAAATTCACATAATAACTAGTTTTATTATAATAAAAATGATTTAATCTGGGCTTACAGGCAATGTAGTAGTTACTGTTGGCAAAGTTTTGCTTTTACAAAGTAAGTATAGAAGGGACAGTCATAGATTGATATTTATTTTTTAAATAGCCATTTGTTATTTTGTGGGTTGTAAAAGACTTAGTAAATCAGAAAGGTGGGCAAATTAAAAATAATTAGAATCAGTAAAGTTGATTCTGGATCCTTGATGTAAATAATCTAGTATTTGATTTCTTGAACTTTTCTTGGTTGTCTTGAAATTTGCATATTAGTGAATGAGGTAATAAGAATCATATGAAAACAAATGCAGAAGACAATATATCTTTTCTTCTTATTTAGTAATGCTACAGCCGTTTGACTATGATCCGAATGAAAAGAGTAAACACAAGTTTATGGTACAGACAATTTTTGCTCCACCAAACACTTCAGATATGGAAGCTGTGGTAAGTATAGAAGTTGAACAGAATTTATTTTGGGGAATATAGTTTAAACTGTTGGTTATGTTTAGTACTCAATAGAGCAACTTAATTTTTAGAAATTTAAAATTAAATTTAGATTTAAAAAAAGTCAGTAAATCTGTTGATTGTAGATAATTCTGACTTAATTTCAAGAATGAAAACTTTCAAATAGTATTTTTAGAAACAGTTTAGAAATGCTACTACTAAGAAGAAAGTCCTGTGATTCCTAGTGATGTCAGTGCGATTTTAATGGGTGGTGATAGTAGCTCTAGAATTACATAAAAGTTTTGTGACACCAGCAGATAACGATGGCAAGGTGATCAACACAGAGTGCAGCATTGTATTCTAGCTGAGCCAAGCAGTTACACTCGTTTCCTGTTTGTCCCTTGAGGTGAAACCTATTTGCCATGATCATACTTCCTATGTCTCATGTTTGGTGTTGTTTATTTTTAGTGGAAAGAGGCAAAACCTGATGAATTAATGGACTCCAAATTGAGATGTGTATTTGAAATGCCCAATGAAAATGATAAACTGGTAAGTAGAAAAATACAAGAAAATTGGAAGCTGTTGAGCTCTCAGTTTCTTTGGTTGACTTTGGTTCTGTTTTTGGCCTTGGGGGGGTGTATGTGCAGTGGCTGTTACAAAAGACTATGACACAAGGCTGTCACATAAGACTCAGTGCTTATTTAAGTTAAAAAAAACTTCTTATGCTTTTTTTTTGTTTTATAACATTTTGTTTGTCCAAGAAGAAGGAAATACTCTAGGTCCAAGCTGCATGTTGGAGAAGAATCATTTGATTCTACTGAGTTTTTGCCACTTAAACCACTTCAATTTCTTTTTTAGAATGAGACGTGTATATAGTAAATATGTCTTATTTACATATAAATAAATTTGTATATAAGTAAAATGTAATAAATATATAATATAATATATACATATAATAAATATAAGAAAGAAAAGATTAAAAATTCTTTTGGGCAACTGTATACCAACAGTCTGGGTTTAAAAATTTTAATTTACATGGACAGTTTATTCCAGGTTTAGCTATTTCCAGGTATTTTGCTCACCTGTTTTTGGTCAAAATCCATCTAATTTTATTTTTTAGTGAATTTTATATTGCTTATTGATAGTGTGAAGCAAGTACAATTTGAGGGACTGAGGGATGTATTTTATATATATGTAGTTAAAAAATCAGTCTATGAATGTATAGAGTGGGTTGTAGTCACTTTCCTTTTTCCCCTTATGGATTGCAAATTTGAATCTTTTTCTGTGGTTGATAGGAGGGACTTAAATAAGATTTTTGTGTGTGTGACTTAATATATACACTAATATGGATAAATAGAATTGTTTGGTGCAATTTGATTGTAATCTGTTGTGACTCTTGCCTTGATCTGGAGGCCATTTGCTCTACTGAAAAGTAAACATGAGGCCAGGTGTGGTGGCTCATACCTGTACTTCCAGCACTTTGGGTGGCTGAGATGGATCCTTGAGGCCATGAGTTAAGACCAGCCTGGCAACATAGTAAGATCACATCTGTACAAAAAATTTTTAAAGAATTAGCCAGGCATGCTGGCACATTCCTGTAGTTCTGGCTACTCGGGAGGCTGAGGCAGGAGGATTGCTTGAGCCCAGGAGTTTGAGGTTGCTGCGAGCTATGATGATGTCACTGTACTCTAGCACTGGGACAGAGCAAGACCCTGTCTTAAAAGTAAACATGTAGATTAAATACATGGCCTTAATTATTGTGTTACTCTTTCAGGATAAACTGAAATGAAAAAGTCCCTGAATGGTAATTAGGTGTTGACCAAATTATTTATTGAATTTTAAAAGTGCCCTTTTAAAAACATTTTGAGGTATTTGCCCAAAACAAAAAATACTGATGCATATATTTTCATTGTGAAGCAAGGGTTAGATGGCATGTTTATGCTTCTCATTTGGAGTTTTCTTTCTCTTTTGCCTAGGTTGTCAGGAAGCTGATAGCTTTCATAGCTCTTATTATTGGAACCAAGAAAACATAACAGCACATTGTCTGGATTGACTTTTTTTAAAAATTGGATATTTTCTCACTTAGAATTTTATGTTATTTTTTACAATAATTGAATAAACGTAGATCTGGCTATCTTTCATCTGGGCTTCTATTTTGCTCTGGATAGCAGACTATTTGAGGTTATAATCTGAAAAGGGTTGGAGCCTAGGGATTTGATACTGCTGATTAAGAGCAGTTCTCACTGCTTTAAAAACCAAACTAGAAGTTGATGGAAATGATATGGCTACACTTGAGCCTAGCCATTTACCACCTCTTGGAGGAGAATAGCAGGTATGCCTTCCTATAGGTATAGCCCATAGTAATCCAAGAAAGCAGTTTTGGATGTGCTTTAGCGCTTGAACAATTACTGAATGGAGTTCCCAGAGTCCTACCCTGTGGAGCATTAGCAGAAGTAATTTGGGCCTGGAGCTTTTTCAGAGCAAGTATTATTAGTAACATAAAGGCCATTCAAGTAACTTCAAAGTACTTCAGAGAATATTTGACTCTGAGCCTTGATGAGCTAGCTGCAGAATGTAATTTTCACCAATTGAATTACTTGGATTTGTATATTAAATTGTAGGGAATATCTGCTAAAGGTGATTTTTTAAAAAGCATTTTATTTTGGAAAACTTTAAATACCTAGAAAAGTATATAGCAGTACAGTGAACCTCTGTGAGCCTATGACTAGCTTTAACAATTACCAGTTTGTGATTAATCTTATTATGTCTAAATCCCATTATTTCCCATCTCACATACTGTTTAAGGCAAATGCCAGATATCGTATAGTTTCATCTGTAATTATTTCAATATATATCTTTCAAAGTACTTTAAAAAAAGGATAAAAGTTTTAATGACAGTACCATTATTATGCCTTTAAAAATTTAATGTATCATTAATATCAAACTATCAGGCAGCATTCACATTTGTCTCACAAATGTCATTTAAGATTCTTTTTTTGCAGTTTGTTTGATTTGAGATCAAAATAAAGTCTAAATACTGCTACTAGGTGACATGTTTCTTAAATCTCTTAGTCTATAGGTTCCCTCTCTGTTTTGCTTTTGCAAATTGTTAAACTAGGTTTGCCTGTGGACTTTCCCATAGACTAGATTTTGCTCATTGCATCCTGTGGTGTCATTTAACTTTTTCTCTGTCCTTGGTATTTCCTATAATTAAAAGTTCTAGATGAGTTGTTCTCATCCAGGGACAATCGATTTGCTCTTCTAGAGGCATTGTCTGGAGACAGTTTTGGTTTTTATGACTGAGGGACGGAGAGGGGTGCTGCAGGCATGCATTTCTCTAGTGAGTGGAGGCAAGGATGCTGCTCACCTTTCTACAGTGCACAGGATGGACCCTACAATAAAGAATTATCTGGCCCAAAATGTTGTCAGTAAAGTTAAGATTGAGAAAATATGGCCTAGGTCCATTAATTCATTTATGATTGCATAATGGTGATATTCTGTCATTTCTACTTCATATGCTATTATAATACTTGTGTAAAGAGAAACTTGTTTTCATCTAATATTTGGTATTCAGTGATAGAGTTTATAAGGGCAGGATAAATGAGTCTCTCTTTAATTACAGGTTTTTAAAAAATTGCGTTGGTTCACAATCATCCCTCTGGTGATGTACAATCAATCTTCTTCCCTCCCTCCTTTCTTCCTTACTTTCTATATTGTTAGAGGTCGTGGATTTAAACATTTTGGTTCCAGCTCCTTGTTGTTATTATCATTATTGGTGCTCAGATTGCCTGGTAAGGCACCTCTTTGAGTTGGTTGAGTTTTTTTGGTTGAGTATTCTTTGGTAATTCCCTTGATGTTTAATATGGCAAGATTTTTCCAGGCCCAGACCTGGACTCAGCCATTTCTTCAAGAAGCTTTGGTACATTTCAGTGGGAGATGGTATTTCAGGACCACAATCTGTGCCCTGGGACAAGATTGATACTTAATTTTGTCAGAATTTCTTTTGATCAAGATTGGAGTCATTTGTCATTTGAAGGCACATCTTCAGATGCTGAAATTTTAATGATAAAATTATGTCAGCAGCATATAGGATGATATGGATTATTTTATTTCTTGTGGTAATGATTGCATTTTATGATTGGGATATGTTCTTGAAGATCTTGGATAATTCAAAACATGCAGAATCCAACACTGATCCTGAGAAGAATGGGCAGGGACTTCTGTGAACCAGCTGAAGTGGTGTTTCAGTGTAGCAATACAATAATGGCTTAGGATTTTCATGGCTCATTAGCCTTGCCATTATGATTATTGATGGATATTTTTAAGTGTTTAGAATTCACATTTCAAGTATTACACATAAAATGAGACTTTAAGATTTCATTATATCACTATTTCAAGTTTATATAATTCAAATGTGCAAAAGTTGTATCTATGCTATATATAAGCTAGAGGTGGCTTTAATTGATTGTGTATATTAAAAAGAAGAGAGGCTAAAACAGGGCTGTGTTTTCATAAGGCAGTATTTGCCAGTGTATTAAGTTGGAAAAGTTCTGTGGTCAAGTTAAGTTTGGAAAAATTCTGCAAATACTGTGTCTCCAAAGGAAATCCTGTTGCATATTTGCATAGTAAAGGCTCCAGTAAGACTTACAGTAAAGAAATAGGTTTAACCCAGCATTTCTTTTCTGTTTAATAGAACCTAAATTAACTTATGAAGTATCTGGTCTGAAAAATACACTTTTGGAAATGATGTTCTACTTAAATTCCTTCTTGTAGTATTACTACAAGTATTACTACTACAGATTCTACAAGAAATGTTAATTACTGAGAAATGTGTTTAAATTCAGTGCAACCTAGCACAGATCCAGTTCTGTTGTTAGTGGACTATGACAAGTAATCAATTTAATGTAGCCTCTTGTCCTTTATGGAAAATATGAAGCCTTTAAGTACCAAATCTGAAGTCTTTATGACAGTACAGAATATATAGGAAAGTTTTTGTTTCTTTGTTTATAATACCAAGAATGAAACCTTTTCTGTCTATGTAAAAGTACTTACAGAACACCTCTTTCTTAAATACTGCATTCACATGTTGATGACTCTGTTGATAATTGTATCTTGCTATTTCCAGGTCAGCGTTGTCTGTAGGTGAAGTTGATAAAACTGCTTAAAAATCATAGTATCTTTGACACATTTGTTTCTTTCTAGCATCCATAGATAAAATTACTTAATATCCCCATTCTGTATGTTTATCTTAGATTTACTTAAACAAAATTCAGGTTAGTTTTTAATTGAGTTGCTGGTGACAACTTAAGGTTTAACATACAACTTTCTATCCTTTCCTTTTCCCTTTCCCCTTCTTTTCTTTTTCTTTCTCCCCTCCCTGTTTTTTTTTTTTTTTTTTGTAAAGAGACAAGGTCTCCTTATGTTGCTAAAGATGGTCTCAAACTCTTGGGCTCAGCGGATCCTCCTGTCTCAGCCTCCTGAGTGGCTGGGACTACAGGTGTATGCTAACACACCTGCCTTTTAAATGATTTTTTTTTCTTTCTTTTGAAGAAAAAATTTTTAGATGTCTTTCAGTTCATCAGTGGCCCATAGCATCTTTCTTTGAGTTGTTTTGAGTATGGAGAGCCATTCAGCATGTTCCCTGTATTGTTGGTAGCTGGAGGTGAATGATACTGAAGTGCTGTTACAAAAAATGAAGTTGTCTGTATGATTAGTTCTGATTAGGCATTGTCAACTCTATTATGAAATACCTAATGTCCAATTAGTGGTAGTGGTTTTTTTTTTTTTAGGACTGAATTGTGTTGTTATTTTTGATGTTTTATGACCTATTCAGTTCTTTGTGTTCAATTCTAAAAAAATTTTGAGGCCTTAACTCTATTTGACGTTTTCCAAATTTCTTAAATGTATCACATTTCATTAATGTCTTTCTTCTAACATCTGATGGTGACATGTTTTCTAGGAAATAATACTGATTTGTTTAAGATGGAAGGGCTGTAAAGAACAGGGATTTCAGGGGTCTTATAAAGACTTTTGATAATGTACATTGTTTTCTTTTAGAGATAAAGGAACAGATGGGATATCAATAAGTATTATTGTGAAGTCTTCCTATTTTTACCAGTATTATTTTTACCTCTATTAAAGGAAGTTCAGAAGATAGGAAGATAGGAAGAGAACTATGTAGTTACTATGAAGTTACTAGCCAGAATGTCATGAGTCTTTAAGTTTGTTTATTGGCCTGGGGGTCGTGTGTGAGTGTGTATATATGTATGTGTGTATTGGGCAGGGAGTTATTAAAAATGTTCAGATTAAGTGTTATCAAAGGTAAGAAAACATGAAAGTGTACTTGTTCAGATAGTGACAAGTATTAATTAGTAAAAAAAAAATTAAGAGCCACAAAGTTAGAGTTAGAGGGTATTCATTTTAGGAAAACATAAGACTAGCATAAATTTAATAAAGTTATAAAGTATGTACATTTAATAAGTGAACATAATGCAAGTAGATCATAGCTAATTTTGTTTGGAAAACAATATAAAAAGGTAGTTCCAAAACTTTTGTACTTTCTGCTTTAACATAGATGTTATTAGTATTGTTTCTTATGCATAACACATTTTTATAGAGTACGTGAATATTTTAGAGCCTAATGCTTTCTGTGTCAGTCATTCCCCATATCATGCAGGAGAAATAAGAATTTGGTGCAAATCTGAGAATATGTTTCCCATGCCATCTCAGGGTATAACTCCACCAGGGATTGCTCCGACTGCCACTGCAATGAGCAGCATCAACAACACAATTGCAACATCTGCCAGTTATCACACGAAGAATGACCCCAGGGGACTCAATGTGTTCAAACAGGAGAAGCAGAAGGTTTGTTTTAGGGAGCTAACATACATAGGAATTTATCAGTGTTAATGATTAAGTTAGCAGATAAAGTGGTATTGTGAGTATGTTATATGGAGTAGATAGAATTGAGTTTTTCAACTATGCTTAAAATTACAGCAGAACCACAAAGCTCTTAAAAACTAAGCACACAAACTCTACTGTTCTAAAAAATATATGTTCAGACCTTAATAAAATCTCAGTAGTGAGCAGAATTAATGTAAGTGTGAACCGTGTAATGAAGTTGGTATAAGTTTTCCTGTGACTGATATTTGGGGAACATACTCTTAGAGAAAAGGGAGTATATGAAGCTTATTTGAATAGGATAGCAAGTATAGCAATAAAGGTTGGAGCTGGCAAACATTGCTATTCAGGCAAGTATTTGTGTTTATACAAAAAAAGAGAAATGGAATTACTACTTTATATTTTGTCATCAAATACAAATGTTGTAACCTCCCCATAACTGTCATTGTTGCTTATTTACATTGGTGCCCCATGTAGGAGAATTAAAATCCTAAAAACCATAGGCCATAATTTAACGTACTAGTGTGGTTGTGTGTGTGTGGGTACACACTTAACAGTCACTCAGGTAAAATGACAGCACATAAATAAGACAACAGTTACTTTTTGGTGGTATGATGGGTGTTTTATGATTGCCTTTAACGTTTCTCCCTTACTGGAAACTTCTGGAACCCCACGGTTTTAACAGGTTGCTTATATTTTGATTTGGCTATGCAGAGGGTATATATGCTAAGGCTTTAAAAAAAATAGGATCCTTTGTCTAAATGTCTAATGGTTTTGTGATTTGGAGGTATTTACTTCTGGGAATCATGGTTTTAGAGAAACAGTAAATTGGTTGTTGAGAGTGCAAAAAAAAATCTTCAGATAACTTTGTTATTCAAATACTGTATTAACTCACAGGTTAAGACCTTAATTCTGCCTCTGACAGTTCGTGCCAAAACTCTTGGTTTTAGCTGCTTTGTGTACATTTTACATCCCTTACTCATAATAGTTCTAAGAATGTAGTCCTGTGTTTATGTCCTTCAGCCCCTTTGTTCTCCCCAAGGCTTTATTGCACACATGTACTCTGTCTTATATTTTACCTTTCCCCTTTTATTTCTAATCCCTAGCTCCCTCTTTTTCTAATTACCCCCAATAGAAGTATTAGGTCATTAAATATGAAATGTCTGATTTTGAATCAAAAGTTTAGTTTATTATACCTCAAACAATAAGCAGTACAATTAATCAAAGTATGTGCCTAAACTATAGACACAGTTTTGCCGTCTTAACGGTAGGTTATGCCAGCAGCGAAGAAGCGTGGATAGCGAGTGGCGATGAAATCGTGAAAGGCGTTTTTCACAGTTTGTTGAGAACTGAATATTTTTCCTCTCAAGAAGTAGTCTAAAGCCTGGAAGAATTGGTAGTTACTTGGTGCAAGGTCTGGTGAATACAGTGGATGACAGAGACTTTCCATGTCCAGCTTTTGTAGTTTGAGCAGCATTGTTTTTTGCAACATGTGGTCTTGCAAGAGGATTGGCCTGTCTCTATTAACCAGTCTCAGCTGTTTAATCTCAAACATCTTTATCATTTCATCTGGTTGGTTGCAGTAGACATCTGCTGTAATCGATTGACCAGGTTTCATAAAGCTGTAGTGGAAATACCAGCACTGGACCACCAAACAGACACCATTAGCTTTTTTTGATGACTGTTTGATTTTGGACTGTGTTTCAGCACTTCATCTTTATCCAACCATTGTGCCGAACACTTGTGATTGTCCAAAAGAATCCCTTTTTGGTCACTCGTAACAATAATATGGTGTAGAAATGGTCCCTTTTTCATCACGTGTAACAATATGGTGTAGAAATGGTTTGCCTTTATGTCATAACAGCAAAGAAAGGCAAGCTTCAAGATGGTTTCTCTTCTGATGCTCATTTAATTCATGCGGTAACCATCTATCCAGCTTCATCTGGCCCATTTGTTTCAAATGGTCCAATATTGTTGGAATAGTAACATCAAATGTTGCTGCGAATTCATGTGTAGGTTGTGATGGATTCACTTCCACTATAGCTTTCAGCTCATCATTATCCGCCTTGGTCTCAGGTCACCCACGTGGCTCATTTTCAAGATCAAAATCACTAGACTAGAACTTCTCAAACCATTGACATACTGTGCACTCATTAGCCACATCCTTCCCAAACACATCATTGATATTTCAAGCTGTCTGCGCTGCATTGGTTCCATGATGGAACTCACATGCGAAAATAACATGAATTTTTGACTTATTCATGGTTTCACAAAAATTGCTCTTTAAAAAAAATGTTGAAAGATAACCACAAGCCAAAATGTGTGTTTGAAAGAATGAAGGTGTACCTTCACAGTAAAAAAAAAAAAAAAAAAAAGTGTCAAAGTGAAATGTCAGAGATAGCAGCTGTCAGACTTGGTACTTAAGGAAATCGAACATTCCTTACTTAATAACCTAATGCTTGAAATATTAGAATTGAAGTTCTTAAGGTTGTTAAAAAGAAATTGATGAGTATAGTCATGTATTGTTTAAGAACAGGAATATGTTCTGAGAAGTGTGTTAGGCAATTCGGTAGTTGTGTGAGCATCAGAGTGCACTTACACAAACCTAGACGGTATAGCCTACTACACACCTAGGCTATATGGTGTGACCTATTGATCCTAGGCTACAAATTTGTATAGCATGCTACTGTCCTGAATACTGTAGGCATTTCTAACACAATGGTAAGTATTTGTGTATCCATACATATGCAAACATTGAAAAGATACTGTAGAAATACCATTTAAAAGAAAAAATGGAAGACCTCATAGGGCACTTACTATGAATGGGGCTTGCAGGACTAGAAGTTGCTCTTGGGTAAGTCAGTGAGTGAATGATGAGTGAATGTGAAGGCCTAGGACATTACTGTACACTACTGTAGGCTTTATAAACACTACGCTTAGGCCAAACTAAATTTACAGAATATTTTTTTCTTCAATACTAAGTTAACCATAGCTTTTTGTGACTTTTAAACTTTATAGAAGTTTCGATTTTTAAACTTTTTGACTCTTATAAACACTTAGCTTTTAAAATGCAAACACATTGTACAGTTGTATAAAACTATTTTCTTTCTTTATATCCTTATTCTATAAGCTTTTTTCTATTTTTAAATTTTTTATTTTTATTTTTGTTGTTAAAAATCAAGACACAAACACACACATGAGCCTACACAGGGTAAGGATCATTGCTATCACTGTCTTCCACATCCCATCCCATTGGAAGGTCTTCAGGGGCAGTAACACATGGAGCTGTTATCTCCTGTGACAACAATGCCTTCATCTGGAACACCTCCTGAAGGACCTGCCTCAGGTTGTTTTCACAGGGTTTTTTTTTTAAACATAAGTAGAAGGACTACACTCTAAAATAACAGTAGAAGGTATAGCGTAGTAAATACATAAAACTTTTAAGTCATTTGTTATCATTAAGTATTATGTACAATACATGATTGTGTGTGCTAGACTTTTATATGACTGGCAGCACAGATTTGTTTATACCAGCATCAGGACAAACACGTGAGTAGTGTACATTGTAGTACATACGACACTGTGGTGGCTAGCTAAGATGTCTCTAGGTGATAGGAATTTTTCAGCTCCGTTATTGGGTGGAACCGCTGTCACATGTGTGGTGTGTTGTTGATCAAAACATTCTACAGGGCATGACTGTAGAACTCATAGATGGAGAGGAATACTGCACATAGCCTAAATAATAAAAAATAGTGGAAATTGTACAAGATAGGGTATAAAGTCTTGTTATAATTGATACATAGCCTTGACCTTTCTGTTTATTCTGAGTTGAAGTGTGAAATATAATGTTAATGTAATGTTACTATTCATCAGTGTACTAAGAATCACAGCATGTTGAATCCCTCTAGTTTGCTTGTTTCATGGTTCTCAGAACAACCAGTCTTCTCTTTCCGGACCAGTCTTAAGCAGCCTTCAAGAAACAAGCTGTTCTCCTGGTGTCAGACCTCACTAATGGAACTCCTGAATGGAAGCATACACTTAAAGTCACACCTGCTTGGTGTTTTCCATCAGGCTCTACAGATTGTCACCACAGGGATGACTCAGCCTCTCCCCCTCATGTTTTTAACTCCCAACTAAGTTAGGTTATATATGCTTATACTTTAAATATACATAAATAAATTAGATTTCTTTGCATCTTCTATGTATGTTGACTGGTTTGTAGTGGGCCTAAATAGTACGCAGTCTAACTGTATTCTGTGTAACTTGTTTCATGACTTACTTGGTTCACTTTTGAAGTGTGTTTAAGTTAAGCTTTGCTATATTCTTTGCATTTCTAGTCTTATATTTATGCTCCACAAATTGGTTATGATATACTTTCTACTTTTTGTTATAAAAGCAATATAACATTAAGAAGCATTTCAGTGAAAAAGAAGACTCTAATTCTACCACCATAAGATACTCATTGATGTATTTTTTAAAATTTGAAAGAATGGGAAGCTCCTCATCAATTATTTAACAAACGTGAAATGTTTAATTTTGGTAAGGCACAGAATAGAATATTTAACAATATATTGTGTCATTTGAAAAGATAAAAGACATGCATATAAGTGAATAAAGCAAGGTAATATGCTGATTTTATAAAATGTGCATATGAAAAATATTGGAAGATAACATAAATAGTAGTTGGTTGATAAGATTATGGGAGATGATTTTTCTCTCCTCCCCTCATGGTTTTAAATTTTCTGGAATTTCAAGAATTTATTTAAAATAAAAATCCAGTTGTGAAGAGCTTGATGCTATTTTAATTTTTTTGTCTTCACTGTTGGCCCCATGTATATTCTCTTAATTTTTTAGTCATCTTTCTGGTATGAGTATATTTTTTCCCAATTCTTAACCAAAACCTAAAGATTCTTCATTTGCCATATTGTTGACTATTGCCTCCTCCTTTACAGAGGAAGGTAGCAGGCCACCCTCATTATTGGAAGTTGGACTTGTGCTAGGATGGAATTTGAACACACTTGGAAAATCATTTTGAAATTAGTTGTGATTAGTTTAAGGAAAAGAGCGGGAAAGAATACTGGTAGAGAGCAAAATATATCTGAAACATTTTTAATAATACAGGTGGAATTGGGTGGTGGTGGGAGAGATTAGGGTGAAGAGCAAGATAGCTGCCAAAAGAAGAACTCAGTAGGAATTAAAGTAGGTTTCTTAAAAACCTTTCTCAACTGTGAAGCCTGAAGAAAAATGGAAAAATCTGCTGACAGATCAAATATATAGTGTTGTACATTAGAACCTCATTATAGCTTTTAAGTTTTAATGGATTAGTCAGTTTTTACATGGATTAAGGCATACTGATCAAATTAGATCCCGTTCATAAGAAATACTGGTTGTATCCTTTTTGAACAAACTATTAATATTTATACTTACTATAAATTTGGCAGCTGAGATGGTGGTCAGGTGTGCAGCCTCTAATAAACCTGAGTATTGTGGAATGCCATAGTGTTGATTTTGTAAATGTCTTTGTCATATCTGAATAAAGCAGGTTTGTCTTCATCTAAAAATTTTTTTTAACAAGAATTAAAATGAAAAAGAAGACTTATTACACTAATACTGGTGTGTGATCATAAATGATGGTAGGATGAAGGATGTTGGGGCACTTCAGACCATAGGCTCAGAAATACTTGGGTACTGCTATAGGTATTTATCTTCAGGGCTTTACCACTAGTTTCAAATGGTGTTATGTGTTGGTAAGAATTAAGGTCTTGGGGCTCATAGTCTTAAAAGTGTCTTAAGTACTATCTTGATCCTGAATCACATGAATGAAAGCAAACAGTGTTACTAATGATTTGAAACAATCATTTATGTTTGATCATAAACTTCCTTGAAGGAATCATTTATGGTCAAGATCATAAACTTAACATCCCTCTTTTTTTGCAATGATGCGTTTATTATCTCCTTTTCAATATTTATATTATTTATTCCCATTAATAGAAGTTAGATTTTCCTTTGAATGTTTTTTCTTGAGGTAGTTCCTGATTTCATTGGAATGATTACGATACTATCCCCCTGCCCCCCCACCCCCTAGAGCCTCATTTGAATTGCAGAATCAGAGCACTGAAAATGACCTTCATATTTGGATTTTGGTTGGTGTCAGTCATTCTGTGTACTTCCACTGAATAACTACTTTTGACCAAAGTGCTGGGTTTAGGGGTAAATACAAAGAGAAATGGCTCTTGCTCTCCCAGCCTTTGAAGTATTATAGGAAAGAATTTCAAAAATACATTATTATGATATATGATAAGTGCTATGGTAGAGGTAAGTGCCAGGGGTTATGGGAGTAGAGGAGGGGGAGTGGGTTGCTTATTTTGACTTAATGAACTGCTGACATTTACTGATTAGTTCTATAAAAATTAATTCACATTTGGTATTTTTAAAAAAATTCTTATTAATGAAATTGAAAATAGAACTTTTCATTTAAAGAATATTTTTGAAAAGAAAGATGTAGAATTTACGTTTTTATTTGTTTAAAACCTGTAAAGAGACTTGATGTGTTTAAAAATTCCCAATATCTTTGTAATACAGAATGATATGGAACCTAGCAAAGCTGTTCCGCTGAATGCATCTAAACAAGATGGACCCATGCCAAAACCGCACAGTGTTTCACTCAATGATACCGAAACAAGGAAACTAATGGAAGAGTGTAAAAGACTTCAGGGAGAAATGATGAAGCTATCAGAAGAAAATCGACACCTGAGAGTAAGTTCTGTTGGTTGAAAATAAGTTGATTGAAATGAAGGTATTAGGAAATATATTATTAGGCCATTTTAGTGATCAGTTTTAAAATTTATCCCATATCCATTCTTTTTCCTTTTCCCCTATTTGATTATGTCCTGGCCTTTTGTCCACAATGCCACCCTCTTTTATAATAATCTTAGTATGGCTTTTCATTGCCTGCAAGTTTCTTTCCTTGGCAGACATCCTAGTCATTTGTGATCTGGCCTGTGGCATTGCCAGCTTCCTCTTGTTTCTAGTGTCCTGCATTCTGTGCCCCAGTCGTACTGAACTGTCCCATGCCATAGCCACTAGTCATCTGAGGCTGTTGAGCACTTGAAATGTGGTTTGTTCAAATTGAGATGTGCTATGAGTGTAAAGTACACACTGATGCTGAAGACTTAGTACAACGAAAGATAAAATCTCTTTTTTGTATTGTTATATATTGAAGTAATATTTTGGATATATTGAGTTGAATAGAATATATTATTAAAATTAGTTTTACCATTTTTTTAGTCTTTTTAATATGCTATTAGAAAATTAGAAATTACACATATGTGGCTCATATTATATTTGTGTTGGACAGCATTGGGCTCGAGTATCCTAGAGACGCCTGCCTCTCTATTATCACCACTGTTGCTGTAGTGGAGGCTCCTCTCTATTCCTAGAATGCCCTGAAAATGCCCTGAAATCCTGTTCCTACTCACACGGCACATATATACACACAGACATTTACCTTTTGGTACTCAGTTCTTGTACTCTTTTCTTGGACCCTCTTTCCTCAAAAAGAAAAGAAAAATTGTTTTGAACTATTGTTTCCTTTATGTTTCCACTGTACTGATTTCATCTTACTGCTCTTATTTGTTAGAGGTCTTTCTCCCCCTAGTGGGCAGTAATTTCCTTGGGGGCAACGACTGTTTTGTTTATGTTTGTATTCACTTCACGTGTATGTAGTGGTCATATATATATATATTTGATTGGATTAGTGGACTGGTGAGGGAGGACTGGTTTGAATATGTGTGGAGTTTATGAACAATTTGCCTTTGACAAGTAATTCCTTGTTTCAAGACCTGAATACCTATAACTTGCTTTATAGGCTTTGTTTGAAGCGTTTTCGCATCATAGTAGATGATACAAAAATGTAACTTAAGCTAAACATGGGAGTTAATCTACATTTGATTATTCCTTCTGTCAAGTGTATGTAGGAACTACGTTCTGAATCAAGGCACTATATGTCAGGTTGATCTGTGAACTCCTTTTCACTGAAACACTTTGAATTGAATTTTTGTAACTGTCTCTTCATATTCCATAGTAGCCCCTCGAGAGGACCCTGCCTTCAGCACCTGTCTGGATAGTGGAAAGAATGTCTTTATTGCACATGCATGCAGCATGAAGTTTTTAGGATGCTGTTACTTTATCTGCCATGACTTCCACAGTTCTTTGATGAAAGATACGCTCCTTAGGATGCTCAACTGATTTATTAAAAAAGCCACTGTTTATCTCTTGGCAGGGAGGGGAGAAGTGGAAACTATAGGAATGACATAGGTGGGGCAGGGCTGAAAAATAGGAAGAGTGAACAGGGAAGTAGGTGAGTGAGACTTCATTCCTGGTCTCTACTCTTTATATGCTGATGTTTTATATGAGATTTTATTTGAAAGATGATTCTGCTGTTTAAAAAATAAGACACGAGGACCTTAAAACCACTGGCTTACAGAATTAATCTCAGGCCCATTATAATTTGTTGCCAGATTAACTTTCTTGCTCATGGCTGATCACTACCCCCTTTTAATTCCTCTGGCCTGTGGTTCTTAATCCAGACTGTACATCTGAATTACCTCGTGAGCTTTTTAACAATATGGATGACCAGGCCCTCCCAGACCTAGTGAATCAGAATCACTAGGAGTACTTTTAAAGTTCTTCAGGTGTTTGTGATGTATAGCTGGAACTAAGGATCAGTGTTCTTTTTACACAGGACTATTTAACATGAGACCCAAAAACCCAACTGTAGAAAATCCAATAATGCAAATAAAACTGTGCCATCAGTTGTACTCTTTTATTTATAAGCACAGTAGAGGAATCATGTGAAAAAATAAAAATGAACTTGCACTGAGGAAGTAAAAATCTGTCCTGCCATTCATCAGGTTGTATAACAGACACAGATAAAGCCAGCTACATAGTTAACAGGCATCAGTAGTTTTCCAAGGTCATACTGCACACAGTGTCATAACAGCCTCCTGCCTTAAGTGACTACTGCTTCCTTATGAGAAACCTTGTCTCCTAAAAACAGACTGTTGAGAAACTTTGCTGTGTAAAACCGTATCAGTAAGAAGGTAGCAGCCTACTTTTGCCTGGAGTCGCTTTGATACAGAGAAGCAGCCTCAGTTTCCAGTGCAGGTGGCAGAGCTTCAGATAAGAGGTTCTGGAATACAGTGTTCCTCATCTGTCTCAATTTGAAGTGTCTGAACAAGCAGTATTCTGTGTCTGCTTTGCAATCTAGACTGGATGCGTGGATGCTTTTAAACACAACCTTTTCTGCTTTGCTTTGAGTATGTCAGAGCACGGCGTTATTTAAATTACGCCCTGAACTTTCCCCTTTCCTCGAATTTTATAATACCCTATCTCCTTCCTTCAGCAAGACGCTTCTGCTGGTGTGCCTTCCCTAGTTGCAATGAGTCAGTAAGCCTAATCGGCAGAGTCTAGGTTGGTTCCTGGTAATCTTTGACATATTGGGCTAGGAGACGTATGACCAACTTTAAATACTATGGGCCACCTTGGAAGTAAGCGTATGCACAAAACTCTTCTTTAATTGTATTAATTTTAGTGGGATTTTTTTTTCTTTCTGTGTAAATACAGCATATCTGATTTTTGTTTTTTAGGAATATATTTCTCAGCTCCAGCTTTAAAATCAGTTATTGGGGTATAATTTACATCTCATGGAGACACCCATTGTGAGTGTACAATTCAGTGATTTTTAGCAAGTTATAGAATTGTGCAAACATCACTACAGCCCAGTTTTAGAATATTATCACCCGAGAAAGTTTCCTTGTGTGGTTAGTAGTTAATTCCTGTTCCTGTCCCCAGCTGTAGGCAACCACTGATGTGCTTTTTGTCTCTCTAGATTTTTAGCTCCAGTAGTCTCATTGTGTGCTTCTTTGTTTTTAAAAACCTCTTGTGTGTGTGTGTTGTGTTTTTTTTCTAGGATGAAGGTTTAAGGCTCAGAAAGGTAGCACATTCGGATAAACCTGGATCAACCTCAGCTGCATCCTTCAGAGATAATGTCACCAGTCCTCTTCCTTCACTTCTTGTTGTAATTGCAGCCATTTTCATTGGATTCTTTCTAGGGAAATTCATCTTGTAGAGTGAAGCATGCAGAGTGCTATTTCTTTTTTTTTTCTCTTGACCAGAAAAAGATTTGTTTACCTACCATTTCATTGGTAGTATGGCCCGCAGTGACCATTTTTTTGTGTGTACAGCGTCATATAGGCTTTGCCTTTAATGATCTCTCACGGTTAGAAAACACAATAAAAACAAACTGTTCGGCTACTGGACAAATTGTATATTACCAGATCATCACTAGCAGATGTCAGTTGCACATTCAGTCCTTTATGAAATTCATAAATAAAGAATTGTTCTTTCTTTGTGGTTTTAATAAGAGTTCAAGAATTGTTCAGAGTCTTGTAAATGTTATTTTAATAATCCCTTTAAATTTTATCTGTTGCTGTTACCTCTTGAAATATGATTTATTTAGATTGCTAATCCCACTCATTCAGGAAATGCCAAGAGGTTATTCTGTGGGGAAATGGTGCCTCTTACAGTGTAAATTTTCTCCTTTACCTTTGCTAATATCATGGCAGAATTTTTCTTATCCCTTGTGAGGCAGTTGTTGACTGAGTTTTTCATCCTTACAATCCTGTCCCATGGTATTTAACATAAAAAAAAATAAAACTGTTAACAGATTCTTGCTCGGTAGCTTGTCTGTGTCTGTCGTGTCATTAGCGGGGGTTTCACGGAGTCCACTGTATGGTGATTTTAAATTTATAATGCATCATTTTCTCTCACATTGAAGCCATTAGGATATTACAGTATTTGCAATTAAAAGTTCCCATTCTATTAAGGAAAGCAATTGATTAAACTTTAAGCCACTTTTGGTATTTTGGAAAATTATAAATCAGTTTGCTTTCAACATAATAGAAACTAAGCAAATGCTATAAGAATAGAAGTGCTGTAATTTCAGTGAGTTTATATGTATGACATGGCTATATTGCATCCGATTTACCCCATTCTTTATCAGGTTCTTTTCGTATCTTCCCAAGGAAGACTTACCTCTCCTTGGGATTAAAGTACTTTTTAACCAGCCTAATAATTATTATTACTTTGTAATAATAATAATTTTACAGTAATAATTAAAATTAGATGTTTTTTCCTGCCCAATTTGACACCCATATTTCCATTATGGAAATTTGGTATTACTGAGCAAGACTTGGAAATTTTCTCTGAAAAATGGCTTTATCTTTTGCAAATCTATCTGTTAACCGTGTGAAATACATTTTCAGTATAAATATGCATTATGGGGTCTGATACTTTCCTGCACTTAGTCTTATGTCTTCATTTATTTTATTGACACTAGGATAGGAAATTTTGGAACCAGAGAAAATAGATTCAGTTGTCAACTGTGTACAATCTAATACAAGTGAATTTTGATTCTTAAAAGTAGGTGTTGGCCGTTTTGTAAAAGATGTACTCTACCTGAAAGGGAAATTGGATTTTGAGACTTGATGTGGTGCAGTCAAGTATGTTAGGCCCAGGTCTGTGTACACATTTTATAAAAGAGTGAAATGTTCTAAAGTATTTTTGTTGCCTTTTCATTTCAACTGTTTTGAATTTGTCAAATCAACATGTATTGTGTTACTGTGTGCTATGATATCTTTTATAAAACCTCTTGCTTGTGTGCAAAAGTTACTAAAAACCGACACAAGTAATGCCTAGCCATTACTAGCATGCTACTGCAGGTAGTACTTCATTGCTGTATGCTTTACTGTCCTTGCAAAATCTGCACCCCCCCCTTTTCCGATAACTGGAAAAGCATGCTAAAAAAAAAGTCTTATATTTTCATCCCATAAATGCAGATCAGTAATTCCTTGGCTTAAAGCTGTCTCTATAAAATCGTTATTGGTGATAAGTGTCAAGCTTGATATTTTATAGCTATCTTTAAAAAAAATTTAAGTTCCTAAAAATTTAGCAAAATCCCGTTTTATGGGACTGCTTCTTAGAATCCATTTTGTTCTACCCCTTAGTTGAGGAATCTGAGGCCTTGTGAGGGTTAAGAGAACTTATCCCTGTGTCTCACAGGTAGGTAGAGGCAGAGCTGGAGCTAGGAATTTGGTCTCTTGACTGTAGCTCAGTGTCTTTTCTGGTAACTTTGTAAAAATTTGTCTTAATTTGACAGACGACTGAAACAATGAACATAAGATGCTCTTTAATAAGTGTGTGAAATTTCCTATCATAAGACTATTTATAGGCTACTGCCGAATAGTCTCATGTATACATTTGGTTTTCGTGTTTAGGCTAGAAATGCCTCCCACACTGATAAATACTGCAAAATACAATGTATTTTTAGGTAGGCATTTTACAAAATGCATTATGCAATGGTTGATTTTGAGATAGATTATCGTCTGAGTGGCATCTTCAGAATCTTCAAAAGTATATGTGGGCTTCTTAACTGCTTTGTGTATCAGGAGATGCTCTGATTGTATAGGAGATACTTGGTTTCTGTTCATTTTAATTGCTGTATGACATGTGATCAGATTATTTTACTACCAGCACTTATACTTTGAAAGAGTCCAACTGTATTAATTGACTGATAATATATAGATTAAATTGTTTGTCTTCATTCCTTACATGTTTAGAATTTTTTTGCTTTGTCTGCCTGCCTAGTTGTGAATGTAAGCATGAGGGAAGTACACTGTTGCTAATACTGAAATTACAATCACGTAACTAAGGCCTTAAGTTCATGTGACACTAAATGCACTACCTTCCTTCACTTTTTTCTACAGTTAATGTACCTTAACTTTGCCCATTCTTGTATTTTTTAGAAACAAGTTTAAGAATTGTGTTCTGAGTATGTGGTATATTACCTCGGGGGCGGGTTGGGGGGAGGGATGACACTTGGAGAAAAATGCGTATAAATCAGAAACTCTGGTCAAAGAAAACTAATCTTAATTTCTTCAAGTATCTTAGCTCAGAAGTTCTCCTAAAATTGATAATTATTTGGGAATTGTGGACTGTAATCTTTCAAATTATACCACTTTGAAAACAAATTTTAATAATAAGGTAAGAAAGAAGACTGTTCCTGTAGGGTATATCCCCAAATTGTGATCTTCTGCCACTTCAGAAACATTCAAGTAATAGTTTTCCTAGAGCTTTGCATATTCCTATTCAGTGGTTTTGGTGTGTGCATTGATTTTTAAAAATTGACCTTTATGAGAATTAGGGAAGGATCAGTGCTTATCATATGGGGCCGAAGGGGTGGGGGGAAACCCCAAATCAGAAGGTAAATAAATGATCTTTATTTTCTAGCTTTCAAGGGAGGTTAAACTATTACATGAATAAATAAATTGTTTAAAAATGTGGTGAAGTGTCATTTTCCTTTCCACAACACAAAAAATTTTTATTTCAACAGATTGTGATGGTTTGCATATTTATATTGATGAGCATAGCTAATCATTTGACTGAGACTTGAATTCTTATGGCAGATAGTGTTTTGCGTAGTGACCTAGAGGTTAAGTACGTTTTAGTAAATGAGGACAGCTGGTTTTTCATTTCCATATTGGATGGCTGCTGCTGGTAGAAGCCATGCTTCTGGGGAGTTCTGTGCAGAAACGGTGGCATCTTGGTAATGCCCAGCCAGCTAAGGGTTGGTGCAAAAAAGTACATCTTTAAGGAAAAAACAATTTATCTTCCCCTTCCTACATTTCTGATTGCAGAAATCTGTGCAATTTTGAAATTTGGAAAATAAATTATAAAAAATAATATAAAAGTCTGTCCAGCAGCATCGCTAGGAACATTTCATCTATTTCCCTATGATGCTCTTTAGGCATCGCAAATTACAACATTGTGTTTTATTTTTTCCACTTAAAATAATTTCCCTGGTTTATTGAAAACCAAGTATAAGTTGACTGCAAAAGTGTTTTGCTTTAGTTTTCAGTTACTTTCCTAAGGTTATGGACATTTGATAATGTAACACTTGATTGGCCTGGCCTCCTGGTAATTCCCTTTCTAGTTATGTATACCCTCCTATTATCACATTGCATTTGTTTTGAAACTCATTTTCTTCCAGCTCCTGTATATAACACCCATCTTGAAAGAAGGTGCAGGGAACTCTTAAGATAACCATCTGTTTTGTTTTTAGCAGTAGAATTCAACTATGGCACTACATTAACTCATGTGATGAGCGTAAAAATGTAGGCTGGGTGTGGTGGCTCATGCCTGTAGTCCCAGCTACTCAGGAGGCTGAGGCGGAGGATCTTTTGAGCCTAGGAATTCAAAGCTGCAGTGAGCTATCATAGTGCCATTGCACTCCAGCCTGGGCGACAGAGTCAGAACCTGTCTCAAAACAAAAACATAAAAGATGCTGATACCTGAACAACACCCCCAGAGATACTGACTTCTTATGGGGTGGAGACCTGGCATAGCATGTATTTTTTTAAGTTCCAGGCACCTTAATGTGCCACCAGACAACTGCGTTATGGGCTTTTAAATGCCAAAGGTACATAAACAATAGATTTAATTAAGATTTTAGGTCCTGTGATACAAAGAAACTTCGAAATTCTTGTTTATTTTCCTTTAAAAACAAATTGCAGGAGTTGCTGTCAGATATTGCTTAATGCAAAAGCTGTGTTTGTAAAGTGGGGGTTGCTAGAACAGTAGTAAAGGTGGTTGTGTTTTGTTTTTAGAAACAGGGTGTTGCTCTTTTGCCCAGGCTCGAGTGCAGTGGTGCAGTCTGCTTACTGCAGCCTTGAAATCCTGGGCTCACGCAATCCTGCTGCAGCCTCCTGAGTGGCTGGGACTACGATCACTAATTAACAATTAGTTACTGCAGCTAATTAAGAATTTTTAGAGATGGAGGTCTTGCTGTGTTCCCCAGCCTGATCCTCAACTCCTGGCCTCAAGTGATCATTCCACCTCAGCCTCCCAAAGTACTGGGATTATGAGTGTGAGCCACTATGCCCAGCTCTGTAAAGGTTTTTAACTTGTAAATAAATAAATGTGAGCTGCCAGTGCAAAAATAACCAATTCAAGAAATTTTATGGGCTTCAGTTTTAATTGCCATTTTTGCTGACAATCCAGAGTAAGTACCCACTAAGAAATTTATTTTGTCCATCATATATTTCTCAAAGCATAAGGTGGTTTTCAAGTATATTATGGTTTCCAAGATATTTGTCACTATGTGCTGGGTCTTAGTTTTATGTCAACTCTAATCCTCACAGACATGAGATGGATACTTACATGGGGCAGGGGAGACAGGTTTAGAGGTTAAATTTGCTCAAGTTTACACAGCTGTAAGTAACAGAAAAAGGAGTAGGATCTAGATGTCTGATCTTAGAGCCCAGGTTCTTAACTGTTGTGACCTACCATTGTACTCTCTGGCCCAAGTCAAATACTGTCTCTTCATAAAAAGTAAGTATGGTGATTTTGTTATGCCTTTGATTACACTTTAACGGCAGTCCTGATACTTTGTGAAAAGTCTTCAAGACTTTTGCTCTTAAATCTTTGAAGACAATTTCCCCCTTTAACTCCCAAAGAAGTGTGAGAGGAATTAAACTGCTGCCCATTGACAATTTCAACACCTGAACAAAACACGAACATTTCTAATCAAATCGATTGATGTATAAGAAGGCTACAGAATTTATGGAAATGGCTTTTGTGACCTTCAAGGCTGGAGAACAAAGTGTGACCTCAGTCTTTTCTATATGGTCCTTTAAGATTTAACGATTACTTAAACCAAATGGTTGATTTTTCTTTTTTATAATTGACTTGGTTGTCTAAATTCTTGATACCATTTATAGTTCTACAAAGAACAAGAGATAAGTAATAAAAGCACTTAAGAACCCCGAGGAAAATAATATATTTTTTTTTATGGAGTGAAGTTATTGATGTAACTTCTAAAAAAGTGCAGAGGGTTGAAATTGCAAGCAATAAGAATTCCTGATTTTAGTACATTCTTTGTTTCAAGAAGTAGAGGTTTATTAAGAATTAGAGTTGTAGGGGGCAAATGATTTGTTTGTATGCTATTTCAGTCCAAAGTGTATATCTTTAATTATATATAGTATGTAGATAAATATATGAGGGTGTGTATCAAGCTACTTTGAATTAAAGTTAGGGAAATGTTTCACTTGAAAGATCCAACTTAAATACAAACTTTTGAGAATCAAAAAGGTTTTTTTTTTTTTTTTTGCGAAGTATTCCTTTGAGTGCTTTTCTGTACTTTGGCATCAAGCAAATTTTATGAAATTATTATCATTTTTTTGAGACAGAGTCTCACTCTGTTGCCCAGGCTGGAGTGAGTGCCGTGGCGTCAGCCTAGCTCACAGCAACCTCAAACTCCTGGGCTCAAGCGATCCTCCTGCCTCAGCCTCCCGAGTAGCTGGGACTACAGGCATGTGCCACCATGCCCGGCTAATTTTTTTCTATATATATTTTTAGATGTCCATATAACTTCTTTCTATTTTTAGTAGAGACAAGGTCTCGCTCTTGCTCAGGCTGGTCTCGAACTCCTGACCTCAAGCGATCCACCTGCCTCGGCCTCCCAGAGTGCTAGGATTACAGGCATGAGCCACCGCGCCTGGCCAAATTTTATGAAATTATTGAAGCAAAATTCAAATTTCCATTTAAAAGTTTAATGATCATGTTTAATGTATCAAATAAATGAATTCTCATCTCTCCATGGGAAAATGCTCTTGCAGTTTGGGATCCCTGTGGAATCCATCACCTGGGGGAGTTACTGTATGTCTGTTTTAAGAGATTATGGAGATTGTACATTCTGCAATGAGGAAATGTTTTCAATCTTAATTTTTAATTGGGAAAAGTTCCTTTTTAAGATAGGTAGTAGAATGGGAATTTCAGGGAGATGAGTATATTGGAATATAAACTTAAAGTTTCTGAACATGGATTTTAAAGTGTTAGAAATTTGCGTTCATCATTAAAATGTTTGTATTGCAAGATGGTATGAGGGGAGACAGCCACCATTCAGTATTTAACAAGCCTTTGAGGAAGAAAATAATGCAAGTGTTTCCAACAAATAATGGTTAAACTACTAATACTTAAATACGTAAACAGTTCTTTTCATCCAGTACTTTTGATTTCTAGCTCCAAAAAAGTACATTGTATGGTGGCTCATGCCTTAATCCTAGCACTCTGGGAGGCTGAGACGGGAGGATCGCTTGAGCTCAGGAGTTTGAGACCAGCCTGAGCAAGAGCCAGACTCCGACTGTATTAAAAATAGAACAGATTGGCTGGGTGTGGTGGCTTGCGTTTGTAGTCCAGCTACCGGGCGGGGCTGAGGCAGGATGATTGCTTGAGGTTGCTGTGAGCTAGGCTGATGCCATGGCAGTCTAGCCTGGGCAACAGAGCGAGACTGTCTTATGAAATAAAAAAAAAAAAAAACCAAAAAACAAGCCAAACAAACATTGTAGATGCCAGTAGAAAATGAGGCTTTACATTTGCATAACGTGTTGCCCGTACCACAGTAGTATGGTAATAAGACGGGCTGTAGTGGCTGCAGAATAGTGTTTCCTTTCCCCTTTGATTTTATTTTTTTCCTTATGAAGTTTCCCCGAGATTTAACACATTTTATTTTTCCGTATTTACTTTAGATCTTTTGTTTTCAAGGAGTAAACCGTCAAAGATGATTGAAACCCTCTTATATCCTTCTTTGATTGCATTTCCTTTTGTCAAACCACTAGCCTGAAATGTACATCATTCTTGTTCCTGTTTGATGTATGTCGTGTAAGAATCAGTCTGTAGTGTATTTTGCATATTTTAAAATGTTACGGACGTGTATCCCTTACACAGAATATTATTTGTCTCACTCTACCCTCACCTAAGGTGTTTTATGCCCCCAGACTTCCACGTAATTCCCTTGGGGTGTCTCTTGTGGTCCATGAACTAATACAGTGTTTTCTCCTATGTGTACTAGCTTAGACCCATGGTAATGTGTTCTGTTGCTGCCAATGCTAGAATTGAAATTATGACACCAGTCCCTAGCAAGGGTTCTGCCACTGCAGCTGAAGCCTAACCACAGTTCAGCCATTGCTGTCACTCCCTGGTGTTAACAGAGGGTCTATTGAGAACACTTCTGGCACAGATGTAGTGTGATACCACACCTAACATCTCAGCTCTTAGTCCTGAGTCTCATGGTGGTGGTTTGTTCTGGGATTTAGATATGAAGGCTGGCCAGAGGACAATTGGCCTGACAAATGTTGCCCTAAAAGCCACCTGCTGTGCGTAACTATGTAAACGTACATATGCACACATAATTTTAGAAGTAAATTGAGTCTAACGGAAGAGAAATGAGGTGCTCAAGTACGTAGATGTGAGATCTTCAGGTTATTGCACATCCTTGGTGTGTGTGTGTGTATGCACATGCTGCAGACTGTGTACGTTGGTGTGCAGGTGTTTTTTCTTGTGTGTTTTGAAAATGAAATGACAAAAATCTGCAATTTCTATTTTTGAAAATTATGATTTGGAGCACAGGTCTTGCATTACCACATGGCAACAATTTTCTGGAGCCTAGTAGCAGTTTTACTCTGTTTTACTTATGCATTACCTGCATGATCCTTGTATTCATCTGAAATTTTTTTTTTTTTTTTTTGAGACAGTCTTGCTCTATCACCCAGGCTAGAGTGCAGTGGCGCGATCATAGCCCACTGCCGCCTCAGACTCGTGGGTTAAGCAATCCTCCTGCCTCGGCCTCCTGAATAGCTGGGACTACAGGAGTGCACCACCACGCCTAGCTAATTTTTAAAATTTTTTGTAGAGGCAGGGTCTCACTATGTTGCCCAAGCTGGTCTTAAACTCCTGGCTTCAAACCCAAAACGTTAGGATTGCAGGTGTGAGCCACCACTCCTGGCCCATCTGAATTTTTGACCCCTGGTATTTATCACATATTAATAAATGGTGCTTTCCCGGTGCTGGGTACAGTGGTAAGATTATACCAGATTGGAATATTGGGATGTAGGGGAATCCTATTGTCAGGAGGCAAAAAATACTTAGACATTTGTACCTAGTCAACAGATAATTGGGCCCAGAATGTCCAAAACATGGTGAATTGTGTTAGGCATAAACTTTGAAGAGCAATAAACACTGCTTTTATAGAGTACCTGTTGTATGTCAGGTACTTCATACATACTATCTCATTCTCAGAAAAACCTTCCAAACTTACACAGATTGAGAAGAACTTGGAGAAAATTGACTTGTCCAGCCTTACCTTGGAGGAGCTAAGTCTTGGTCCCAAGCCTGGGCTCTTCACCATACCATACTGCCTTTCACAAAAAAAAAAAAAAAAAAAAAAAGAAAGAAAAGAAAAAAGGAGAAATAACATGGTGAAGTTGACTTAATGGTGTTCAGTTGAATAGCAGTGAGAGTTTACTTTGGTCTGAGTCACTCTAAGTACTGAGAATATGGAAAAATTATTTCTGGTTTTGAATAAGGAATAATGTACCTAAAGCTTATTATAAGAGGTCTGTCTGGAAAGTATCCAGCCATTGTTAATATAACGAGACATCGATGTAACCTGGCAGCTGAGGAGAATGGACTGGGATGTGCATGTGTGAACAACGACAACATCACTACTAGCCGGTGGGGCGCTAGACCCCGTTGAGTGAGCACGTGCACTGTGTGGTCCTCACATTCAAAATGACTGAGTAGAGCAATGAATCTGCATCAGATTTTGTGTTAAGCTTGAACATTCTCCATGGAAACTGTTTGGATGATTGAGAAGGCTTTTGGGGACGATGGAATGAGTGCAGCGCAAATAATGAACGTGGCACAAATGCTTCAAAGATGGTTGAGAATCTGTTGAAAGTGATCCATGTTCTGGAAGGCCTGCGACAAGCAGAACACCTGAGAATGTTGAACGTGCACAGGTTAGGTTAAGAGACATAGCACTGTGTGAGAACTGTGTGAGGTTCCAAGGTGCCTACTTTGAAGGGGATCGAGGTGTCATTGTCCTATGTACAATGTTCCTGTATCTTTTTCAATAAATGTCTTTATTTTGCATATTACCTGGCTGGATACTTTCCCGACAGACCTTGTATAATGCACTGCGCTAGTGGCTAGAAGTTGGGGTGTGGCTGCAATATGGCTTTAGAATTTAAGGTATTTTGAAGTTCAGTCTCTCTTTACATAAAAGGCTGTTTTGTAACTTTTTGACGTAACTTATTGACAGCTGGCCTGTCAATAAGTTAACCTAGATCACTAGCTTTATGAAATGGTATTTAGCATTATAGTTGCAAATATTATGCATGAGTGAGTACCTTGGGAAGGAAGCATATCAAAGTGGTGTGGGTCTGAAGGCAGGAATGAAACTGTAGATTATCATTCTGGCTCCATCATTTTTACTAGTTGTGACTTTGTGCAGTTTATTTCTCTGTGCCCCAGCTTCCTCCTTTGAAAATAGGGTAAAACTATGCCTAGTCATTGGATATGGATTAAAGATCTACAGCTCTTAGAGCAGAGTTTGGCACCAAGCAGTTGCCTAACAAATGTTAGCAATTATTGTGTATGCACAAATGGAGTGGAAAATTGGGCAGTTGTCTGATTATTTGGCTTAAAATTAATAGATATCCAGCCAATGGGTATTTGGCTTGGAATTCTTGTCATTAACCAGGTCTGCAGCCGAAGGCATTATCTGTGTTTACAAAACAGCCTTTTATGGAACAACTGTGGAGAGGCAGCAGGACAAACAGCATGGGTATTGGAGGATAGACAGACTTGGATTTGTCAACTCTGCCCTTGACATGAGCCCTTGGACAAATTATGGAACCTCTTCAAAGTGCAGCTTCCTCATCAGTGATGCTGTCTGGTTTTTGCATTCCTCTTTTGTAACTTTGTAACGTTGTGGTGAAGACTGCAAGAGATATTTTAAAAATTACATTTTTACTCTGTCCTTTAATCATATTGAACAGGACATTGCAATAATTTAAAAATTTTAATAGCAGCTTAATGGTAATGGATGATCTTGAGTTAGAAAATGTAAAAATACTTTAAAGGTGGGGGCATTCTTGCAGATGAGCAATCTGTGTTAAGAATGATGCACTTTTTTGGATTCTTTTTTTCTGAATATGAAGGTAACACTAGCATATTGTAGGAGTTTGGAAATGATAGAAAAGTATATGGTAGAATGAAATTTCAATATCCCACTGCCCACAGATAACTTATTAATAACTGCCTTTTTAATGCCTAAGTGCATGTTATAGATTAATATTATATTTAATGTAAATATTAATAGTATGAAAATGAATATAGTTGTATTTATAAATCAATGAACAGAATTATGTTAAATTAATTCACCTTTTACTGGAAACAATTTTGAAATTGTTGTAAGAAAACATGCAAGAATAGTACAAAAGACACCCATATGCCCTTTAGGTAGTTTCACCAATTGTTAACATTTTACCTCATTGCTTTGTCATTTGTGCTCTCTCCCTTTCACCCTCCCTCCCTCCACACGTAAATACAAGTTTTATATGCATACATGCATATTCACATATACATATATGCATGTGCATGCATTCATAATGTATATTATGTGTACACAAACGTGTACACATCCACACATGTGCATATATACCTATACCTAGAGCCACATTTTATTTTCTCAAAGCTATTCAAGAATAAGTTGCATATATTATATAGATGCATATATTATCCCTAACTTCTTCAGGATGTATTTCCTAAGGTAAGGCTGTTCCCTTACATAACCACAGTATAGTTGTCAACTTTAGTAAATTGGACACTGATAAAATACTTTTTCTCCAAATCTATTGTCCATATCCATATTGACTAAATAATGTCATTTATGGCATTTCCCCCGTCTAGTACAGGAGCCAGACTGGGGTCACAGGTTGCATTTAGTTGTCATATCTCTTTAGTCTCCTTTAATCTGAAATAGTTCCTCAGCCTTTCTTTGTCTTTCATTACACTGATGTTTTTGAAGAAAACAGTCATTCCCTGTCCCCACTTTTTAAAATAGTATGTTTCTCCCTTGGGCTTTCCTTGGTGTTTCCTTATGATTAGATTCAAGCAATGGACTCTTAGCTGGATTCCTGTAGAGTGAGGTCATGTCCTTCTCAGGCTGTCCTGTCCACAGGCACATGAGGCTCATCTGTCCCCGATTTGTGAATAAAGATATGACTGAGTGGTGGGGAAGAGGAGGATTCACACGCTTTGAGATTAAGACTTGACTCAGACTGCCTGGGTTTCAATGCTGGCTTTGCCATGTAAATCTGGGCAAGCTTTCAACATTGTTGTCACAGTGTCTTCATCTGTAAAAAGGGGATTTAAAAACAGTTTGCTGATACCCACCTCCTAAGGTGGTTATCCAGATTAAATATATGTAGAGTGCTAAAAATAGTGACTGGCACAAAATTAACACCCTATGAGTATTAGCCACCATCATCGATATCGATTCTCCCAACAATACGGTAATTACCATTCTTTTTGAAAAATTAAGAAAATAAAGTCTCAGAAATGCTGAAATGCCAAGCGCCTTGTTTAAGCTCATGCAGGTGGGATTCTAAGTCTCACGAAACCAAATGCTGTGCTCTCCTCATTCACGATATCTTTTTTTGGTTTTTGCAAGATCCATTGTAAGCAAACCTAATTTCTGCAGAGTAGATTTGAAAGCATCAGGAGAATAGATGCTTGTGTTACATGGTGGTAAAGCCTCTAGGAGATAAATTCGGGCTTCTTCCCAGCCTCCATCTGCCTGGAGAAGCACATGCTGCTGCCGTGGCTGTGTGCCACTGAGAAATAGAGCAGAACTTGCTCCTTTGGGATCTAGTGTTCATCACCAGATAAAATAGATTAATTTTATTTGGACAAATCCTTGAACATTTGTGGAAAATATTTGGAGCTTTTTAGTGTAAAAGTGGTGCCAATTTCCAAATCTTCAAATTGACTTTCAGGCATTATGATACAATTAGAAGTTTCTTTTAATGTAAGTGATTTTACAAGTGTGTTTGCATAGAACTGTAACAATTGGAGAATTGCATATTCCTTTCTCTTTTTTCATTTTTGGCTAGGCCTTTTTTCTGTGCTTTAGGAACAGGTGAAGGAAGCATTGTGTTAAAAGCAATCTAGTTTTACTCTTCTCTCATTTGCTTAGACACAGCTGATCTAGATTTCTAACAATGTCGGTCACCTTATTTTTGGGGGAAGGATTTGGCGTTAACACCAATTTTATTCCCTTTTTTTTTTTTTTGGCTGGGTAAAACCCCAGCAATCTAGAAACTATTCTAAAAGGTGAGGAATATGTATTAGTAGAAACAAGCCTTTAATAGGTTACAGTCCACAAGATGTAGTGAGGAGTTATGGGGATGCTACCTGCTCATGAATATTTCCCTCCCCAGCCTACAAGAACACCCATCCCCCTACCTGGCTTGAATCCCCTTTCTAGAGTCATTAATGGGTCAGGACAGTAAGGGTGGAGAGACTAAACGGGAGAGCAAAAAGCTACGGTTTAGCAGGAACTGAGCAAGAAAAGACAGACATGGTGTGTTTGTTTTTGCAAGCACACTTCATTCCTTCTTCTTGTAGTTATACTCTGATTTCCTTGTGGGCAATGGTATTACAGCATCCCCCTTATCTGGTTTCTCTTTTTGTGGTTTCAGTTGTCCATTACCAATGGTGGTATGAAGATATTAAATAGATAATTTAAGAAATAAACAGTTTATAAGTTTTAGATTGTACACATTTCTGAGTGGCTGGATGAAATCTCAGCCATCCCGCTCCATCATACTGGGCACCTGAATGATCCCTTTGTCCAGCGGACCCACACAGACTCACTCACCTGCTGGTCACAGGTGTCTCTGCTCCTGACATCCAACCATCCACATGCATGACCCAAGATCACCTGAGGCAGGTGATCCTCCTCCTGCTGAGTCCTAAGAAGGCCAACAGTAGCTCCGGGCTCCCTCACGATGCCTGCGTCACACACCTCACTGCATCTCATCACACAGGTGTTGTCATCTCACATTGCAAGAAGGTGAGCACAGACGAAAGGTCCCGACTCACGAGGGCTCAACTTATGATTATTTCACTTTATGGTGGTGTGAAAGAAAGTGATCCACATTCAGTAGAAACTGTACTTCGAGTACTCATACAACATTCTGCTTTTTACTTTCAGTACAGTTACTAAGTTATATGAGATATTCAACACTTTATTATAAAATAGGCTTTTTGTTAAAAGATTTTACTCAACTATAGGCTAACGTAAGTGTCTGAGCATGTTTAAGGTAGGCTAGGTTAAGCTGTGATGTTCAGTAGATTAGGTGCATAAGTGCATTTTTGATTTATGATATTTTCAACTTATGAGGTTTATCAGGATGTAACCCGTGTCAGTGGAGCAGCATCTGTACAGAACAGTAAGATATTTTGAGAGAGAGAGACTGAGACCACATTCACACAACTGTTACTACAGTATGTTGTTATAATAGTTCTATTTTATTGTATCATTTATCTCTTACTATGCTGATTTATAAATTAAACTTTATCATAGGTATGCATGCATAGGACAAAACACAGGGTATATAGGATTTGGTGCTATCTGTGGTTTCAGGCATGCCCTGAGGATCAGGAGGGAATACTATAGTTTCCTGTTGTGGTTGTAAAAGAGTGCCACAAATTTAGTGACAAAAAACAACACGAATTTATTATCTTAAAGTTAGCCTCCCTGGGCTATATCAGAGTATCAGCAAGGCTACATTCTTTCTGAAGGCTCCAGGGGAGAGTCTGTTCCTTGCCTTTTCCGTCTTCTAGGGGCCGCCACAGTCCTGGGCTTGCATCCGCCTTCCTGCAGTCACGTGAATCTGATCTCTTTTTCCACTATCACTTTACCACCTTGACTCTGACACTCCTGTCTCCCTGCCATGAGGACCCTTGTGATGCACTGGGCCCACCGAGATAGTCCAGGGTCTCTCCCCAGCTCAAAGCCTTCACTTAATCACATGTGCGGAGTCCCTTTCAGGTAAGATAGCATATCATGTGTTCTGGGGATTCGGATGTGGACATTTTGGGGGGCCGTCATTAGGTGGGCCAGAGGAACCTCGTTTCCCCCACTCTCAATCCGGATTCTTCAGGTTGGATCGCACCTCCAGCACAGGGACAGTAGAAGGTCTAAATCTAAGCCAATAGGGACCTCCCATTGGTCCAGAGATGGGAAAGTGACCCAGTCAGAGCCAGTGACACAAACTAAAACTTCACCCCTTATACGGATCTCTGTTTTTTCTGGTTTCATCAGTCCCTTTCAGGTTAGTTCAGTCTCTTTCTCACTTTCAATTCCAAGTTGAAGTCATTATCAACACTGCTCGGCGCAAAGATTTGGATTCTCTGGTGCTTCTGGGCCCCCGGGTGTTGGCGACGTTCTGCATCCCAAGCTGCTCCGGGGTCTCCCCCACCCCACTGCTGTGCTCCCCCAACCGCAGAGCCAGTACCCGCCAATCTGGATACTCCCGGAGTCACCGTGGGAACTGTGATCCCTCCATGTCGCACAGTGGCGAGGCGGACTTGCTCCCTGGCTCTCGTGCTTCCTAACACCACTCTTCCTCTTCCTTCCTCCCAGCCTGTGCGTGTGCCAGCGGCCCACCGCGAAGCATCTCCTCAAAATCTCCCGCGGGGAGCAGGAAGCAGGAAGCAGGGTTTGGCCGAGGGTTTTAACCCTTTGGCTCCTCCAGTCCCCCAGCCCAGGTATCTCGCCTTACCCGCCCAACGACGGTCATTGGACACCTCGGCCTAGACATGTCCGAACTGCATCAGCCTCCGTCGCGCCCACCCAGCTCCACCCGAGTCTGCCCCTCGGCACCCGGCTGGTGGCTCAGGCCCTGAGCCTGGAGTCAAACCCATCCCCTCCCCGCCATCACGTGCCACAGCCAACCTTGTCCCAAGCTTCTGTTGGCTCTACTTCCAAAATACGCCCGGAATCCAGACCCCTCCCCTGCTGCCACCCTGGTCCCACCCCTCCGTCCCCCGCAGGCCCTCAAGTCCTGTGGCAGGTTTCTCTGGCCCCAGCCCTGGTCCTCTCCGGCCCGCTCTTAGAATGGGAGTCAGACGCCCCTGGTGGAACCCGGGAGGTCTCTCCGCTATTGCATCTTGGGCGAAAGGCCACGAGCCTCGGCGTCCCCCACGGCCGGCCCCGCGGCCTCCCCGGCCCCATTTCCCTCTCTCCTCCACTCGCTGCAGAATCCATCCTGGCCATCTTGCTGTTCTTCGACATTCCCGGGACACTGGGTGCATCGTGGTCCCAGAGCCCGCCTCCCCCACGCTGTCTCCCTGCCGCCCGCCTAGCCCTCGCCGCGGCGGCACGTCCCTTCCCACCCGGTGCCCTGCCCCTCGCCGTCTGTCTCGTGGTCTGCCCCTCCCCACCGCGAAGGGCCCCTCGGAGCAGCGGTGTCGTGGTTTGTTCACAGCCGCGTCCCCCGTGCCTAGGGCAGACTGGCACGCAGCGGGCGCTCCCTGTTGAGAGGAGAGGCAGACGGGGAGAGAGAGCGAACAGTGGTGCCCGCGCACAGGGTGACAGCGCAAAACGCATCCTCACTACGGATGGTGCTTCAAGGAAAAACCTGGAAGCCCTGCCTGAGTCGGCCGCTGGGCCTCCCGCTTCCCCTTCCCCTGCTGCGTGCACCGCGCCCCGAGGCCACAGCGCGCGACGCGCACTCTCTCCGGCGGGACCCTGCCTCGCGCTCGCGGAGAGGGGACGTCCGCCTGGCCCGCAGGGGAGGGGCGCCCGGGGCTGCGACGGGCCCTGAAGGTCGCCCGCGGTCCTGCCGCGCCGCCCACCGCCCGCCCCGCGCCAGCCCGGCGCCCTCGCTCTCCGTGACCGCTCTCCATGCAGCGGCATTTCCTTCCACGCACCTGCCACCCGCACTCCTGGAGTGGAGTGTGTCACCACCGAGACCGACTCGTCTCTGGAATCTTGGCTCCGTCCTTTCCCGAGCTGCAGAAATACCTCCCACGGCCATAATTTCTTGCGCCAACTCCTCCCCCCACAAACCCCACCACTTCCTCACTGAGACCGGCCTTCTCCTGGGTCCCCCTTTGGCCTTCGGCTGCACGTCGGGGGTCGTGAGTCCCCAGCCGGAGCCGTCACCATGCTGCTCCAGCCCTGCTCACGCTGGGCGCTGGCTCGCCCCCCGCCCCCCCCAGCCTTCTTGTTTCGGGCCCTCACGGTTCCACGTTCAAGTTCAAGGGGTGCCTGCACGTAGGAGACCAACAACCTTGACTCTGGGAGATGAACCAGTGCCGGCCTCTTATTGACTGCTGGGTCGACAGGGGCTGCGTTGAGACTTTTCTGGAAAGGTATTGGTGTACCCGTCGCTGGCCAGTCTGGGAAGTGGCCACTTGGGGATGCGGGCGCCTTGGCCCCGGGAGAGGGGGCTTGTCTCTGCGGCCCGCCCGGACCCCGGCACAGCCGCAGAAGCAGCGTGGGAGGGAAGGGATTCGCCCGTGGCCTTGGGGAACAAGTGGCAGAGCCCTGGGGGTCCCTCCCAGCCCCCAAGGGGACTAGTCCGGTCCTGGCCCCCCTTGCGAGCACGAGAAGGACTTGAGGGAGCAGAGTCACCTCCCTCAGCCGAGACCCTCTCAGCCCGGCCGCTGGAGTTCACGGCAGGCCTCGGCCAGAACGGCTGGGTCAGAAGCGGCGACCAGCAAGAGCTGGCGAAACCCTGGAGACTTCTCCCTGCATCCTTGGAGGATCGTTGGGAAAAGCTCAGGTCCCCGCTTAGGAACAGCGGAGGGGCAGGCCGGGTGCTGCCAAGGCCAGCAAGCAGGGCTCAGACCTGCAGGGGTGAGGGACGCCGCGTGGGTCCGGCTCCCCCCGGGTGGCAGCGGGTGAAAGCCCAGGGCTACTGGGGCGGAGACCACCCTGCCGTCCTTGGGAGGGTTTGGGGAGGGAGCCCCCGGGGAAGCCACGTGGTGCGTGACTCTATCATCCAATTAGGAAAATATCTATGGCCTTAATTTGGATAACAGTTAGGGTTATATGTAAATTTTATTGGTTTAAAGATAGGAATCACCTTATTCAACTCTATTAGGATTATAAAGCTTCCATCCTCCTGAGGAAGGGCTGATTCACTGGCTCACCCCTAAGAATGACCCCACGGTAGACATATCTGGGGACTTTTGGGAAATGCACGTGTTCTAATTCCACCTTCAGACCGAATATGTAGCTTGGCATTCTTCTGTCTACAAATTGTTGGCCATTGGGCTAGATCACTTTTTCTTATGAAATTCTCCTTAATATCAATCCCAATATTTCAACTACTGTGATGTGTTTGGAATGGGAGTCATAAGCATTTATTAGATTCAAGTATTAACCTATATTTGGAGATTTTTTGTTTTGTATTGGTTTTTTTCTTTGCTTTCAAAAACTAGGTAAATAACTACTAATATACTTGGTTTCCTAACCTCCAAGCCTTACCAATTTTATTTTGGCTAAATGGCATTGCTGAAGTTAAGGTACACAAAGGAGGGTCCTTGGAGGTACCAGTGTGACACTCCCCCAGGAGCCCTTTTCTCATGGAGTTTTAGGTTGCGCAGGGGCATTGGGCTAGTCAGTGGCTTTTCTAAGAAGCCACAGGAAGATGTGGCATGCAAAATAGTGTTTTGTTTTAATTCAGCACTTGTGACAATCTGTCCTTCAGACTCTTTTACTTTTCTTTCTTTCTTTTTTTTTTTTGAGACAGAGTCTCACTCTGTTGCCCAGGCTAGAGTGAGTGCCGTGGCGTCAGCCTAGCTCACAGCAACCTCAAACTCCTGGGCTTAAGCGATCCTACTGCCTCAGCCTCCCGAGTAGCTGGGACTACAGGCATGTGCCACCATGCCCGGCTAATTTTTTTCTATACATATTTTTAGTTGGCCAGATAATTTCTTTCTATTTTTAGTAGAGACGGGCGTCTCACTCTTTCTCAGGCTGGTTTCGAACTCCTGACCTCGAGCGATCCACCCGCCTCGGCCTCCCAGAGTGCTAGGATTACAGGCGTGAGCCACCTCGCCCGGCCTCTTTTACTTTTCTTGACGTTAAACTGTAAACACCTAGAACATTTGAGTGTGGGAATTTCCTACTCCACTTTTTGAGTGACAGATGAAAGGTCAGTGAGCCGTGGAAATCAATTGTTGTAAAATTGATTCTGCCACCAGGTGGCAATGTGGTCCTGTGTCTTGAGGCTGTCTGGACGCCGGAAACCCCAAGTTGGTTTATCCCACTTGGACTGATAAGTGAATTCCTTTCAAAAACCCACGTCTCAAACAAAATAAAACTATTATGTTTTTAATTCAAACTGTAATTACAAACTGAATGAAGCTTTCATTTTGATCCTACAGATAGATATAAAACTTCATCCCCTCCTTTAGAACATATCAGATAGTTGATATAAAGTTTGTTTTTCCAATATAAAATTGGGCTAATTATAGTGATAATGTGGGTAAACCCTTGTGGTATCTTTGATGAAAAGATACAATAGACTAATACTTTTAATTTCATTACTAACTTTCACCTGTGTGGCTTATTTTGTTGCAAGCATTAATTTTTTATAGTGCCTTATAATTACATAAGGCATTTATCTTTACCTGGTACTTCCCTCAACTGGTGAATAACTTTTTGATTTAATGATTGAAATGCTTAAATTCTGGATTCTACATACATCCCACCCACCACACACACATGCACACAGGTTGACATGCAAATGGCCTGTCTTGTCTACCCTTTGCTAAGTGGAACCTCTGGCCAAGGGGAAAGCAAAGCTTGAATAAGGGCTTAAAAATAACAGTAATTTCAAAAGCAAAAACTAAATTTTTTTAATTGCTGAAGGTGTTAATATATAATTATCTTGGAGTTCACTATTTTGGAATTGTAATGAGAATAGTATCATTAACTGTGTTCCTTTTGAAACTCCATTTAGTTTTAGCCTTTCTCTGCTTTCAGGCAGACATGGTATATTCCTCTGGTTTTGTGCACACCTGTCTGGAGTGGATCTAACTTAACATACACCATGCCTGTGCATTCAACATACCACCCAGCGTAAGAGCCAAGGACTAAGAAGATAATTTTCTTTGACAAAAATCATCATTCTTGAGCATATGAATTGTACCTGGTAAAATGTCACTAGATCTGGGCCAGGTGACAGGCATGGGGGTAGACGAAGGGGCGAGGGTGTGAGTTGGAGCAGGCCCTAGACCCAGAGCTTGACCAAGGAGGATGGAATGAACCCTGTGGCTTGTTCACATTGGCTCACGTAGTCCTCCCAACAGCCCCACCCTCCCGTTCACAGAGGACAGAGTACTTGACCAGGTATGGCTGGCAGAACAGTGGGCCCCACGGCTGTCCACATCCTAATCTCTGGAACCTGCACATATGTTAGGTTCCAGGGCAAAGGAGGATTCAGGTTGCTAATCAGTTGACTTTAAAGTGGGGAGATCATCCAGGTGGGCCCAAGGTAATCACAAGGGTCCTTACAGTAGAAAAAGGGAGACTCAGATGGTGGCATGAAAAGGCCTCAGCCGGATGCTGCTGGCTTTGGAGGTGGGGGAAGGGGCTTGAATAAGGGCTCACAAGCCAAGGAATGTGGTGGCCTCTAGACTCTGGAAAAGACAGAAAAACGGATTCTGCTCTAGAGCCTCCGGCAGGGTAGGGCCCTGCTGACACCCGGGTTCTAACCCAGTGAGACCCACGTGGATTTCTGACTTGTGGGAGAACGAGATTATGTTGTTCTAAGCCACTAAATTTGTGGTGCTTTGTTTCAGCAGCAATAGGACAATGATACACTAGTGTTCTATACTGCAGGTTACACATGTGGCGTGGGCCGATTCCAGACTGAAATCATAGCTCAGATGACTGAGAAAATGTAACTTCTTTGTTTTATTGATAAAGTGGTATTTCTAGCCCGCCAGGTAGAAGATGAGGGAAAGTTCACTTGCAGTTCTGTTCAACTTGAAATTTAGTCTTAATCTAATACTTAAAAAAAATCCAGGCAATGTGTTTTTATATTTAATAATTGCTCATTCTTTTAATTTCCTCCGTAGCCACCTGCTCTATTGTGGAGTGGGTTTGTGTGTCAGGTGATGCAGTGGCAGTGGGGTGAGGGGTGTCCACCTCCCACCGAGCTCCAGGGCCTCCCCAGTGCCTGAGGGTGCGTGTGTGCACGCACGTGTGTGTATGGTGTGTTGGGGACTCAGAGGGCGGGGCTGTGGGCGGGGCTTCAGGGAGTGGTTTTGCATAGGGCGGGGCCATGGTGGGTCGGGCTTTGGGGTGTGCTCCCGCGGGCAGGAGGGTCTGCACCAACACAGGGGAGACCTTCGTGCATGCTACCTTCCCATCGCTGAAGACTCTTCCCCTTCCAGGTTCTGTCCACCCTCCACACAGTCCCAGAGCCCTGGCCCTGTGTCCCCTCTCTGCTCAGGCCTGCTTCCCGCTCGGGACTGTGGTCTAACCCCCCCATCCTCCCCTTCACTCCCCAACTCCTGATCTAGTCTTAATGACCCTCAGGGTATGGTGTTGAAGTGAGGGCTCCAATTTTGGTTCTTTAAAAGCTAAAGAAAGTTGCAATACCCGTTTCAACATCTAAGCCTGTTTTTCAGTCCTCTTGTCCTGTGAAGGGGCTAAGTACCTTCTCTCTGTTGTTCCAGGGCCACAAAGATGGTGACCACAGGGGAACATGCTTTAAAAGGGGCTAGTAAAATGCACATTTTTCTGTTTGCTGTACGTGTCCGCATAGCAGAAGCTGAGTTGGGATTGGAGCCTGGGTCTCTGTCCTCAGAGCCCACCTTCCTCACCTTGCAACGCCCAGGCAAGTTGCAGGTGGACAGAGGCTGCTAATTCTCTGGTAAGGAAATCTGGTCCTATGGCCAGCATGTAGGGGGAGAAGGACGGTGTCTTAAGTAAAGGGACATCTTTGCCTGGCATGGTCTGCCAAGAAGAAGGGAATTACTGCTCTTCTCCAGAAGCTCTCTTTCTGCCAGAAGCTGTCTGCACTGGGAGGGAGCAAACTCGGGGTGGGGTTGGAGGGGTGCGCCCCTGGGGATGTCTGCTTCTTGTTAGGTTGTTCCTGCTGGAGAGCAGAGGTGGGTGGAGTTCATTAGCATCATTAGATAGTTATCCTGACAGTGAATAAATGCCTTTCCTCCACCTTCTCCCTGGGAACGAATTATGCTTCAGGGCACTTTCAATTAAAACAATCTGATTTTAAGTGTTTGGGGAATAGTTTCGTGTTTATTCCTTCACATGCCATTTTCTAATCATGTTCTTTGACTTCTAAGACAACATTTTTTATTGACTATAGAAAATAAAAAACAATCTTGTGGTGTTCAAACCACGTTTCACAAATTCAGCATAGAAGCATCTGGAAAGAGCAAACAAACCAAAAAACACCATACAGACTTTTAGAGAATAAAATATAATTTTAAAGAAGACTTTTAGCGCTCAGCATAAAGGTATTTTGGAAGTCCAAGCAGGCGTTACAATGAATTTGTACATACAAAATTAAAATAATGAATCTCGCGTGTAATTGATCTGCCTGGAACTGCCGCACTCCCGCCCGCCTACCCACTATCCTGCCTTCTTTTCCTCTTCACTAACAGAGCCCTGGTTGTGTTTGGGGGAGCACTGTGCCCCACTAAAGAAACTACATTTCTTTCCCTCCTTTGTAGTTGGGTGGAGTTCATATGATACTGTTCTGAACAACCAGAAGTAAGCAGTAGACTGCTGGAAATTTCTGGGAAGTTTTACTTTCCTATTTGAGCTTCACTACCTTCTCCTTGTGTTACTTTCCTTTTTTCCAGATTGAAATGTGAATTTGATTGGCTTTACCTCTAGTATCCCTCTTAAGACCATGAACTAAAGACTAAGAGGATCACAGAACTCTTAGCCTTGGTGCCTTGAGCCGTTGAGCCAGTGCCAATTGTCTGGATTTCGTGTGACATGAGAAAAAAATAATAGCACTAATTTATTTAAGTGACTTGTGATCAAATTTCCTGTTCTAATTTATATATTTGGGATTTGAAAGGCCTCTTGACTTTGAGACTTGATATTTTCCATCCGTTCTGGAAAAATTTCCACCACTATCTTTTCTGCTATGGCTTCTACCCAAATTCTTTCTTCTCCCTTAGTGAGGCTCCAATTATATATATGTTATCCTCCCTTTTATATTTTAATTTCTTTGCCTTTCTGAGCTTTATTCCTAAACATTTTTTCCTGGTCTGCCTTCTACTTTACCATTTTTCTCTTCAGCGTGTCTAATCTGTGGTTAAACCTATTCAATGAGATCTTAATTTTTGATTGCTATGTTTTTTATGTCTAGAATTTCTTTTTAAAAATTGTTTCTAGTTCTCTGACAAAATAGTAAGTTTTGTCCCTTTTCTTCTTGCACGTATTAAAGATAGCTATTTTAAATTCTGTGCTTTCTACCTCAATTTTCTGGAATCCAAAGTGTCAATTTCTGTTTTTGTTGGTTTCCTTGTTTTCTAGTATGTTTGGTTATTTTAACTTTAATGCCAGACATTGTATATAAAAAATGGTAAAAGAATTTGAGGCCTATAATGATTTTATCTTCTTACAAAGGGGATATGAGACAATATAAATTTAATATATTTTGCACAGTTAGAAACACCAGAGAGTTTTAAAAATTACTTCTTCGTAGGCTCCATACTCAAAGATTCTGACTCAGTTGGTCTGAAGTTGGGCCTGGACATCAGTATTTTGTGATAGCTCCTCAAATGGTTCTAAATGAGTATCAGGACTGAGACTTGCCCTAATATAAAATATGAAAAAGATAGTACAAAAAGAGAAAATAACAGCTCAATCATTTAAGGTCACTTATGAATATAGCTGTAAAAATAAGATTAATATATAGAATTCACTGTTATAAAAAATAATGAACTTCTAAATAGACTATTACAGAAACACATGAGTGATTCCCTCACAGAAAGTTTATGAGCATAATTTATTACATTACATTTCCTATAGGAACGTATCAATAGATGCTGAAATTTTAACAACCAAATAAAACTTTTAATAAGAATGGAAAACAATTGTTGAGATGTGCTAAGGCCTGTTTGGTGGGTATTAATAATGCTTACCAATATCTGATTTCTGTTTCCTTCCAGGCATCCAGACGGTTCGACTTCCCAGTCTCCTTGCAGCTTTCTAGGTGGAGTCTGTGAGTAGTCTTGGTTAGTGGGCTGGGAGTGGCAGTGTTGTGCCACTGCTGTGCCACAGCATGGGAGAGTTGGGGGCGTGAGGACTCCGTGTGCTCTCTTCTTCCACCTGGGGACCCAGGACTTTGCCTTGTGATGGCAGAGTCACAGGATTGAGATAGCCCACTTGGTATCACTTCGTGGAGGTTTGTCCAAAACCACAGCTGGCTTTGTGGGAGTCAGAAACAGATGTGTTAAGCCGCTGAGAATTTGGAGTTGTTTTGTACCACAGCATAACTTCCCTTGACTAGGGGTTGTTGGAAGACTTTTCCTACAAAGGGCAAGATGTTTTAGACTTTACAACTCATATGGTCTCTGTCACAGCTGCTCAGTACTTCCATTGTAGCAAACAGCGGCTATAGATAATACATAAACGAATGAGCAGGACTATGTTCCAATAGAACTTTATTAACAAAAATGGGTGGTAGATTTTGCCTATGGACCATAATTTGCTGAACTCTGCTCTTGACCAATACTTTTGTCTAACTCATACCTTGTTACAAATGTAATTTTAAATAATAAAATCCTAAAACCATTTCAGTTAAAAACAGGAACAAGTGGGGTTGTCCACTATTTCCATTTAATAACGCTATTTTAGAAGGGCTAGTTAATGCAATATATGATAAGAAATTTAAGTAATTGGGGTAAATATGGAAAAATAAGAAAAAAATTTTGCAGATAACATAATCATATACTCAAAAAATCCAAGAAACACTAGTAAAAATGATTAGAATTTACAGGACAATTTGGTAAGATGACTGAATAAGATAAATACACCAAAGTCAATAGCTTTACTCTGTGTGTATGAGTGTCTGCATAAATGTCATATATACTCCCAATAGCAGAACCCCACTTAATGAAATGGGAGGCATTTACAATAGCAGTAAAAATTCCACAATGATTAGGAGTAAATTAACAAGAGAGATACAGTACCTATATGAAGAATAATGGAATCTGAACAAATAGGAAGACATCCACTGATGGAAAGATTTAATGTCATAAGAATGGCAGTGCTTCCAAAATTATATTTAGAAAACAAAATGAAAATAGCCAAGAAAATTTTGAAAAAAATAGGGGTATATGTGACTTGACTTACCAAATATTAGAACACATTGTAAAACCAATAAAATAAAAAAATTATGGTACTGGGCGTAGGATGGAAGGGGAAGTGAGAAAAAAGAAGAAAACAACAACAGCAATAACAAAACAGACCCCTCCCCCCGCCCCGAGAAAAAACAACCCCTCAGAGATATTTGCAAGAGGCTTTCATCATATGCCATTATGAACGACACGGTCCAGTTAGGCGATGCCCTGTGCATGTGTGCGGGGCGTGTGTGTGCATGTGTGCGGGCGTGTGTGTGCATGTGTGCGGGCGTGTGTGTGCATGTGTGTATTTACTGAGGTCGAGAGAAAGCACGAAAGAATGATACTAAATTGTTAATGGTGTTTACGTCAGGATAGTGGACTTTCAAGTGAATTTTTCTTTTTTCCTTGTATTTTTAGGTGTTACTAACATATTAATCATGTGTTATTCATCAAATCAGAAAAATAAAGCTTTTAAAGTTATAAACAATAAAAATAACAACAGAAAAGGAATGAAGCCATAAAGACGCCACATTTCAGGCATCAGTGCCTTAATTTCTCTTTTCACAGGGATGGTGGAAATCACTAAGTGACGTGCCATGCTGTCCTGCAGAGCCCTCGCAGCCAGGTGCTGCTCATCGGTTGAGCTCCTCGCCTGGTGGATTAGGTGATTTTGGTGGTGAAACAAGGATGGTGTTGCAGTCATGTGTTGCTTCATGACAGGGATAGGTTCTGAGAAATGCGTCACTGGGCGATTTCGTCGTCATGCTAGCAGCATAGAGCGGCTTACCCTGACCCGGACGGCGGCGCCCACTGGCCACCCAGGCTGCGTGGCGCGGCCTAACGCCCTGGGCTACGCACCGGGGCAGCGCGTCATGTCCTGGATACTGGAGGCAGTTGCAACACAATGGTAAATATCTGTGTGTCCAGACATATCTAAGCGTAGAAAAGGGAATGGTAAAAATACAGTATAAAAGATAAAAATGGAACACCTGTATAGGGGGTTTACCATGAAGGGAGCTTGCAGGGCTGGAAGCTGCTCTGGGGAGTCGGTGAGCAGCGAGTGAGGGGAGGGCCCGGACGTTGCTGTGGGCCGCTGTGGGCTTTATAAACACTGCGCAGACTGCACAAATCTATACAAATAGTTTTCTTTCTTCAATAATAAGTTAACCTTAGCTTTCTGTACCTGTTTTACTTTATAAACTTTTTATTTTTTAACTTAGCCTAAAACACAAACACATTGCATAACTGTACAAAAACATTTTCTTTCTTTGTGTCCTTGTTTTATAAGCTTTTTTCTATTTCTAAAATTTTTATTTTTTACTTTTTAAACTTCTTCATTAAAAACTAAGACACAAACACACGCATTAGCCTAGGCTTACACAAGGTCAAGGTCATCAATATTACTGTCTTCCACCTCCACATCTTGTCCCACTGGAAGGTCTTCAGAGGTAATGACACACATGGAGCTGTCATCTCCTGTGACAACAATGCCTTCTTCCGGGTACCTCCTGGAGGCCCTGCCTGAGGCTGTTTTACAGTTAACTTTCTTTTTACAAGTAGAAGGAAGACACTCTAAAATAATAATAAAAGTATAGCATAGTAAATACACAAACCAATAACATTGTCATTTATTAATATTGTCATCAAGTATTGTGAACTGTGCATAACTGTATGTGCTAGACTTTTATATGACTAGCAGTGCAATAGGTTTGTTTGCACCAGCATCACCATGAACATGTGAGTAGTGCGTTGCGCTATGACATTGTAACAGCTATGATGTCACCAGGCGATAGGAATTTTTCAGCTCCATTATAGTCTTATGAGATCACCACAGTATACGTGGTCTGTCATTAATCGAAATATCCTCAGACTGCCCATGAATGCCTATGCCCTAGTTCAGGGCCCCCAGGAAAGTGCCTAATGCAAGAGACTCTGGTGTTTGAGCTCCCAGTCTTACAGAATTACTCATTCTTTGCAAGAAGTAGGCAGCACCGGCCCCAGCCCTGGTAAGTCTCTGGGAGGGAAATGGTGGACCTCTCCCCATTGATCAGGCATCTCGCCAGGGGGTGGCGGTGGCAGAGTGAGTGGTGGTAATGATGGTGATGTCGTCATGGCCATTTTCCAAAATTAGAAGAGAGTTACTCTTTTAGTCATTTGATTTCTTTTTCACTGAAAGTCCAAATTTTTAAAATCCAAAATTTCAAAACGTTAGAGATTTTAATTTGTCCAATTTTTTCCCCTCATGGCTAAAGCAAGTTGAATTCTGCTCTTGCCATAGTAGAATCCAATTCAGTAAGCAGTTGTTGAAAAATTAATATTTTAAAATTTCCACTTCCACCATGTCACTGCCTTTATTAAATACTTTCACTGGCACTTTCTGTGGCTTTAAATCCAGCTTTCTCTCTCTGTCTTCCAAGGCTCTTTGTGACCTAGCAACCCACCACCAGCACAGTCTACTCCTCACTGGAAATTTTCTGCATCAGCCAGATGTATTTTCTCCCATGATTAGATGTTTATGCAAATTCTCATCCCTATGCCTTTCCATAGCTCCTCTTCCATTCAGGGTAGTTCCACAGGCGAGGGCACAGACCTTGGGGTCAGTGAGGCTTGGGTTCAGATCTACCACTGTCTTACTGAGGCACCATTAACAAGATTCTCAACCTCCCTGAACCTCAGTGTTCTCATCTGTAAAATGGAACTCCATGACTAACTACTTCACTGGCCTGGTGGAGGGTTAAGCAGGCTGTAAAGCACTTACTCAGAGCCTGGCTCTTGGTTAACACTCGGCAGCTCTAGGGTCTTCCAGTGCTCTGTCTCTGTAAGAGATTTTCTAGGCAATGTGACTTATTTTTAGGTGTCCTCAGGACGTGGGCTTGCTCACCCTCAGCAGGTACTGCTGAATTTCTTTCCCAAGAACTTCTGTCACTAAACATGCCTCCCAGCAGTGTAGGTCCTCACTTCTCCACATCCTTGCTGCTGCATGGTGTTGCCAGACCTGGCCTACGCCGGGTAAGAGAAACTCCCCAAACTCCATGTGTCTAAATGTTCAAAAGTGACAGACCAGGAGGATAAGCGCCCAGGAAAATGTGAACGTCCGCTCTGTCTTTGACAGGCGTAACTTCACACTGACCCGGAGCACATGTTTGAATTCGGAGTTCTCAGACTCCTCGGAGTTCCGGGCCACAGTGTGATAGCACGGGGAGAGTCGGCCTTGGCCTTGTCCTGTCCTGCTGTTGTCTGAATGTGTCCCCGAAAGTTCACGTGTTGGAAACTTAATTCCCAGTGCAACACTGTCAGGAAGTGGGACCTAATACAAGGTGATTAGGTCATGAGGGCTCTGTCCTCACGAATGGACTGATGTCATTATCATGGGAGTAGGTTCATTGTCATGAGAGTGGGTTTGTTACAAAAGCAAGTTTGGCCCCGCTTGCTGCTCACTCTCGCCCTGTCTTGCCCTCCCGCCATCCTCCATGGGGTCTTCATCCAGTGAAGCATCTCTCTCAGCCAGAGCTCCTGAGCCAGACCCCATTTCAGCCTCCGGGTTGTCAATAGGTTTTTTTTTTTTTTTTTGAGATAAGGTCTCACTTTGTCACCCAGGCTGGAGTGCAGTGGTGTAATCACAGCTCACTGCAACCTGCAAGTCCCAGGCTCAAATGATCCTCCTGCCTCAGCCTCCTGAGTAGCTGGGACTACAGGCGCATACCAACACACTCGGCTATTTTTTTTTTTTTTTTTGGTAGAGGTGAGGTCTTGCTATATTGCCCAGGCTGGTCTTGAACTCCTGGGCCTGAGAGATCCTCCTGCCTTGGCCTCCCAAAGTGCTGGGATTATAGGTGTGAGCCACTGCACCAGGCCAGTGGCTGTTTTTGGGTAAGGTCCCCAAACATCATGGTCTAGCCAGCTATGGTCGTGGTGGTGGGTCCTGAGGTCCTGCTCAGGGCATCCACTGTGGGTGGGAGGAGGGGGGTGTGGCACTTCTCTTGGAGTGTGACTGTGGGCACAGCAGGCTTTTGGAATGTAATCGATTTGCCTTTAATGCCCAGGTGTGAGTGAAGCCAAGGGCTGTGTCATCTCTTGATGCTTGGGCAAACGCTCCCCAGGGAATGCAGGGCCTCATTCTTACGTGGCCTGGGATTTTCACATCTGCTTCACAGCAAGCACAAAGACCATCTTGACTTTCTGGTACATGTCTCTGTCTCGACATGCACAGCTGATCTGGAAAATGTGGTGGGTTTCTTTAGTGGAGTAGCAGGCGTGCTGGCCACCGGCACACACACTCCCTGCCCTTTGGGCAGGTGCACAGGCACCCTGTCATGCGCGGTGGATCCCCATGAGAAAAAGCTTCTCCTTCAGGGGTCATTGAGTGACCTGTGAATGTTTAGTTTGCATATTTGCTGATTTCTGTAGAATGTGCCTCTGTACCAGGTCATACTTGTGAAGAATACTGCTTTTGGAGGTATTTTCCTTGAATTGCCAAAGGCACTTTAGTAGTTTGTGACCCACTTCCTGGGTCCGTGCTCAACGTCTCAGTATGGAAGCAGAGGTAGCAGAGTCAGAGGTTGCTTAAGTCCTGAGCTGAGGTGTCCTCTGACTCTGGCTCCTGAGTGCCCTTTGATCTGTGCTGCGCCCTGAGCAGATGTGGGATGTGGCCGTGACTCCACAGGACTTAAGGGCTGCTTTCCTTTGAGCTCCATAAAATCATTTCCTGTTGAGTCAGACTGTACTTTCTGAACTAGTACAATAGTTTTATAACTTAACTAGTGAATGAAAGCAAAAATAAGTAGGTGATACCAAGTAGTAGCAATTCAGCTTCTTTTCAGTTTGGTAGTTTGCTCATGTGCACTGAGCACTGTAGGAATTAGGAGGACTTTTGGCTGCAAAAAGGTGGGCAGCTGCTGGCATTGGCTAGTGACTCAGTGATGTCAGAGCCAGTGTTTAGTGGCATTCTCCAGGCCTTCCCCTCAAGGTGGTACATGGGCCCCGCACTCCACATATCAGTGTGTGGAAGGCAGGAAGGAGGAGAAGGGGCGGGGATCGATGCAGCAGACTTCTATTTATGTGTTATTGGCCAGATCTGTGTCACATGCCCACTTTGAGCTCCTACCTGCAAAGGGGGCTGGGAAACAAATACTTAGCTTTCATAGACATTCAAGTATAAACAAGCAAGGAAGAGGCATTTGGAGATTGGATGCTGGTGTTGGGTGAGCCAAAACAGAGTGTCTCCACAAGCACACACCAGGCACATCTATATGTGTGCATATTATCTCAGTAATCTTCACAACAACCTTGAGGGGGATGCCATTATTCCAGTTTTATAGATAAGAAAATGGAGACTTGGCAAGTTTACAACGATGACTGGAAGAGCTGGGATTTTCTCCCGGGGCTGCCTACACTGGGGTATGCCCACGCTGTTTTCCTCTTCAGTGTATGTGTACACACACTACTCTGCTTCTCTGTCTGGAGCACCTTCTCCCCAGCTGACAGAGAGAGAAAGACTGTTATTGAGGAGGGGTTGCCTCTTGCCTGGCAGTCACCAATTGGAGCAGAATGTGTCACTGTCCTATTGCTACCTTACAAATCACTCCAAAACATAGAGGCTTAAAACAATACACATTTGCTGAGGGTTTATGGGTTGGTTGGGTGGTTCTTCTGATCTTGACTGAGTTTGTACCTACGTCCTGAGGTAGCCAGGGGTCAGGTGACAGCTCCGCTGGTCTCCCACATTTGGGGGTTGGCTGGCTGAAGTCCTTGGCTCTGATCAGGCTGATTTCATTTCCGCTGCTATTGGTAAAGCAAGTCACACGGCCAGCCTAGATTCAAGAGGTGAGAGATCCACTCCACTCCTTTTTTTTTTTTTTTTTTTTTTGAGACAGGGTCTTGCTCTGTCACCTGGGTTAGAAAGCAGTGGCGTCATCCTAGCTCACTGCAACCTCAAACTCCTGGGCTCAAGCGATCCTCCCGCCTTGGCCTCCCAAAGTGCTGGAACTACAGGCATGAGCCACCATGCCCGGTCTGACCCCACTTGTTGATGGGAGGCACAGCCACATTGTGAGAGTGTGAATGCTGGAGTGGAGAACTGGGACCACTTTGGAATCCACGTCCCACACGGGGATTATGGACTTTGAAGGCCCCTTTACTAAGCCTGGCTGCGTTACCAACGTCTAGTGCCTCATCTTGGTGTGATGGTGGTATCTGCAGCAGAATGAAAGTGAATCTTATTGTACAAATCATTATCAAGCTTTCATAGAGTAAAACCACTTAAGACAGTAGAATGTGTAGGGATATTCACACACATCAAAGTGTAGGAGAAGTAACAGAGGTTGTTTCTTGGGTTCCAGCATTTTAAGTGAGCACATAGGCATTTTTCTAGCTAATTAGTTAACAGAGAGCAAGGAATTCTATGGCACAGCTAGTTAGGCTGCGACAGGTTGCATACACTTAGGAGCTAACACAGCCCGCACTGTGTCTCCTCTCAATTGTTACCAACAGCGGACACATAAATAAGAAAGCATTCTCTTCCTGCTCCCCTGTGAGTGCGGAAAGAGCGCCAGGCAGGGAGGCTTAGGGACAGGGCCTATTGGTGAGTGTGTGCCCTTCAGAGAGCCTCCTGCCCTGGGGGCTCAGGCCACTGCTGTCACTGGCAAATAATGACGGGAAATGAATTCACCTCTTATTAAGTCTGCAGCCAATCCCTTGATAAGCTGCTCAGAATGTGTACCCAGATGCTTTTATGAGAAAACTAATTAGGTTGTTCAGTACAAAGAAGCATATGTTGAAAGTTTATGAGACTTCTGAGGTCCCAAATAACCGGTCTTCCTGTTGTCATTATTGGATGCCACCAGTTGTTTTTCATTGTTTCTGGTGGTCCTGCTGCTTCACTGAAATCCACCAATCAGTTCAATCAACTCATCAGAATCTGTTGAGCTACGACTGTGTGCTCAGCACCAGGTTTAGCGTCTCTGGGACAACAGAAATGTACATGACACAGTCACTACCTGCAAAGAATTGGAAGTCTGTTTGGGAGCAGTGAAGCGAACACTCAGGGCAGTCACGGGCAAGGTCAGCTGTGCGGGGCTGAGCCCCAGGGGGCGCGGTTGTGACAGCCGAGGTCTATGTGGGCTGGGGGGAGCTTTGCCAAGGTGAGCCTGGCGTGAGATGGCCAGCGGGATTTGGAAAGGGGGAAGGAGGGGAAGGGCAGCCCTGGGGTGTGTCATGATGTGGGGAGAGGCAAGGAGGTGGGATTCGGCTTGGTGTCAGTTGGGGACAGTGGGGATCCCAGGCCATCATAGGGTGGGCTTTGGGGAGCATGAAGGACGGTCTCCTGCCTGTACCCCAACAGGGGCTCAGCAATGCCACCTCACTGTGGGGCCGGGGGACGAGGGGAGCTGCGGAGAACTGTGCACAGGACCAGGGACCTCCTGATGGGACAGGTGCCCCCGGCTGTGGGCAGAGTACCACTGTCTTCATCCATGTTCACACCTGTCACACATGATGAGCTGAGGACTCCAAGGTCATGTCAATCAGCAATTCCTGATGCAAGGGGGGCTGAGAGAGATCTGGATGGTTTGGGGCAAGTTCCTGAACTTCTCTGCCTCAGTTTCCTTGTCTATAAAATGGGGATAATGACAGGTTGCTGGGAGTATAAGTACTCAGCACATGGACTGACGCATGTGGTGTGCAATATATGTATGTATACATACATATGCATACACACATAACATATGATTATATTATTGATAATTTATAATTATGAGTGTATACTTATATGTAACTAATAATTCTAAAATTTATAATTATAAATTATATAATATATCAGTATATTATATTATAATAATCAATAATATAAAATTAATATAACTATATACAATAATATGATAATATAATAATATTAAATAATGTTAATATAAATTATATTATAAATGATGTAACTTATAATTTTTATTTATAAAATTATATTTGTATATTATATATTATATTTGGATTCATCATTATTTATAAAAATTATAATATACATTTATAATGACCCCCAAACTTATGGACTTGCCTTTAATTCCTTTTACTTATGAAACTACTCGGAAGGAAAAATGGGTGAGGATTTATCTCCAGGTAGATGATAAAGTCCGCCGCGCGGCGTGCGGAGCTGCAGCGCTTACTGCGCATGCGCCATCTTCATCGCGTCTCCACGCCCCGGGACGAGGCGGCTGAGGGACGGGGGCTCCCTGTCACCCACCCAGGCCAGGGCCGGGCCAGGCCCAGAGCAGGTCTTCTCGCCCCGGGAGGCCGGCGGAATGCGAACAGCCTCTTCCCCGAGCTCTCAGGCCACGACCACGCGCTTCTGGCGTGGTGTCTTTGGCAAGGTGTGTTTCTGTGCTTGTTTCTGGACAACCCAGAGCCCCAGGCGTCCCGCGCTCAGCGGCCACGTGGGGGTCTGTGGGTGGTCCCGCCACGTGGGCCAGCGCTGCCTCCTGAGACCCGGTGCGAGGGCTTTGGTGACCGACCAGCCTGCAGACAGGACGTGAACACCCTCCACCTACATGGAGCCAGGACCTGTCTTTGCCTTTCCAGGTTTCCTCTAGAACTGTCCAGGTAGTTGACACCATTGTTACCTGGGCCTAGTTAATTACATTCAAACTTACTTTCATTGTAAGCGTTACATCTGCCACTTTTACATAACACACAGCCTATTAAACACAGGGAAGGGAAAACAGCCCGGATTTCATCGCCTTTACAAGGAGCCGCGCAGGGAGCAGAGACAGGTGCGTCGCTAGGTTCCACCCCGCAGGGCAGACGCAGGCCTTCTGTCCCAGCCCACACTGTTCCCACCCAGCGCTCAGAGTGCGGGCGCACGGCCACGTCAGTGCTGGGCGACTGCCTGCAGGACAGACTCGGGCCTCCTCCTGCTCAGGGGCTCTGCATGCCAGCCCAGGGGACGGCAGTGGGCTCCACTCCCCAGCCACAGGGTGGCCGTGATGGGTGCGGTGTCTGAGCCCACTGAGCCCAGATCAGTAACAGCATCCTTCCTCAGCCCCCTCATAAATGTTTTCTCTACATGCAAGTTACTGAAAGTAGTCAAAGGCTCATCACAACTTTGAGGCTCTGCGATTGTGTGAGCAGGAGAAGGTGATCAGAACATGAGCTTGTCCTCCTGACAGCACTCAGCTTTTGTGTTGTGCAGAAGTCAACGCTTTCTCTATTCCTGCCTCAAATCCCAGCTGCTTTTTTAATCTCGTGGATGTCGTCTTGGCCTGTTTTTGCTCTAACCACAGGCACGTGCAATAACATATAGTAGGTTCATTTGAGGGCCTCTTGCACTTGTGCCGAAGCGGGCGTTCCTCATGGGAGGCGCTGGAGATGCGGGTTTCTAACCCGCATGGGCAGGGAATGTGGCCCGCAGAGAGCCTGGATCTTTCTCACAGCAGTGGGGACAAGGCAGGGAGACTCGGCGGCCCTGCCTGCCCAGGTGGTTTGGGAAGCGGACTGCAGTCGGGGTTGGGGCGGGGAGGGCCAGAGGAGAAGGCCCCGGACAGCAGTCTGGAGCCTTCCATTTTCTCAGACACCTCCCATGGTGAGGTTTCTCTCCGTTTCTGAAATGTGACTTCTAAATGGGAGTTTGTGGTCTTGTAATGCCCTGAGTTAACTCACAGGCCTCTGGGAGCTAGAGCCGCTGTGAGCCGCGGCTGGGGGCGGGGGGGGGGGGCGTGGCGACAGCTGTGGCCGCCCCTGGGGACAGAGCGAGGCAGGGCCAACCTGGGGGACAGAGCAAGGCGGGACCCACCTGGACTCCAGGGATGGAGCCGAGACTGGGGCTCCTCTTGGGGAGAAGGTAGCTTTGACTTTAGGTCTCCTGTGTTATCTTTAGAACAAGTTTCCCCCTTTGGACTTGGAAAGTCGCCTTCCTACACTGTCCCCTCTGGTAATCTCTTCCCAAGCGTCCAGGGCACCTGGGACCTCGGTTTTGCTGTCAGGAGAACTCCCTCTGAGGTGCTGGAGGCTCCCTGAACTATCTGCACAGTTTAAAGGCAGCGTGGGGGAGGGTACTTGGTTAGCATTTACTAAGTGCTGGAACCATCCGAAACACTTCACGTAGATAGTAACCCACTTACCGTGCTCAACCATCTGTGTGGCAGGTATTCTGTTTATCTCAATTTACAAATAAGGAAACTGAGGCACAGGGAGTGCATGTAACTTGCTTAATGACACAAACTTGAGACGAGATCACTGGCCTTTGCTGATCTTTTTATGGTAATATTCTGAGCCCAGTTGCCAATAAGCCAACCTCGTCCGGCCCCTAAGTCCCCGTGGCAGCCGGGCCTGGATTGGCCTCGCCCCTTCTGTCTGCCGTTCCGGGACTCCAGTCCTCGGAGCATCTCGCTCAGGGTGGTCTCCTCTCTTTCCGGTGGAATCTGTGCCGGGGCAGAGCCGGGGGGTGTGGCTGCCCTGCAGGGGACTCCGCCCGTCCACACACGAGGACGTTCGTTCCTCCCCGCAGCAGCACGCGGCCTCTCTGAAGTGTCGGTCCAGCTCCAGGGAAGGGGAGCGCGGAGGGCACTGTGGGCTGGGCCTCGAGTCCCAGGTCACAGGCCCCGGATCCCTCCGGTCTCCTGAGACCTTAGGAAATCACACAGTCACTCAGCCATCGTCATTCAGTTTCTTCAAATTGTGGAATCACCACCGAGCTAGCGTGTTTGGAGAAACAGAGTCAAAGCCAGATAAGCACATTGAAAAAGGAAAAAGGTCTTGAGTCCCTCCACGCGGGACGGGTCCTGACCATGCTGGGTGAGCTGGGGCTGGCGGCTGCGGAATATCTGGGGGGCGCTGGTGGGGCCTCGGTCAGGCATTGTCTGCCCAGGGCTGCTCTGAATGGGCCTGGTTCACATGTCACGTTTGTAGGGGACCTTACGTAGCACCCAGCCCCAGGTGGTCTCAGTCCAGATTCCCCGCGGGGTAAGGGCCCTCCTCCCCGCTGCCCACCTGGTCTCCTCAGGGGTTGGAGGGCAGCGCCTTGGGCTGGAGGAGACCCCCCTGTAAGCTGTGAGGAAATGTCTACGCTCTTCCTGAAGCTTCTGCCCTCGATGGCTTCTCAGAGAACCTGCCCGGGGAGGACTCGTTCCCTCCCTCAGCCACCTCCCCTGGGGAGAAGGTGGGCCGGTGCCTCCCGTTTGCCGTCTCAGCTCCGGCCTCTTCCCCCGACAGGGACTTCTCTGACACTGCTCCTCCTCCTCCTGTCTTTCGGCTCTTTCTGTCGGCTTCCTCCAGGCCGCATTCACGTGCTCAGGTGTCTTCTGTACATCGAAGAAACAACTCTGCTGCGTCACCCTCATCCCCTCATGGCGGGTGCAGGAGTCTGTCCCCTCCTCCTCTGTTCTCATTCATTCACAGATTGTCGCCATAGACACAGCTCCCAACAAGGCTGCCGGTGACCTCGTGGCCACAAACCCCGTGACTCCTGGCAGCATGCGAGGCTAAGGAGAGCCTCCTCGTTCTGGAAACATCTCTCAGCGTTCATGCCCCTGTGGGTCCTCTTCTGGCTTCTCCCTCTTCCTCCATAGACGCCCCCTCTGCCCTCTCGTGGGCACCTCCCTCAGCTCTTCCTTTGCCCCACACTTCCTCAGTCTTGGCTTCTCTTCCTGTCCCAGCGCCTGCTCCACGGACAAGGCGTATCTCCTCCCAGGGAGCCAACTGTCATCCGTGTCCCCTGACAGCTCACATCTGAGTACCCAGCCAGTTTTTCTCCTGAGCTCCAGACATGCACTTTCGGGTCTCCACCGGGTGCAGGGACACCTCGAACACAGCACGCTGCAGTCGGGCTCTTTGTCTCCTCCGTCCTCCGTATCTCTTTCCTACCTCAAGTGATGGGACCCCCACTGGGGGCCTGATTTGGAATACTGGGGTTCATCCTTGACGTCATCTTTCTTGTCCCCCATGTCCAGTTGATCACGGAGTCCTGTGAATTCTTCTCCCAAATCTGCCACATCTCCCCTTGCCTGCTGCCCCCCACCCTGCCTGCCCCGGCCACCACCAGTCCTTGCCTGGGTCACTGTGCAGGCAAGTGAACAGCTCCGAGGTTGCTCTGTCTCAGGTATTACTATTTTTCAATCCATTATCCACACTGCGACCGGAGCAATCTTTAAAAAATGCACATCTAAGTCACTTCCCGGATTAAATCCTTCACTGGACTCCACGTATCTAGGATGAGGTTCGAACTTCTTCACTTGTGTGGATTTTCACGTGGACTCCCCTCCTTCTACTTCCATTTCCTGCCCCTGCTTGTCGACGGCAGATTTTTATCTTTTTCAAGAAATAAAGTCTGGGGCAGTCTAAATTTCCCTCTGTCCATGTGATTTGGCCAGCGGTACAGTGACAACCCCAGCCTCAAAGTCAGTGGCAGCTCCGGGCGGCAGGAGTTGGGAATGTCACTGTCCTCTTGGAAAGCCTTTGGTAGGATCTTTGTGGCCGACAAGACCTCCCAGGTCTTCCTTGAGGTTCACCAGTTTTCTCATCACCCTCACTTCTTAACTAAGAAAGCGGGAGGGGAACATAAGCACCAAATCCAAGAAAATTTATGTGGACGTCGCAATTATTACTATGCTGAGTTAATGAACTTTGTCCTCCCCTGTTTTGGCTGGAAGAACATGAAAGTCTCAATGAAAGGAAACAGATGTAGTTGCTTTGAGCATTTCCAAAGGAAACTGCAGTAAAATGTGAGCCATCGCCCTGTAGAAGCCTGTGTGTAAGGAAGATGTTCTGATACCGTTTCCACTCGCCAGCTGAGTGTGAGCGGGGTGGGCTGGCCCGCGGAGCCCCCATAAGCAGAACCACAACAGCATAGCCATGGAAACGTTCAGGAAAAAGCTCAGACTGCGCTCTGACAGTGCTCGGTTTTTCTTGTAACTGAAAGCCATGCAAAAGAAGGGAGGCCAAGGCAGGACGTGTGGGTTGGCGATTTAAAATGATTGGTGAGCAGAGGAAGACAAAGAGCGTGCTTAGGAACAGCAGTCTTTGGTGGTCAGTTCGTAAGCCCCAGTTAGCAGGCAAGCCCTCGGGGTCACTGCCAGGGGACAGGACGGTGTCGTGAGCACCTGGGGCTGCGGGAAGAGAAAGGCTGCAGCTCGTGGTCACCTCAGTGACAGCATCTGAGGATCTCTGTGTCCCCCGCTCTCCCTGTTTTCTTACTGTGCTCGGGGTGTCCGATCCCCAGTGCCTTGAGTGTTCCAGGGCACCCCACTCCCGCCAGTGCGTGCTGGAAGGGGAGAGTTGACGCCTTCTCCCAAGTTTGGTTTTCTACAAAGGTCTGAATGGACACAGTTCTGCCCATGTTCTAAAAGCAGTGCTGACCTCATATTTGCGCCTGTTTTCCCTACCTGCCTTCCCCCACTTTCTTCCTCCTCTCTTTCTGCCATTGCAGCTTAGACACTCTGAAAATCAAGAAGGAAGCTTAGTACTTAATGCTTGTGATGAGGCAAGCCATGGTGGTCTTGATACTTTTCGGTGGGGGAAACCGCGGGAGGCCCACTGGCGGGCCTGGGGCTTGCAGGCACATTGGGCCGTGTGGGGACGTCCTGGGTGTGCCTGGCTCTGCCTGTGAGCCCTCGTGCTGTGTGCCACGGCCCCCTCCACTCTCCCTGCCCCGCGGATGTGCTCCAGGGAGCCAGAGAAGAGTTGGCCCCATCATCATTGTCACCCAAGCAGTCACTTTGACAGATGCCTTTGTTTTTCCAGGCTGCCTGGGTACCAAGGGGCTGGAATTAATAATGGACTAAAATTAATAGGGCAGTGCTTGTCTAAATGAAATGTGGTCTGGGCTGCATTTCAACTTGACAGTTCTTGTTCTCCTGTTGGATTTTTTTGTGTTTGGTTCTGAGGCAAGTTTACAAGGACGTAGGTGGGTGTGCCTAAGTTTGATTTGTGGCTTAGCTGTCTACTTTTAAATTAAAATACCTGGCAAACAAAAGGCCCAGCTCTTGGGTCCAGAAAATGAATCGCAGACGTCCAAGGTGTGGCGATGAGGTTTAGCGGGAGCAGGAGTAAAACGGGTTAAAGGTCGGCTGAGAATAAAGTTAATATTCAGTGCTGGTATGTGGTGGCTGCCAAGAACATGAGCCGAGACTGTGTTAATAAAAGTGTGGTGTTTAGAGGGAGAGGAGTGACGGTCTCGTTCTCGCTCTGTTGGACCACCCGTGGAGCTCGGCGGGGCCCCGCGAGGGGCACCTCTCTCTGAAGGGGCCCTGAGCCACTGTGAACACTGAAGACAGCCGTGGGCCAGGTGGGCACACCCCACCATACTGTCTGAGAAATGGGGGCGGGAGTGGGGCATGTGTATCTTGGCTCCTGGGTATGAGAAAGGGGCACTTGACTGTTGTGTGCTGTACCCACGTGGCAGTCCAGGGCCCCTGCGGGGACCGGGTGTTACCTCAGTGTGAGCAAAATGAGCTCAGAGCTCTGCAAGGGCGGGGTGAGTTTTGGGAAGTAGTGAGCACCTCATTAAAGGAAACTGTGAAACCACTCTGTTTGTACTTATCAGAAAGAGCAGTGAAATGCATGACTTAAAAGTATTGTCCATGGAACTGCACGGGGTGTCAAAAAGAAAAAATGAAGTCTTATCCAACCATGAGATTTTATAATTTTCAAACGGACAAATTTCCCTTATTTTTAATAAGGCAAAATTTATCAAGTAGGTCAGAAAGAAGCAAGCCCCTGGGTTAATACCAAAAGAACCACTTGAATCAATGGTTAGTGAGATGTCAACTGTCCCCACACCTCGAATATGTCCCAGTTTGACTCTTGACATGCCCTCAATGTCTTTTGGAGTGCCTGACTCGGTGGCGTGCAGCCTGCCTGCCCAGAAATCTGCCGTTTACTAGTGGTCCCAGAGGGTTAGTGCCTCATTCAACATGTTCAGTTTATTCCTGAGGTTTCGTACTGGGAGGAGTGATTAATTATTCATAACAGTTGTTGAGCTTCAAAAAATTGGGAGGGAGCACATACCATGGAATGCAATACATTTCTCTTCTCTGCCATCTTAAAGCCAGGGACGGGGAGCCAATGCGAGCTGACAAGCATTCTGGGCAAGTGGTGTGCCAGCGCTTCTGGCCCGGCCCGCACCGTGGAGAGGACTCCCGGCAGCCTTCGCGACAGCCGACAAACAGGACAGAACTGAAAACCCAGTCATGCCAAGTTTCTGATCTGGGGCCAGAACGAGGGTGATCCCAACCCTGTGGGCAAATGCTGCTGCCTTAGCTTCTTGTCAGAGAAACTGAGGTTCGGTCCTTGGCTGCCCTGCAAAGGACCAGGGCATTTACCCCAGGGACATCTCCGGAAGCCACGTACATGCTTTGTTAGGGCTACAAGAAGGAAAAGGGACAAGAGGAAAATCATCTTGGGAATAGCTGTTTACCTTCCTCCCACCTTTTAAAAGACAGGTAGGCAGAATTGCATCGGTGGGAGGAAATCCAAGACCAAATTAGGTAAGTGTTCCTCACATTGACCCATTTTTGAGGCACAGAAATCCCTCCCGGGCTGTGATCTCACTTGGCTGTGTGAGGTGCTGCGGGTGTCGGCAGCTGGTGGGCTGCCTGCCGAGTAGCCGGCCTTCTGCCACATGAAAGCAACGCCCCGTACTTACTTATTAGCTGCCTTTCCGGACTATGCACGTCTTTGGGACAGTTGGAGACTTCCAGGAAGGGTCTGCTGATATCAGGTGGGTCGGTCAAACTGCCAAACGCATGGACCTGATGCGTTTAGGGACTCTCACTGTGGAGTCGCACTTGATGCTGGCACTTGGAATGAGACTTCCCAGCTGGGTCATAGCTCTGGGCGTGGCCAGCCGGTGAGCGGGACCACAGGACTGTGAGGCAGGCCCCAGGGGGATATCCTACCATGGCACTGTGACATTGAAGTGAAGCAAGGTGTGCCGCAGGCCTTGTGTGTGTGTGTGTGTGTGTGTGTGTGTGTGTGCGCGCGCGCGTGCGCGTGCATGCGTGTGTTGGGTGGATTGGACAAAGCAGGGAGAGGGAACAAGGGAGAGATAAATTATGAAAGAGAAATTGCAGAAAAATTAAACTAGATTTATTCTGACGGTGTTCAGGCTACAACTCCAATGTTATAAATCACTTTCTTACAGAGGAATTTACTTCCTGAGCTTCACACAACTTCATAAGCCTGGCACGTGTATGAGAACAGAACGCAGAAATCAGAGAAGGGAAAATGACAGTTTGTACAAATGTGGTTTGAAACTCCAACTGGTGATTTTTTCAGCACAGGGGCTTTGTCAAACTGGGGCCCAGCACTGCAGGAAGTTGGAACAGCGAAGGAGTTCACTTCCAATCCTTCCAAGATGAAATTTTAAAGTGCAGAATTTAGAAAATGTTTTGTGGTGGCCACATGGTCTTGAACCCTGGCTAAAAAGAAATGAAAGGGGATTTACGATCTGCGGATGGGGCCAGTATTGGAGTGTCAATAGAAGGTCCATGTTCAGGTGGTCCTTGTTCAGAAATGGGGTGTCCATGTGAATAGTACACACCCCAAATCTCTTTTCTCTGATCTTTCCTCAAGAATATCCATGGCTCTAACAGTCAGTAGGCATGCATGGCTCAGAAATTGTGGCTGATTGTGGCTGATTTAATGAATGGGGAATTGAATGAAAAATCAAATCCTGGTACAACTTCTGTCACTCTGGTCCAAGGGAAAAACTCAGGGTGGATGTAACTCACCTCAGTATCTCCAGTTGCCCAGTTCTTAACTTCTTTCCTCATTTGTCCTCCTCCTTGGCCTATCTCCCCACAAAGACATACATGTACACAAATAGGCATGTACACACACACGCTCATTCACACATGCACATCCCCCCCCCCAATGCCCTCTGCTGTGTCTCTTCTTCCTCAATGTTAAAGCCTACTTTCCATAAACATTCCCAGGTTCCCCTTCAGGAAACTGTGAGTTCCTTGAAGTCAGAACATTGTCCTGTTATGCATCTTGGTCTTCCCAGAGCACGCTTGGTGCCGTGAGTCACTCAGGCATATAGTGACTGATAGTCAGAAAAGCATTATCAAGAAATGAAGTTTTGGAATTAGGAGAGCTGTATCAGCAAGACAGCAGAATAAGAGTCTCCAGTGCTTGTCCCTTTGCAGAAAAATGAATTTGAGCAACCATCTACACATGAAATTACCTTCACAAGAGTTAAGGAATCCAGGTGTGAGATTATTGCACTTGTGTGAAGCAAAGAAATAGGAAAACATACAATAAAGAGGTTAGGAAGGACAGTTTCACATTACTTGTGTCACCTCTTCCCTAAGACCATGTAGCACAGAGAGAGATACCCTCTACATGGGGAAAGGAGAGTGAAATGAGCACCTGACTTTGCTGTGGACCTCAGTACCAGGTTCACCCCAGTGCACCCTGGTACCAGGCCAGCTTCCATAGCCCTAGGCTTCAGGTTATCACTTATGAACCCAGCCTCCAGGCCTGCCTGGCTCTAGGCTAGCCCCATGAACCAGCCTTCAGATTTCAGGCCCACCTCAATGCCAGCTGGCCCCTGTGATTGCAAACTCCAGGTTATCCCCCATGGCCCCAGGCTCTAGGCTAGCCCACCTGAACAGTATACCACCTGGCTTGCTCAGAATCTCTGGACAGATTGACTGATGAAGGTCTTTCATTGATGAGGCCAGTCTGTAATGACTGAGAGATGTGTGTACTTCTTCAAGTGTACAGACACCAGTGCATGGCCACAGAATCATGAATAATCAGGGAAACATGACACCACCAAGGGAACAAAATAAAGCACCAGCAACTGACACTAAAGAAATAGGGATCTATGAATTGCCTGACAAGGAACTTAAAATTATCATCTTAAAGGAAGCTCAGTGAGTTACAAGAGAACAAGATGGACAACTGAAAAAAAAATCAGGAAAGCAATATATGAACAAAATGAGTTCAACAGAGAGATAGAAAATGTAAAAAGAACCAGACAAAAAGTACAGAACTGAAGAACACAATGAAGTGAAAAACTTGATAGTAATTTTCAATAGCAGACTCAATCAAGAAGAAGAAAGAATCAACAAGCTTGAAGACAGGTTATTTGAAATTACCTGGTCAGAGGAACAAAAAGAAAAAAAAAGAGGAAAAAGAGTGCAGAAATCCTATGGGACTAATGGGACAGCGTGAAGTGAACCAATAAGTACATTGTGGGAGTCCCAGAAGGAACAGAGAAAGAGAAGAGGGAAGAAAGCTCATTTAAAGAAATAATGACAGAAAACTTCCCAAATCTGGAGAGGGAAATTATTCATCAAGTCACTAACCAAATTCTCAAAAATCAAAGACAGAGAGAGAATTTTGAAAGTAGCAAAAGAAAATTGACTGATCACATACAAAGGAACCTCCATAAAATTAACAGTGAATTTCTCAGCAGACATGTTGTAGGCCACGGGAGAGTAGAATGATATATTCAAAATGCTGAAACAAAAAAAAACCCCTGCCAACCAAGAATACTATACCCAGCAAAGCAAAATGAAGGAGAGACAAAGACTTTACCAGACAAACAAAAGATGACGAAGTTCATTACCACTAGACCTGTCTTACAAGAAATGTTAAATGGAGTTCTTCAAATTGAAATAAAAGGTTACTGACAACATGAAAACATATGAAAGTATAAAACTTACTAGTGAAGGCAAATATATAGTCAAATTCAGAACTCTAATACTGTAATGGTGGTGCTTAAAGCACTTTTAACTTTATCATAAAAGTTGAAAGACAAAAATGTTAAAAATAACCATAGCTAGAATAATTTCTTAATGGATACACAATATATAAAGATGCAAAGTATGACATCAATAGTATAAAATGTGTGTGTGTGAGAAGTAAAAGTGTAGAGATTTTGTATGTGAGTGCAGTTATCAGCTTAAAATAGACTGTTAAATCTATAAGATGTTTTATATAAGCCTCATAACTATGAAGAAAAAACATCTAGTAGATACATAGAAGATTTTAAAAAAGGAATCAAAGCATAACACTACAAAAAAATAAACATCACATTGTACCCCACAAATATATACAATTATTATGTGCCAAAAAGTTAAAAAAATCACAAAGTTAGATAGCAAGAGAGGAAGAAAGAAATGAAAGCATTATGAAACTAAAAAAATTATCAAAATGGCAATAATAATTACTTACTTATCAATAATTACTTGAAATGTAAATGGATTAAATTCTCCAATCAAAAGACAGAGTGGCTGATTAGATTACCAAAAAAAAAAAAAAAAAAAAAGCCAAAAAACAAAAAAACAAAAAACAACCCCAAGATCCAATAATATGCTGCCTACAGGAGACTCACTTTAGCTTTAAGGGCATACATAGGTTGAAAGTGAAGGGATAAAAAGATTCCATGCAAGTGGTAACCAAAAGAGAGTAATGGTGGCTATATTTATATCCAATAAACTAGACTTTCAGTCAGATTTGTCACAAGAGATGAAGAATGACAGTGTGTAATGATAAAGGGGTAAATTCATCAAGGGACTATAGCAATTATAAACATATATGCACCCAACATTGGATCACCTAAATAGATATAAAGCAAATATTAACAGAATGGAAGGGAGAAATAGATAGTAATAGAATTATATAATACTAGGGGCCTTCAACACCCCACTTTCAACCATGAATAGATCATCCAGACAGAAAAATCAATGGAGAAAAAGTAGATTTGAGTAGCACTATAGACTTAACAGACACATATAGAACATTCCATCAACAGCAGCAGAATATACATTCTTCTGCATGTTCATTCCATGGAACATTCTCCAGAATAGGTCATAGATCATACGTTAGGCCACAAAACAAATCTTGCTAAATTGAAGAGGATTGAAATCATGTTAAGTATCTTTTCCAACCACATGGTATAAAATTAGAAATCAGTAACATGAGTAAAATTGGAAAATTCACAAATATGTGACTATGTGACTATTGCATTACGATGTTAGCAAAGTAAGGGGAGCCTTATATCCCTGTGGTGTATGGCCTGCTTCCCTAACACAGCTTGAAGGAGTCTGCAGACCCTGGGGAGGGTCCCAGATCTGACATGGTCCAGGATCAAGGCTGCAGAGTTGGGTGAGCTGAGGCAGTTGACAAGGACTTTTTCCTTGACCAAACTTTAGTTAGGCTTCTGAACCTTCTCTTAGGCTCATCTGTGCACTTACTTATGAAATCCAATTTTAGCAAGAACCCTACTAAGACAGTTTAGCAAGAACCTGCCACCCTCAATATCTGATGTGGTTCCTTCTTGTCCACCAACCTCCAGGTGATGTCTGATCACCCTGGCCTCTCTTTGGCAAGAATCTCATTAGGTCAGTTTAGCCAGAATCCCTGTTATCCCTGACGTTTCCTCTTCCCAATTTTCTATTCTCTGAACATCCCAACCCTCACTCAGTTTCCTGGCTATAAATTCCCACTTGCCCATGCTGTGTTTGGAGTGGATCCCAATCGCTCTTGCCCACTGCAGAGTCCCATTGCAGTGGCCTCTGTACATACTGCAATGGTCCTGCCTTACGGTGCCTTAACAAGTATCATTGAATAGCTTTTTCTTTAACACAGTGGACTCCTTACAGACCTAGCTTGGCCTGCAGGAGGCAGAGGTGGGGGACATAGAGGGTCAGGGAGATTGGCAAAGGTCTGGGCTCTGCAGCAGTAAGGGTGTTTATTTGTAGCTGGAGGTAAGTGATTTGGACTATGAATCCCAGGTGTGGGTGCCGGCAAGACTCACAGGCAAGACTCGCCAGCAAGCTGGATGGGTGAGTTGCTTCTTACGGGTCCAAGTCTGGGAACCCATGGGATCAGCCATTCTGTGGAGACTCAGCAGGATTTAGAGGCTACTGCATGGATGAGAGGACCCCTGCCAGCCTCCCCCAAGCCACCTAAGTCTCCCTGAACACCTCTCTCAGAGAGTAGAGGGAAGGAGAGCAGAGGGAAGGAGAGGAAATTGGCTGGAGAGAGGCTGGGTCACCCTGAAGAGACTATTTAAACCAGAAGAGGTTGTGATAGCGCTAGCTGAAGTGTGTAAGCTCACTGAAGTAGGAGCTAGTGAACAAGGCCATCTCTTATAAAAATAAAGAAGTTGCATTTCTTTTGCTTGTCTAGATTGGAGCTGCTCTTAAAGAGTGTATTTCTTATCCCTCTAGCCCGGGAGAACAAGATAAATGACATCTGTGGTCTGGCAGTGCCCCCAGATCACAGGTGTCAGCTTTCTTGATGGTGGGTGGGTTTCCGGGTCTGCATCTCTGGCTGCCCCGAGCTCTGCTGGCAGGCCATCGCCGAGGGCGCCTGGGGAAGACGTTCTCACGGGGACCTGCGTCACTTGCACTGTCCTGCCTTCTCTTCCCTCTGTGTTGGCTGCCCTCTCCGCTCTCAGCGTCCTCTCTCCTGTGCTGCCTTTCCAGATGGGGCACTGGGCACTTTGCCAGCCTCGGTTTCCTCGCTATAGCAGAGATGTGTGTGGACCAGCTGGCAGCCCGTGCTGCAGGGACACGGAGCAGGTGTCCATCCTGAGCCGGGCACTCAGTGCTGACATGGCGACTGGAGACTCACCCGGCAGCCGGCAGGCCGTTCGCAGAGAGCGAGGGTGGTGGCGAGCCGCATGGCACCGGCAGGTGCTGCCCCACTGTGCTTCCCGGGTGTCAAGAGTTTCCTGTCTCCACGGCCTGGCTCATCTTTTCTCTCTCTAGAATGCTCCTGGGGTGTCACCATCTTCAACTGGAAGTTTCTTGTGTCCTCCAAGTTGACATGAAATGCCCTTCCTGTATGAAGTCTTTCCCAGTTTTGTTTTTGTGTTTTTCTTATGACACTTACGTGTATAGTAAACTGTTGTGTGCTCTAGTTTTCATTGAGGGTAGCAATTGTGACTTCACAGCCATCAGAGTACATAGTACATTGTAGGTGTCAGGCCGGGCCGATCGTAAGTCTAGTTGAATTTCTGAGTAAGTGACCATTCGTTAGGTAGTAACGTTTCCTCGTCCAGACAAATGAAGGAAGAGGATATGAAACACTTGCCTGTGTGGCATGCTAAGATGTGTAATCACATCTGACTAATTAACTGGAACCTCTAATGCTGGCGAGATTAGGGTTCATTGCATGAGAAGGGCCCCCTAACCCAGCTGAGGGGGGCAGGCCTCTGGGCCACAGGGGTCCGCTGTGCCGATCCCCAGCTCAGCTCAGGCAGGCTCACCTGCCTCCCGGTGCCCAGTGCCCCGCTGGCCAGGGGCATCCTAGGGATTTTCACCTCCCCAACAACGTTGGAATGGTGGGCACAGACCAGAGTTGGTCGGTCCCTCCATCTGGGCCCCGGGTGGATGCTGGCTGTCCTTGGAAGGGTCTACAACGCCTGCTTCCCCAGGACGCCTGTGTGTAAAGCCCTGTCCCCAGAGTGAACCTGGAAGGAGGAGGCTGCACAAGGACCCAGAGAATAGGGGCTCCGGTTTGTGAAGTGCTCAAGGCAGGGCCGTACGTAGTTTCCAATTGTTGAGAACCCAAGCTTTTCATACTCACCATCTTTTATCCTTTTAAGCTATGCAAGGTGAGGGTTCACGTCCACTTACCACACTTTACACGCAAGATAACTGAGTTACTGAAATAACAAGGAACTTGATCAAGACTACACACTTTGTGCATTCACTGCTGTCTACCCAACATCTACTACAGTGCATGCCACCCTGTAGGCGTTATTAATTGTGCATTGATTTTAATTCTATTTAATTTCTCTTTAAGTTCTCAAATCTTTCAACTTGTTATTTTCGTGGGTGTAAGGAAACATGCTCAGTTCTCTCATGGGGCAGAGGAAGGTCTGGTGCTGATAGTGATGTTGACAATGGTGACTGTGAGGATGTTTGTGACAATGTTGCTCTCAACACAAAGGACAAGGCAAAGGTTGGAGAGGAGCAGGCCTCCAGACGTCACATTTTCAGCCCTCCATTTTCCCAGACGGAACCTTCTGTGGTTCCGTTTCCTCACTACTACGATGATCTGAGCGAGAGTTGCTTTAATGCGTGGCTGGCAACGCCCAGCTCCACCTGGCTGGTCGTGGGCTTCCCCTGACACAGAGGCCACGTGCTGTCCCAGACCCACCCTGAGCTTTATTTTTCAAAGCCTCATGGAGGCAGTGAGTCTACAAATATTGTGTTTTAATCTCTAATGAGTTTTAGCTCAAGGTCAGAAGTTATGCCTGAGACAGGTGGCCCAGGGCTTTGCCGGCACTTGGGGAAAGTGTGTGTTAAACACACAGGCATGGTCTTTGCAGTCACTTATGTGGGCATGGGGTGGAGACAGAGCCTACGGAGAGGGTTTTGAGACGCTCACAGCTTCTTTGTCCAGCAGTAAGAAATGCATTTTAATCTTTCTGCAGCCACATCCTGCCATCTGGCCTTATGGCAAAATGAAAAGAGAATTGTGTCTGAAGACCAAAGGCAGCACGTGGCCCTGACTCTCATGGAACTTCCCCAAAGTCCTCGTCCGGCCAAGAGACACTATTGTGTTGCCGTGGGCAGCGGCGTTTGATAAACAGCAGCCTTGCATTTCCCTCCCATCTGTGTTTTCAAAAGAATCCATAAATTAGAATTTCATGCCTCATTCTTATTTCTTTATTGCTAAATGCAACGTCTACTTTGAAATTCCCAGGGCCAACAGATTGTGAATATTCAATTAATCATACCAATTCTTTTGCACTGTTTTCTTGTTTTCAGGGTTGAACTAGGTCATCTTCAGGGTTCCTTTCAGGTCAAAATCCAGACCAATTTGGAGAATCCCGAGGTCCAGTGAGCGCTGCTCAAAGGCTGAGCTGTTAACACTGGGTAAGCGGCACACAGCCACGTGTCCTGTCCAGACCGGCAGGGTCACCAAGGACTTACCGAAAGACGGTGGTGTTTGTATCTGACATTTCCATTTGATAAAGCACCGCCATGAGGCTGGCTGTGTCTGCCAGAGCTGGGAAGACCTGGTGTCCTTTGAGGGTCCTGGCCAGCTGCCTGCCTCCATCCGTGGCCCAGCCAGCGCCAGGGCAGAGTCTGGTGGCCAGAGGCCAGGAAGTATCCAGTATTCTCAGCTTTACTTGGCACCAACACATGAGCTAACTTAGCCAATGCCCCGTGTCTCAGCTTCTTCACTTGGAAGTGGGTAAGGGGGTGCTTTTTGTGACATTTCTGCATGTTGGTTGAAGCTTTGACTATGAGTATCAGCCTTTGTAAGGTGCCTGCCAGCTGACAGAGGGCCTTCACCTGCACGATGTCCCGTAATCCTCTCACCCAGCAGGAGACTAGACGTTGCTGTTACTGCCCTTTTGCGGGGGATGCAACAGAGGCACCGGGGGGCGTTAGAGCAGGTACGGGGCAGACTCCAACCCAGATGCTCAGACCCCGGCCCGGGGCCTTCCCCTGTGCCACGCTGCTCCCAAGCAGGTCCAGACACTCGACCTGTCCGTAACTTTTCTCACAGTCGGGGTGGCCCGTTTGGTGTTTTCCATCCCTCTCGCCCAAGTAATCGCCCGGCAAGTCGACTCTCCAGCCCTGCCCCTCACCCTCTCTGTCCCTTCTCCCCGATTCACATTTCTCAGACACGACACTCCCACGGAAAGGGCGCTGCGGGATCGCAATTTTCTCTCCTTTGTTACTCCTGTGCTCTCCAAGGAACAGTTAATGGATATTAAGTTTTGTGAAAATCTCAAGGACAGTGAGCCCCTGCTTAGACCCCACGTCCCCTCAACGGCATTCTACTAAGCTGGATTTTTCACTAATGGGTATTATTCTTTGATATTTATCATATTCTGCCTTATACATTTAGTTATCTGCTTATATGCCTTATCTCCTTATACACACACACACATACACACACACTTTTATACACATGCTCATAGCGTGATTGCTTGAGCTGGAATTCCAGACTTGGCTATTTGCAGAATAAAGATGCGTGGCCTCCCCAGCGCTTGTTACAGTGAGGACGTGTATGGGGCTTTTGTGTTTGGCTGAAGGTGGCAGTGGTGTGGTTAGTTTCTGTTTTGGTGTTCGGGCGAGGAGCAAAGGTGACAGGTGAGGGCGAGGGAGAGCATGGCTTCCCTTCTGCCCTCTGGACGGGGCTGGCTCTTACGGAGAGTGTGTTTGAGGGCGGAAGCCAAGGGAACCCTTTTCATGACAGAGTTGGTGAGACCTGGTCACAGTGGTTCTCCCCATTTCTCCCAGGTCCCTGCACTCCTCTGGCACCTGAGGGCTGGTGAGCCTGACTCACACACCCCTCTGTGCAGGGGACCAGGCTGGGGAAGGCCACCACCACCTACATACAGGGGCCAGGGGCCAGGGAAGCCCGCCTCACACACCCCTCTGTGCAGGGCACCAGGCTGGGGGAAGCCTGCCTCACACACCGTCCACACCCTGCTTGTTCAGTCGCAGCCCAGGGCCAGTGATCAGGCGTCTCTTACGTGTCCCATCCTTTGTAGACTGCCGTGCTGCACACACACAGGCTGTCAAAACGGAGCACCAGTTGATTGCTCTCTGGCTTGTAGAAGTGTTACACAGGTGTGGGCTCAAACCTGGCTTTTGTTACATATTAACGGTGGCTTTCCACATTACCCCATTCAAGCACTTGCCTTTTGTTTTCTGGCTGCCACACCCTTGCACAGCTCTGTCCTCGCAGCTGCGACTCCCTTCCCGGCCCACGACCTCCATAGATCCGATTCCTGCCATCCGTGGGGGCCCTGCTCAAAAAGTCAGCTGCCGTGCAGTCCTCCGTGCCAACCCCGTGTTCTCTGAAATGTCCAGAAAACTTTTTCTTGGCTTCTTTTATGGCACCTTTCACTTTTCAAGCTCTGCTGGAAGTCGATTCTGTACAGGGTCCTCTCTCCCTCTGGCCTACATCTGGCCCACGTTCTCCTGCCAGTGGGGACTGTGATGGGAATGTCACGTCATGCAGGGCGCCTCGCACATCCTGGACACCCAGCCGAGGAGGGCAGCGCCTTTCTGCTGAGCTCTCCTGTGCGGGCCCCTCGCCACCGCGAGGCAAGGACGGCTCCTGCACGTCGCCCTTTCCGTCCCCCTCCAGGCAGCACTTCACCCGAGATCTCAAATTCTTGAAGCCGCACAGCAGAAATCACCGGGACAAGCACCTACCTTTTGAAATCATAGTTTAAAGTCTTTCAGCTGGTTAAGCAGACCTGAGCCCACCCCAACTCTAACTGTGAGCTCTTTCTTTTAAAAGAACAAGCCTAGCGTTCCGGGCACACACGTCATGGCTGCAAAGAGCAACAAAGGGACACCAGGAAAACAGCAAGCCTGATTATCAGCATCAGTGAGGGTAGTTATAGCACCAGCGTCGTTCTGCTCATTCCTGGTCCTTGAGGCTGCAAAGTGCACTTGGAGATTGTGTTTTCCTCTTGTTTATTTAGCTGATCTCCGAAGGCAGGGAGGATTTATCCCAACTAATCCATGCACCATAAATCTAGCTCGTGCTGCCTGCAGCCCTGTCCTGCTTGGCCAGGTGCTCAGGTGCCAAGTGGAAAACATCGCCACATCGTGCACACTGTTCTCACTCTGACGGGGAGGTTCCTTGGCATGACTTATCCCAAATTGCATCAGAGCAACGTGATGGAAAGAAATCTCCCAGCATCCAGGATTTGTGCAGCTCAGTGTGCTCACACCGAGAGTTTGACCTCAGGAACAGAAACCAATTTTGGCTAACTTCAGCAAAAAGGGAATTTATCGGGGGGATATAGAGGGATTCATGTAATTGACGGAACAGCTGCAGGACCAGGCAGAGATGAATCGGCTCACAGTGTCCATTCTTGGGACCCCGAGCCCAGGTGTGAGGACCTGGGAGAGACTCCAAGAGGCCCGGCCTGGGTCAGCCGCTGCCCCTGTGGAGCAGGCTCTGCACTGCCAGGGCCTGAGAAGGTGGCCAGTGAGGGAGGCGGCGTTGAGGTCAGAAGCTGAGGGAGGTTATTCCCCAAGGGTCTCCTGTCTCTGTTGGCCTCCAGTGTGATGTCAGGCTCCTGGCGTGGTGCAGAGCCCTTGGCCAGCTGGCGTCTCGATGGCCTGGACTGTGGAGCAAAGTCCCAGGTGCCTCCTTTCTTTCTTGTCCCACGTGGGGGAGCCGATCTCCTGGGCTGGGCCCTCTTGGCTCCTGGCTTGGGCCTCTGCTGCGGATGGTGAGTTGTTACTCTGATTCAAAGATAATCAGATATCGATGGAGCCTTATGAGAGGAAGAAAAAAGTGCATTTGTGACCCAGTTCTTAAAAAAAGAAAGTTTTGAGCTTGCCCGTCTCATAGCATGGACTGTAACTGCTTTCTGCGCATCGCCATGCTTAGTGCGCAGCCGGGCCACGACAGGGCACGGTTTTCCTCTTGCTGATCTTGGCGAGGAGGTAGAGGCCTGGGCGGCACAGGCACCGGTATGTGAGCACGTCTGAGAGGGCGGTGGGCGGGCAAGCCACTATGCAGCACACATGGGGCGGCAGCTGGACTGTGCCCCAGGCGAGCTGAGACGCTGGAGGCCGGGCCTGTGCACACTGTGTGTAGTTGTACCCGGCATTCACATTAAAAATTTTTCTTTTCTCTTCTGTTTTCTCATTTGCCATGTTATCCTCAAGTCCTTAACCCATTTTTGTAGAAGTTATGGCCTGATCTTTGTGTGGGGGAAACTGAGGCAGGGGCATGTGTCCATGCTGGAAGGAGGGCACAGGAAAGTGGGACAGCTTGGGAAACCACCATGGTGTGCAGGGTGGGTGCACATCTGCCATGTGACGAGCCAGAGGCTGAGGACATCACTGGCAGTGGCCCGGACTCACAAGCTTTGAACTTCTCTCCTGGGCTTCCCTTTGGGGGGAACTTGGTGAAAGATGGAGCTCCCTGCAGCTAGGGAAGTGGGGGCTGGACTACTGTTATCTGGGCATCGAGGGACATAAGGATAGCACAGAACCGAAGGGACAAATGTCTGGTGGACTGCCCCCCTACTTAGCTCTGACGACTCTCGGGCTCTGTGACATCCTGCTCCCTCCCCCTGGCCTCCTCTGAGTGTCACAACAAGGACAGAGAAAAAGGGAAGGCAGCTGCCCATCTCTTTCATCAGACACCAGGTAAAATTTCAGCTGCGTGTGCCCACCTCCTGGAAAATTTTCTCCATCACCTGCATTTCAGGATCTCGGATACAGAAGACAATAGCTTCGGAGAGAAGAGCATTGTGACCATGGGTGGGCAGCTGTGCTTCCGGCCCACGTGGGACCCCTGGGCCGCTAACGCTGGCAGAGGATGTGGCTAGTGGCAACACAAACACCTAAGTCCAGAGACAGTGAAAAGCAAATTCACTCAAAAATAGGTTGTTTGTTCTTTAGTAAATAAAGCAGCTTAGATCCTCCATTGAATAATAGTTCAGATCTTTATTTTCATTTATCAGCATTCTTATTTCACAAATTATTGTGAGTCCATTTCTAAAACTCTTATAACACAAAAGAAAGAAGCAGCTGGAGTTAGAGTGAACATAAAATAAAAAATAAAGGACACAGAAACCTGGAAAGAGTGTCTGTTTCTAAATGGAAACTAAATGCAGGCAGGTTGTTCCTTGGCTCCGTGGGTAAGGTGTGGGTGTCTCTGTTAGGGAGGGCAGGCTTTACACGTGCTGCAAAGTTTTCTCAGAAAAGAGGCAAATGCTCCTGTCTCCGTAACGACTATGTCCAGTCACCTCCGCTCCTCTGCTGCGCCGTACCTGGGTGTTCCCTGTGTTCGTCTTTCCCTCTTCCGTCACGAGCGCCCCAGGCCGCGCCCAGCCGCCCTGGCTGTCAATCTAAGGGCTTTGTTTTGCCCTCGTTCCTGAGCTCTGGACTCCAATCTCAAACTTCTTGCTGGATGTTTCTGCCTCTAGGCCCTCGGACATCTCCTACTTATCATGTTCAAAATGGACCTGGGCTGCGTTTTTGCACATGTATTTTCTACGTGCGCAAATGACATTTTCTGTCTGGAAGGCCCCATGCCCTTTCTTTTCTGCCGGGGGAATTACTATCGATATTTGAAATATTTGAAGTCCTTCTCAAATGTCACCACCTCTCTGCCACCCTCCAGGTCATCAGAGCCATGCTCGCCTCTGTTCCCGTGGCACTGCACCCCTCCTGCCGCCATCGTGGTGCACGTGTGAGCCTGTCTGTCCTTTGTTGTGTGTCTTGCCCTGGCGTGGGGGCAGCTTCCTTTGGCTGAACGCAGAGGCCGGGAGCCAGCAGGGTGTTCCGTGTGCAGTCGGCGCTCTGTGCATGCTCGTGGGCGAATGCGCGGGTAGTTAAGGCACATTCTTTCCCGACTGTGGGGAGAACAGTGGCTGTTTTTGGAATATAAAGATATTATATGTTATATATTATAGGGTGGTAGAGCAGAGATGGCTTCTCACCCCGGCAGGCAGGGACGTCTGCAGGAAGGAGGGACAGAGACTCCCGCGGAGGCAACAGCAACAAAGGCAGAGCATGGTGTGTTTTCTGTTTCTGACCTCAGGGAAGAGCTACAGAAAAGGCTTTGCCCCAACTATGATAAAAAGTTTGCCTGTGGCTGATTCAATGCCCAGCTGTCTTCGCCTCTGAAACATCCCAGAAGGTTATGTTCTGGGAGCTTCTTCCCAGCAGTTTCTCCTGAAGCCTGGGAAAACATGAAGCCTCAGTTACGTGAAACATGGACAGATAAGTATGTGAAGGGAAAGCAGAGCTTGGTGCTAGTGATTAAGTGTTTCTGCTTCTTTACAGCTCGCCCCACGTTAGGCAAGCACACTGGTGAAATGCTTGCTACGCCAACACCGAGAGAGGATGTGGTTAACGATAAAACAAATCCCTACGATAAAAAAATATTGAAAAGCCAATTCATCTTAAAAATATTTAAAATGACTTAAAATATTTAAGATTCATTTTGGACTTTTTGACAGGTAAAGACCCAAAGATGAGCAAATAAAACCATGAAGCCATCCCCAGTGTGGACTGACTAAAGTGGAAACGGACGAGACCATTGTGTTGATAAAATCACAGAAAGGTCGGGTTGAGCAGAGTTCACTCTGGAAGGGATGTGCCTGGAGACAAGAGGGTAGTTTAGGGCTAATAAAAAGATTTAAATGTGCGAGTACAATTCACAATTGCGAAGATGTGGAAACAACCCAAGTGCCCATCAATACATGAGTGGATTAATAAAATGTGGTATATGTATACCATGGAGTACTACTCAGCTATAAGAAACAATGGTGATATAGCACCTCTTGTATTTTCCTGGAGAGAGTTGGAACCCATTCTACAAGTGAAGTATCCCAAGAATGGTAAAATAAGCACCACATGTACTCACCATCAAATTGGTTTTGCTGATCATCACCTAAGAGCACATTTAGGAATAACATTGATCAGGTGTTGGGCAGATGTGGGTGGGGGAGGGGATGGGTGTTTATATACATAATGAGTGTGATGCACACCATCTAGGGGATGGACACGTTTGAAGCTCTGACTCAGGGAGTGGGGGTGCGGGGACAAGGGCAATATACGTAACCTGAACTTTTGTACCCCCACAATATGCTGAAATAAGAATAAAAAAACCGTGCGAGTAAAATAGTATTTTATAGAGTGTATTACTATAAATACATATCAGAAGGCTAAATAAGGGATTCTAAGTTATGTCTGGGTGCCATTACTGAATTTTGTGAAAAGTGACAGAATTCTGTGCTGGGGGAAGCGCTAGTTCCCACCTTGAGTGGCATTTCTCAGGAAAGCAAGCAGTTCGCTCAAGTCCCTGTAGCGCCGGAGAGATGCACATGTACTGAGACGTGTTCTTAGGAAATTACAAATGCCCGATGCTTGGTCACATTGACAGGCACAGACTCCGGTTTTAAATCTGCAGTTCTCTTAGCTTGGATGGGTGAGAAGCACGGAATTGAGGGGACCCCTGTCCCAGCATCATTTGCCCTGTTGAATCCATCTCTGCGGGACACTCGGACCCTTAGTGCGCACGTCACTGTTTAGCAAGGACCTCCTGGGAGCGCAGAGGGGAGGCAGCGGGAGACAAAGCCGGCCAGGCAGCGTGAGGTGTCGGGAGGGAGACAGAGCACTGCTGGGCTAGGTCGGGAGGGGCTCAGGGGGCGACAGTGTCAAGGGACAAGGTGAGGCCCCGGTTGCTGGAGCCTGGGTACCAGTCCCCCAGAGCCGCACGGCCCTTGCATCTGTCAGCACCATCGAGGCAGTGCTAGCTGGAAGCAGCTTTGCTTTGTCTTGACGGGTCCAAGGTTAGTCCCGGGTCTGGCTGGGCCTGTCCCCAGGGCGGGAGAAGAGGAGCAGCCACGGTATCAGTGGCCGCGCCGTGGGGGCTGCCCAGGCCGGCATCCCCTCGTCGCAGGCTGTCCACTCTGGGCCCGATTTCTCTTTGGACTCAGTTTTTTTCTTCTTCTTCTGACTGGAAGAAGCTTTAATTCCATATTCAATTCCCATTCTTGCATTCAAGCTTGTAGTTTATCACTAAAAAAAAATATGAAAAAGGGGGTGCATATCGAGGGGTCTCGGGACAGACCCTGCGCCAGCCAGAGGAGGGGAGAGACGCCACATTTGTGGGGGCCTTCCACGTGCTGGGCAGGTGACAAAGGCTCGGTTGACTTAGACGTAAATAGCCACAAGCGTCTGGGGCCACCCTATCGGCAGCACAGGGCTGGATTAATCTCGGGTTGTATTTTAAAAAATGATAAAATCAGAAAACATTACTGGAAACAATATGTAATGCTTAAAATTTTAATAAAATTACACATTGTACACTGCTATATGATTATAATAAATGTAAGTAGAATTTCTATGTATTGATTTATTTTCAAAGACATTTAGGTGGTGCCTTCTATGTGTCAGGCACTGTGCTAGGTTCTGTGGGAGGGAGAAAGTGATGTGTAAGGCTTAGTCCATGTTTTTAAGAGGCTCACAACTCTAGATAAGTGTCTAGGCCCACAGGTTTACACTCACACATCTGCACATATAAATACCAGGTAACCAATTGCCCAGCAAGGACACTTATAGTTGCCAGATTGCTGACAATTCCAGCATCTCATCCAGAAGAAATATGTGTGTTCCTTTTTTTTGAATAAAGAAAAGTTTCCTGGAAGTCCCCAGCCAACTTCCCCTCATATCTCCTTGGCCAGAATTTTGACCCATGTCTATGCCTAATCCAGTCCCAGGCCAGAGGAGTGGAGCTATCACGGTTGTGCATACCAGTCAGGACTGAATCCCTGTATGGGTAGATACCTGGACAAAATCAGGGGTCTGAAAGTAGGGAACTGGGGTGGTGGAATGGATGTTGAGTAGGAAGTCACTGGAAATTTACTCATCATCCCCACCGGAATGAGCCTGTTCTTCATGGCACTCTCAGAATAGAGTGTGTTAATGGCTTTGCTCAAGCCTTTGGTTTCCTGTTAAGGACTGTGTAACAGCAACACACTCTTCTCTGTTAAACCGAGAGCCCATTGAAGGCACAGGACACGTCTCATTCATCTTTAAAAGCTTGACACCCAGCACAGTTCCTGGTGTACCCAGAGCTCAATAAATATTTGCTGGATTGAGTATACATTTATTCAACACAATTCAACTCACGTCTTCTTTCCTCATCTGTTTTTCAAAAACTACACCTGTTGGTCTGGATTGCAGCTGGGACTGGAAGGGAAATTTATTCCCACTGAATGAAGAGTGAGCAGGCAGGTGTCCGCGGAGGCAAGGGAATGGGCTTACGAGAACATGCAGTGGACAGTCACTGGGACGCTAGCAGGTGGATTCGCTGAGCAGATGTGCAGCTGGTAAGTGTGGTTGTTCATGGGGAAACTTCCAAATGGATTTAAGAACCAAAGCCTTTAAGAAACCAGTGTAATTGTCACTTGGAATATGTTTTATTGATTCACACAGCATACAAAAATGTAACTTATCTAGAATCTTCTATTTACAGTTTTCTCCCTTTATTTTCACCTTTTCTTTTCTGTCTGGCTTTGTAGGTCCTGAGTATCTGACTCAGGTACATCTGCAATCTCATGGGGCTGTTTATGGGGTGTTAGGTGCTTGCACACTGGTAACTTTTCCTGTCTCTGGGAATTAGATGTTAAGAGACACAGAACAGGGCATGAGACCACATACACCTTCAGTCTGCATTAGATCTCAGAAAGCGGTGGACCCGGATCTCTTTAACTTAGTACTTCACAGAAGAACAGCCAGTGAATTAAGATTTAATGTCATGTCCTCAGCTTTTATGGAGAGCAGCTGACATAGAAATGTGCTTTTGAAGAACAAATCTGGATACTTTGCAAAAGCACAGTGAAGGACTTGCCATGGTACCCAAAGTCCTTTCCATAATAACCCAGAGGGAAGTTTGTTTCTCCAAACTTTCTATTGACCCCCCCCAGTGACAAGCATATCCCATATTGTCAGAGGGGACTCAGGACTGGATTTTGCCCCAGTGGTAACATCCATCTGATCCTGGTGCCTGGTGGTGGTATCTATTTATTTGCTCCTTTCAATTTGATTCTGTCTTTATTATTTATTTTTCTGTTTTATATTGTGATTAATTTTCTAAGTTGTTTCAAATGTTTATGGATATGTGTGGAAGAATGTTTTCCCTGTTTACCCACCCGTCTGCCACCCACCTACCCATCTTGCTCGCTATGTGTGCGGTGCACAACCCCCATCAGCCCAAACCTTTCAACTGGGTTGTTTCTCTTTTCCTTCTTTGACCACATTATTGAGGCATTTCCTACAAATCCTGCGGAAGATTCAGAGACAGGAGTGTAATGGAACTTGACTATGAGGCAGGAGCCTTCGGTCTGATTCCAGCTTGGCCTCCTGCTGAATGTCTAATCCAGGACAAGTCACTAGCCTCTAGGTGTTTCAGTTTGGTCATCTTTAAAATGGGAATAATGACATCTACTTCACCTATCTCACAGAGTCACAGCGGGGACATACAGATTTTGGTGTATTACTATAATATGGCTATAGAGAAAGTGTTTATTAGGACAACGGCTTTGGTGAGTAGCTTGAGCAGACCGGTTGGCATCCTCGGGGTATTTTTAGAAGGACCTGAAGGTCTTCTCCATCTTCTCCAAGTTTTTCCTTCCAATCATTTTTTTTTTCTTTTTAGACAGAGTCTCGCTGTATCACCCCAGATAGAGTGCAGTGGTGTCATCATAATTCACTGCAACCTCCAACTCCTGGGCTCAAGCAATCCTCCTGCCTCAGCCTCCCAAGTAGCTGCCACCATGCCCGGCTAATTTTTCTATTTTTAGTAGAGACGGAGTCTCACTCTTGCTCAGGCTGGTCTTGAACTCCTGACCTCAAGCAATTCTCCTGCCTCAGTCTCCCAGAGTGCTGGGATTATAGGCGTGAGACACCATACCCTGCCCCCTCCAATCATTTTAACATTTTCACCTTTAGATGCATTTTTAAGGATTCTGCAGAAAACTTGTGTATTTCACAGGCTATTGACCCAATGATAACAGATTTCTAGTTTCATCTACCCATTTCACATTTTTGTTGAAACTTTCAAAGGAAATGAATTACTTCTAAAATTAAGTTTAGACTGTCACTAGCTTAGATTCAGTTTGTGAGTTAGAACGCCATTTTTATCTATTATGTCATAGGCAAAAGTTTTCAGATGTGTATTTCTTTTTTGATGGTACCACATAAGTCTACAGTTCACTTTAACATGGATTCAATTTCCCATAGATGCTTCAGGACATGTGGCCACGTCATCAGAGAGCTGAGATCTGAGGTAGGAGGATGCAGGAGACGTAGGTGGCAGTGGGGCGTGGGGTAGGAGAGAGGATGGGGGAGAGAAGTTTCTGGAGCACTTAGGGTTCCTATCAGCCCATGGAGGCACCACGGGGGAATCTGCTCCATAGAATGGGGGCAGCTGTGCAGCACTTGAGCTTCCAGTGTGGACACTGGCTGAACCTGGCCTTGTGGGACGTGGGCCTCAAATCTATTTATGAAATATCACTCTTTTTGTACGGCTCAGAGGAGACTCAGGAGTGACATGAGTCCCACGAAGCCCTGGTGTACCCAAGCAGGGAGCCAGTCCCTTTGTAGCTTCCTCAAAATTCCACTAACCACCAGCGCCACCCTCACAACCATGGGCTCTTTGGCCCTGAGACAAATGGGGCACGTGTTACTGTTAAGATTTTCCTGATAAGGAAAATGAGGAGCCGGAAAGGCTACCTGAGTTGCTGAAAGTCACACGCTAGTTAATGGTGGGGCCGGAGCTGGGGGCCAGCGCAGGGAGCAGAGCCCTCCCCGGCCTCACAAGCGCTACGAGCGCCGTCGGGTGCACCGAGACTCTTCTCCAGGCTGCTCTCAGGGTCGTTCACGCAGCTGATGGCCTTGAGGAATGAGGTGACGTCTCCCCACCTCATCCACAAAGAGCAGACTGGGTTCCCCAAACTCAGTGTCCCTCAGCCATCGCACAAACGCCCTTCATGGGCAGAATCATCTGCGCCCACAGGATCACTTACAGGGAACTCGAGGGCAAGAGGAGCCGAGAGGAACATGCTGATGCTCATCCTGCTTGCGTGTCGTGGTGCTACAGACCTTTATTGCTGAAGTCTCACGTCTTCTGCCAGCATCCATGAAACAGGCTGGCTTCCTAGCTTGTCGGTCAGGTAACACAAAATCTCAGACCTGACACCAGCCTCCCCCACCCCTGACACGCAGCTTCAACAGCCCAGGCCAAGAGGAAGAGATGCCGGCCTAGAAGACCATCAGGTGCCATGGCTAGACACGCTCCAGTTTCCTCCGTTTCATTTCCAGGCCGGGGCTGCGGTGGTCAGGCCTCCAGCAGAGGCGGGTGCGATGCAGCCACCGGCTCAGTGGTGCCAGGGACCCGGGAAGCCAGCCCAGGCCAGCATAGGGCGGCCAGCAGGAGAGACTGGGAAGCAGGAAAGGAGAAGAGAAAGAGTGGAGAGGGGACAGGGGAACATTTTGCAGACATTTAATGCCCCTTCACCATTTTACGTACCTGTCATGTCATGGCAGAAAGGGATTCGGGTGGGGAGGTTGTTCTGCTGAGGCCTCCGCAGCCCCCAGGGTCTGAGGACCTGGGAGGTGGGTCCGGATAATGAAGGCGGAGGGGAAGCGGGACTGGAGGGGTTGGGGAGAGGCCCGTGCAGGGAAGGCCGCGGGAGGGCGAGTGCGCGAAGGACAGTGCTGTGTGGCCCGGGCAGGAGCCAGGCCAGGGCAGTCCTGCCCTTGCCCTTGAGATAGTCCAGGTGCCGCAGGCCTGCCACTCAGTTCCTGCAGGAATCCTGCAGAGTCCTCGACAGTGGGGAGAGACCCAAGTGTGAGCAGGTGCTTGGGCTCCTCAAGCCGAACAAGTCTCCTCACACATCTAGCCACGGAAGGGGAGGCCGACTCTGGCCAAGGCACAGAACCCGCCGGGGAAATCTGAAAGGGTGGCAGGTGCCTCTTAGAATAACTCTCCCTGCATCAGTGAAAGTAGACAGGTCTCTGTCGCAAAACCTTTCATTGTTCGTCAAATATTTGGCTAAAATCGAGTAGTTTTCCTTCAGGGACAGTTAGCACTCTTAAGTCACTAGCAAAGGAGAGGCTTGTAAAAAATTTGCCAAAGCCCTCTGGGTGTGTCTGCACTGTGGCTAATGGCCAACGAATAATTTTCTTCATTGTTAGAGATTCTGTTTAATGTTTAATTAAAAAAATTGTCCCGCTTATATATGAGCTATCTAAAGTAGTCAAATACATAGAAAGAGAAAGAATGGTGGCTTCTGGGGGCCGAGGGAGGAGGAACGAGGGGCTGTCGTTTAGTGGGTGTGGAGTTCCAGTTTTCCAGACGAGGGGGTTGTGGAGGTCTGCTGCACGTGGACGTACTGAGCACCACTGTACGTAAAAGCGGTTAGGATGGAAAATTTCATATTAAGTGTTTTTTAACTGCAATTGAAAAAATTGTAGAGGACATCCACATAGAGAGTGAACACAGTATTGATTTTGTAGTTTTAACCTCCCTAGTTGATTAAAATTAAAATTAAAATGTTCACACTAAGGGAAAAGATAAACATTAGAAAGGAAAGGACTTCTTTTTTATTGAATTTTAGGCAACTCCTTAGATTATTGATAAGCAGCACTTAGTTGACCATCTGTTCAATCTATGGAGAGACATATATACGTACAAAATATGAGCTCACACATGTACAGAATTTGAATATACTTCTTCACATTTCACAAAAAGTCATTGCATGACTTCTTGGTGCAAAAGAAAATAATCTCAAGGTTATTAATTTTCTAGCCATTATAAAAGATCACTAGTAAAGGAAGACACTCTTGGGTATGAATCCAAAAGAACTGAAAGTAGCATCCTAAAGTTGCACGCTCAGTGTTTACAGCAGGATTATTCGCAACAGCCGAGGTAGACGCAGCGCTAGTGTTCACCGGCAGATGGACGGATAAACGAAACGTGGTGTGTATATACACACAAGGGAATAACATTCAGCCTTACAAAGGAAGGGCATTCTGACCCTGCTCCGACACAGATGAACCTTGAAGACATCATGCTCCGTGAAATAAGCCAGACACAAAAGGACAAATGCTGTCTGATGCTGCCTCTATGAGACACCCAGAGGAGTCAAATTCGAGGAAACAGCAAGTGGAGGGGTGGCTGCCAAGGAGTTGGGGTGCTGTGGTGGGGTGGGCGTTATTGTGTAAAGGGCACAGAGTTCCGGTTTGGGCCGTGAAGAGAGTTCTGGAGACGGAGGGTGGTGATGGCTGCACGACCACGTGACTGTCCTTTATGCCACTGAACTGTACACTTATGAATGGTTAACTTTTTTGTTATGTGTACTTTACCACAGGTAAAAATAACAGTAAAGATACCGTTACAAAAAGATGACTAGTTAAGTAAGCAACTCATAACTTTGCCATGTGGGTCTCTGAGGCGCTGTGCGTCCAAACCAGCGGAGTCCGACTATGACTGAAATACGTAATTCCTGTCTTGCTCCCACTCGCTCCTTTCCGACACGAGGTCCTCTTGTCAGAGGGTCCGGAAGGTGCTAGAAACGCCCAGGACCTGGCCCCTGCCCTGATTGGCGCTCTTCCCGCATTCCGGAGCATTTGCGATTTCCCCTGCGCCTGTGTGTGTCTGTGAGGAAGATTTTCCAACATCAAAGGTGTTTTTGTCTTTTCATCATTGAAGAAAGCCTTTGATCCAGCCATAATCACCTCTGAGTGAGGTAATTTCTCCAAATGCATCTTTTGTAAAAACTGGCCGTTCCCAAGCAAGGCCACCATATATTGATTCAAGATGTCATTTGATGTTGCGCCTCCAGCCCCACCAGTGCGGACACGAGAACCGGACAGTGGCCTTCCCCTCCCCAGCGAATGTCGCCCGCCCGCTGCCGCGTGGGCAGATCTGGTGTGATGGGAAGGCCGTCCCGTGGGCACGGTGCTCCCACGTGCCACGGGTCCGCGTGCTGCTCTGTGCGCAGAATTCCTGCCCAGGGAAGGGCCGTCTGGGCCGTAAGACTGGCAAAGCCATGATGGTTGGAAATGGAATTTACTCCATAATTCAAGAAAAGCTGTGCTTCCCTGATCAGCATTAACCTGTAGGTATATGGATGAATTAAAGCAAGGAAATGAAGAGATTAATCCACGTTAAAAAGCAGTGAAAAGTGGATTCGTCAATCCAGAGAAGAGGGAGCTCCACACAGCACGATGACGTCAAGGCTCCTGCTGCCTTTGAGTCTCTGGTGTGGCTAAAACCTCAGCTGCTTTGTTAATTCTCGATGAACGGTTAACCTGAAGGAGAGACAGTGCTGAGTTTCTGTCTCTGTCTCTGCGTTTACTGTTGACTCAGATGTCGCTAGGTGTGGCTGTTTGGATTCACTTCGATTTTTGACCTTTAGCCTGTCCTGACGGCATCACCGTCATTTGAATGTTTGGAAGCTCCGTGGGGACTCAGGTTTTTCTTCCTCCTGCTGAAAGGCACCATCCTAACTCAGAGGCCCATGGGCGCAGTGAGTGAGACCTGCCGGGGCGCGAGAGGAGCACGGAGGGCAGAGCAGCCACAGCCTTGGGGGATCAGAGCGCTGAGCCCGACGCGCTGGACGGAGCCCTGGGTGGTGTTCTGGCCTATTCTGCCTCGGGCACTCATTGGGTCCGGGCTGGCACAGCCCTCCTCTCACTGACACACACCGCTGCTCCTAGGACTCAGACTGGTCCTGGGAGGGGGAGTCGGGCTGGCCTCAGGTGGATGCCACCGTTAGGACCGGGAACCCCAACTACCTGTTCCCTGGCCCCTCCGTCTTCCCTGGGTTTGATGTGAACGGTCTGCCCACCTTGGCAGCGAGGGCAGTAAGTCGGTCCTTGATTGTCTCGGGGATTGTTCGGGGATCCTCCCTGAAGGGCAGTGCTCTGGCGTCCCCCTTGCCAGAGCAGAACGCCCCTGCCCCATCGGACACTTCCAGGCACCGGGCAGGGTGGGGAGGAGAGAGCGGCAGTGCAGCCGGACAACTGATGACCCTTGTTTCCGCTTCACTCCGCACCTCGATGTCATATGCCCCAGAATTACCTTTTTAAACTTTTCTTTTCTCATCTTATCCTTTTAGACTGAAAAACTGTGTTATTTCTTGAATTACATTTTCCTGACCACCCTCAGAGACGTCCTTTGCAGCCGTGTGTCTCTCAGACCGTTTTCTTGGTATCTTCTCTAGGTTCTGCTGTCCCAGCTCTCTTCTCTAAAATGTGTGGTTGTTATTAGAGAAGTGTTGAGAGACCATCCACACGGCCGGTGTGTGATGTGCTGCGATGTCCCTTAGCTGTCACTCCTAGGCTCCAGTCGACCACACTCAGGATCATCTCTTGACCCAGGAATTGCCAGCTGCGCACTCCCCTTGGATACCGAAATCTGAACAGGGCTTTTCATTCCTAAGTCATCCCTGTGGTCCTGCCTCGAACCTCGTCAACCTCAGTTTGACTCGGATCCCACCTTCCTTGATAGCAGCTCTTGGACTCCTCTCTGTCCAGCCCAGGCCTTTCTTCTCACGCAGCAGTCGTCTTGGAGTCTGTTCATTACCAGCAGACGCTTGGCGGAAATTTATCTCAATCTCTTTCCTTTCTTATTGAAGTTCTTATCCATTTTCTAATCGTGTCCTGATTCCAAACGTAATTTCTCTTTTATGGCCCTCTCCAAACTTGGTTCTCCAAACTTCAAACAGTTTAGATAGAACTCAGCCAGATGAGCCGTGACTCAGAATGGGAGAGGATTGGATACCCAACTCCCCTGGGCTTACACTCTGTCCCAAATCCTTGTGGACATTCACATGGGACACTCTGACCTCAGCCCTCATTGTTTCTCTGCCCATCCCCCCCTTGGACGTGCTTGCCACTGGGACCTAATTAAGCCTCACAACTAAGAACCGCGTCTTCCATGGGAGGCATGACAGGCGACTCGGGTGAGCAGGAGTAGGAGGAGAAGTAAAGAAGGAAAGTGAGCTGGTTTACGCTGGTGGATTTCCTCCATAGATTTATGGCAAACCTCACTCACATGAGGCTAGTGGCTCCAGGGCAGGACATTCCTCTGCACCCACGAATAGCCCGTGGGTTGCTTGCCACACATCTGAAGTTGCTTTGATGGGAATAAGGCTTTTCCCTCCCCCGGCCAAAAATGCTGGAGAGAGTAAGTCCACTCTGAACACACCTGTGTAAATCCTACAGGGTGTGTCGGTTGGGTCAGACGGGAAGAGAGAACTCTGGGTTTGGATCACAGAGGGGAAAAGGAGGCACAGGTGAGGGGCCAGGTGCTGCTGATTCCGCACCTGTCTCAGTTCTGGACAGCCTGGGCACAGGGACACCAGCCGTACCATAGCACTTTTGGGAAGTTGCCTACATCGGGAAAGAGGCGAGACTGTGACACTTCCTAGCACAGGGGCTGTGGTTCATCAGGAGTCTTCAGTTTGGGGAATGTTCTAAGCAGCTTTCCCTCAGTTGAAGTGGGAAGAAAAAAATGACTGGGTGTGATTTTATGTTATCGACAAATAGAAATGATCTGTATCTTTGGCATTTTAAAGTTAACATTTTAAAAAGTGTTGCAAGTGATGTCAGAGCTATGAATGGGCTGTATTTTTCACAATGAGGTGAGGACTTGCTTAATTTTGTCCAGTCTGTCCCACGATGTGTGAAATTCCCCTCTGCTTAGCATTTGTGAAAGGAGCATCCGCTGTTGGGACCAGGGTGTCCTCACCAGAAGTCCAGGCTCTGGAGCCCATGTCCTGGGTTTTCATGCAGGCCCCACCACTGCCCAGCTGGGTGGCCTCGTGCAAGTTACTAAATCTCTCTCTGCCTTAAACAGGATCAGCTACATTGTTTGTGGGGCCCAGCACAAAACGAAAATGTGTGGTCCCTTTCCAAAAGTTATTCAGAGGCGTTCCACCTAATGTGGGGGACTGCGACTGCCTAGGTTGTGTGCCGTGGGCGGGTCCGGTCTTAATGTCCTCATGTGAATGGGGACACTAATAGCTACTCCCTGTGGATGGTTGCACAGTGTGGATCGTGTTGTGTGCATTCAATGCATATCAACAACCAAGAATTTAGAGCGGGCATTGGTGTCACTCAGAGGTGTGGTACCGGCTTCAAAGGAAGGGCCTGTGACCAGTCAGAGCCAGGCCACTCGGCATGGCCCTCCTGGCCCACAGATTTGCAGGGTCTCAGGTAAGTCCCTTGCAGCCCTTAGTGTCTCCATTTGTGCAGTGGAGATTGCACTGGTGCCCCATGTCCCTCGAAGAGAACAAGGGCAGAGAGAACTGGAATTCTCTGATAGGGTGACAAACTCTTCCCAGCATGCTCCGGTTTTAGCACCGAAACTCTGAGTCCCAGAGACTCCCTCTGTCCTGAGGAAACTGGGATGGCTGGTCACTGCATTTACTGAGCTTTTGTCAGGTTTTCTCTAGGCAACCTATGTCTCTCATTTCAGTCAATCTTTATGACAGCTCCTGTGTAACATAGATAATTTCACCTTTATTCTGCCAATGCAAAACCTGAGTGTTGAGAAGTGATTGGTGGTAACAATGGGGTTGAGACTGGGAAGATTGCTATTTTATTTTTTATTTTATTTTATTTTATTTTATTTTATTTTATTTTATTTTATTTTATTTATTTTATTTTATTTCAGCATATTATGGGGGTACAAAAGTGTAGCTTACATATATTGCCCTCCCGCTCCCCAGTCAGAGCTTCCAAAGACTGGGCTTGACTCTGCCCCGGGGGTCCTCAGACATTAGCACCTGTTGGAATCACCCGAGAAGGCCTGTCTGGAGGTTCTGATGCAGTAGGTTGGGGAGGGCCCAGAGCATGCCTTTCTGCACAGTGCCCGATGCTCTGGGCCGGTGCCCTCAGGCTTGTGCGCACACACGGAAAGCCCTGGAGCACTCCCAGGGCTCTGTCCCAGCAGCTCTGATGTAATTAGCCTCGGGCATGGTGTGGGCAGCAGGTTCTGGAAACTGTCCAGGTGCCTGTGTGTGGCTGGGGCTGGGTCTCCCGCCCTGTACCGTGCTGTGTCCCACCACAAGAAGATAAAGTGAGGCAGCGGGTGTCATACGGCTCTGGAGACAAATGCAGGTGTTCTCGCTCCTACACCGAATGCCATAGGCTCAGATCCCAAATCAGATAGTCAAGTGCATGCCTGAGCCCTTACAAAAGATTAAGACAAAAATCAAGACCAAAGAAAACGCACAGCAGATATCTGGGAGATGTTGGGGCCTTAACAGGGCTTTTCATCTCTGACTGTGAGAAAACACTGGCTGGGATCAGATAAGTGGAACTCCCGAGGCCAGGGGCGCTTGTCCCCAGGTGCACGTGGGTGGGAGGTGCCGGGCCTGGGCCTCACCTACGCAGGCGTCCCCCAGCACAGACTGCCGACCCACTTCCTTTCCTTCTACTCGGAAAATGCTTGTTCCGCGCCAGCCCACCTGCCGGCGTTGCTGGGAGCAGCTGTGGAAGGGGCTTCCGGAGTCCTCATCCTGCTCAGGTAGGATGCCTGGCACGAGGAGATACAAAAACCCCAAACACAACAAAACAAGCCACCCCCAAACCAGACACCCAGTTAAATTTGAGTTTCAGATACACAATGAACAACTTTTAGGATAAGTGTGCCCCATGCAACATCTGAGATGTACTTATCTTAAGAAATTACTGGCTGGTGACCTGCAGTCCCACCTGTGGGGTCTTGCGTTTTCCCTGTAGCCCTATCCTGGGAGGGCTTTTATTTCTCCACGGGTGCCCACGCCCCCAGGGCCCGGTTCGCAATATGCCTCTGAGTAGGTGGCAGAGGTGTTGTCCCCTCTGTCTGCTCATGGAGGAGAGACGTTAGCAGGGACGGGGCTCCGTCTCTTACTTTGCAGGGTTGTGTTTTCTCCTCCTCAGTAGGTGGAACTCGGCGAGGAGGACGAGCCGCGGGAGCCGGTCCCGTGCTGCGCGCAGGGCTGGCCGCGCGACTGGCCGGGGGTTCCCCGGCTCCCAAAGGGAAGTCAAGGGCTGGGATCAGTTCCATTCATCACGGTGCGGAGGGGACAGGGGCGGAAGCGGCTCCACACCCCTGTGTGGCAGGCCCCCGGCTCCGGGGCCTCTGCTGCTAGCCACGTGGGGGCAGCAGACGCCCGCAGTGGAGGAGGTGGCGGGAGCCGGGCACCCTGCGTGGGCAGGGCCTGGCCCTGATCTGTGCGGGGACGCAGAGTCCTGGGCCCTCGAGGGCGTCTCTGCTCTGCTCAGGTGCCCCGCAGAGCAAAGCAGCCGTGGGCGGTGCTCCCCTGCCCGCGTCTTTCCGGAAAACTGACGTGGAGTTAATGCAGGGGGCAGGGACGGCCGGGCGGGCCTGTCTGGGGACGCTGGTGGCCGGGCCGCCTGTCCTGGGTGAGCCCAGGCGCCGGCGCAGCCAGGTCAGGAAGGCAAAGGGTTACTTGTAAAGCTCAAGCAGAAGAGAAACGAATCGGTTTCCTATTTGGCTCCAATTCTGCCCTTGCCTCTTCTTTTATGCACAGGGTCGCCCCGCAGACACTGAGGCTGTGTTTTGTTCCAAGGGACTGAGACCAAATATTGGCTTAGCGAGGGTAAGCAAGTGCTCCTGTGGCATTCACTCCACTGCAGTAAATCTGTTAGTGCCCCATGTGGGAAAGCCAGACCCGGCCCCCGCGTTGGGCCCATTGTGGACCTGCTGATGCATTTAGCATGGGGAGGCCCAGGGAGCCCCAGCCTGACACCAGTGCAGCCTGTCCACCGTGCGGGGTGAGCAAAACAGCAAAACACCGCGAGCCTCCGGGAATGCGTATCTGTGAGGGACACACACACACATGCACACAGCAAAATAGGCGTGTGTGTGTGTGTGTGTGTGTATTTATATGCACGAGTTCATGCTCCTCTGGTTTCCCTCTGCCTGTGTCCTATGAATGGACCGAGTTCTCAGTCTGCTCTTGGGGGCCTCAGCCTGCTCCACAGCCCGTGAGCAGGTCACCAGGGAGACCCCGGAGTGGGTCATCTCATCCTCCTCCCTCTACTGCTGGTGCCAGACTCACGCCCCCCTCAGACGCAAACCGCTAAGGCAGACAGGGGTTAGTCTGCGAGGCCGGCACCAGGATGGCGCGAGATCCCGTATGGATCAAAACGGAACCAAGGACTCGCATTTGCACCGTGGGTGATGAATTAGTTTCCCTCCATCGTTTCATTTAATCCCAGAACCAGAGCATCCCAGGCATGTGGCCCCGCACAGCCCTGGGGTGCGTGGCAGGGTGACAGGGAATGACGTCAGGGAGACAGCGAGAGCAACTCTGGCTACTTCACCTTCATAGCTGATTTGAGATTTCTGTCCCCGGCTGCTGGTGTCAGGAGATGGGTGAATCAGCAGGTCTTGTTAGCAGGTGTAAAGCAGTTTGTCATGTTATTGGTTTGGCTCTTATTTAAAAATAAAACATAAAAAGTAATTAAAAATTAGCCCTTTGGGTGTGCCTGTGTTCTACTGACACACACTAGCAGTTTCATCAAAAGATCAGTTTTCTTTTCCTGACTACACATCAGCTGGTCAAATCCTGAACTTCTATAATTTAAGGAAATAATGTACTTTGTGGAAAAATTAGAAAACATATAAACAAATAAGGAATAAAAGGCAAAGTTTGTACAGTACTGTAGTCCCATTTCTCCGTGACGGACTCGATAGGCCTCTTCTAAGACTGTTTTCTATGCAAGCACACACACACGATCAGTTCAGTTTATTTTATTTTTAAAAAACTGTAGTAATTTTGCACACTGTTTTGTAATCAAAATTTTTTTGGTTTTTGATACGTATAAACATTTTGCCCATCATGAAATATTCTAAATGCAATTTTACATGGTTGTATGCTATTCCACTCTGAATATGCGGGTTTGACACCCCAAACTGTTGGATGTTTTATATCTTGAATGTCTCGAATGGACAATATTAATAATTAGCCAGCATAGGAAGGCACATGATCTTTTATTCTGAGGAGATTATTAACCCAGAGTTCTGTGGGACCATGCCATGGGCCTCTAGCCATTCGGGGGAGTCTGCAGGGAGCTCCTCCCTCGGGAGCCCCGGGAAGCAGCTTCCTCTGTCCCTGTGGTATTTAGATTCGTGCAGCATGTTCACCTGAGTGTGACCTCAAGCTTAAGGTATTAATTCATGCTCCCGACTCAGATTAATATCTAATGCGAGGTTAGGAGGGGGGAAAGATGTGCTCGCCAGCCACCAAGCCGCCCTTCCCAGCGGGAGGGTGTGGAAGCTGCAGGAAGGGATAATGTTACTGCCCTCGGCCCCTGGTGGTGGGCAGCGCATGCCTTTGATAATGGAGTCAGTATCTCTTTCATGTCACTGAACGCAAAATGAGGCCGCATCAAAGAGACTGTTTCAGAAAAGAATCTGTTGAACAGGCTTGACTGGAGGGGCAGGATTAGCAGGCAGGGCCCAGCCAGGGAGCACGTTCACCGTCCACCGGGCTGTCACGGCGCCCACACGCCCTCTGCTCCCTTGAAGCTCGGCCACCACAGGTGTCACAGCAAGTGGCACCGTGCCCTGGCAGCCAGGCCTTCATCAGTCTGAGCTTTTGAACTGCTGCAGAACTCTGATTACACAGCCCCTCTCACTTTCCCCCTCCCTAATACTGGCTTTTTCTTAATGTTAATCTACTAGTAGATACTTGTCCTTCTTCTGACACACTTGGGCGTCCAACAAAAACTTGGGAAAGAACAGCTCTTTGTTTGCTTGCCTACGGGATCCCAGCTCAGCGAGCGCTTCAGATATGGAAGGGTGTTGTAATGATTCGCGGTTTCTTTGCTGGCGTCTTCCAGGGACAAGTGACCTGCTTAGGTTCAGTTTTGTGCATTGTGACGTAATTCTACCCTTCAGTAAGACAGGCAAACCTTGGGCCTGACTCCCCCAGTCTCCCCCCAGTCTCTTTGCATTGCTAGCATTACTTAGCCTTAAATGAGTTTTTTAACACGATGTAAAGTGACAGGAACTCTTCTAAAAATCTCTGCATGAGGGGTCCGTGCGGTGCGGAGGCAGCCGGACTTGCGCGGGAGGGCACCTGGGGCAGCCCCTGCTCCGGGGGGGATGAAAACTACTGATTGATTTAAACATCCCTGGGCCTCGCAAATTTGGAGACATCCCAGAATAAGGCACAAGGTCAATAGCAGGAGTTGCTGCTGCTTGGGAGATTAGAGTCTCATTAGAAACTGGATTTCTACGTAATGGCCAAGCCCTGGGCAACCTGAAGCCCTGCTGGGGTGGTCACAGTGAGTTTAAAAACAACTTTTTAAATGTTGGCCCAATAACCATGGCCCACAACCTGAACTCCCTGCCCAGGGGCACCTGACACCTACCGGGCGTACTTCAAAATCTGTTCGGATGAGTAGCCATGACTTTGCAGAAGACGGTGTGTCTCAAAGGTCCAACTTGTCCCTGTCATTATTCCCCTGAGTGACCAGTTGGGACGACATGAAGAGGATCAAGTTGTCTGTGGTTTTAAGAAACTCCCAGTGAATGGGTTTGTGCTTCTACTCGGGCACTCACACCCGTTAAAAAACTCCCCTTCCCTTTTCCCGAGTGCAACTCTTTGCAAACAGGGTTCTAGGCCCTGTCTGCCGCTGCGGATCTCTGAAGACCTCTCTCTGGACGAGACGCTGTGAGTGGAATTCCTAACTAGCTCAGACAGACTGCCTTTTAGAAGACTGTGCACCCTCTGTGCACCAGCTATTCCTGTAGCACGTCTCAGCTGTGCTTCAGAATGGAGGTGTCCCAAGTCCAAACCCTCCTCCACCCCAAACCCACCGAAGATTAAGAAAGTCTCATTCAGGACCAGCTGGATCCTTTAACAAACTGTATAAGGACATCTGGCCACACACACAGAGCTTCTCCTAGCTCTGGTGAGGACAAACCCGAGGTCCCCTGGGGTTCCCACACTCCTGGGCCAGTAAACCAGACTCGGGAAGGTGGGCAGCAGAAGTTACTTCTGGCACCTACAGTGATGAAGACCGGCCTCCCCAGGGCCCACCAAGAGAACCTGTATCACAGAGTAATGCCTGCACACCGGGTCTTAAATGCCTTCTTTCTTATCTCCGTGGGGTCGAGCCCTGACACAGAGCCCTGCCCCGATCCCAAGAGTGTCGCGGCAAAGCTCTGCGAAGGCAGAACAGCGAAGGGTCTGTGGATGCGGCTCCTTACTCCCTGCCTGTTGCTGAAAATGGGAAGCAGGTTATTCAACACATTATCACCTGCTACCCGAGAGACCACTGTACCTGGGCAAATAGGGACAATTTTTTTAGGAAAGGAGAAGAAACAAATGCAAGCACCCACACCCAGCCCTTCCGTCTGACTGTGGTATAGTTTCAGCCACAGAAAAGCTGGACTCAAAACCAAATGGACCTAGGAGGCCACGTGAAGCGTAAGCGCTTGTCCTACGTGGTTTCTCCTTAGACTTTGGGGGTGTGGTTCAGCAGAGGTTACATAGGAGCAAATGGTTCTCAATTTTCCAGTTTGATTGAGGTTCACAGAATAGTCTTTCAGATTGCAAAATAAAATAGTTGAACTCTCTGTCTTAATGAGAAAGACTTAGAGCAGTTGTGAGATGCTGTTATGCTGAGAATCCCTGTTTTGTTAGCTATGGAGAAAAGTCCATTCAAGTCTGTAATTTACAGACATGATGGTGGGGGAAGGACAGGAACTTTAATATATGCATACAGTACATACGTGTGTCTAAACTCATGGTACGGCCATAGGCCATAGTTGCAGGTTAACCGATTAGTTACTACCTTATATATTCAGAATAATAAAAACTCAGCCTGGAGAAATGAATCCTAATAGACTGAAAATGGAACAAATGGAAGAAAATACAGTATCGTTTAGATGAGAATCATAGAAAAATTGTGTTTGTTTTGTAGGCTTGAAGATTTCTGGCTGTTAGGCCTGTTCTATTTTGTTTCATTTATTTTTGCAAGCAGTCTTGTCATCAAGGGCAGGGTACATGTTCTTTACCATGCCTGTACCCCTCTGGTTAAAAGTCATCCCAAGGCCAAATACTTCCAGGTTTCATTTTTGTCTTGTTGAGGGGAGCGATGGCAGTTGATTTGGCAATGATACTGTCACCTGCACATGTCTCACATCTTGAAGAATGAGACTATAATAGAATTAGTGAGTATTTTTTCTTACAATTCCCGACTGAGTCCGCCTTCAGAAATGGCCCATTGTATTAACAGTACAGGCCCTACGGAGACAGTGGGACACAGGAGACTCGAATGGAAGAGGTCACCTGATGCCAGTGTTTAGGATGTCGGTCTTACGAAATAATGAAGTAGTTAGCTATGTGACTGAGGGCTACTGTGTGGGCATGTGTGTTGTGTTTTTTGGTTTTGTTTTTTTAGACTGTATTAATAAATAAGTACAACACAAGCTGGCCTTGTGTTGCTGGTTTCTGTTCAGTATTTCCTGGGGATTATTTGCCTTTTCAGCAGAACACGTCCAACCAATATCGCAGTACGTCTCACTACCAGAGCTCACTTTGGCATCTTTCTGCTTTGAAAACTCTCACGGCTGGGGGCTTCACTTAGGTGAAGGATGTCGTATTTTCACACCCTTCGATGTGTTTATCTTGAATAGATAAGCATATTATATTTCAGTATGAACTAAATGAAGGTTAAAACGTGCTTAAGAAAAATGCACTGATTTCTGCATTGTGTACAGTATTAGACAAAGGATTTTATTCGTTTTGTTGCATTATTTTAAATATTATATTTTCCTTTTAATAAAGTTATATTTAAGAAAGAAGAATTTCTGTATGAGAACAAAAACACATGATTTTTTTCATTTCACAATATTATGGGGGTACAAACACTTCGGTTACATATATTGCCTGCCCCTTCCACAGAAAGTGTGCGCCACACCCTTTAGGTGTGAATTTGCCCATCCCTTCCTCCCCCGTCCCACGCACATGATGTGTTTTAAACATTGGAAACCCAGAAGGAAGGAACAAGACAGTGTTTTCAGTCATCTCCACTGAAGAGGGCTCAACAGGATAAACAGTTGTCCTTTAAAACTTGCAACCCTTGCTTAGGAATAAACTAGAACTTTGTAAATAGCTCCCAGGGTCAAGAAATGAAAAGCTCAAAACCACTGGGTGAAGTTGTGTGAGGCTTGCTTGACAGCTCTCTCTCCCTGGAATGCTTTTGCTAGTTCTGGTTCTCGTTGATTAGATCTGCTAGTCTCATTCATTCTCTCACTTTTATTTGGATTGCAGCACCTAGGCAGAAAACCCAGGCATGGGGAGGACGGGTGGCATTTCGTGTGTGAGGTGTGAGCAGCGACTGGAGGAGAACACGGGCTGCGAGCTCTTAGGGTGCGAATCAGCTTCGCTGTGCTGCCGTGCTGACCTGGGTAACGGGACAGGTGACCCTGCAGGCGCAACTCGCGTTGGCGACTCTAGGACTAGACGTTTGATTTGGATGGAGGGGCTGAACTTTCTCTGGGAGGTGAGGTGCTGGGGAGCAATGGAGGAGCAGCGTGGGCAGTATGTCGGGGGGGCGGTGCCCAGGATTTTGTCTGTTTTGATCCATACCTTGGAGTCACGGGTAACAAATATCCAAATTAGACAGACCCCTGCTGAACACAGTCTGGGCTGCTGTCAATAGAAGGTGAACCACTTTCCTGAGTAACTTATCTAGTCAAAATGATGACAAGTGATCTCCGAGTAAGCCAGGGCACACCGCCTGGTGCTGGCAGGAGTTTGCGGAGCTCTGCAAGACGTCCACCCCGGGTGGACACGTGGGCGGCAGCCTGGTACCTCTTTCTCCCACTGACTCTGTCAGCTGCTTGCTGGGCGCTGGCTCCCGCAGCCCAGGCCCCGCGTCATCTCCCTGCGTGCGCGAGCTCAGCGCCAGGCCTGCCGCCCGGGGAACGAGGCAACGGAGCGGCCCTGCGGCTGCGGTTGGAGGTGCTCTCGCTCTTCTTCCACCCCCGCCTTTGCTCCTTCTCCTCCCGCACAGCCGTCTGTCTCCAGGGCCTGTCCTGGCCTTATTTCTCCCCTTTATGCAGGTTTGGCCTGTAGGCACCTGGGGAGGACCCATGTTTTATTTCATCTTCATCCCCCAGTGGTGGTTGGTACAGTGCCCAGGCACAGCTGGTGCTCAAAACCGTGTGTGAAATATGTAAATCAATGATGGATAACGATGACTTGAAAACAAAGCTCTCCGACAATGTGAGCTTCATCTTGGCCGGTACTTTGCCCCGACGTACCTGTGAGCAGGGAAGATGTGGCAGGTGCAGGAGGGGCTGACTACAGAACACCAGGGCAGGCAGAGTTGGAATCCATGCACTTTTGTCATGGTTACAACCCTTTTCGTGGGAGAAGGGACTAAAACAGGGAGGTTTCACGTCAGCTATTGTTACTTGGGGCCCTGCTGTCTGGCGTCTCCCGGCCAGTGACAGCACAGAGGGTAAGTCCATTCTGATGTCAGCATATTAATCAACATGTGTCCCTCAGACACACATGGCCTGTGCTCCGGGTGGAGCAGGGCAGCGCTGTGAGTGGTAGTAAGAGGAACAAGACTTGCAAAACCAAAAATGTGTGAGGAGAAACCACGTGATTATGTCAAGGGTAAAGACTTGTTTTCAAATTGGCCGTTAAGGTCCCTGAAAAGCCACATTCTCTGTCCTGGGCACAGCCATTTTGGGTGGGGTTCGACAAAGGTCTACTGAGGACATTTGTGTGTGTGCAGGACACATGCCGAGGTCAGAGCACACAGGGACTATCTACAGCCCTGTGCTGGGTTCTGGTGCCAGGGTAGAAAGGAAATGAGGGCAAACTCTCTGTCCCCAGGAATCTCGCTGTCTGGCTGGGGAGGCCAACACGGCAACGTGAAATTCACACACAGTGTGCTGGGCGCCTGCCGTTCGAGCCCAGGGACAGGGACGCACGCAGGAGGCACCCTTGGTGGTCAAGGAAGGCTCCCTGGGGAACGTGTTCCCCAGAGTCAATAGGATGGGGTTTCTCCGTATCAGCACTTTGTCGCTTATTTCCTTTGTGTTGCCTCTTAAAAGGCGATAAGAAGCCAGCTTTGGGGATCTGACACCGTAGCTGGTTTGGCAGGTTGAAACCTGGATTAATAAGCCAACATTTTTCAGGATTGTCTAATGCAATGGATACTTTGGGACAAGCGTTCTACTTACCCTGCCGCAGTTTGTCTTCCTGAAAACAATGCCACAAATGCTCAGTGTGATGTGCAACCAGCGAGCATCTGGGGGGCCTGGGTGCCCCTCAGCCACCCCCGCTGGGCTCCTGCAAACATCCCTGTGCTGCCCTTCCTGCCGGCAGGTGCTGCCTGTGTCACGGCTCCTCGTGCCTGCTGACGCTCTGAGGTGCCCGGGCCTAGGACGACTTGATGGCACGAAATGGGCAGGGAATTGCGGTTTCTCCCAGGGACTAGAGATGCAGTGAGCTGAATTGCTACTAGAGGGAGCTGCACCCATATACCGAGTGCGGAAATCAAATATTCATTGTTTACTCAACTGAGAATGGGACCAATGTTATGAAAACAAACAAACAAACAAACAAGAAAAACCCAACCAACTAAGAGAACAAAATCTCTAATTCTAAACTCCCATGTATCAGTTTGAAACAAAACCTAAATATTTTTAATTTATGGAATTGGAAAAAATAAAGGCATGTTTCTGTAATAATTCAGCTCATCTGCCTTTTGTGTGGCTTCCTGGCAACCCAGAGGATAACCAGCAAGAGGACGAGAGAGAAGATTGAGGAGCATCCCTAGAAACGGCAGTGATGAGACTCAGACGTCTGCCTGCCCCCCATGCTGGCCGTGGGGCAGTGGAGGACACCGTGCGCCACCAGCCGCGGTGCCCAGGCCCGCCTGTGGCAGCAGGAGGTTTCCTCAGCGCCTCCTCCCCGACACCTTGGCTCTCAGTCCAGCTTCCTCAAGTACCAGATGGACGCAATGCATGGTCTGCGTGCTCCACTGAGCTCGGTGGCGGCCAGTGGGGTCATGCTCGCTACCTGCTTTCCCATTTTCGTCAGAAGCACAGAGGTGAACATCCCAGCAAGAGTGAAGATCATATTTCGTTTCTTGAAAAGTTTAACCTGATGGGCTCTTGTATGTATGTTTCTGGTCAAGAGCACTCGGGATATGGACAGAGGCTGCCAGTCGTTCATTCCAAAGCCGTTGAACCCACAGCCGGGATGTGCCAGGACTGAGTGAGGTGCCGGGGGAGAGCCATGAACAAGGCAGACGTGGTCCTTGTCCCCAGAAGTTATCAAGACAAGTGAGCAAACGGCAAGACCATGTGACAACGCTGTCTGAAGAAGAGCACCTGGTGCCCTGACAGTGTCTGGCAAGTCCCAGGAGCTGTGGCGCTGGAGCTGAGATCTAAAGCAGATCAGGAGATGCAGGGTTAACCAGATGAGGAGAGAGAGGGAACAGCACTGGGAATCTCAGCAAAAACACCTGCAGTTTTGTTAACACAACATCAAACCTTTAGGGGGTTAGATTTTGTTTTGTTTTAAATCTTGGCACTTCGCTTTCTGTCTTTCAACCCAGGTGGCCACCCCAACAATCATCCATGTAACACCCACGTGTGGGGCAGATTTCAGCACCCCCAGGGTGAAATGGACGTCTGCCTATCCTGGGGGTGGGGCCCGAGTCATGCAGGAGTGGGGTGCCGTTCACCCTGATGGGCCTTGCTGCTCCCTTGTAGGGAAACAGAAAGACCCTCCTTTCCAGGGACCACTCACTGGCATTGTTCCAGCTCCTGGGACAACACTCTGAAGTTCTTGCTGCAAGCCCTATCCATTAAAAGGGATACGTTTTTCTTGACAAAAGAGGGTTTCCTCAGCAAAAATGGAAGTCAAAACATGACAAGCTACAACTGAAATCTGGTGGTGCCTTCTGATGTTTCTTTTCCCTCAGCTGAGTTCAGGGGCCTGTCTGTGACGTCCTCACGTTGCTTAGAGACAGGGCCGCCAGCCATTGTGCTTTGCCTGGGCCTAAGGGGTTTCTTGGGATGTGGGACTTTTGGTGCCCAAACTGGGAAAGTTCTGGTCAAACCTACCAACAGTTATCAGGGCAGAAGAGTCATGTTTTCCAGGCTAGGCAAATGCAGGTGTGTGAGTCCTGCTGCTCCCCCGGCGTGTCCACGTGTTCATGAAGCAAATGGAAGCACATCTTGAGAGACACATTCGCTGCTCTCTGGCCGATCAACTGCCTACAGCCTTTATCTTTCCTTGCCTTGCTGGAGCTTGGCTGCTGCGTAGCAGGTGTTCACAGCTTGCCTGTCTTTACAGATCAGCCTCGAACGTCAGGATTCGTAGTGGGTCGTGTCAAGGCCAGTGAAGGCCGCCGTAGGGAGGTGTGAGAGCCCTGGACTGAGCACCACTCCTGGCTGTCATCTCCCTAAATTTTGGGTGTGGTGTCAGAGGGCAAAACAGAAATGCCCCCTAAATAGTCAAACTGACTTTGAAATGAACCCAAATGAAACACCAGTGGAGAAGCACCAATGACACAGAATGCCGCACATCTCTGCAGGTTATGAGGATGGGCCTAGGCAGGCCTTGGGTGCCGGTGTCAGCCCTTGTGTGCACTGGTTGTGGGACCCTTGGACACAGGCTCACCCCTGCATGTCTCCTCATCTGCAAAGTGGACATAATGACCTTTTACCTCACTGGGCCCTGGGGAAGATCAAAGGACAAAGCTTCCAAAACACAGCACAAGGTGGGCCTTAATAATTGTAATTATTGTTATTGTTGTTGTATTTATACTACATTCAGCTTAGAAGGCTGTAAGTTGGCTAAATAACTAAATATGTAAAATTACCCAGGCTCTATTTTTAAAACAAGCTCTCCAGATCAATAGGCAGCTGTGCTATTTGAGGACAGGGAGCACTTAGACCTTCCTTCCCTGGACATCGCATTTCACATAATGAATATAAGGGCAAAGACATCCATGTTCTTCATTACATATACTTTTTTCCCTGAAAAATTTTGAAAGGATTTCTATAGGTTATAAGATTTTGAGCTTTGTTTAAGGCAAATTATTCTCTTTGTTTCTGTGATTTTAAATTTACTATATTTGTATGTACCTATAGTAAAGTTGATTTTCAACAGATGAGTTGACTTCACATTGTATTTTATTGAAATATGCTGTCCAATACGGTAGCCACTAGTTGCGTGTGGCTATTTAAATTTAAATCTAGGTTAATTAAAATTAAATAAAATAGGAGAGTGACATCAGTGAAAACTGGGGCATAAGAACTTCCAGAAATTGTCCCCTCCATGACAGAAATGAGAACACCGGCAAAAATTGTCAGAATCAATTTTTTCAGAACCCTGGAAATTAACTGAAGGTTTGCAACAACTTTAGAAGTGTTTTACCCAGAAAAGTGGCTAAATCTCCATAAGAGCAGTGAACTTTATGATGTCCAAGTTTGCCCTATTTCTGTACCTGTCCCAACCCAGGCTCCATGGCCGTGTTGAAAGCGCATGGCCTGTAATTACAGTGAAAACAAGCAGCCCGGCATCTCCGGGGTGGGGGATGGGGTTGGAGCTCCTTCAAAGCCCATTTCCAGACAACTGCCAATATCTGACCTGTCTTCTGGTTCCCTGGAAGATCTCATTCTGAAGGCTATCCTTGTTTGACCTTACTTGGAGATTTCTAAATGGAAACAGACTCTTCTCCGGGGGTGTTTGTAAAAAGAAAATTAGAGGCTATTGTACACCTCAGCTGCCTGATGCCCTGGATAACAGTTGGGGCAAATAAAAGCCTGATCAAACAGCTGAAAGGGAAATCTGGGGAAGGAGATATTCATGGGGGCTTTGAAAAGCTCCGTAATATTCCTGGGATGCAGGAGGCCATGTTCACATCCAGGGCTGTGCTCATGCTCAGAAAAGAACTGAATAAACTCTCACCTTTTAAAGGAAACCATGAGAATATTTCGCTAAATAGACAAAACCAACAAAGAGATAGAAATTATAAAGAGGGACCAAATAGAAATTCTGGAGTTGAATAGTAAAATAACTTGAAATAAAACATTCACTAGAAAGTTTCAACAGAATATTTGAGAACTCAGAAGGAAGAATTAGTGAACTTAAAGATAGTTATTATCCAGTCTGAAAAGCAGAAAGAAAAAAGAACGAATAAAAATGAACAGAGCCTAAGAGACCTGTGGACATCATCAAGTGTCTCAATACAAGCACAATACAGGTCATAGAATGGAGAGAGAGAGAGAGAGAGAGAGAGAGAGAGAGAGAGAGAGAGAGAGAGAGAGAGAGAGAGAGAGAGAGAGAACAGAGAAATAGTTGAGAAATGATGGCCAAAACTTCCCAGATTTGATGAAAAACATTAATTTAACACCCAAGAAGCTCTATGAACTCTCAGTAAGATAAAGTCAAAGAGAACCACACCTAGACACACCTCAGTAAAACTGTTGAAAGCCAAAGACAACAGAGAATCTTGAAAGCAGTAAGAGAGAAATCACTCTTCATATACAAGAAATGCTTAATGGGATTAGAGGTGATTTTCATCAGAAACCCTGAGGGCCAGAAAAGAGAGGGATGGGCTAAAAGGAAAACACTGCTAACCAAGAATTTTATATCCAGCAAAACTATGTCAAAAATGAAGAAGAAATTAAGACATTTCCTTATAAACAAAAACGGAGAGAATCTGTCACTAGCAGATATGCCCTACAGAAGATAAAAGGAAGTCCTTCAGGCTGAAATGAAAGAACGTTAGCTAATAACTTGACTCCATTTGAAGAAATAAAGAGCAGGGGGCTTGATAAAGGTAGCTGCGTAGGTAAATATAAAAGACAAAATAAATGTGCTTTTCTTTGTACCTCCTTTTTTCCCCCCCATCTGATTTAAAGGACAACTGCATAAAGCAATATTAATAAGTGTTGACTGGCATGCAGTGTGTTATATAAAGTTCTAATTTGCATGACAATGATAGCGCAAAGGATCGGGGAGGGACGGAGCCACATAGGAACAAAGCTTTGGTGTGCTATTGAAATGGAGCTGGTATTAATCTAAGCCAGATTGTTATAAATTCAAATGTTGCAACCTCTGGGGTAACCTCTAAGAAAATAATTTTTAAAAAAGTAAAAGAAATGTCAAAGGAATTAAAATGGCCCCATCCCTATCTGCACAAAGCAGCTCTACCAGAATTTTCCCAAATGACCACCTTTTCTTCATGTCCTTCTTACTTTATGGAACAAGAAGCTTCTGCAGAATCGGCCCCGAATTGTGGATGGTTTATGTCTTTTCCAAGCCATAGTCATTAATTATCTAACCAAGCAAATACATTCACATATTCACTTAAATAAGTGAGTTTAGAAGTAAAATGGACATACAAATTTTAACTAAATACATATTATGCATATTTAATATTTTATTTTAAAAAAGGTCAAAATTCCCCTTACTCCCATTCTTATTTTCTGATGTTTCTCTCCAAAGGGAAACCACTGCCAACAATTTCTTGTGGATACTTCCAGAGAATTTTCATTCACGTATGACCTCCTAAGGTATTCTGCTTAAAAACTATTTGCATAAATGAGATCATTTTATACGCTAGTCTGCATCTTGCTTCTTTCAGGGAATAGTATAATATTTCCTTATTTTTTGATATTTGCTCATAGAGATTGACCTTGTTTTGATTCTTTTTAACCTTTGTGTACATGTTCTATTATATGGGTGAATCCTAATTTGCTATGTGCCTTAATGTACACATAGATTGCTTTCTGTTTTCAAAAAAATTTTTAAATTGACAAATAAAAAGTTGCATATGTTTACTGTATACAGGTTGTTTTGAAATATGTATACATTGTAAAATGGCTAAATTGAGCTAATTAACATATGCATAACCTCATATACTTATCATTTTTGTGGTGAGAACACTTAAAATCTATTCTTTTATGTTTTCTGTTATTACAAATCATGCTGCAGTGACCGTCACTATACACATAGATTGGCATGCTTTTGTGAGAGTATCTGTGGGGTAAATCCCTAGCTGGAAAGTTTATGAGTCAAAGGCTATGTATATTTAGAATTTTTATAACTTTTGCCATATTGATCTCCCAAGAGAATACTCCAAATTATGTTTCTATTAATAATATAAGAGAGTATCTATTTTTTTTACCCTCACTAATACTTGCTATTGTTAAGCTTTTAAATTTTTGTTAGTGGATAGATAACACTATTTCACTGAACTTGCATATATTTATTTTTGAATGAAGTTGAGCATATTTCCAAACATTTTGGCCATCTGTATTTTTGTTTCTGTGAACTGCCTATTGAGCCTTTTACAAGCATTTTTAATGAGCCGGTTACTTTTTTCTTATTTATTTATTTATTTCAGACAGAGTCTTGCTCTGTCACCCAGGCTAGAGTGCCGTGGCGTCAGCCTAGCTCACAGCAACCTCAAACTTCTGGGGTCAAGCAATCCTTCTGCCTCAGCCTCCTGTATAGCTGGGACTACAGGCATGCGCCACCATGCCCGGCTAATTTTATATATATATATATATATATATATATATATATATATATATATATATATATATATATATATATATATATATGTTTAGTTGTCCAGCTAATTTCTTTCTATTTTTAGTAGAGACAGGGGTCTCACTCTTGCTCAGGCTGGTCTCAAACTCCTGACCTTGAGTGATCCTCTGTCCTCAGTCTCCCAGAGGGCTGAGATTACAGGCGTGAGCCACCGGGCTCGGCCCCTTTTTCTTATTTAGTTTTAAGAGAAGAGCCGGACATTTTGGGATCCGAGTTACATTATTCAATTTTGGGGGAAATTCTTGATCTCTGTTGAGTTCCCTTCCTTCATGTGCGGCATGGGTGGGGATCGTCCTGCCTCCCGGGGTGTGTGTGGGAAAAGCCTGGCGCGTGCTTGGTGCTCAGTGAACATTGTTCGCCCTCAGTTTGGGGAGCAGGGCCGGCTGCGTGCGGGGTTCTGCTCCGAGCCCCGCCTTCCTCTTCCGCCGTCGCCCGGGGCAAGGTCCCGCTGTAGGGGCTCATGTGATTAGTCAGGGCGCCCAGGTAATGTCCCTAGCTACAGTCAACTGTGCCGTGGAACAGAACCCAGCCGTGGTGTGACACTGCAGCCACTCACAGGTGCTGGGATCAGGCACGGCCGCCTGTGACAGGGACGCGCTTTGTAGAGTTCTGACTACCCTGGCAGATGACGTTTTCTTTTTCCTTTCTTTTCTCAGATGCAGGCTTGTGTGGAGCTCTGCTAGACAGGACAGGCGAAAGCAGACTGCTGGGGTGCAGGGGGAGGGCAGCTCGGGGCTCCACTCTAGGCATGCCCGCAACACCTGGGATCTTCATTTTGAACGTTACAGGGTTCAGGCATCGAGGGCTACTTCTTGCAATAGTGCGCCACGCTGCACGAGGCGAAGCATCAAACCGTTGGGGCACCTTCCTTAAACGGTTTGTCAGAGTAGCTTTTGCTAAAGCAGGGTCCTGAGTGACGAAGCCACAGGTTTTGATAAAGCAAGAGGAAGCAGCAGCAGATCCTTAAGCAGCTGACGGGCTGCAGCGGAAAATCCTGAGACGTCGTGGGGCTGCCCGCGACTACGCGAAACCGTCCCCATTGCAGAGGCCGAAACAACGGGAGAAGCACAGCCAGCAGCGGTGCTTAACTGCACTCGGAGGGGACGTGCTCGGGACACTCCAGCCACTGCTATCACCACTCCCATCTGTGCCGCTCACGACCGGACGCCAGAGCTGCGCAGCGGAGGGGCCGCCTCCACCCCCGCACCTGCCGGGAGCCCAGGCCTTGCCCGCCGCCCCGTCCAGCGGTTCTGGTTTTGCGCGTTTCACCCGCTTGGCGGAAGCAGGTCACACGCCCGCCGCGGAGGACGGGCAGAGGCCTGTGCGGTCTCCACCTCCGCGAGACAGGAGGGGGGCCAGGAGCTGCGCGGGGTGGCCCGGGACGAGCCGACCCCAGGACCTGCCGTGACAGCAGAGGCAAACTTCTCTTCACGCTTTGATCAATTAAAAACTGTGACTGCTGCTGGCACCCTGCAGGGCAGTGCCTTCAGATTATTTTTAAAAATCGCGATTCCCCAGCTGGAAGTACATTTAGCATCGTGACGCGGTACACGTGCCCACGTCCCAAACCCCGTGTAAATAGTGCTGAGCTCCAAGTTTTACGAAACATGCTTGCGCAGTGCACTGTGCACTCCAACATAGACGCGATTGGATTTAAGTTTTAAAAAGCTGATCATAAGTTCACAACCCACTAACGGGTGAGAGTAGTGAGGTGAAGAATGATTTTCTAGGGCTTGTTCAGACTTTGTGCAAGTCCCTCTGTGCGTATCTGCAGAATTCCAACAGAATGGGCCCCTATGTGTTCCTGGTACCCCCTGGTTCCTTGGCGGTTATTATAAAGCAACAGTTCAGATCCACTAAACTTCTAGACTGTTCTGCCTTGTGATGACTTGATCTGTCAGTGGAATAGTATAGTGACTGAACAGATTTCAGAGAGAGAAGAGCATTTACTCTTCCTGCTTTCCAAGACACTCTTTAAGCACACACTTGGCATCATTTACCCCTTCTTTCTCTTCCCTCTTGAGGAGGTGGAGAGAGAATTCTGGATTGACAAATTTGAAAAGAACGACTGAGCTCAGCTCTACTCTTCTTTTGCACAAGCTGCTTGCAGGGAGCTCTCCCCCGTCTCCCTCCCGTGCCCCACCCCAGTCTGCCTCCCGGGCAGCCGTGCCTGGCTCTGGGGTCCTTGGGGGCCCATGTGCTCTGAAGCTCAGCTCTCGTCTCCCCTCTAGCTCTTATCGCTAATGAGGTGATCTTTGGTTTCCCACTTCTCACTTCTTATTTTAATTCCCGGTTTATTCAGGGGAAGAGAGGTGCTCATTTATTAGAACTCCCTCAGCGACAGCACTGGTCTCATCTAACTGGCAGGTAGAATGAGGCAGAGGGTCCCAGATTTCACAGTGCATCAGGGAAAACCAAACACCAGAGTCCAGGCCCCCTGGCGCCCACCCCCAGTACATCTCTTGAACTCTTTGGTGGCTCCAGGGACTCCACCAACACCAAGCAATAGCAATGTCCTTGCGGCAACCCTCAGGGACAAATGCCGTCACTCACACTCAGGCCGGCCACATTCACTCTGAGGTTTCTACCTGGTACCGAGGCTGTGGTAGATGAGAGTGGAGAACGATGATAAAAGCCCATGCTCAGTCCTGGCTTACCAAGGGTCCTAGAGCCACTCTAAAGCCATTGAGAGGTGGTCACCTTCTGCCAGACTGTAAGTGACAGGAAGGCAGGGACTTGTCTGTCCAAAATGCTTGGCACAATACCTGGTAGATGGCAAGACTTCAATCAATAGTGGCAGAATCAAATCGGATCAAATCATCTCATTAGACCATTAGGATACTTGTTCTATTATATAATCACTTCTAAGAAGGTTCTAGCATGGCTTCGGGCATTTACCATTGTTACTTACAATCCTGAAACCATCCTATGGTGACTCGCCTTTTCTGGATGTGAGCACTGAGGATGAGAAGCTTAGCTGACTCATGCCAGGTCGTGCAGCTGCTAAGCTGCGGAGCTGGGACTCAGATCCAGGTCCGTCTGACTCCAAACCCTGAAGGTTTCTCTGTATAACATTTGAATGCTGCTGCCTCACGCGTTGCGCCAGCCCACGAGAGAAACCACCAGGAGCTCCTAGCTCTCAGTTTGCTTCTCCAGGTGTCAGGCAAGGGTGGCCCTGACTCTGTGGGCTCGGACTGGCACAGCCATCGGAATGCAGACCCTTCACATCTGTACTGACGGATCCCGAAGCTTCCTAACAGACTGCGTGTCAGTGCAGCGCCTTTGCAAACACTGGGCTGTGAGTGCCTAAAGGCACTTCGGTGCATGACTGTTATAAAAAGGAGTATATCCCAGGTTCGGATTAAGTAGATGTTTTGGAAAGGAAAAAAATAAGGGGCATTCCTTAGGGTTCTTCTGGGGGTCATTTTGAGAAAATCTCACATACTCTTTTTTTTGTGGCCCCTTTGTAGTATATTTAGTAATACACCCACCGCCCCCACGGGACGGCAAGCTGATTGCAATGAGAATGCTTGACGCTGCCTTTCTGTTGGGTGGTCCGAGTGTTTATCATAGAGTCTGTGCAGTAGTTGGGTAATTGTTTGTTGGAGAAATTGCCAAGGATGTTCTCAAACAGAAGCCTTCCCCCCACCGGACAGTTAGTCGAGTGTTAAGGACTCAAAGGTGGCCTCCTCTTCAGCCTGAGATGAGCCTGACCCTAGACTCCTCACTCAGAGCCACCTAGGTCTGTCCTCGTCTACTCAGGACAAGAATACCAGAGGTGCTTTATAATGGTGTGCAGAATTTAAAGACAAACTGGATGCAGGTGGCCAAATTAAAAGCACTAAATTGGCTACAGAATCCAGCTCTATTTAGGTTCACATAAATAAGTAGTGGTTCTCATACCTTAGGGTGTATGAAGTCCTGGGGGGGCTTGTTAAAATAGAGATTCCTGACTCCTACTCCCAGAGGGGTTCTGATTCAGTTGGCGCTAGCTCCAGAAGTTTTAATTTTTATTAAGTATCTCAGGTATAAACAAGACTTCCACCTGTCTGGCCAACAGAGCTTGTCAGAAGAGTCAGAGCTGGGTACACACAGGGGATGAACTTTCTGAGCTTTGGGTTTTGTGAATCAGGTACCTCATAACTCCATTTTAAGGAAAAAATGGAAAAATAACTTGGAAGCACCAAAGGAGGAAAGGGGTTAATACCGTGATATTGTGTGGCCGATGAAAATGACACATGTACACATACAATATGGAAATAAGGAAAATGTGGATTCAAGATGGTGACAAAGATGTGAGCAGATAATGAAAAGGTCACAGCAGAAATGACACGACTGCCCTTGATATTGTTTAACTTTATCTGCTCAGCTACTTTGTACAAGTCTTCACCACAGGCTCAGTTTTAAAATCATAACATATTTTTCATTTTGTACTAACAATGGGCTCTGTACTAAGTACAAAGAAGATGGAATTCCTAGCGGCAAGAAGCCGATGGCCCTGTGGTGACAGACATGGAGAGAGATCTGGAGGTGGTGTGGAAATGCTGCAGGGCTTTGGCCTGAAGGTTTGCATTTAAGTTCCCACCTTAGCACCAAAGTGGACACACCGGCAGATATCTCAGCCACCGATAGTGCCAGTTTTCACTTCAAATGAGAATAATAATGACAAAAACTACCATGCAGGAGTTGTGATAATGGCTACATGAGGCTATTAAAAAAATTTAAGTACTGTATATACTATAAAATGCTATACAAATGTAATGTATTTTTGGTTCTGCAAAACAAAATAATTTCAACATTAAGAACTATTTCTCCTGAGACGTTTTCCTCACCTATGAATTTGGAAACCCCTCTTTGGCCTGACTGATAGTGAGTTCTCGTAGTCAAGCATTTCCGGGGCTCGTGTGTGTCCGACACGTTTCCTCAGAGAGAGGACGCGACGTCCTCAGGAAGGTTGCGCAGGATGTGCACTGTGGTCTTGGCGCACAGTGCTCACCAGGGCTGGGTCCACTGGCCTTGACGCTCAGTGAGCCCACTTTTTTCTTTGGTGTGTAAAAGCCCATGGGTATGGGATGGACGCAGTCACGTGGAGTCTTGCTTTCCTCCTCCCCAACGCCTGTGCACAGACCGTGCGGCCAGTCCTGGGTGTGGCTCTATGGAGTCAGGGTGGCCTGGGACAGAGAGCAGGACGCCATTCTCTTTCGTGCCTCTCCTTCCCCTCATGCTGGCCAGCACTTCACAGGCCTGGGGAGGGTTCGGCCAGGCCACCCCTCAGGGGCCCCATCAAGCCACCGTCCTGGCCAGGTGTGCTGGCCCCATTTTGGGGGAAAGACCCTGAGAAGGCTGGAGAAGGGATTGAGCACCCTCCCTCCCATGGAAGGCAGCAGCTGGTGCCCTCCTGGAAACAGAGGAATTAACCAGATGCTTCCAGAAAAGCCAAGAAGTCCTAGTGAATTACATGGTCATTTCCACACTGTTTATCAAAGATTCTCTGCTCCAATGTAAAGTTCCCAAATATGGTATTTCATGAGGCTGGCTGGGATGTGGCCGAGTGCCTGAGACATATAAATATTTACTAAATAAGCAAACGCAATTGGAAGTGTGTCTCTGCCCCAGTATCCACGCAGTGGTCACTGGCATTGATTCTCAAAGTGAGGCCATTTTATGGATCACTCCCAGCAGGGGTTAAGAAAACACACCAATGTCCAGATCTTTTAAGGCCCACAAAACACAAGGGGACAGTCCACATCTTTCAAGGGAAGGTGACATTTTACATGCAGACATGCAGGAACCCCATTCAGTGCTGAGTAGAGGAGAATGTGGAGGCGTCAGCTGCAGCCAGACTTGGGTTCAAGTCTCAGCTTTGGCCTCCCCTGTGACTGTGCAAATAACTCCTCCCATCTGAATTTCAGTCGCCTTATCTACATATGAAGGACAGCTGTCCACATCTCATGGGGTTGTTGTGAAGATTAGGTGAGATAATGTGTATAAAGTGTCTGGCCAATATTATGCACTCATTAAATATTAGTTTTCCTTTCCCTTGAATTATTATATTTTTTAAAAACCTTGGGGTTTTACCAAATTTCATCATTCCTTCCCCAGGATGTTCCTCTGCAGTCCTGATGTATATATGCAGTGAAATTGAATCCACATGTTCCTCATTTGTGTATACTAAAAACATCAAAATGTTGTTAGAAGAACTTGTTTGATGTTCAGAAATATTAAAGTGGCAGCACTGAGTGTCGGGCATGCCCCAAAGATGTTCCATCCTGTCAGGTTTCAAAGAAGCATTCAGTCACTGCTTTTGTGTCCTGTCCACTTAGACAGGTCTTGGCAGTTCTCACTGGCCTATAAGATAGCAAGGCCTGGCACGCGATTGCACTTTTCGCTATAAAATGCTTTCACGAATAGTTTCTCATTTAGTCATCAAAACAACCGTGTGTGTGTGTGTGTGTGTGTGTGTGTGTGTGACTATTGCATCAGTACCAAACTTTACAGATGGGTAAATTGACTCTCAGAGGGATCTAGCAACTTGTCTAAAGGCAAAAGCTGGTGATTGGTAAGTTTCGGATATTTTAAAATCTAGAGCATGCCACAGTCACATGGGGCCTGGAGATTAGATGCTGTTCAAGGTGATCCGTCTCTCCCTGTGCCTTATTTTTCTTGATTTTCTGTGGGAATCCCACAGAGGTTTTAGCATTTAGGCAGATCTTGCAGTTTCAGTGACCAGAGTTACTGAGGGCTGGGCTCAGTGAAAATTTTGCAGGCAGAGTGATTAAAAAAATTCTGGCAAGAATCATGGAACTGAGGGGGTCAAAGTGGGTCTTCAGAGGTGGATTCATTCCTGGCAGTTTCAGGATTTCATCTGGCAAGTTTTATTGCAGTCCTGCTAAGCACCAGGCTCCATGGAGGGTGCTGGTCCAGTGTCCGCCATATTGGACACAGCCCTTGCCATCAGGGATTTAGGGTCACTCTTTCCTCCAGTCCTCTAAATCACAGTGAAGGAATGGGGCAAAAGGAGGGAAATTACTTCACTCCAGCCTGGATGTCTGGTTAGCTGGTAGGAAATTCATACTTTTCTGATTTCCACTAAGTTTCATTTCATTCCCAACACGGCCACTCCATTTAGAAGGCAGAAGACACCTAACACGACTCTTCCCTCTACGTAGGAGTGAAAGAAGAACAAATGCTCCTCTTCCCAGATAGCTGTCCCAAAGCTCTGGACTTTTCTTCCTGTGGCTGTGATGTGGCTCATGGTGTCTACTCGGTGGTCACTGGTGTGTGGGGGAGACCAGAACCTTCTCCATGGACCTCACCACGGGGAGCGAGGTCTGAGTTGTTGCCCGTGCTGCCCCCGTTAGAGGATGGGTGCTGCGAAGGGTCTCAGGGCACACTCCCCCACCTCCTCGTTACACGTGGGAATATCTAGGACCCTAATCCCCACTGCTCCTGTCTCTGGGTGGGGCCACTGCCTTGCAGGCGATGAAGGCCAGTTCCAGGAAGAGTTTAGATGCTTTTAAGTTGTGCCTTGTAAACCCAGGAAACAGAGGGAAATAACCAAAAGAGAAAAAAAAAAAAACCCTCACAGATGGGGGACCGGTCCTAAAACATCAGGCCTCGTTCTGCCTAAATCAAGACATCTGGTCACTTTGTTTCAGCAGGACAAAGAGTCTTTTTTCCTAAGCCAGGATTTTATGTCTTTAACCTTTTCCAGAAGAAAAGGGTTCCCATTATGTCTGCATCTTATCACATAACTGTATATCATAAAGATGCCGTTATCGCCTCTTCCTTCTGATTAACTGGCCCTGAGTGATTCTAGCCAATGTTATTAGCTGTGCTCTAAAAACAATGACACTAGTATCACCCAGCCATCAACAGAGGTCAGATTCATAGGCACTGGTGAGTAATCCACAAGAATCTTTGCAAGCTCTTCATAATAAACAATGACGAGAACGGTTCTTTGTCCAAACCATGCTCAGAGAGCCTTTTTGTGGAGCTATGCTCTGGCACCTGCAACCGGAGTCCAAAAGCCTCCAGCAAACTCAATTCCAGTATGTTGGCTTGGCTTCCTGAGTCAAAACAACAGAAGGAAAAAGAGATGTAGCACCTGGTGTCTGAAGTGGCCAAGTAGCAAACAGGTGTTACCCCTTCAAAGTTAAGCACCCTTTGGAAAGTAGCTTGACTATGCAAATAGGCATTGGCTCTAAATCTTAAATGTGGAAATGGAAGAGGCATGGATATATGAGAACAGCATGCAAGGGTTATCGTGATAGGAATGATGACAATGATGATAATGATGTGATGACAATGCCAGTCACTGTCACTTCAGGGTAAGTGTCATGAGAATGGAAGTGCAGGATGCTTGGGGAGTGTGGACTGGGCTAACAGTTTTCACACCTGGCCCCCACTATCCTCACTTGGCCTGGGCATGCCCTGCCCTGGGAAGTCTGATTGAATTGTTCTAGGTGAGGATGGTGCCCGAGCCGGAGATTTTCCTGTGCAGCCAGGGTGGAGAATGGCTCCCTTTGATGGCAGTAACCCAGTCTGCAGGGAGCAGGAGGGAATGCATGAGCCAGTGGCTTTTCAGCTCCTTGAAGAATGAGTGAGGTAAAAGGAGAGAAGACCCTCTAGGAAAGGGAAGGGAGCAGGGATGTGAGGCCTGGAGGTGCGGTGGGGAAGCGGGTGCCCTGGGGCACTGTGGGAGCGGGCAGGTGAGTAGGGAAGTGGGGATTGGGTGGGGGAGAGGCGGAGAGGCTCTGTGAGTCTGCATGTGTCCCAGGAAGCTTTGGTGGCACTTGGGGTAGATGGAGTCAGATACATATTTAAATAAATTGAAAGGCCACTCTGGCTGCAAGCTGGAGAATGGCTTGGAGAGCAGCAGGACTGGAGGTGGGAGGCTGGGGAGGAGGCGGCCGTCTAAGCCCATGACAGGTGATGGCAGCCCGAGCAGAGCTCCATTGCCCTGGGTCGCCATGGCGGTGGCAGCAGCACGGATCCTCAGCCTGAGCCCCCTCCTGCGGGAGGTGGCGTCCTCTGCTCTCCTGCTGCCCTGCCTGCTGTGGGATTGCAGGTGACGGAACTCCCATCCGGATCACCACTGCTCAGGGCACACACCTGCTGTTCTCGCAAAATCCCTTTGGTTTGGAAGAGACTACGGCGATGCTGCCTTAGTGAAAGTTCGCCAGGAGCTGAGTGATCTGAGTCAAAGGTAAACCATGCTGGGGCAGAGGCACGAGGGAGGCCGGGCACGACACCCAGGAGGAAGCAGGCTTCAGGAACTACGCAGGCTAGGGCCACACAATAGTGACACCGTCCACTCGCAACGTGCTTATTTTATGTGCCCAAAGAAGGTTTGTAGGCACAAGACTTGCTTCCACAGCGCGGCTGCGGCAACTACCCAGGGCCCGTGGTAGTGGCCCAGTCCCCATCCCATGGACGCTCAGTGCACGTGCGTCCCCTCCGCAGAGATGTGCTAGCACAGCTGGGGCCAGCTCAAACCTGCCTCAGCTCCTCGGGCCCACAGACACGACAGAGGCTGGAAATACTGGTTTGGCAATTGCAAAATTTGTTAATTTCATCATGAGCAAATGGCACTTCGGGTGATCTTTGCTTTTTTTCTTTCCTGTATTATTTGAATGCATGTGTTATCTTTATAATCACATGAAAAACAAAGCTATGTTTTAAGAGAACTTTGGAGGACATCATCTAAAGGGATACGTGAGTAGTTTTCAACATATTGAAAGCCCACCTAGATGGTACCTACATGGCTGAGCCTGAGAACCGCCAACGTGCAGCTTTGCAGGAGCGTGGCGGCCACGGCAGCTCACCCCGCGTGCAGAAAGCCTAGAGAACTGCGGCGAGCTGAGTTCTGCTGGGAGTGAAAGTAAAATTTAAATGGAAGAAAAATCAAGTTTTTGAGGAACTTGCCCAAAGGGACCACAGAAGGACTTTCCTAAAGGAATGGAGGGAAGCCTAGAACGGAGGTCTCGGGGAGGCAGTTGACCCCACACGCCCTTGAGTCCTGTGTTTGCAGCGTGGGCTGCAGTCCTGCCTCAGTGCAATGCAGCGAGTACAAGGAAACTTCCAGAGAAACATTTAGGCATCTAAAATAGATGGCTCAGCCCCTTGGCCCCAAAGCGTTTGCATGACTTCTGAGCCTCTTCTCTTCCGTGTCATTCTGGAGTGCTCCTTGGGCTGGTGCTCACGTCTGGGACAGCGCCTGATACTCAGGGCAGTGCGTGTGCTGACATCATTGTGCCCAGCCTGTGGCTGTCAGCAAACTGCCAGCACGCCACCCTGCAGGGCCAGGCCCACTGACCCGCTGCTGCCTGATGGCACTTTAGTAGAGCAGCTCTCAGTTGTCAACAGGGCCTGTGCGGGGCCCTAAGTGTCTTTCCCTTGTGAGTCAGACCCATTTCTCTTTAGCCATAGAAGTTTACCTCGGTTCTCTCATTCTTTAGGCTGAGTTTTTCCCTTGTTTCCTGTGCGACTTAGGTCCCAATGGGCCCACCCCATCAGCCTGTCCTCACCATGGGACCAAAGATCTGGGATCTCAGGAATAACACCATTCAGGCATCCAGGTGGGATGCCACCAACCCAGAGAGTTATAAGTAGCATCCTACATGCAGAATTCAGAAACTATCTGAAAAACAGAGGATCTACAGCATAGAATTGTTGCGAGGAAAGGATGAGCTAAAGGGCCCAACAACGTCGTGTGTGTGGCAATTGCCTGATGCAGGGTAGATATGAGATCACGCAGCACTCGTTTTGGGTGACAGCATTGGTGGGCTGTGTGGCTGGAGGCTTCTGCGTCTGCCCTCCACCCCCCGCCATCTGCCAGGGCTCACCCCAACATCACGGCCAGTCGACAGACAGACTGCAGAACACTCCAGCTCGCTGGTGCAGTAGGACTGGATGTGGCTTCAACTGAGCTGTTAAGAACTGTGCACATGCTTCGCATTTGTAAGCGTAGGGGAGGAAAGACTTTCCTTCTGCCCTCTGAGGGTTCAATAATTGAACCTATGAAACAAACTGACAGTTTGATCAACAAGAGGAAAGGGATTTGAATTTCTTATGTGCATGGGGATGTCACATGGAGGAACAGTGAACACTCCAAACCCAGTGAGATCCAGACTCTTAGATACCCCTTCACAGGGGACAGGGAAGGGGATGCAGACAATTTAGGGGCAAGTCAATGATTTTTTAAAAAATGAATGGGCCCTCAGAAGAACAGATGAGTCTGTGACAAAGTCTGTCTGGGCAAGACGTCAACCTCTAGCCTCCTCTCCTGTGATCTGAGTTAATCTTTCCTAGTTGATGAGGTTCCTGGGAGGGGATTCATGACATTTGAGCTCCTTTTGGAGGAGCGTCTTTAGGCAGGCAGGGGGCATTCAGAGGAAGCCCCTCCTCACATTCACTGCTCCCCAAGGGCCCTCAGTTTGAAGCCATCAGCATACCAGAGCTGTATATTTTGAGGTGGCATTTCCTGAGCTCCCTTTATAAGTTGTACTGCAAATAGAATATTGGAAAACGTCACTTCCTGTGACTGTGCAAAGAGGCAAACATTAAATTGGTTATTGTTGTCTGTTTAATCATCACATTTACTGTGAGAAATGGCATCGAATGACTTTATGGGAGAAATGTATCTTTTTAGAATAAATATCCAAAGACAGAGACACATGAAGATTCCAAGTGATCACTTTCAGCTGCTCCTTGGACATCGGCCAATTTTGCTTTTTATTTCCTCCTTTTATTGGAAACTGCTACTCCTCCCTTGGTAGAATTCAGAAGCCCAGAGCTAGGGTGGGCAAAACATTGGCGGGGGTGTGGTGAGGCCTGGCCTGGCCTGAGCTGCGCCTGGGATGGGACAGCTCACAGCTTGTGGCTTCCAGGACCGCACAAGGGGGAGGGAAACTGGGGGACAGGGATGGTTCCGTAAGTGCAGTCCCTCCTCTGAGGATGTTCCATCTCCTGTGTTCTGCCACCAGGGCTCCGCTGGGTGCTGAATTAACTGGTCGTTAAGATGAAAGAGGGAGGAGGAAGTTCAGAGCGGGGCTTGCTGTCCTCCTGGAAAATAGCCCTAAGCTGTGGTTTGAAATAAGAGATGCTCTTTAAGGATTAGTTGTATTTTCAAAAACCACATCAGATGGAAAACCCTGAGTCAGAAACACTGGGCTTGGCCTTGAGTTGGACGATGTTGCAATGATGTGAACCAGCAGTGACCTCATAGGTGGTGACCTTGGAAGGGGTCAAGTCTCACCTGAGCTTTCACCTTTTGCCCAGAGAGCAGATACCCTCGTAACTAAGGCTCTGCCCACTCCTGTGTCCACAGATCTCCCAGCTTAGAAGTTGTCACGTGGGCCCATTTGGAAGTTAGAACAAACCTGGGGCCAAAAGCTTACAAACTGGAGTGATTCACAGCCCCTTAAGGACAGCTTAAAATCCTTTCCTAATTCTGGTGGGCTTTTACGAAATACTTTTCTGTTATTTGATTTTGTTTCACAATTTATCGGAAAGATGCATGATTCTGGATGGACAGGCCATTTCTACTAGTCCGATGATCATGTCCAGGTTTCCATGTCGGACCTGGCTGCCCTGGGGAGGTCATTGGCTGTCAGTCTGAGAGGTCAGGACGAGGGATGTCGAGAGGGATGACTCCAGGGAGCTCCGTCCGGTGTAACGCACAGCCCAGAGCTCTGTGGAGAGGCTTGGAACATTTCCTGATGGTATAAATGCAGTGGCCCTGGGGCTGTTCCCGCACCATTCCCAGGGGAGGGTGATTGTCGTGGTTCATTTGGGATGCTATGACAAAAATACCATAGACTGGGTGGCTTGTAAACAACAGAGATGTATTTCTCACAGTTCTGGAGGCTGGGACGTCCAAGATCAAAGTGCTGGCGGATTCCGTGCCTCCGGAGGGCCTGCTCTCCGGTTCAGAGATGGTCATCTTCCTGCTGTGTCCGTCCTGTGGGACGGGCAAGGCAGCTCTCACCTTTTTAAGGGCGTGAATCCCATTCCTGAGGGCTCCACCCTCATGACCCAATCACCCCCCAAAGGCCCCACCCCCTAATCCCATCGCACTGGGGACGAGGTTTCAGCATATGAACGTGGGGGACATACACGGTCTGCAGTAGTGATCAACCGGCTGGCACGCAGTTCAGCCTGTGCAATCTCTGAAACACTTTGCTTGCAGCTCCCGAACTCTGGTTACCTGGAGGAAAATAAAATGACACAACCCCAGAGCTTTCCACAAGGGAGAACTGAGCATGCACTGCTGCCCTGGTCCCCGGGCAGGAAGGAGCAGTCTGTCTCTGCCTGTCTCTGCCTGCCCAGTTCCCCCATCTTGTCCCTCGATGAGTACGGCTCTGCCTGTGGCCGAGAGCAGGGGTGGCAGTGGGGGTGGGGGAGGTAACACTCAGATCTGCGGCACGGCAGGGGGTGGGGGTGGGGGGTTGGAAGGTTGGGGGTGGGGAAGGAGGAAGGAGGGAGACGCAGCCAGAACACAGAACAGGCCGGGCAGCGCTGGTGGGGTGTTTAACCCAGCCCGCTCCTACTCCCTTTCTCTCTCTCTAACTGTGGCAAAATACACAGACCGTAAAGTTAAGCATCTCCACCATTTTTAAGTGGTATAAATTACATGCACATTGTTGTGCAACCAATCTCCAGAACTTCGTTATCTTGCAAAACTGAAACACTCTACTCATTAAGCGAAACTCCCCGTTCCCCTCTCTCCCCAGCCCCAGGTAGCCACTGTGAAAATTGTCAGAATCAAAATGGAGTCGCTAATGTTAAGAAAGCCCTGACAATAGAGCCGAGGAGGGCCATGGAGAGAGGGTTCTCATGCTTGCATGCCTGATAACAAGAACTATCACAAAGACTACAAAACAACAACCTTGCACAAAGGACACTGCAACGTTACTCAGAAAATACTTGTGTGAGGACATCTGCCCAGCAACTGTCCAACCTCAGACTGGTGTCACCTTTGTTACTGGTCTTTGGAGCTAAAGATAAATATTTCAAAACAATTAAGTAATCTTCATTTTTTTCCTTTAAAAACTGTTGTCTTCCTTTACCTTCCTGAATGTGTACACCGTTCACTGTGGCGTGTGCATTCTCACTGCAACGCTCTGTTCCCAGATAAACATCTTTCTCTTAGAGAGCTCTCTCTGTTGTTTAGGTTGATACCCCCTCCTACTTTCAGTCCGTGACTTTGACCACTCTAGGTACCGCACAGAAGTGGAATCATACAGTGTTGTCCTTTTTCATCTGGTTTATTTCACTTAACACGGTATCTTCAGGGTTCATCCGTGTTGTGGCATGTGTCAGACTTTTCTTCCTTTGGGATACTGAATAGTACCGCACTGTGTGGACAGACCCCGCTGTGTGGACAGACCCCACTGTGCGGACAGACCCCACTGTGTGGACAGACCCCACTGTGCAGACAGACCCCACTGTTCGGACAGACCCCATTGTGTGGACAGACCCCATTTGGTTGATCCACTCGTATGTTGCTGGACACCGGGTTGCTACTACCTTTTGGTTATGAATAATCCTGCTGTGAACATGGGTGTGCAACTATCTGTTCGAGTCCCTGCTTCCCATTCTTTCGGGTGTGTACCCACAAACAGCATGGCAGGGTTGGTACTATAATTCTAAGTTTCATTTTGGGGGCAGCTCCGCACTGTTTTGCACAGCAGCTGCCCTATTTTACATTCCCCCCACAGTGAGCACGGGGCCCAGTCTCCACATCCTCTCCAGCACTTGTGTCTACACATTTCCTAGAAGGGCAGGAGCAAGAGAAAGACGTTGCCATCACCCCTGTTATTTAAAATTATGCTGGAAAATATAAAAAGGGAAAGAAGTGGGAAGGTAAAGCAAAATTATCATTATTTATAGATGATATGATTATACACCACAAAACCCAAGGGAATCTATTGAAAGCAAGTGGAATTAGAGTTTAGTAAAAACCTAGTTATTAATATAAGTTGGTATCTAAAAATGTCACTAACGCTAAGAGGTCTTGGTTTATGGTTCAGCATAGGCCGTTTTCCTTCATTCATTTGGCTAATGCTCTAGAATTCCACCACTGAAGGTGAGTTAATGTTGGCTTTAGATTTTTTTTTTTTTTTTTGAGACAGAATCTCACTCTGTTGCCCAGGCTAGAGTGCTGTGGTGTCAGCCTAGCTCACAGCAACCTCAAACTCCTGGGCTCAAGCCATCCTACTGCCTTCGACATCCAAGTAGCTGGGACTACAGGCATGTGCCACCATGCCCGGCTAATTTTTTCTATATATTTTTAGTTGTCCAGCTAATTTCTTTCTATTTTTAGTAGAGATGGGGTCTCGCTCTTGCTTAGGCTGGTCTCGATCTCCTGACCTTGAGCGATCCTCCCGCCTCGGCCTCCCAGAGTGCTAGGATTACAGGCATGAGCCACTGCGCCCCGCCATGTTGGCTTTAGATTTGAGGGACATATTTTATCCTGTCAAAGATGTACCATCTGCTCCCGTTTTACTTAGGATTTGGTTAAAGTCAAGAAAGAATGAAGGGTTAATGCTCGTAAATGCCTCTTTAGCATCTACAGGTGTTGTTTTCTCCTTGACTCCGTAGTGTAGTGAATTATGTCGGTGGGTTCCCTAAAACCAGGCTGTCCTTGTGTCTTGGCCTTTTTGTCCCAGGCGGCTCCTGCGACAGGCGTGGTGCTGTGGGGCAGGGCCTGGCTGGGTCCGGAGGCTCGCTGGGAACCGGGCTGGCCGTAGTTGCAGGATGGCTTATTGTTTCTGAATTATACAAACGAAGAATGAGATTCAATTAGAGGCAGCATAATATAAACCGAGATCAATTTATATTTAGCAAGGCAGAGACATGTGGGAAAAAATGAAACTTCCTTCATTTCAGAGCTGGAGAGCTGGCTTTGAAGTGCCGGAGCTGGGTTCTTTGGACGCTGTCTTCGCCTCCCCCGCACTCGCCCCCAGATGTTCCCCCTGCGATGGTTCAGCTCCTCGGGAAAGCAGCGGCTCGGTGGAGAGCCGGCTCTAGCATTTGCGTGGCGGAGCCCCCTGCCTCTGGGGGAGCCGCGGGAGGACGGAGGCGTGTCGCCTGCTTCCCTGTTACCTGGTGGGTGGACGGCACCTCAGACTCTGCAGGGCAGTGTGATTTAAAATAACATGGATTTTAAAAAATGGTGCAGATGTTAGAAACATTGAATCTATGTCTCCAAACCCCATCTGAGAGTGCTTTCCAGGGAAACATGAGCCTCTGTGCTCCAGGTCTGCATGGGTCGCCCTTGGGCAGGCCAGCGAGATGGAGCAGATTTCATGGATGTTTCTTAGTCGAGAAGAGTAAGTGAATGTGGATCCCACAGCAGTGGCAGCAGAGGCCACCCTTGTACACTTGCCTGCCACAGACGCGGAGCCAGGTTCATGGTCTTTAATCCCTGCGTCGTGCTCTCCTGGGGAGGCGGGTGCTGTCGCCTGGCCAGGGCTGCAGCTGTGCTGCCCACGGCTGGGCCGGGCAGGGGCGCTGGGCCTCTGCCCTTAACCAGAAGGGACAGATAGGAAGACTTGCTTGCTTCCTCCTCTTCCAGACCTACGTCTTTGGGGTTGTCCATAACCTCTTCTGCTTTGCTTGGGCCTGTCCCATTTTAGGGAGCTGTCTGTTCCACTCGGGTGAAGAAAAGTCGAGTTGTTCATGCTTCCAGAGTAAGAAGGAAGTAAGTGCTAAACCTGGTAACAGGTGTGTCTCCTTTGAACCGCAGCCTGGAGGACAGGGATCCAGGCCCAAGGAAATGTCCCCAAACGGCCTCTGCAGAAGCCAAATATAAAGCCCCCCTCCAGGTAAAAGGAAAGTTTTTGAGGAGCAGAAACCAAGTCTTCCTGGAAGATAATTTGGACATGGGGGCTCTGTGTTTCTCTGATCCGTTTGCTAAAAGAACAAGAAACTTGTTTAAATGTGTGTTGATTTTCCTATTAATTATGCTTTTCTAAACCCTAAGTCATCATAACTGGCCCCCCTCCACCCCCTGTCCCCTTGCCGTCCCCTCAGAGAGCTCGCAGATCGGGGCTGAGCTGCTTGATCAGGGCCCAGCCTTGCACAGGGGCACACGGGGTCTTCTGCAATCCTGGTGTTTCAGGAAGATTAGGAAAAATGAGTAATTTTCTTTAAAAACTTCGTTCTAAGGATTGTTTTCTTCTCCAGACCTCTGGAAAAAATTCAGTGATACTGTGAGAAGGAAAAAGGATGAATAAAACTCTTCCTACCCTTTCCTGTATTTTTGTATCCAGGAGCCAGTGGAAAACACTGACCCGCAGCAGCTTGGCCTGCTCTTGCCTGTGTACAGAAAGCATGTCCAGGCCGATTAAATTATCTAATTAAAATAATGACCACAAAGAGACTGTTTATTTTGCCCAAGGAGGGTCAGCTCAGGGGGCCCCTCTCTGTCCTCTGAACCCCCATGACACAGAAACCCCAGGACAACCCGGCTCCCAGTAACCTGCTCCCCGAGATGTCAGGGTGGGGCCCAGACTCACCAACGGGGACAGCTGGGACAAAAGGTCATTCTTTAGAACTCTTTAGACACTGCCTCGTCAGTGTCTATTCACTATAGCATCTTGAAATAGGAAAGATTCAAATGGTTATTTTCAGTCTTGACAAATGCTTGACTGTCGAGCTGACTGTAGTCTTGACTGGGTGCTTTTGCGTCACGAAGATGAAATCTACATCCACAGAGCACACTGACTAGTAACAAGTGAAAAAGACATTAGTAGAAAATTGTTGTTGTTGTTGTTTACACAACACTAGATAACTTTTTGGACTAACGTGCCCACACGGCTTGGAGAGTGTGGCTGTTCCTCGGACCCCCAGGCTATACCACTGAGGACACAGGGTGTTAATGACCAATGACCGGCTCATTATAGCCAAGCTAGATCAGGTTTCTTTGGCCTGGGGTGAGATTTGGGGCACAGAGTGTAAATGCACCAGGCATGATTTAATTTAAATGTGGCCATGTGGGAATGCTCCAAGTCTGTCTTGGGCTGTAAGCCTAGCGTGGGGTGTGAAAACATTTCTGTGGGCGCTGGAAACTTGCCGTTGGTCTTGCAGTTATTCAGTAAGGTGTTCCCTTTTCGGGGTGTTGGTTCAATGTCCCATAAGCCCTTAGAGTGGAGGGCTTCGAAAGGCGGGGTGCTGAGGCTCATTCTTATTTTCTCCTACTGTCTAGGAGATGCAGGCTGAATGAGCACACTTCAGAGCGGGGACAGTGGTTCTTGCAAGCGAAGGGGAAGGGCTGCAGCAGCAGGTGAGGAATAAAAACTGGCTCCCGTGCTGTGCTGGTGAGCCTCCCTGTCTCCCTCCCTCCTCCCTCCCTGCTTCCTTCCTTCTTCCCTCCTCCCTCCCTGCTTCCTTCCTTCCTCCCTCCTCCCTCCCTGCTTCCTTCCTTCCTTCCTCCCTCCTCCCTCCCTGCTTCCTTCCTTCCTCCCTCCTCCCTCCCTGCTTCCTTCCTCCCTTCCCTCCTCCCTCCCTGCTTCCTTCCTCCCTTCCTTCCCTCCTTCCTAACTTGTGTTCCTTCTTTCCTTTTGTCTCCCTCCTCCTTCCTTCAAAATTTAGTGAGTATCTACTATGAGCTACCAATGACAGATTTTTTGACATTCAATAATATTAATATTAATATTTTTATGAAATTTCTTAAAGCTCTGTGTGTGGCCACCTTACTCTGGGATACGGAAGAGAAGAGGAGAGCAAAATGTTTAGGAAACATTATTATGGTTATCTTTTGATTTTGGGCGCTGTTTGTTCATTCTGTTGGGTAGATCTAGATTTCCATGTGGTGTAATTTTCCTTCTGCCTAAAGAATTTCCTCTACTATTTCTTATAGTGCAGGTCTGCTGGAGATGAATTCTTCCTGCTTTTATGTCTGAAAAATCTTTATTTTGCCTTAATTTTGGGAAGTTTTTTTTTTCCTGAATATAGATTTCCAGGTCAACAGTTTTTTTTTTCAGTACTTTAAAGATTGTGAACCATTTCTTGTTTATCCTTCCAGAAATTTTCATTGCATTTGAAAGCATAGACTTGAATCTCTATACTTTTATGTCAAACAAAAATGGGCTGATTCCAGCACCTATCCTGTCTTTTGCTTCATAAGGCTCTTCTGGGAGCCCCGCATGTCAGCGCCCATGGAGCTGTGCTTGCCTTTTTCACGGCTTCACGTGTGCATGGACTTCCATGTTTCATGCAACTAATGCAATACGGGGGGGGGGGGGAGGTTTAAATTTTTTCCTCCTGTCTTTTTTTGTTGTAATAATGTTCTTATTGGTATATCTTTATGTTGTGCTGTTTTTAAAATGCCCCAATCATTTCTTTGAGGGGGAAGATCTGCATTCAGTTTTTTTCTATTCTAAAATTTTTAGTATTTCTCCAGCTTCACACTTTCCTCTCACCCACTGCCTTCTTTCACCGCACGATCTGCTATATGTAAACATCCAGAGCAGGTTCCATGATGAGTAAGTGATGGCCAGGGGAAAGTGCCAGGCAGTCCTCGTGGCAGATCTTGCCTGGTGTCACCTTCTCAGAGTGGCAAGCAGCCAGCACCCTGCAGAAACCGCACGGGCTTCGGCAAGGCCCGTTCCGGAGCTGCCACCTGTCATTTTTGGGTTTTCACATTTGACAGCTCTTCCAAAGCGTGGAGCAATTCTTAAAGTCCTGGCATTGAGGTGCTCATCAGTTCTCCAGCAAATCCCGGGTCAGTCTTCCTAGCAGGGTGCCTGGGCGTGGGGTGGGGAGCCAGCGAGGCTGACCACAGCAATAGATAAACTCTGCACGGAACACCCCTCCCACCCTGCACTGGCAGGCTCTGAAGTGATAGCCTATCATTCTGCACACAGAGAGGGGAACAGGATCAACAGTGCAAATGGAAAAAGTGTGTCCATTGTGTCCAGAGGAGTGTCTGATACTTGTGTGCCAGAGAGCAGCCCAGTGACAGGCGGATCTGAGAAAAAGAATAGCACAGTCACCGCGGCCCCTGCGTCAGGTTCCCCTCCTGGCCCACACCCAGCTGGAGGGCAGACGCCTGGGGGTGGGGCTGTGTGGTCCCCTCTCGGGCACTGCTACAGGGTCCAGCACTGTGCTGGGCACGGATCCACGCAAGGGACTTGGGCAGTTAGTCCATATGACAGCTGGATAATTCAGTCTCAGGGGGACATGGGTGCTGGATGGAATGCCAGTTCTGTAGTTTAGATATTTGGCCCTTCCATCCTCGTGTTCAAATTTGATCCCCGGTGCTAGAGGTGGGTCCTAGTGGGAGGTTTGGGTCATGGGGTGGATCCCTCAGGAACAGCTTGGTGCCTTGGCACCTTCCTCGCATAATAAGTGAATTTTCACTCGGTTAGTTCCCAAGAGAGCTGGTTGTTAGAAAGAGCCCGGCACCTCCCCCTGCTCTCTCTTGCTCCTGCACCCGCCGTGTGATCTCTGCACATGAGGGCTCCCCTTCACCTTCCACCACGAGTGGAAGCAGCCTGAGGTTCTCGCCAGAAGCAGGCGCTGGTGCTGTGCTTCTTGTGCAGCCCGCAGAGCGTGGGCCGAACAAACCTCTTCTCTTTATACATTACCCAGCCTTGGGGAGTCCTTTATAGCAAAGCAAACACACTAAGTCAGCCAGGCAGTGAGAAGTTGTGAGACTCCAAGTTGGCTGATTGGCCGTGTGAGTTTTTACTAGAATGCTTGGGGTCATCTTGGTGCGGTTTGTGTATGTGACAGGCACACTCACACACTTAATAGTGCAACAATCCTTGCCTACAAGTGAATGAAAACAAATTAGCTTTCTTTTAATTTCCTGACATCTACAACCAATATTAAATCTATGCTTCATTGTTCTATTTTGGGAAGGAGGAAAGAAGACTGTCCCCTCTTTTCATGTGGTATCTATTTTTTGGTTTATCTGCAAATGCTGCAGCTACACTTTTTTTTCTTTTTTTTTTTTTTTTTTTAAGAGACAGGGTCTTGCTCTGTTGCCTAGCCTGAGCCTGGAGTGCAGTGGCATGATCACAGCTCACTGTAGCCTCCAACTCTTGGCTCAAGTGATCCTCCTGCCTTGGCTTCCGAAAGTGCTGGGACTATAGGCTGCAACCGCACTTTTTAATTAGATGCTTGGTTGCTAAGAGAGAGGCCAAGATGGCAGGCCATTGAGATTAGGATTGGGGTGAAAACACAGAGGGAGAGAGGGGGAGGAGGAGAGGAAGAGAGAATGATCATTCCCTGGAGGTTTCAGAAGTTTGTATCTCCGGTTGCATTCCAAAGCCAATCTCTCCCTTGGCGCAGGAACAATTGTTTGGATATCCGGCCTCTGCTCTCAGCCAGGCTGTGGCTAAATGAGATCTAAGTTGGTTTACCTGGAGGGTCATACAGGTGGTGTGACGAGGGATGGGGGTTGACCAGGTCTTGTACGCTAAGCTGATGCCTGTTGTTGAACCAAGTAGTCTCTGAACTTATTTGTTTGTAGAACATTTTTCTGTTTTCTTTTTCTTTTTTAAGTAAAACATATTAACATCCCATGGAACTCTGTCTTCAGAGCCAGGCTGCTAAGGAAAGATTCTGATTGCCTCAAAGGGCACCAGGGCTTCCAGTGCTTTGCAGAATGGAAGCATCATTTGATTCCTTCGGAAAACACTGTCTTGCACTGCAGAGCTCGGGAGCTTCACCCATGAGGGGGTGGCTCGTTCCTACTTTCCATTCCTCTGAGTGGTTTGTAGATTAATAAAGGTATGATCGCAAATTTCCACCAATAGCCTCAAAGATGAGTCTCTGCAGTTAGATATGAACTGACATACTAAAGTGTTTGATTTTGCTAATTGCTACCAATAAAAATTCTATAACTTTATTTTAAAAATTAGATTTGAAGTTAATTTCACTTTGAAACTGTTTGAGATGATTTTATATAATACTCTCTAAAAAGTTAGAATTAGAGTGGATTAAAAAAAGCCGAACTGGAAATGCTTTCCGCACTCACTCCTTTGTCTGAAGGGACTTCCAGATGATCAGAGCCTGACCAGCACCCCGTCCACGCTGCCTGAAGTCACACGGACATTCCTATTTGCTGAGGATCAGGAAATACAAATCTGTACGCTGTGCAAATTCCACAGAGGTTAAACCTTGTCTCATAAATAGATGTTGACTTTTAAAACTGACAGTCGGCTGTTGCAGCTGGATGCTGATAAAGCTGTCATTCTCCTTAGTTTTTCTTAGAATCCAGTGGGTATTTAAAATAAAATTCCTGCCTTCCCCAGCCACCAAGGCAGACAATCATGTCACCGAGTGGGGTGGCGAGGCCTCCCAGATTGCGGCCCCGCCGGTCAATCTCCAGGCTGGCGCCTCCCTGGGACAGACCTCCCACCTAGAGTCCCTGTGGAAGGGAGCCCGGCAGGGCGTCCTGAGAGGGACACAGGGCATTTCTGGGAGCAGTGACCTTGTGTGTGTGTGGGCAGCCCACTGGGGACAGCTTGCGGTGGAGACCAAGAGCACAAACTCACAGCCCTGACGTGCAACTGATCTCACGCTGTGAATCCACCAGACCTGGGAGCCTCACGGCCCCCGGCCCCCGACTTTAGTGTCCCTGGGACCTCCTTGGTGGGTTCCGGGCTGAGCCCCGCCTCCCACCTCCTGCTTCCCCTCCTCCCCACCCAGCACAGGCCACAGAAAAGCCACCAGCAGCTACGTGCGCGAGGTGGAGAGGGTGGAGAGAGGAGTACACGCTTCCCGGCTTGGGCGGCACCAGCACAGCCTCGGCATCTCTGTTGATGGACGGAGCTACCACGTGCCGCTCTGCGCCAGGAGTCCAAAGCTCTGAGTCTGGGTCCTTGCCCTGTCACCAAGCCCCAAGGTGATCTTGGGCTAATCACTCCCTTCTCAGTAAAATTGTTATGTCACTCCCCAAAAGGGGTTTCAGCTGAGGTCTAGTTACTCACTGCACAAAGATCCAATCACTGCGACAAGGATTGCCGAGGAAGAAAGACATTCGTTAGCAGGAAAAGATGTCTTGTTGGGAGAAACGGAGAAGCAGCCTCAAGCCCGTCTCCCCGACTGACGTAGGTATGGGCTCTGTAGGAGGGGCAGTGGCACTGGGGCAGGTGCTGGGTACGAGTCTTGGCGTCAGGAAGTCTGCCCAGGGGCCTCCAGAGTCTCAGCTCCGTGTCGTGCAGAAAGTCCACCATGTCTGGGAAACAGTTCAGCAGGGTCAAGCAGGCAGCCGGAAGTGTCAGGTTCTGGCCGTCATGCCCTGCTGGCCTGCGGGCCTGAGACGCGGGAGGGGGAGGACGGGGAAAAGCAGACAGGGGTCGCTGCACTTGTTCATAGAGCCGGGCCAGGTGCCCTGCAAGTGTGTGCATCCCACCCTGCACCGGCTCCGTGCAAGGTTTCCTTGCCCGGTTTCCTCCAAAGCAGGACCTGCGAGGCGGGCCCGTACTGATGCTAATCGCTGTGCAGCGATGCTCTTGATTCTGCTGCCACGAGGATGTGCCCTGGGCCCCCTGTGACCCCACAAGGAGGGCACGGGAGTGTCCTGGAGCTGGTGTCACTCACAAGCACGGGCTCCCTCCTGCTCCCCTCTCATCTTCTCTGACTCGCCTGGCCGAGCACCTTTGTTATTTGGATGGGGAATTTCCATCTGTTAAATACGCTTAAATCGTTTTTTGAGGGGTTGCCTTACTAAATATTTTGGTTCTTAACTTTTGAGAGTTGTGCTGCTTTTCACAAGGTGGTTTCCTTTTTACCTGCTTAACTCCCTTGCTGGGGGAGATCAGAGTATCACCTGTGCCGGTGGCATTTCAGGAGCAGCCCTGGCAGGCACAGCTGCGGCAGCGGGAAGAAATGACAGTGAGTGTCCTGCCGGCCCCGCCCCGGCCTGAGGCAAAAGTGCGATGGCCCAGGACACAGCGGCCTCCCTCTTCCCCCTGTAATAGGATGGGAGGCACTGGGACGTTGCTGACGGGGGTAGCGGTGACTGGAGAGGCCTGGCAGCATCCCCTTGTAGCAGCCTGGGGATGGTGACCTCCGTGGGGTGGGAGGGAGGGTGGCCCGTGCTTCCTGCGACATTCTGCTGGAACTACCTCCTCCCCTGCTCCCCGCCCCATGGTCCCCAGCTCTTGCGGTGAGCCACGGTGGGCTGGGAAGGGGTGTCTCACCCTGGATGGGTGTTCCTTTACTCACGCTCTGCAGCCCCTGCTCCAGCTGCCCTACTTGCACAACACACATTAAACCAGCATTTTCCGTATTTCCATTGTGCTCGTGGCATGCGGCTAAGCCTGCAAGGGTTTCTGCATCTAGTTATGGATACCGGAGAAAGGAAGGGCTTTAGATTTCATTCAGTTCAACGCTCATTTTATATATGAGGGAAATGAAGTCCAGAGAAGCCGAATGACTTGCCAAGGTCACATAGCTTACGCCTTTGCACTTGGGTGGGAGCCCTGCTCTCCCAGTCCCCGCCAGCACCCGCACTGCGCATGCAACTCGTGTGCTCTGCACCCTGCACCGTTGGTCTATTTATAACCCCGGCTCTGCAAGCACCGCTGTGGGAGGCAGGTGGAGTAGCAGAGAGAGGGCAACGCTCTGAGCTTCTGGGTTCTAGTCCTGCCTGCACCAACTAGCCGTGTTCCCAGGCCCATTTTTCTTGTTTTAAAGTAAAAAGCTTGGACTTCAAGGCCTCTTCCAGCTTTAAACATCTGAATCTGTTACTAAATGGAAGCACACTGAAAGAAAGCTTGCTATTTGAAGATGTTTTGTGATGAATGCCAGATCTTTTTGAAAAGTGAATATTCCATAGATTGTTTGGATTATTTCAGATTTTCACATTGGTCGGTCTGGAGAGGGGCTGATACTCCGAAGGTGCTACCCAGCTCTGAACTACAGATGCCGAGGGCTCTGGCAGAGTAGAAGGAGGGTCCCACACATTGTCCCCAAACAGGACATCCTTGATGGGCTCATGCAGGGAGCCAGGCATGTGTCATGCTGGACTGCTGTCTCCCCAAGCCCCTTCTGCTGGGCGCCCAGGCAGAGAGACCTGGCATGGGGGCCTGAATGAATAATGACAGAGACCACAGGTCCCCTAACCCTTGTTTGTAGTAGTCGGTCATCTCCACCCACCTGAGAGCAGAGCTCGTTGCTTTGCCGCCAGCCCCAGCCCTGGCCTCGTGGGATCTGCCGTGTGCATGGGACGCCTGAGTGCTCACCTGTGCAAAGGCCCAAATGTGGTCATTTCAGTCACTCACACGAAGGAAGCAAAGGTGCTGCCTCATCAATAAATCAAAGTTGCTGCAAACCCACAAATCCTTTTCATATTGCCTGCTTGCAGTAGGCTCTCCATAAATGTTCGTTGAATGACTGAATAAATTAACATGCAAATGAATATTTTGCAATAAATTTTGAGCATTTACATTTGCGTTCCTGCCTGTTGAATGGTCTGAGGATTCACAGCAGTCCTCACAGCATGGTGAAGGATGCTGCCAAAACAGGCCAAGAAGCACCCAGAAAAGCCAGGTGTGCCACGGTTCTTCCTTCCTCAGCAGAGCTGCCAGGGAATGGCAAAGGCCACCACGGCTGACACAGCCTCCAGCTGGAAGGCCCTTCTGCCCAGAGCCGTGTGACTCCTGACACACACTGGGCCTGATTTGTGTGGCTGGACACTCCCATTCTGCTCTTATAACTGTATCTTCTGGCTTTGGTCACAACTATTGTGTGGTTGGCAGAATGGCCCCCCCAAAGATGCTCACGCCCTAACTTCTGGAAACTGACTGTGCCATGTCTTGTGGCAAGAGGACTTTGCAGCTATGATTAAGGTTCTGGACCTCACAATAGAGAGATTATCCCGGACTACCTGGGTGGCCCAACCATGTCACACGCACCCTCAAAAGCAAAGAGCTCTCTCTGCTGTCATCCCAGAGACGGGGCAGAAGGGAAGGTTGGAGAGATTGAAACCCTGAGAGGGCCCCACATGCTGCCATGGGTTTCTGGAGGGAGGGGACAGTGAGTGGAGAGATGCAGGTGGCCGTGAGGAGCTGAGGTGGCCCACAGAAGCAGTGAGGAAGTGAGGACCTCCCATAACCACAAGGACCTGAATTCTGCCAAAACTTGAGTGAGCTTGGAAAGAGAATCCTCCCTGGAGCCCCCCGGAAGGGACATGGCCCTGCTCACACCTTGATTCTGGCTCTGTGAGACCCCAAGCTGAGAGCCAGCTGAGCCACGCTGTGCCCGGGCTTCGGACCCACAGAAAGTGTGACTAACACATGGGTGTGGTTTTAAGCTGCCAACTTGTTGCGACAGCAGACGAATACAGGCAGTAAACAAATGTTGCTGTGACTTCAGACACTTGTCCTCAGCTCTTGGGACACTGTTTCCTCCCTGCTAGTTGGAAGGATTGAGCCACATGATCTCTGAGCCCTCTCCCAGCTCTCAGGGTCTAAGATTCACTATGAAAAATTAACTGAATTGATACAAATTCCCATAGTTTTTGAAATAAGGATTCGAAGTCAACCAGACGGGGTTCAGATTGCTGCTTTACAACTTGAAACTGTGCCACCTTTCTGTGTTTTCATTCCCAGTCTGTAAACAGGGATAATGACGCTGGTCTTACAAGGTTTTAAGGATTAAGTGGGATAATATATGGAAAAATCCCTGGCTCATAGTACGTGCTTGATAAATATCGCTTCCCCGCCCTACCTCACTTTCACAGTTCTGCACTGCAGGCCGCGTTGCTGCCCTACAGTGCGAGGAGGGGTCTCAGCAAGTTTTAAGGTTTCTGTCCTAGTAGCTGGGACTTTTGGCTTTTGGCTAGAACTCCAGGGACAAGGAAATTATCCAGGGCTGGTTACAAGGAACACAGCCAGCACACAGAACTGCAAGAGCAGCCACATGCCCACTTCCCTTTGGGTCCCTGCAGCTTGCTCCCCAGTGCTGGGGACCCCAACTCCAGGGCACTATCCCCAGCTGGGGCCAGGAGCCCCGCTCTTTTCTTTTGGACTCCGTGGCTTTTGGCTGGTTTCGTTCCTCAGCTGCTGTTGGCGTCAGTTAGGAGGCTGGCATCTCTTCTGACATTCAGTGTAGCTCTAGACCTTCCCAGGCTCTGTGCTGTGTTTACTTCATGGGATTTGCCATCTAGAATTCAGAGAGCTGACTGCTCCAGGGACAGGTGTTTTGCAGTGGGCTCTTCAACCTCCTGAAGCTGAAGTGCAGCTTCTCTTGTCTTTGTTGATAAACCTGCTCCCACCCCCAGGCCTGGCGTATAGACCAGCTGTCGGAGAAGTTGTTCTTCAAGGGGGACGGGCCTGGCCACAGGGGTAGATGACATGTGAACCCCCCCAGGCTCCCGTCTAACCACACTTGGCCTTCTGCTGAACTCACTGACTTCATTTGCCATGAGGTACCTTGTCCCGTCTCCTTCTGGAAGCAGCTAGAACCTTCAACAGGAACTCAGCTCATAAAGAAACCACATTATTTCCTAGAGGTCTGGGATGGCTGTGACTCATGACCAATAAACCCTACTGGCCTGTGTCTGGAAAGGGTAGCAGGAAGAACTTCATTTAAATGTAAGTTAGGGAAACATCTAGTCCTATTTCAGGAAAGTCCTGATCCATAAAATGGCAGCTATATATACTTTAGGATAATTTGGTTGAAATTTTAGCTCGGAAAATCTGAGTGACTTTTCTCTTTTCACTGAGCCCACTGGGATTTAATGCAAGAACAGTCTCAGAGGACAGCTGAGCTGAAATGAAGCACTTAGGTAGCATGCACTTTGGCAGATTCAGAGGCAAACGGCACAGCTTCAGATTCCGACTCTGCGCCTTGCTAGCTGTGTGATGTTGGGCAAGTTACTTAACCTTTCTGGGCCTCAGTGTCCTCATCTCTAAGGATTGCTATGAAGAGTAAAGGAATTTAAATAGGGAAATATTAATACATAAAGCACAAGGCAAGCATATTATATAAATATTAGCTAGTATTGTGGAGTCCTAACATGGTCTTTGTCCTGACCAGACATCGCTGGTCCCTTGAGACAGTCCCATCCATTAGAACCGACCAGCCTGACCCTGTGAGGCAGTGAGCCCGGGATGGACTTCTCACCGGAGTCCTCTCTTGGGGACCTGATGCGGTGGCCCAGCCCTCCCTCCAGCCTCTCTCTCTGTCTTGCAGAATTTTTGGGACAGGTTGGCAGTGGAATTCTCCACATCAGGTAAAGTCACTGTCTCTCTTTCTCATGCACCGGAATTGCTGTTCCAGATAGGCAACATTTTTCTTTTTTTAAATATACATTTCTAGTGCTCAGCTTTTAAGAAAATTATGTCAATAGCTTTATTGGCTCCAGATTAGCGAAAGAAAAAAGTGGGCAAAAAGCTCTGCTTTTCAACAGAGCAATCAAAAATGCCGAACATGTCTTCCCCTCGAAGACTTATTTATGGCTTTCTTTCCAGAATTCTTTCCTTCGGTGGTTAGAAATGTGCAGTGTCTTTGAAGTGGGCTAGACATGTTTTCTGCATGTGTGAGCAGCTGCTTCCTTCTCTGCGGGGCTGGTTTGGATAAACCGTTTTTCCTTTCGACTTCCAGTCATCGATAGAGGGGTCTGGCACAGGACTGTGCCCGGGCTCTGGCCATGGTGGACAGACAAGGGGGTTTTAGAGATGTTTCCTCATCCCCACTGTGAAGCAGCAGTTTCCAAATGCTGCTTGCGGGTGAAACTGTCCTCAAGCCTTTGGGATCCCTCAAGGGGAAGCATCACACGGATGGCACACTCCTGTGTGTTCCCCCATCGCTCCCGCGTCAGCAGCTGCGTCACATCGGTTATGCACACAACAACAAAAGCAAAGCCCAGACAGCAGGCAGACACAGCGGGACAACTCACCTGTCAGTGGCAGGACCCAAGGGCCAGCATGTCCCCCAGGCACCATGCTCTGATTGTACTCATGAGTCAGCGCCGATTGTGACTTAACAATGATCGCTCCAGTCTCTGCTTCTACACTTCGATGGTTACATGCTGATTAAAGTGAGATAACACATGAAGTAAAACCAACACATAGTAACCGCTCAGTAAATTTCATTGTTATGACTGTCACTATCGCATGCTGCTCTAAGCAGGGATTTCAGGAGAAATAAAGGCAAGGACTGCATGGATGATGCTCTTATATTTTAATCTCTCTCTGAGGACTGCGTCTTTCCCGGAGCCTGTCCGTATTCTGAACACTCTCCCACCTTGCAGAAAAGAACCCTCCTGTGGTTCTGCACCCGCTGTGGCTGCCGTACTGTCTCTCTCCTTCCTTACAAAGTCAATATCCGAGAAATTAACATCACAACCTCTCCTCACCTTCCCTCAACCTTGAACCCTCCGCTGTCAGGCTGTGCCCCTGACAGCCCCTGGTGCCCAGTGTCCTCCCAGCACCACACCTAGCGGGCCACTTGTCCAGCCGGGCGTCCACCTGGGGAAAGTGTCGTGGAGCACTTGAAATGTGGCCGTGCCCCCGAGCAATGGGATTTTTAGTTTAATTCTAATTCTTTTAAATTTAAAAGCAGGTACTTGATTCAGTTATTGAAAAACTTCTAAACAGGATTGGAACCACTTGGGTCTATGGAGATAGTTTCTCAACTGTAAATTTTCTGAACTCTAAGTACAGATCAAGCATTTCTAACGACAATTTGGTGTCTGAACTGAGATGTGCTGTTTAAAATACACACCATGTAAAAATGCATTGAGAATGTAAAATTTGCTCAATATGTTTTGTGTCGATTACATTTTGAAATCATAGCATTTTGGCTCTATGGGGTTGAACAAAATGTATTACTAAAATGGACTTCACATGTCTGACTTTGTTTTTAGTGTGGCTACCAGCACAGCGGTGGCTGGCGTTTTCTTTCTGTTGCTTGGCCCTGCCGGGGCCCTTTGCTCCTGGGAACTCTCTGGCATCTGAGCCCTGGGCCCCCTCCCTCCCTGCCGCCCTGGCTTTCTGTGGCTCCCCTGTGCTGGAGTCAGGGCACACAGTACATGTCGTGAGGGATCCCCCCTTGGCTCCTAAACTAGCCTAAGCCTCTCAGCGGAACAGTTCCAGGAGAACATCCTCAAGAGGTTAATGTTCAAATCACGGCCAGATTGCCAGGGCTCCCATTGCATGGGGTCTCGGTGAGCTCAGGCTGCCGCCTCCTCCCCTCCCACCCTGAGATGCCCCACCCTGGCATCATGGGGCACAGTGTCTGCAGAGAATTTAAAAACAGTGATAAAACCTAAAACCAGCTGGAGGTCAGTCTGCTTTGCAGTATCGCCCTGCGCTGGGACCTGCACGCGGTGGCACAGACAGCTCTCCCACATGCCTTTGTCTCGGCAGCTTGTCCCACCACCTGCAGTTTCTGGTTGACTTCTCTGTATCACCCATTAGGCCATACTTTTTTAAGAGTAGAGGCTGGATATTTTATATTTATTTTTCCAGGGCCTAACACGGAGTCTACAATAAATGAGATATTAAAAATATATTGAATTAATAGATTTTCTGAAGTTACCAGAATATCATCTGGCTGGAAATCCTTTGTCAAATAAACAAGTCGTAAGAAGACAAATTCGCAGTAGGAATTTATATAAAATAATCTTGTGGAGCAATAGTCTAAGGTTGCTGGAGATCCAGCTAATGATTTAAACTTAACGTTCGTTTTTATGGTATTGGAAAGGCATGATTGCATACAGACCCTGAGCAACACCAAGAAGCTTAATTAATTAATTCATTATTATTTATTACTTAGCATTTGCTAGGGCCTGCGCTGTAGAGTAATACAGGAAAACGGACCAGTATATATTTTATTGATATTTTCCGCCATGACGGTAGAATTGTTCTGGTGAATGCTGAATTTATAAGAAAGCCCAATTAAGCAGATACGGGATTTTTCAGACATTTCCTGGGGTAACGTGACATATTTCCCTCCCTCTTGGTGAAGCTTCAGCTCCATGAATCATGACTGCGTGGACACTCCAGTCACCTGCTGGAGTGGGACAATCTCACTCAGGTCTATTGATTTCCGGGAGCTTTTTTTACTCATGACAGGGGTCAGAACGTTTGCAGCCATCTGCATAGATTTTATTCATCTGTGTGTGTGCGTGTCACAGGCATGTACAGAGGAAAGACTTGCCAGGTTTATCAATCAGAGTGTTTAAAGAGCACATGAGATTCTTGTTTTCTTTTTCTTTTCTTTTTTTTGTTTTGAGACAGAGTCTCACTCTGTTGCCCAGGCTAGAGTGCTGTGGTGTCAGCCTAACTCACAGCAACCTCAAACTCCTGGGCTCAAGGGATGCTCCTGCCTCAGCCTCCCGAGTAGCTGGGACCACAGGCATGCGCCACCATGCCGGGCTAATTTTTCTGTGTATATTTTTAGTAGTCCATATAATTTCTTTGTATTTTTTAGTAGAGATGGGGGTCTCGCTGTTGCTCAGGCTGGTCTTGAACTCTTGAGCTCAAATGATCCTCCCGCCTCAGCCTCCCAGAGTGCTAGGATTACAGGTGTGAGCCACCGCACCTGGCCTCTTTGTTTTCTTTTTAAGGAGAAGCCCCTGGTGTTCACTGCCTTTGATCTGGGCGTGAGCCGGCCCTGCCTTGGTGCAGGGTGGAGGTGAGCAACCATCTCAATGACGTGGATGAAAGCACTGAAATCGTGGAGGAGCTGTAGTTACTTTGGTTGAATGATTTTAAAGCCACAGTTTCACATATTAAGAAGCCATTTGCTTTGAAAGTCTGTCTACATCTTGCTAGATCAGTGACAAGGTATGAATCTCAGTTTGTCAATATTGTAAGTGTGTTTTGAGGCAAGCTTTGCTGACTGGGCAAGAAATAAGGGTTATTCTAATCATGTACATACGTCTCTAAAACATTCATAAAAGCTGGTGTGAAATAGGATGCATAGAAAACGTGCAAGAAGTCTTTCTGTAATAGGCTTTGATAGACAGACGCGGACCTTAACCCAACACTGGCGTCCATCCTTCTTCAATCGAGTCTTTCCTTTCGGGCTGTAGCTCTGTGATGTGAGTTGCAGGGAGGCTGAGCAAGGGTCACAAGTCAGACTGCTCACCGCTTACAGTGGTAGATGGGGGACACACACAGCCATGCATCGTGCAGCGAGGATATGTCCTGAGAAATGAGTCATTAGGTGATTTCACTATTGTGTGAACGTCACAGTGCCCTTACACAAACCTGCGTGGTGCCGCCTGCTGCACACCTAGGCTGTATGGTGAGGCCTATTGCTCCTAGGCTACACACCTGTACAGCATGTCACTGTCCTGAATACTGTGGGCAACTGTGGCACAATGGCAAGTATTTACGCCTCTAAACATAGAAAAGGTACAGTGGAAACACCTGTGTAGGACACTTACCATGAATGGAGCTTGCGGGGCTGGAAGCTGCTCTGGGTGAGTCGGTGAGTGAGTGGTGAGTGAAGGGGAAGGCCTCAAACATTACTGCACACTACTGTAGGCTTTGTAAACACCACACACTTAGGCTAAACCACAGTTATTTAAGAATTTTTCTTTCTTCAATGATAAATTAACCTTAGGTTACTATAACTTTATTACTTTATGAACTTTTGAATTTTTTTAGACTTTTGATTCTTTTATAATAGCAATTAGTTTAAAACACAAACATGTTGCACAATTGTACAAAATATTTTGTTTCCTTCTTATTCCTTAAGCTTTTTCCTATTTAAAAAATTTTAATTTTTTTTTATATTTTAAACTTCTTTGTTAAGGATGAAGACACAAACACACATTAGCTTAGGTCTACACAGGGTCAGGATCATCAATGTCACTGTCTTCCACCTCCACATCTGTCCCACTGGCAGGTCTTCAGGGACAGTGACACACATGGAGCTGTCATCTCCTATGATAACAATGGCTTCTTCTGGGTCCCTCCTGGAGGCCCTGCCTGAGGCTGTTTTACAGTTAACTTTTTTAAATAAGTAGAAGGAGTATGCTCTAAAATAACAATAAAAGTATATCATAGTAAATACATACACCAGTAACAGTCATTTATTATTATCAAGTATTATGTACTGTACATGATTGTATGTGCTGGACTTTTATCCAACTGGCAGCGCAGTAGGTTTGTTTATGGCAGCATCGCCACAGACACCTGAGTCGTGTGACTTGCTCTACAATGTTAGAATGGCTAAGACGTCACTAGGTGATAGGAATTTTTCAGCTCCATTATAATCTTATGGGACCATTGTCATATGTGTGGTTTGTTGTTGACCAAAATGTTGTTATGCAGTATGTGACTGTATGTATATGTGCGTGTGTATGTGTGTGTATATATGAGTGTGTGTATATGTCTGTGTATATATGTGTGTGTATGTGTGTGTGTGTATTTATGTGCGTGTGTGTGTGTGTGTGTATGTATTTTGGGTGGCGGGTCATGTAGCCATCTTTTGACCCGAGTTCTGGCCTCACGTAAACAGCCTGGTAGCTTGTGGCAGGCTAGTAAGTCCTGGTGACAGTCGGGTTCCAGTTGTGTAACTTAGCTGTGCTTGAAGGATCTTGTCCGGGTCAGGACTCTCCGCAGGAGCATCCGAGTGACTCTGCGGGAGGGTGTGAGGTGGCGGCCGTTTCCCTGCTTGGCTGCTGTGCAGGGCGGGGCTACGGCAGCTCAGGCCTGGGGTCGCTGCCTGCTGTCCGACCTGTCCCTACTCGGCATCCTCTGGACTCTTCAGTTCACCCTGCAGGTCACTGCGTCACACGCTGGAGGAGTGAGACACCCTTCCTGTGGCGTCGGTCTCCCCAGTGCACGTCCCCCCACCGTCCTGAGGGCTGCCCTGCTGAATTGCTCGGGGGCACCGGACTCACACGGACACCTGCTCCTGCTCCCGCGAGAGAGGAAGGGCCATTCCCTGCACAACCCTCCGGCCGCATCCCCTGCAGTGGGCCTGTTGCCCGGGGCGGCCCCGGCTGAAACACACGGGGGTTGTTTCTGAGAAGAAGGCAGAGCACTCTCCGCTCTCCCGGGGGACAGCACAGGAGGTCAGGGTGCAGGCTGTGCCGTGGGTGGTGTCAGTCACGGCTGCGATGGGCCTTGAGCGGTGCGTGTAGTACCTGGAAGGCTGTGGCCTCCGTCTCCTCTGCAGAATTTTAGGAAGAGGCAGACTCTCTGCTTTCTGCAAGGGTTGCCTTGCTGTAAGGCAGAGGATTGAAAACCACTGCCCTTCAGCTCCTGCTGGGACACAGCCGTGGCCAAGGAGCAAGGGGACGGACAGGGCGGGAGGGCACAGTGAAGCCCAGCCACCCCCTCCCAACCCCCGGATTGCTTTATCTCTACTGCGCAGTGAAGGATGGAAATATTGGGGGAATAGCAACTCCTATGTCCCTTGGCTGTTTGGGTGATTAGGCATGTGATTTTTGTGGAAGTGCCATGTAATCCACAAGGTGTTACACAAATGTTATTTTTGTCATTTTTATCCATGTGTCCCTTAAAACAGTTAAACATTGGACTTGCACTTGTCTGTTTCTAACACCATTGTGGAGGGAGAGAAATCAATGAGCTGAAAATCAAACTGCTCTCAAGACATCTCAAGAAAGCAGTGACTTTGTCACCTAGTGTTGGGCGGGTAGCACATGCATGTTGTCCCCTTCCCAGCAGGGCCAGGCCTGGGTGAAACTGCAGCAACAGGAATCTGCAGGAATCTGCAGGCAGGAATGACCTAAAGTAGATCCTCATGCAGGCAGGAGGGCTTCTCCACCTCAGAGTCAAAGAAACCACTTTCTCACAGCCTGCTCCCAGTGCCACAGCAGGAAGAATGGGATTTGTTATTAAATCCCTTAAAAGATTTAAAAAATCAAACTCTGCTAGGATCCTGCATGGAAATTTCTACTGGGACATATTTCTTAAAGGCTCATTCTCATTGCACAACCATTTCGAAATCACTGAATTCATAAACATCTACTGTGTAGTATTGAACTCTTCTCATTTCAGAGGTGTTCTGGGAAAAGTTTGACATTTAACAGGGAGAGCTGTGATCCGAAGTCTTTAGGTCAGCATCCGGAGCACGGAATTTTTTTGGTGACTGTATTTGCAGACAGATCCAGTAAAAATCACTCGTATTCTCAAAGGTCCTCTGTCTGGAAGGGGAGCACGTTTTGTCTTCGAGGGTGGGCGCGGTGATGTCCCAGCTGTCGTGACGATCACAGGATGAGCTAGTCTGCAAAACGCTGACAGCGGGGGAGCAGGGCAGAGGGCAGAGAGAGCACAGGTGAGGGCGATGGCTCCGGAGGTTCTGGGGGAGTTGGATGAGGGGCTGAGGCCCTGGTGGGTGCTCCCTGGAGGGGTGACATCACCAGGTGAGGGACCTGTGCCATGGGTGCACGCCAGCACCCACCCTCTGGAGACACCCTGGGCCCAGATGTGGCTGCAGCTGCTCCTCCCATCAGGGGACTTTGAACTTTGACTTGGACCAGGCCTGGTGGACACCCTTGGGGTGGGGTGAGGCCCCCAGAAGAAGCACTGTTTTCCCTGTCAGTCCAGAGCTACCCTACTGAGGAGGCCCACGGGACATGGAAAGGCAGCCCTGAGGCAGGACTCTGGAGACCTCTGTACTTTGCTTGTAACAAGGTATTTACCAGTCTGATTTGCTTACTCCCATATGAGGGAAGTCATAGTTCATCCCATGGCATTGTAATGGATGATGATTTATTTTTTGGGACTGAAATGCAGATGGTCACTGGGTCCCCTGATTCTTTTCAGTTATTCGAGACACATGTCATGTTATCATTACAAAAGTCAGTTTTCAAGCTCAGTTTAGGGGCCTCTTGTCCAGAGATGCACAGTATCACAAGATGGAAGCTCTCAGCTCATGTTTTATCTCACTGGCTTCTCACTGCCCCTGCAGAGGAGGCACTGTCTGCCCCCCTGTCCTGCCAAGTGGCTGGTACTTGGCCAGACCCACACTCTCCTGGTCTTGGTCACCCAGATTTGGACAATATGACTGGACAGGTACTTGTTTGGAAGGCCGGGCTTTAAGACTTCCCAAGGCACGCAGCGCTTGCAGGATAGGGAATGAAGCAACAAGATAGATCGCAAGCAAGGAAAACAGCGACTACAAAGCCGAACAAATTGTTGGGTTGTGTGTTTGGTGGAACCCTTGAGAAAAATCCTACCACTGCAGGAATGAATCTGATAATTGAGTAGTATTTGCAGAGTTGGTGGCTCACTTTGAACTGAGTTCTCCATTAGATTCCTGGAAGGGTAAAATATTATCAGAAGATGAATTAGCATTCTTCCTTTGCTCTAGCAAAACCAGAAACCACAAGCTCTTAAATCTCTCTTTATTCCTTTTGTCCAGGCTGGGGGAGAAGGTGGGAGCTTTCTTCAGTCTTGCTGTGTGATGTGATCCGCAGTGACAGCTGGCAGTACCTGCAGTAAAAGAAACAGCTGGGAATAGTCATGTCCTATTTTCTGGGTGATAGGAGGCAGGCTAGAAATCTGTGTCCATCACCTGTCACTCACCGCTTCTGAGACACTGCACGTGGAACTAATTAGCTAGGCCAAGGGGTCTCCAAAGGCCTGGATTCAGAAACCAAACTCCCTTGATTGCATGGGCGGCACCCCTGGATGCTGGACTGCATTAACCTCTGCTGTGCTCGGCTACGGAGGCCTCTGATAAAGTCAAGATTCTTTGCTGCCTAGTAGATGCTGATTTGATGCAGGGTTTTAATTACTTTACAAAGTCAATGCTAATCCCTCTGGGTGACAGGAAACCAACAGGGCCATTTGGTAGGAATGGCCATCTGCAGGGTTCTCCCTCACCCTAAAACCTATGAGCTCTATCAAAAACGCCAGGTGTTTATTATGCGGGACTTTGGGCCACATTTGGGATTCCAAGTGTCCCCTGCTTAGGGAACCTGACCTCAGGGGAGGATGTGGGTAAAAAACACAGGAGACCCACTGAGGAGATGCAGAGTGATCGCAGCAGCAGTGAGGAAGGACGGTGCTGTGGTCTCACCGTGCTACGCCTGGCGGGGAGGGTGGGAGGCCCTGGCCAAATGGGGAGAAGGCCATTGGCCTTTGGGGAGCCTGCCTCGCCTCTCCCCTTCCATGTGCATCTGTGTCTCTCTTTCTCCCTCCTCTGCTCTTTTTCCAACTTTCCTGGCGTGTGGTTTCTGTGTTCTCTTCTCCTTGTCCAGGCAGAACTGGTGACATGCTGTCCTCTGGGACGCCAGGGCTGTCAGACAGGGCTCCCACGCTCCCGGCTGCCGGCTACCGTCTTGCCGCCTGTGGACAGGTCCTTCCACTGCAGAGGGCTGGTTCCCAGGGCTGCCCATCCATGTGACTCATGGTCCAACAGGCTCTGCGAGGACCAGGGAGGCTCCCAGCTTCTATGCAGTAATAACTAATCCTTTGTTTTCGTAATGCTGGGGGAATGGACTGTTTTTGTTTGTCTAGATTGTCTGTTGATTTTAAAGAGCTGCAGAGCCCATGGCAGTGACGGTGAAACTTCCCCCGTGACGCATTGGTGCCCTGTGTCCGCCTGCAGGTGTCGGTCACTGCTGCCTGCAGAGCTGGGGTCCTCAGCGCTGGCTCTCGTGGGAATCACCCGGGAGTTTTAAAGATTCCCGACGGGTGGGCCCACTCACAGGACTTCTGATGTGGCTGGTTGGGGGGTGGCCTGGGCTAACATTTTAAAGCTCTCTCCTGGTGCTTCTGACACACGGCTGTGAGGAAAACAGCTCTGACAGTAGGAAACCAGGAGGGGCTGGGGCCGGGAAGGGTCTGGCCCTGAGGCAGGAGCACAAGTCCAGATTCCTTTTCACGCACTGTGCTCAATCGGTTTGAGCCTTGGTTCCTGAGGAGATGGAAATCTTCCTCCCTTGCTCCTTTATTCACTCAGCAAACACAAGCTGAGACCCTAAGAAGTGTCAGGCATGAAGGAGGAGCATGGAGGGGACACAGAGACTGCTCTCACAGAGCTGCAGGCTACTAAGGGAAAGCAGATTTGCAAATAGATAATTTCAACAGCCGGGTGAGTATTGTAATTGAGACTATGTACCAGCACAGTGGGAGGAAGCGCTCACTCAACACAGGCAGGCTGGGAGCAGAGTTATAAGCCTAAAATTCTTTTTAGAAGTTATAATCCTTATTTGACAGTGACAAAAGTTGAGGGGTTTGGGCCAAGTTGTGTGCTGTGTTACCCAAGGTCAAAGAGCAAGGAGGTGCTGCTCTTCCCAAGCTCTGTCCTCAGATGGGCTTAAATGCGCTTCCCCTCAGCAAGGTGCCCAGCACGTGGCTCTGAGCCACAAGATATTATCTAGAGCAGGGGTCCCCAGCCTATGGTGAGCTGTATAATTATTTCATTATGTGTACAATGTAATAATAATGGAAATAAAGTGCTTAATAAATGTAATGTGCTTGAATCATCCAGAAACCATTCCCTGACCTTCGGTCCATGGAAAAATTGTCTTCTATGAAAATGGTTCCTGGTGCCAAAAAGGTTGGGGACCACTGATCTAGAGACTTAAAATGTCTCTACCTACTGCCTCCAGGGACCTGACACGCAGGAAGTCATTGCTGCTGAGGGTGTGGCCATGAGGCCGGCTGCTCAGCGTCACTGTCACGGAGGGGCTTGTGAGCAATGCAAATTCTCAGGCCCCGCCTCAGACCTGATGGGTCAGAATCTCTGAGGGTGGCCCAGGAGTCAGTATCTGATGAGCTCGTGAGGTCACTCTATGCCTGCTAATGTATGAGAAGCCCCCCAGAGGTCACCGAGGGGTTGAGGTGGCAGATTGCACTGTTTTTCCCAATTTTCCCTCTCTCCTTGAATCCGTGCCCTCTGCCATGTGACTCTGCAGGTCTTCCCAGTACAGTAGAAGGATGTCCCCTGCCCCGACGATGCTGGGCCTGCCCAGGTTGGGCTTGGCCAGTGGATGTAAAGGAAGGGGCAGTGTGTTAGGGTGGAGCCTAGACCTTAAGGGGCATTGCACATTTCTGCTTACCCCTCTGGGAGCTTCCAACTTCTACATGAACAAAAAATGTCACGAGGTAACAGACGTCTCTTTGGCCTGTGCCCCAGAACTGAACACATATGGAGTGGAGCCTTCCAGCTGCCCTGCAGACCCATGGACCACAGCGTGACTTCCCTAGCTGAGCTGCAGATCTCTGTGCATGACCAAAAATGCATAGTATTGTTTGCCCCTGGGCTGGTTTGTTATTCAGCATTAGCTGACTGAAACAACAGTTGATTGGGGCAGTTTTAAAGGTCCAGGCAAACAAAGTTCAGGGCCTGGAGGCAAGGCTAGTGGCACCAGGAAGTCAGGCTAGCAGCCTGGGCTCACGGGTCAGAGACCCTGTGTTCTGTGGCCCTTCAACTCTCGGCCTTCTGAGTTCCTGGCAGCTGTTCCGGAAGCTCTCAGCTTCATTCCTTTGGTATTACCTGCTCGGATCCCAAGAGAATTTGGTTAGCCACGCTGTAGCTCACAGAAGCCACGTTATTTCCCACCTGAATGACTGCAAGCACTGAATAAGAACAAGTGCTACTAGGTGAACTGATAGCGCAGTGGTTTCAGGAGTTAGACAAGTCACCACAATGACTCTGTTAATTTCTAGCTCACGGGAGACTTTGCCAGTGGAGCCAGAAAACGTCCCTGGGCTAAGACCCTTCTCTCAGGACAGCGCTTGGCTGGGTAGCGGCTGCCTTTGCCTTTGAATAGCCCTGTCCTTGTGCTCTTGTGCCTGCTGAGGCAGTCAGGATGGGGTAGGCTCTGCGGTGGTAACAAGCCGTGACTTCTCATTGGTTCACAGAAACAAGTTTGTCTGTTGCTCACACCGCACTCCCAGGTGCTCAGCACCTCTCCCAGTGGCCCTTCTCCAGCGTGACCAGAGACCCACGTGCTGCCAGCGCAGCCCTGCCCTCAGCGCCCTCTGCCTCCTGCTGTGCAGGGAGAGCCGAGGAGCAGCCGCCTGGCCTCGCTGCCGGGTCTGCACAGCGCCCCTCCGCCCTCGTGTGCGTGACGAGGGCACAGGCACGTGGTCTCAGCTTTAAAGGAGCTGAGAAAGGTGTTTTCCTGTGTTTCTGGGAAGAGGAAGTGGTGTGGGGAACATGGCATTGTTTTATTCCTGTATTTAAGGTAACATCACATCTCCGCTATGGGTTCATTAGATGTTTATCTCCCTGTTTGGCTCTTAGAGGGAAATCTCATTTCTCGCAAGGTAAGTAGTAACCAGGAACTGACTCCAGAGATGGGAAAAAATGGATAGGTTGAGGGGTGACAGTGACACTAGACAGTTCCTTGCAGTGGTGCCCTCCAGGCAGTGGGAAAGATCTGTGGCTAGGCACAGCTTTGTGTACAAATCATCAAGATCAATGTCGCTAAATAGATGACACAATTTTAAGTTAAATGGCTAAGACGGAGGCCCAACATGGCTAATTTTTGTCACCAGTTTGCATTGCCTTAATGAGTCTCTTCCTCCTGGCATTTTAGAGCATTAGATCTGAGGGGTACCGAGAGATCATTAAATCTAAATCCTTTCTTGCTAAATATGAGGGAACAGAGGCACAGGTAGTGGGACATCTCCAAAATGCAGTGAGCTGGCAGAGCAGGGCAAGGGACAGGTCACCCAACCACCCAGCGCCTGCCTCCCCTCTGTGGTGGGGGACTGGTGAGCGAGGGCTGTGCTGCTTCTGACCTGCGGCCGCTGGCTGGGGGCGAACGGGGAGGAAGTGAGTGGCGGTTTGGTGCAGTATTCCCACCAGGGCGTGGCCGAGTGACCTCCGCCCGCCACGGAGCACCGGCTTCTCCCCCTGCCAGCCTCCCTCCCCAGTGGCCCCGGCGGAAGCAACACGAAAGCTCTCCGCGACAGCCTTGGGGAAACACACGCAGGCAAGGCTTCTTTGTGTCCTTTTTGGGGCATTTGATGAGCTTCCTTTGCTTTATATATAGTTTTCCGGGAATAGGCAGATGGGCTGCTCCCCACCAAGGTATTAATACCCAAGCAAAGCCCTGGACAGAAAACAACAACGGAGGCTTCACCGCCATGTGGGCAGGGCAGCGGGTGGAGAGAGAATTTCGCTTTGATGAAGGAAAGTACCCTAGGTGATATTAAACATAGATTTCTCGTATTAGCTCATAATTCTAGGAAGAGTGTTGGGAATATTTAGCAGTAATTTGCCAGTCACTGGGGACCAGTTGGCCCTACCTCCCTGCCTCTGATTCGGCCAGTGACAGCTAGAGAAGATGTGGTGACAAGCCTCCGCAGTGACAGGCCACCACAGGCTGTCAGACTCCAAACAGTCCTTCATAGCGAGGTGCTATTTTGGGAAGAGTTTGGGGACAATTTCCCGGTGGAAAAATTGCTGGTTCTAAGAACATTCAGGGTTGAAATAAATGTAGATTTATTTCATCTATGAAGCTTAATTAAATGGTTAAAAAAAATCCTTTCTTCCACAACTGAAAACTTTAACTAACATGGAGACTTTTCTTTTAAAGTTAGTAAGAAAAACTCCAATGTTTCAGGTTTTGGAAGGCAGTCTTTGATTTTAGACTAAGTGAAACTTGTTAAACCAGCAGAGGAGTTTATTGTAAATGAAACCCGTTAAACCCACTGTAGGAGACACGTGGCCTATTTTGCATGTGCTGTGCTTTGAGGTGCTGTGCTTTGGGGTCGTGAGGTTGGGCGGGGATGATAGGTCCACAGGAGGGAGGCTGGAAACCGCTGTGGACAGTGCTGCGGCACAGGGAGCTCCCAGGCTCGAGGGGCGGGGAGGGAGTCTCAGGGCTGGCAGTGGGGAGGGCAGAGGACGCGATGGGCCTGACCCCGCTCCAGGATGTTCCCAAGCCTCCGAGAAATGTTACGCCAAGAGAGAGCTGAGGGAGAGGGGCTGTGTTTTCAGAGGGTATCTCGGGTGTATGGGGAGGTGAGATGGCAAAGGCTGAGAGGTGTCAGCCACCAAGAAGTGCAGTCCCCTCCCAGAAGCACACTCCTTGGAGTATTTTAGGAGCCATATAGAACAGACACCCAAAATAAAAATAATACCAGAGTGGAAGATACCCGGGCTGAGTAATGCTGTGTCTAAGACCTTACTCTGTGCAGATGGAAGCTCCTGTGTTTTTTTTTTTTTTAAATAATCTTCATTTGTTTATTTTAGGTGGCAAATAAAGAATATGTGTATTCATTATGAACTTGTTGCTTTGAAATATGCATAATTGTAGAATCGGTAAATCCAACCAATTTACATGTGCATTATCTCACATACTTATCATTTTTGTGTGTGATGAGAACACTGAAAATCTACTCTCTCAGCAATTCTCAGAAATACAATACCTGATTATTAACTATAGTCACCATATTGTACAAGAGATCTCTTGCACTTATTTCTCTTATCTAACTGAAATTGTGTTTCCTTTGACCAACATCTCCCTCTCCTCCATGTCCTGTGCTTTCCTGAGGCAAAAAGTCTGGGTAGTGAGTTTATACCTGGCAAAATCCCTGTGGACCAGACAGGTGAACATCAGCGTTGATTAGGAGCCCGACATTAGGAGGGCAGAGCCCTCAGCTCTCCGTGGGCCTGTGGCTGGGTGGAAAGTGTCATATATCACTCAAATCACTGGTCTACAGACAGGAAACATCATCTGGGGAGCTTTAGAAAGCACCGATGCTTGGATTCCATCCCAGCAAGACTAAATCAGCATCTCGGAAGATGGGAATGAGGCCCAAACCCCATGGGTCTAAAGGGGGCCACCAAGTGGCTAAAAGGCAGCAAGGTGTGAGAAATACCCTTGAGGGCTCAGGGGAGTGGACAGTGTCCCCAACCCCCAAATCCACGTTCACCCAAACCTGAGGACGTTACTTTATTTGGAATAGGGTCCTTGAAGATGTAATTAGTTAAGCTGAGTTCCTCCTGGCGCAGAGTAGGCCCTGAGACCAGTGCCTGGTGTCCTTACAGGAAGAGAGGACACAGATACACACAGACAAGGAGGCCGTGTGGAGACGGAGGGAGGAGCTGGAGCTATGGGGCCACCGGAGGCTGGAAGAGGCAAGGAAGGATGTCCCCCACAGCCGCCAGCGGAGGCATGGCCCTGGGGACAGCTTGATTTCAACTTCCAGCCTCCAGAATTGGGAGAGGATACATTTCTGTTGTTTCAAGCCACCCTGTTTGTGGTCATCCATTACAGCAGCCCTAGGAAACCCAAACAGAGGGGTTTACAGTCCCTGACCTACACGGCCTTGTCCCTGAGGTGCGAACAGTTATTTCCAAAGACCCTCCTCAGTGCCTCACAAGCGTCTAGGCGTGCGGCTTCTCTCCGGATAGCTGCAGAGACCTGGAGTCCTCCAATCCTTCATGGGTGATAAGGCTGCACAGGTGCCTGAAAAAAGATGTCTTGGTGGGTAAGCAGAGTCTCCTGGAGTCCCTGTGAGGAGTGTGACTGCCGTGGGTCTCTCAGGGCACATGCAGGTACAGTCGTAAGCACTCATGCACGGTGAGGTTGGCCCTCCAGCACGGCCACAAGTGCAGCCGTGAGCCATATAACAATGTTTCGGTGATGGACGGCATGCATGATGTGGTCCCCTAAGATTGCAATGGAGCTGAAAGATTCCTGTAGCTTAGTGACGTCTTAGCCATCCTAACGCCATAGAGGGATACACATTACTCATGTGTTTGTGCTGATGCCACAGTAAACAAACAGCGAACAAACCTGCTGCACTGCCAGATGGATAAAAGTCTGGCACCTACAATCATGTACATGTAGGAAGAGGTGATCTTGGCCTAATCTTTTCCGCCAAAGGAATATTCTGTTTAATATCCAGCTTTACTTAATTATTAGCACATAACACAAACTGTACAATAACAATAACCTTGGTTTAATCTCCTTTATTGCAACACCAAAAAAAATCCACATTTACTAACTTTAACTTCCTTGTTCTACCTGTTACCCTAGCAACACGCCTTAGCCAATAAAGTAAGGTCAAGATTGTGCGGTCAAAGTCCCTACCAATGGGATGAGACACAGCCCTAGGTCTGAGTTAGGGACAAAAAGGTGAAAAACTCTCCCCATAGCGCGCTGCTGGCTGGCTGCTCTTGCTGCCACTATGTGCCCTTCTGATCAGAAGTAGAGATTTTGCCTTGCGGAGACAGTTTGCAGTGTCGGTTTTCTTAACAACACCATGGGTTACTTCTAACATACAGTACATAAAACTCGACGATGACAATAAAGGACTATGTTACTGGTTTATGTATCTACTATACTACACCTTTTACCATTATTTTGGAGTATGTCCTCCTACTTATTAAAACAAAAAAGTTAACTATAGAACAGCCTCAGGCAGGTCCTGTAGGAGGTATCCAGAAGAAGGCATTGTTATCATAGGAGACGACAACGTCCTGTGTGTTATTACCCCAGAAAACCTTCCAGACGTGCAGGTGGAAGACAGTGATATTGATGATCCTGACCCTGTGCAGGCCTAGGCTAATGTGTGTTTGTGTGTTAGTTTTTAACAAAAAAGTTTAAAAAGTAAAAAAAAAAAAAGAATTTTAAAAATAGAAAAAAGCATACAGAATAAGAAAATATTTTTGTCCAACTGTGCAATGTGTGTCTTAAGCTGTGTTATTATGAAAGAGTTAAAAAGTTAAAAAATTCAAAAGTTTGTAAAGTAAAAAAGGTTACAGTAAACTAAGGTTAAGTTAAAAAAATTTTAAGAATAAATTTGGAGTGGGCTGTTTACCATGGTTCTAAAGCCTACAGCAGTGTACTGCAATGTCCCAGGCCTTCACATTCACTCACCGCTCACTCGCTGACTCACGCAGAGCAACTTTCAGGCCCGCAAGCTCCATTTGTGGTAAAGGGCCCTATACAGGTGTGCCATTTTTATTTTTTATACCATACCTTTCCTATGTTTAGACATGTTCACATGCATAAATGCTCACCACCACGTTATAGTTGCCTACAGTAGTCAGCACAGTGACCTGCTGTACAGGTGTGCTGTCTGGGAGCAACAGGCCATCCCACATGGCCTAGGTGTATGGCAGACTATGCCATCGAGGTCTGTGTAACTATACTCTATGGTGTTGGCACAACGATGAAATCACCCAAGGACGCAGTTCTCAGAACGTATCCCCACAGATAAGTGATGCATGATGGTATATATTGTAAATTTCCCTCTTAGCCTTCTCCAAAGACACGTGTACCACTTCTCAGGGGAAGGGGAAATAATGAGACTTTGGGGGCTTATTAGTCCCAAAATTCTACTATGGCCCATCAGCCAGTGCAGGAGATTGTCGGAATCTGGTGATTCACAGAGTTTTGACTCAGGTCCATTTCCAAGTGGGCCAAATGTGTCTCTGAATCCATGCTATGCTTACACCCCCAGTTTTGGAATACATAATTGGAATAGACAAGCTCTGTAATTGGCAGAATTTCCACACTGTTTTCCTGACCCATGGAATGACCCAAGGCTATTATAGTGAGAAACACTAAGTGGAAGATTCTAGAACTGCCTCTATCTCCACACATAGTAAACCAAATGCGTTATGGCATTCCTCGAAGGGCTGCAGAGATTAGTGCCACTGTCAAGAACTTGAAAGCTAGAGTCAGTGAATCCTACACTATGTCCATTTACTTTGCCTATTTGACCTGTGCGGAAGACAGATGGATTTTAGAAACAATCAGTGGATTATTGTAAACTTAATCCAGTGGCGACTCCAACTGCAGTTGCTATTCTAGATGTGTATTCTTGGCACATCACCTAGTACCTGGTCTGCAGCTATCATACCTGCAGATGTTTTTCCCCTCTCTACCTATTGGTAAAGAACATCAGAAACAGTTTTCCCTCAGCCAGCAGAGCTAGTGACACACCTTCACTGGACTAGCCTGGGGTTATATTAACTCCCTAGACCTCTGCCATAATCTAATCCATGGGGATCTTGATTTTCTCTCCAGTCCGTACGACTTCGTGCTGGTCTACTACGTTGATGGTAATTGATAATATCATACTCATTGGACCTGGTGAGCCGGAGGGGAGAGCAAATGGCCTAGACGCTTTGACAAGACATGTGTGCAATGCAGGGTGGAAACAAATTCCACAAAAATTCAGGGAGCCTTCATCTCCATGAAAATTTCTAGGAGTTTCATGCTCCAAGAAATGTTAAAATATCCCTTCCAAGGTGAACGGTCAGTTTCTGCATCTAGCACCTTCTCCAGTAGGAAAGAAACGCAAAATCTAAAGGGCATTGTTGGATCTCGAAGGCTGCATTTACCTCATTTGGTCATGTCACGCTGAGCTATTTGTTGAGTGATCCAAAAGGCTGCCAATTTTGAGTGGGTCTCATGACAACAGAAGGCTCTGCAGTGGACCTCTTCGAACTCCTCTGCCACTACTGTGTGACACAGCAGATCTGACGGTACCTGGGCGGCTCTGCCAGACGGGACACTCCACTGAGACGCTGGCAGGCGCCTATCAGTGAATGATAGAGCAGGTCTTCAGGATTTTGAAGCATAGCTATACCGTTCTCTGCAGATAGCTATTTTCCTTTTAAGAAATACCTTCTGGCTTGTGACAGGGCCAACGAAGAGACTGAACACTTCCACAGGCCACCATCCAACCCAGACTGCCCATCAAGAGCCGGGTGTTTTCTGATCGACCAAGCGGTGAAGTTGGACATGTGAGGCAGCACTCCGCCTGGGGGTGGGGGGGGCGGTAAAGTGGCTCAGAGTCTCGCGGCTCCTACTTCTGCCACGTTGCCTTCTCTGTCAACCTCCGCTGCGGCCTCAGTGGGACTTTCCTGTGAGCAGTCGACTGAGAAGGAAAAACCAGTCCTAGTTTACAAATGGCATTGCATGATATGGCCACCCAAAGATAGATGAAGTGACACACAAGATCCTATTTGGAGAGAGACTTCGTGTGTCCTTTGGTTGTATGAGAGATAGTTGCACCATGTTAGGTGAAAACTTAATTTTACTATTGTCTTTATCTGGAAATAAATTAAAAATGGTTGAAAGAGGTATGTATGGATGGTGGTGTACTGTGTCGACTTGGCTAAGCTGGAATTACGTTTTCCAGAATCCTTGTGTGGGTTGGAGCTGGTCAGAGGAGAGAGTTGCGTGGCAGGGCAGCCCTTGCCCTCTGAAGACGGCGGTGGTGGGAGGTGGTGGGATGCGGTGGGAGGTGGTGGGAGGTGGTGGGAGGCGGTGGGAGGCCGTGGGATCCAGGTGCAGACACCAGAGGTTTCTCCCCATTCCTCATCGACAGATGGTCAGAGAGCCGCTGGTGGCATCCACCTTGTCCTTGCTCTGCCCAACTGTGGGTCCAGCTCACCATCCTGACACTGGCCCTGTTGGCCCACAGTGGCCGGGACCTGACTCCCACGTACTTCACTCCTCTCGCTGCCCTCTGCCAGCCCGCCGTGGTGGGTGGCTGTGCCTGGTGTCCCAGCAGCTCTGGCAAGCTCAGGTCCACCTGCACAGTGCGTCAGAAAGTCGAGTTAGTGGTTCCCTCTTCTGGACCTTCCCTCCCTAGCTTCGCCAGAACTGCATAGGGGTTTACTTCTATAATAAATAGGAATTGTCCATACTCAGAGCCTGGGAGGGAAGGAAAAACTCACCAAATCCCCAGAGAAAGGACAGCAAATCTGGGCCATTCTACTGGGACACGGCAGGACAGAGGTGACTGATGTTGCACCTTCTCCACCTCTGCCCCCGGGTGGCACATGCTGGTACCTCCAGAGAAGCCTCAACGGTGAAGTTTCAGTCTCGGTCACCTGAACCTTCAGCGCTCACTTTTAGGCAAAAGGCAAATTGGGGATCCAAATAGATTCAGCACACGGTGCAAGCCCCATGACGCCCCTGCCTCGGCAGTCCAAGTCTGAGGAAAGTTATGTAGTAACATCAAGAATAAAATCCTGGTGTGGAGCGGAGAGAGAAAGCTTCCAGAGTATGTTAGCAGTCTGGTTGTTAAGGTCTAAACCTTGAGCAGCCTGTATTAACTAAAAATGTAGCAATAAGCAACATGGGAGTTGGGAGCCTCCGGGAAGACTGTCGAAACACAAGGCTGGTGTCTCCAAATGCCATGAGGCAACCGTTTTTGACTTTTTACCCCCTAATTTCATGTTCTTAAAGCTGGGATAGTAAAAGAAGACATTTAAGATGAATTTGGAAATATTTCTTGCCTGGATTAAAAAACAAAAAACAAAACCCCAAAAATCCAGGATCCCATGGGGTATACTGTAGGTTTCTAGAAAGTCTTAGCGCCAGACATTCTTAAACCCAGAACTTTTAGAAAATTAATTAATATTGCTCTATCTTTGTAGAGCAAGAGGACTTTTTAATGTTTAAATCCTGGAGAGCTCTGTTACGAAATCAGAGAATGGTGCTTTTAGAATGCTGACGAAATCTGGGTATCTGCCTTTGAATCTGGAGGTTCCTAGAAGAGTCACTTATTCTTTTTAGATCTAAGTTTCCTTGTCTGTAAAACAAATTGGTTGAGCTAGATCAGAGAATAGATTAATCTCTTGTTGTAGCTCGAATCAACTGGAGGCTCATAGGGCTTGGGGAAAGGGTGCTGGGAACGGAGCTTATGATTTAATGAGAACCAGCTCTTTAAACTGGGACCGGAATGTTCAGCCTTGTCATTTTCCAGCTTCGTGACTGAGCTTCAGTGTCTTCATTGGTAAAATGCAAACACTGCAGCATCTATATCACTCAGTGCTCGTAGGGGCCAACTCAGATGTCTGTCAAATACTCAGAACGGTGCCTGGCGCCTGCCAGGCATTCAGAGCAAGGTAACCTTGGCATTAGTATTACAGTTGCCCAGCCAACCCTGTGGTTCCCAAAATGCCACTCTGTGCTCTGATGGCAGAACCAACTAGGTATGTTTTAAAAATTCTTGGATTCCAAAAGTAGAGATTTTAGTTTCATAGGCCCAGTGTGGGAATACAGGTCTATATTTCTATGAAGCTGTTCAGATAATGGCTGTAGCCTTGTTTTGAAATCCCTGCACTAGGCAACACACACATACACCCACTCGCACATTCACACACACTCATGCAAACTCTCCCGCATACTCACGTCTACTTAATGAAGTCTATTACAATAGGATTATAATTTGAGAAAGATATTCGTTAGTTCACAATAAAGTGAGTTTATTTTTTTATTTATATTCCTGCCTCTTCTAAAGGATTTCGGGTGGCAGAAAGTGCTCTATTCCACAATGAGTAAGCCTCAATTAAAAGTGCTTCATGCGACTTTCAAAAATGCCCCGGGCAAGACTCGCTTGGAAGTGGGCAGCGGCGCTGTCCGGCATCTGGACATTCCTTCCATGTGATGGCACACATCTGTTTCTTCGGGATGAGCAGAACATTTCCCGCCCAGTTTCCTTCCAGATGTTGGAGGATGTGAAGATACAGCCCAAGGGTAAGTGATCTATCGAGTTTCAATGACCAATTAAAAACTGGTCCTCGGCAGAGTGCTGGCTGGACTCATATGTTCACCCTGTGCACACGCCCAGGTCTTTCCATGCAGACACGCCCTGCCCAGCAGCCGTTCAGTTAAACGGGGCTTTCGCTGCAGGGACAATGGCCTTCTGCATTCCCTGCATTGACACATACGTGCCTCAGGGGCCTGGGCGAAGTGAGTGACTGGTATGCACGTGCACATGGACGTCCTGGAGCAGATGGGTGGATGGTTATTGGCTTCTACAGAATCCAAATTAAGCTAATGCCATTCAAATTCCTTCCCAGCCTATGTTGTGCTTTCTCAAGGTTGCTGAAATTGAATTCAAAAGCCAAAAACATATGCTGGTTAGGCTCAAAGAGCAACTAACTGCCGATTGCAAACACATGGCTTAGCAATGCATGGGATACTATGAGGTGACATTTGGTGTTGTTGATTAAGTGGGATAATCATGAGAAACACCATTCAAATCCTGTGCCCTTGCACACAGCACACATTAAAAATATTTTTTAAAACAAAGCACTAGGTAATAATAATAATAAAAAAAACCCCAGAAAAACTCTGATGAAAATGCTTAATGTTCCCAAAAATAGAAACTAAATTTTGGATTTGATTTTTATAGACGTCAAAGGAAAATGGCACATAAAGCAAGATGCTCTGCAGTTAGGATTTCTTGCAGCCATGGGTGCAGTTTCTGAAACGAGGGAGATTAAGATCCATGCCCATAAAGAGCTCAGTATAGCGATATCTTCAGGTCACAAAGCAAAAAACATCTTTTTTTGTACAGGAGACATGTCTATTCCACTAGTCACAGATGCCCGTGGGTACCAGGCTTGGGCCAAATCAAATGCCTGCACTCAGAAACTAGCCACTGGGCTTAGAAGGTGTAAGGACAGGGAGGTGGTCAAATATAGCCTACGTGCCTCCCCCAAAATTCCAGGTTGGAAACATTTTGTTACTGGCAAAAGTCCAGGTTCCTTGACTTTGCCAAGTGACTCTTGAAAGCAGAACTGGTCTTAGCAGCACAGGTTAGGATTGTTGGGAGACGTTTGAACAAAGAAGGTGGTCCTGCAGCTCATGCTGCACAGAAATCCCTCACAGTGCTGCCGGCAGGCAATTCCATTGTTATGCAGTTTTCAATTTTGGCATCTGCCATTAGAATAACTGCTGGGCTGGCCGTCAGAGGCGGTGTGGCTCGGCAGAGTGTGCCCTGGCTCAGCTCGCAGGGCTGTGTCCTTGGCCTCGCTGCAGTTCCTCCTGGGGACCTTGGTGATCCGCTCGTCTCCCGGTCTCCAGTCCTCTGCCTCTGCTTGGGCAGATTCCCATTAGAAGAGGAAAGCTTTGCAGAGCTCCATGCTCTTCCCTCTTCCCTCGATCCTCCTGTAACCACCACTTCTGCTGAATCAACGGATTTGCATATACTCACTGACACTTTTCCAAATCCCTTCAACATGTAAGCTGGTCGGGCTCACGCTTTGAAGAAGAGGTGGGTGGGTCGTGCTGCACGTGTAGATTGAGGCATGAACAAAAACACACAGGCAGATCTTTTTCTATTTCCACCTTTCATTGTGTAGCTTTTTCTGAGGTTCGGGTTGGCTGGGGCAGAACTGAGCATCAGAACATTCTAAACTCAGAAAGACATGACGTGCGTGCCATCAGCAAGACATCTACAGTGCTGCTGCCGAGGCCTGAGCACTGGGCTGGGCCTGGCGCTCGGTGACCACTGTCTGAAGTAGCATTTGCCAAAGTGCGTCGTCTTCCCAGAAGATGTTCCCAGCCAACAGAGCCCTGGGCTGCACTCGGGGTCACTTCTTGGAGAGCCACTGTGCCCACTGGTGGGCTAACGACTGGGAAGCCCTGCAGCAAACAGAACAGTTTGGCACCATGTCACCCAGAATTGCCCAGTCACAGTTCCCGAGATACCAGTGAGAGCCCTTCTGTGAACCAGAGCATGACATAAGGATGTGAGGACCCACATCTTGTTACGAGGGAGATTTCTCTTCATTTTATTTCATGCTCCTCTGCCTCGAATGCACGGAGTTGAGTTCATCACACTCCTCGGCTCATGGCCACTCAAAGGTTGAAGGAGGAGTCTGAGTTTAATATGCTACAGTAAACAAGCCCATGATGGTCGTGCTAGCAACCTCTTCATCGTCATTGTCTTTTCTGCTTGTTATCCATCTTCCTAAACATTTGAGGTTAATCCAACAGTATTTATACTATTGGCTCTGCCTTTAGCTAGGTGAGGAAAAGAAACCTCTGCCCACGTCAGAACAAGTTCTACTTTTCTAGATTATCAAATTCTGAAAGTCAGAGTCTCTTATAATCACCTTCTAGTATATTTAATGATCTAATTTATTGCATTCATCACAAATGTGGGCAACTCTACCGCTCTTATCATTGAATAGAGTTCATTCAGTTTAAAATAACTCAAAGCCTTCTGCAACTGATTAGCATTTGTAGATATGCCCACCTCCCAATATTAATATAGACAGTCATACATTCAACAAGTGGTACATAGTTGTAACTTGAATAAGTCTCATTTGCTTATTCAGTAAACATTTGAGAGTCTACTATGTTTTGCACCTGTTACCAAATGTGGGGATCACTCCGAACCCTCTTCGTTACTCCCTTCCACTGTTCAGACTTGTGTGTGCTGCCCCTGCTACCCTGAGACAGTCTCAGACCTCCCAAGTGTCAGATCCAGTAGAATCCTTGACTTGTGCCATGGTGCTGGGCACTGTCCATCTCCTTTTCCTTGAGGCATTTCCCTTCACCACGAGGAGATTTTGCTGGCTCTTCTGACTCTTTGATATTGGAACTCTTCAGAATTCTGGTCTTGGTCCTCTTTTGTTCAAAGCCATGGCCTCGGCTGGGCAGTCTCATCCTATATGCTGATGACTCCCACAACTTTCTCTCAAGCTGACCTTTCTCTGGAGACCTGACCACTGTCCCCACCTCCCCCTGGGGCTTAGTCTGTATCTGAAATGAAGTCATTGTCTTCTCCACACCCACTGCTCTTCCTGCATTTTCTGTCCTGGCTACTGGTGACTGCCACCCAAGTCAGCTGACTCATTGTCGGGTTCGTCCATGGGCAGATGCTGCAGAGAGCTCTTCCGTCTTCTTTTCCACCTGTAGTCACCTGTGTCATTATTGATTGGGAGGTGAATGACAGGGGTGTTAAAAACAAACCACTTAAGGTTGGTCTTTCTTATACATTAGAATGTTTTTTTCCTGAAACACCTAAGTCTACTTAGCTTGAGATCTTTCTTGAGTGAAAGAGAGAAATGGAATTAAGAACACTTTGTTGGCAGGCCACAGGGGTATTTGGCTTCTTTGAATGGCTTCTGTCTTGGGTGCAGGGGAAAGTTCAGGAACTAGTTACATTGTGGCCTATACCCAGGAGTTTGTCAGGCTTGGATTAAGTGCACTCAGATGATGGAGATGGTGGGGTGTCAGGAGGGTTCCTGCCCCTATGGCCTCATCTCTGGGTCTCCCAGGGCAACCTTTCCACATGGCTTCAGGAGGTACAGAGCTGCACAGGGTGGGCTTTGCCTTGGTGCCTTTGCACAAACTCTTGTCTATGCTGGAAATATCAATTGATTAATTAATTAATTCATCAAACACAAACAAAGGGAATAACCTAGCAATCCCACTCTTAGGCATTTATCCGAAATAATTAAAATCAGAGATTTGAATATCAATTTTCATTGCAGCACTATTCACAATATCCAAAAGATGGAAGTGACCCAAGTGTCTATCAACAGATGAACAGATAAACAAAATGTGGTGTGTGCATATAATGGAACATTATGCAGCTATAAAAAGGAAAGAAAACTGGATACGTGCTACAACATGGATGAGCCTTGAAACTATTATGCTAAGTGAAAAAAGTCAGACACAAAAGGATAAAAACAGTTCCATTTCACTTATCCGAAATATCTAGACTAGGCAAATCCGTAGAAAGTAGATTGGAGGTTACCAGGGGCTGGGGGAGAGAAGGGTGGGGAGTTATTGCTCAATGGTTACAGAGTTTCTGTTTGGGTGATAAAAATTTTGAAAGCTGATAGTGGTGATGGTTGCACAAGATTGTGAAGGTCATTAATGCCACTGAATTGTACACTTAAAAATGGTTAAAACGGCAAAGTTTATGTTATATATATTTTACCACAATAAAGAATATATAAATGAAGGGATAACATTTACCGTGATGGTTCCTAGTATGTGTAGATCTATGTGGGTGGAGTTCGGGGCCAGGAGCCATGCCTGACTTAGCCGTGTCCTTGATGTCCAGCACTGGGGAAGGACAGATAAGGAGGGTTGGGCTGGGCTTTGCAAAGCCCAGAGATGAGAGGCATTAGTATCATAAGAGAGATCTTTTAATTTTGGTATTCTGGAGTTCAGGTGCAGAGTTGGCCAGTCCCCTTTGTGTTCTGAAATTCTGGGATTTTGTCCACCTTCTGGGGTGGAAGGGGCAGAGAGGGCCAAGGGCTGGGTAAACTGTTTTCTGGAGATAAGCCTTGGAGCGCCTGGAGACTGGGCATGATTTGTTGAGAACAGGACTAGGGAAAGCAAGTCCACAGTCCAGGTCCATCTGGGGAGGACGGGATTCGCAGCTCAGCACTGGGAGGTGGAAAGACCAGGGTGTGTGAGCAGGGGTGTGTCACAAGGAGAGCGTGGATGGAGGGAGAGGGACTGGACCCCCTGCACCCAGAGGACCTGACTCACTCCTCTGCTGCAGCTGGACTCTTCCCAGGGAGCCCGGGGAGGCACACATGGCCTGCAGAGCCACCAGCCTGAGGCTTCCGTGCCGGGCAGGGCTGCCCATCAACAGGTTGTAATTATGTTGGTCAGAACTGTCTTTCCCTGGGGGGAGCACAGCTCTTCCTTTTCTTCTTCATTTTTGCTCAAAAGAAATAAAAACCCAAAATAAACAAGTACTCCTCTTCATTTCCTTCAAAGCGCTGTGGCATCTTCAGATCTGGGTAGCTGAAATCTGAAGCTGATCATAATTTCCGATGGACATAATGTGAGTTTGAAATTCTTTTCCACATCAAATTAAGTCTGTCTTGGACTGATTTCCTGGAAGTGTTTTTCATTAGAATAATAGTCCTCAGCTGGGAGATCACAGGATCAGATGCCACAGAAGGGGAACAGAGCAGGATCATCAATTCCATCCTCCAGGGAGGTGGAGACAGTCCGTGCTCGCTGGGGGCCTTCGCTGGTGAGAGCTGTCCTGCTCTAGGCTTAGCCCCAGAAAGAGGCTCTGGGTCTCGTGGGCAACCTACTGAAGTGGTAAAATTTTTTTTGTGTTTTTTTTTTTTTTTAAATTGAAACTATAAACAAGAAAGAAATTGGGTTCAACTAGTCAACCAACCAACCAACCAACCAAATTCATCGTGCACCTACCGGCTGCCAATCCTTCTATGGTGCCAGGAATATGATGATTAATAACACAAAGTCCTTGAAAGGGAGCACAGCTCACAGGACAAGCCTCCAGGGACAGAGGTAGAGCTCCAGCAGTATTTAGTATTTTTTTTCTGATCTTAAATGTGTCTGTCTGTGTAGTGCACATGTACACACTTTGCTTACCTTCAGAGGTTCCGGCATGACGGAGGAAATCCTTCTGCAATTCTTCTCTCCCCTCCTCTCCGGTACTGGACTTGTTTACTGTGGGCTGTTAACAGCCTTGAGAGTGTCTTTAATCCTTATCCAGGGTCTTTAAATATAATACATCAATAACAGGTAATTATTCACTTTGAACTCTTTGCGCCTCCCCCCATACCCTGCGGTGTGAGGCTTGGAACTTTTAAGCACTGTAACAGATTCTCCCCATCAAAGTGTCAAAACTCATAAGGCACATGGCAAGGAATTCGTTTGCTTACTTTAATCTGTCTCCCCCTCCCTCCTTGCACATAGAGCCCTCACCACAGGCTTTGCAGATTAACGCACGGAGGGCTAGTTTTCATCCTGGGGTGTTTTCTTTAAGCCGGCCCCACCTTGGACCCCGAAGCGTTTGCCCCATGCCCACAACCCCGTGTCCCCGAAGAGCTGTCTGCAGTCGAGTTTGTTGTTCCTGGCCTGTCACGTTATTCCTGTTTTGAACGTATGCAGGAAAATCCTGTCAAATTCAAAACTTCCTTTTGCCCCAAACCGATCTTTGATGTGAGGGGCCTCGACACAGCTGGCTCCGAGTGGCTCGCTGCGCCCCGGTGCCCTGCCCTGGGGCCCCTGTCGCAAGCGTCTCGGAGCAACAGGGATTTGTTTGTTCTGTCGGCCTGGCTTGGTGATGGATGGCCTGGTCTTCGGCTCTTGTGAGCTCCTGGCCCACCCTGTGCCGAAGACAGCTGTGTCTCCAGGGAGCTGCCCCCGTGTTCCGGGACGGGTCTGCAGGCTGTGGATTCACCTCCTCCAAGGCAGCCACTCGCACATCTTCCACACGTTTCCCTTTCTAACAAGTTGGAATAGCCGAATGATTGCTCTACGCTCATTGCTAAATCATTGCATGAGGTGGTGCAAGTTTGGTTTCCTGTTCATGTGAAGCCTTTATTGCCTGCCTGAGGTTCCCTTGTGTGAACAGAGGGGCGTCCAGGACATTGGCTCCAGCGTCACACAATGTAAGCGCTGTTCACTCCAAAAGCGAAGGCTCAGGTGTGCAGAGCAGATGGTGGAGGAGTTCTGTCAATATTTCATACCTCGGGCTGTCCTACGGCAATGAGATCAATGGGGAACTAGGCACTCATTTTAGAGTTAAGGAGTTTGCCAGATTTAACTGAAGGGAAACCGTGAGGATGTTACTTGACATTGAAAAAGTTACTCACATTTCCATACTCAAATAATCAAATTGGGTAATTAAATTCTATGATGTGCCTCTGATGATTTTCTTAATTTCTAATGACAGAAATTCACTTTGAATGTGGACGGAACAAGATCAGACAGGGTGTGCTGCAGGCCCACTGGGGAATAGTGGCTAACGACGTTGAAACTTTCACTCTTAAATTTGATTTCATCCTTGACCTTGCTAGTAACTTTGGCCTATTGCCTCCCCTTTCAGTATCTGTTTCCCCGTGACTATGGTGGTTGTACAATATCAAAGGGGCCTGTACATGTCATGAAGAACTTATATGATGAACAATACATTTATATTGCAGAGCATTGAAAAATTCCCACTGTCTATACAGGATGCCAAAATGTCTTTTATTTTAATCAATGTGTTTTAGGAAATCAGTGTTTGGATAGCATGAAGGTCAGTGAGCTAGTGGGCTGACTGAATTTGTCTTTATTCAACAGTTACTTTGGCAGCATATGGGGGTGCCCGAGTGCTCTACGTGCACAATTAACCGCATGGAGCGAGGGTACCGTGGAGCTGCTGTCCTTCGGGGAGGGTCTGTCTGCCCACAAATCAGCTCAGCAGGAGTCAGATTTAAAGCTCCCTCTGTTTTTGAAGCTTCAGGTGTGCAAAGGAACATCTGGCAGAGAAGATATCCACGGTTCCTGTTTTTCTGCCTTGACACCCCTTCCCTCATTCCCGTCGAAGTCCGATCACGGCTCAGGCGTCCATGGGCTTTCCTGGCCAGCCAGGGGCTGGAAGACGGGGAGTCGCAGGAGTTGATCACTCTAATTACAGGCCCACGGGTATTTGGGAGTATGTCTTTCCTTGGGTTAACCTTTTGCAGCTCTGTTAGCAGCTCAGGGAACTGTGGGATTCTTGTCAGCAGTGCACTGGGTTCCCACAACTGGCCAACTGTTTAGCTGAAGGACTGTCAGAAATGTGGACTTCATCAGCATGAACTCCTAAATGAAGCTGAAGAGTAGCTATAAATACGGACTGATTGTTAATTTATGGTGTCAAAAGGAGTTCTTTCTCACGTGCTTGGATAACCCGACCGTGGTATTTTAAATCAAGGAGATAATTTAATACATTTTTAATCATCAGAGCTAATTTGTTAATATAAACAGAAGACAGCAGGATTTTTTTCAATAAAAAATTGAATGAAAGAGATCAATGATGGTTTTAGAAATAGAAGTTTAATGAATCTAACTAGAAATAAGTATTTAATAGGTTTACATATGAAAAAGTGTCTACATAGTTTACATAAGTTGGAAAGAGCTGTTCCCAGTACGCAGTACACGGGAAGAGCTGTGCCACAAGAAGGAATTTAAGCAAATGACAAACGTGGGGCTTGTTAGCATCTGACCCATTTCCAAGGCTTAGATCATAAGAACGATGTTCTGGGTGGGTTGGAGTTATATGCAGTTCTAGGTGCCTCATGTTTAGAGAGACGTGATGAGCTCAGGAAAACCAAGGACAGGCAAGAGGGTGAGGGGTCTCGAAACCATCTCAAGTGAAAAACAATTGAATACATTTTATCTGGAGAAGACTGGGGACACGTGAGATATTTGCCTTCACACAGTCGAAAGGCTTTTGTAGAGAAGGGAGTAGGCGGCTTTCATGGGAGAATGGCTAACATTTCAGAGAAAAAATTCCTCCCAATATAAGACATATCTGTCTCAGACTATGGTTTTCCAACTTTGGAGTGACTTTCTGGGAAGTGGTGAGTCCTGTGCATAGATACTTTGTGTATGTGGGGCCGTGGGGAAGAATTATTCACATGTTGAAAGGGAGTTGCGATAAAATTAGATCAAAGCCCCTTTCTTTGGAGCTGTGTGGCTTGCTGCCTTCCCTTCTGACATTTGGCAGAAGGTCCCTTCAAACCTGTTCCCACTGTTCATCGTATTACGATGTTATGAAGGTTAGATGAGTGTTAAAGGCTAAATTTTAAAAGGACATAAAATCATGACTCCCATACACAGATAAAATGAACATGGGCCAAGGATTTTATTTTATTTAGCTTAATTAATGAGGGCCCTGCTAGATGTTACAACTGGTTCAAAAGGGAAGCCCAGTGCCACGCAGCGACAGTCAGATAAGGAATGATGAAATGGACTCACACACGGACGCAGAGCAGGAAAAACGGGTCAGCATCCACAGGGTGATGGTCAGTTGTATGCCGCTGGGCGCCATTTGCATTGCTACGGATAGGAGTAAGTTGCATTACGCTCAGTTCTCTACAAATTAACTTTTATCTCTACAGAATTGTACAGCAGTCCAGTCAAAGTAAGGCAAGTGTACACGCCAAAAGGCGTCTCTACCATTCGAACAAAAAGATGGCCAGTAATCTCTTTGGCCCATTTCAAAACCACACACAATTTTTCCCTACATAAAGTGACATATGAATTTTCCCTAGAGTGCCTGGCACATCGTAAGTGCTCATAAGGATTTTTATTATTGATCATTATTGTTATTTTTGCCTGAGTTCCCTCGGGCAGAAGAACTACCTGGTGGCTGACGTTAGACACTCTTTGACCAAGGTCTTGATCACCATTTTCTCTCTTCCCTTTGGAGACATGCACACATCTGCTACCTACCTCCTCCAGTCTTTCATCTCCCACAGAAACAATGCCTTTTATGATAGAAAATCTTTTCTTTCTAACATGCATACAAAAATTCTCCTTTTTTTGATCTCTTCAAATTCTTTTTCATGTATCTATTGTAGGAGAATTTCTCTATGGCTCAAATTTGTAGTTAAGCTTAAGAAACATTTCAATGATGTTTCTTTGTTAAGGAAAGAACAATTGTAAGTTTTAACAAAAGTTATTTATATAAATGATGAAGTTTAGATTCAGTCATGTCAGCAAGCAAAAGCCAAATAACCAATTGCTTTGAGTTGCCGAATACTCCAACATTGACACAGGAATAATGTAAGTTGAAAAGTGTATATTTTAATTTACATTACATATACATGCAAGTTAAATATTCATGCTGGTATGACTTGCCACCCCACATGAGTCCCATTGTCCACGGTTCTGAACCACTTTTGGATTTTGGGGCACTGCTGCTTCTTATAACCATGGTTCCCAGGTGACCTGGGTCCAGCCTTTCTCAGAAATTAAAACACAAGTTGGGGGAGTCAGTAGGAGAGAGTGGTGTGTGACACAGAAAGCATTGCCACGAAAAGACTGCTGGAAACAAATTCAGACAAAGTTTCTCATAATATAATATCAATTCATCAAGAAAGAAACTGCGGTTGACCAAGATGGGAGTATCGCACTGCTAAAATAAGTAAAATGTTTGTCTACTGAGTGAAAATAAGCCAGTGTTGACATGGGCGGGGGTCTGGGGCTGGTGGGCGCTGACAGTTGACTTGCACCAGAGGACTTACTCATAGCTTTGGTTTGCTGTATTGTTAAGAATCTGCTTTTTATTGTTGCAAAAACAATGGAATTGAGACTTACATTTTACTATTTTTGGTAGCTATTTTATCATACTTTTAAAAGTTTTATTCCATTTCTGACCATTACACATGCCTTTTCCCTGTCAGTAAAGTTGGAGGAAAGCACATCTCTGCTCCTCTTAGGCCCCACCTGTTGCTAGGTTTATGGCCAATCTCATTGTGTGTATAGGCGGAGCCAGAATCCCTCCCCTGGTGACTTTATGGATACATTAGGAAGATCCTAGAAGTATCTATAGGAAAAACAATGAACATCTCTTATACTATTTAAAATGCAAGATGAGAAACATTTCCTCTATACCTAATTTGTGGAGAGTTTTAATCAGGAAAGGGTACTGAATTTTGCCAAATGCTTTTTCTGCATCTATTGAGATAATCATATTTTTTTTTGGTCCTTCATTCTGTTAATATGGTGAAACACATTTACTAATTTGTGTATGGTGAACCATCCTTGTCCCAGGGATAAATCCCACTTGATTATGATGAATGAATCCTTTCACGTGCTGTTGAATTTGGTTTGCTAATATTTTGTTGAGGATTTCTATGTCTACATTCACCAGGGATATTGGCCTGTAACTTCTTTGCAGTGTCTTTTCTTGTAGTGTCTTTGTCTAGCGTTGGTATCAGGATGATGCTGGTCTCGTAAAGGTACCTCCTCTTCAAGTTTTTGGAATAGTTTGGGAAGGATTAGTATTAGTTCTTCAAATGTTTGGTAGAATTCAGTCATTTCTTTGATGGAAGACTTTTCATCACCGACTCCATCTCCTTAATCATTATTGGTCTGTTCAGATTTTCTATTTCTTCCTGTTTTAGTCTTGGTAGGTTTTATGTTTCTGGAAATTTATTCTTGTAGGTCATCCACTTTGTTGGCATATAATTGTTCGTAGAAGTCTCTACCCTTTGTATTTCTGTGGTATCAGTTGTAATGTCTCCTCTGTTATTTCTGATTTTATTTATTCAAGTCTTAATAGGTCCAGAGAAAATACTTGACAAAATTCAACATCCTTTCATGATAAAAACTTTCGACAAATTAGGTGCAGAAGGAATGTTCCTCAACACAATAATGGCCACATATGACAAGCCCACAGCTAACATCATACTCAACGGTGAAAACTTGTTCACCTTTCTTCTCTCTAAGATGTAGAGCATAGAAAGGTGCTTACCTGGGGCTGGGGGAGTGGAGGGTGGGTGGGGAAAGGAGAGATGTTGGTGCAAGGGTGAATAGTTTCAGTTAGACAGGAGGGCTGAGTTTTAGTGATCCATTGCACACTGTGGTGACTATAGCCAATAATAATGTATTATATATTTCAAAATTGATAAAATAACAGATTTTGAATGGTCTCACCACAAAGAAGTAAGTATGTGAGGTGATAGATATGTTAATTAGCACAATTTAACCATTCCTACTATATATCATAACATCACACTGCACTCCATCAATATATATAATTATTATGTCAATTAAAATAAAATAAATAAAAACAAATAAAACCTCACCAAATGCAAGTTGGTTAAACTCTTCATCAACTTTTGGTTTAGGACTTAATATACCATTTGAGAAAATTTTAGCAATATTTTATATGTTGAAAACTTCCCTTAAACATTTTCAGTCAAAAACTTGCACATAAAATGTCCCAGGTCTGTGTGTAAACATATGCTATTGCCATACGTGTGTGGAAGGGCCTATTTACGGAAGAGCCTGTGTTAGTGTACTCTCAGTAAGTGAGCATGTGTTTGGCTTGGGGTCTATTTTATGTCACCCCCTCACTCCATGCAACTGCACGTGAAAAGTCACTGGATTAACTTCTGGGTGTGGATGGAGGCCAGCTCAAAGGCTGCTCCACCTATAAATCAGGGAACTGCAGGGCTTTATTAGGTTTCCCCAAACCTCTTGCAGAGAGATGTGTTCACACATATGGAGCAGACACTGAATGCCAAAAATACTTCCAGAGGTGCTTTGCAACTTTGTGATCTCCCAAAGAATTGTGGACACCCATGGGTTCTTGAGCATGCTGTGTTTATTTGCTGTTCCATGGCAGTGAAATCTTCCTTTCAATACCTCTAATGGCCTCGGCACCCTGTGTCCCATGAGCTTTTCGTGTGACCCCGGCTGTGGTCTGCAGAGCTGAGCGCATGGTATTTGGGTCACATAACTGTTTCTGGTGCCAGCACACGTTTTCTTTCACGTGGCTGTTAACTGTGCAGTCAAGAAGGGAGATTGGCTGGTGAAAGTGTCCTGGGTCCCCCAAGGTTTGCTCAGATTTCATAGTGCCTGTAATCCGAGCTCCCTCCACTTCGTGGGTTAGCGGTTACGGTCAAATGACTGGTTTTCCTAATCTGTCAGCTGCAGAGCCATGTTCGGGTGTGTGTTTGAACAGTGCTATAATTGACACGGGGCTCAGAAAGGCCCTGCGGGTGCCTCAACATCAGATCAGCGCATGCAGCCGAGTCTCGGCCTGCCATGCTGTCGGCTCCGTGCTTGACGCCCAGGCCTGGGGATCACCCCTGATCCCCAGCCTGAGACCCCACCACGAGAGGAGGCTGACAGCTGCAGCTTATGTGAGATGCTGCCACCTCTTGTGTGACCAGCCACAGCTATCACAGGGATGCTGGAGGAAGAGGTGCCCGTGTTACCAGGAGAGGCCTGGTAGCTGTGCAAGGGCAGAGCTGTCTGGAAGTTGATGGTCACGGCTGTCCGTGTCCCTTAGGCCAGGGAGGGATCAGACGGTGGTATTTGCATGGCCTCTAGTTCCTTCTATTTAAGTAGAGGGCACACGCATGTTTTTGGTGTAGCTATTTATAAGCACACTTATGTCTCAGTCACGGTGCTTATTAAAGACATAAATATTTTACCTCTTAGCAAAGATGAAAATAATTTTCACAGATCTCCTGGCAGGCAGCAAGACAGCCTGGCCAGCCGCTTTCATCTGCAGGCTTCAGCCTAATAAAGTATTGATCTAGGGAACAGAACCTGTTTCCATGTTGCATTCCCGAAAAGTATAAAACCAGACTGACCAGGGCCAAGGGGAGGGTTTGCCTCCACCTTAGGATATTTCAAATTTTACAGACACTTTGTTGAGTGGTGTTGAAATAGAAAGCAGTGATCGAATAAAAGACATCCAACTCGCCAGGGCTGGAGGATGCTTTATGGGAAAGGAAACCCCTTTCTTGCAGGTCGCCTGATTGCTCATCTTCATCAGGTATTGCCCTGTGTGACAAAACTCCTTTGGCTCCGACGCCCTGTAACGATCTTGGTTCTACAGGCAAACCTCGCGGTCCGGGCTCGCCCTGCGCGCCGAGGCTTCAGGCCAAGGGTGGGAATCCGGCCGCCGAGCGCGGAGCGCAGGGACTGCAGCCGGGATGGCGCTGAGGCCGCATCGGGCCTCGTCCCCGGGCGCGCCAGGAAAGACAGCTCCTCAGCCACCTGGGGCTTCATAGAAACAGAGACACGAAAGGAGGCCTCTTCAAGGGGCAAGATTATAACCCCTCCCTTTTCTTGACAGAGTGACAGCCACCGGGCCAGCCCTTTTTCTATGTTTTCTTATTAATCCCTGCCACACCCCGTGCGGTGGCCCCTTCTTGCCTCTGCTTTGTGACCGCAGCCTGGCAGGCTCAGGGAGCCTTGGCCACCTGCCCCCCAGCGCAGGTGTCCCCCGCCCCCACCCTGCCGCGGCTCTCGGCCCCTCTTGCTCGCCGGCCACTGTCGCCGGCCGTCCTGTGTCCTCTACCCCGCACTGTGAGGCTGTTTCTTTATCTCCTCCCTGGCTCGACCCAGACTCAAGCCAGAACTGTGCTCCCCAGACGTCGCCGTGGGGCAGCTACTGCGTCCTAGGTCTAGCTCAGTTCTCTCTCATCTTGCTTTTGCTGCCTCCTTAATCCCTGCCCCCTCGGGACTCTTTCCCCTGGGTTATGGAGGGTCATCCTTCTGTAACTGCCCCCTACCCCTAAAACCAGGGCCTGGGTTTGCGTCCCTGGGGACCCCCAAGTCTCCTCTGCCCCACCAGGTGCCGTGGGGTGCTGGTCTCCGGGTCCCTCACCGAGAGAGCGTCCTGGGGCAGTGCGTCTCCCTGCGGGTCAAAGCCCAGGTCCCCGACAGGGGGGCTCCGCAGGTGCTGAGGAGGAATGCAGGACACACGTGTGGCCCCCGAACATCCCCAACCTGGGTAGCAGCCAATTCGGCTGTAGAGAGCCAGGCTGTCCGCCTGCCAGCTGCCCCACGCAGGCCGAGCCAGCCCGAGACGCCAAGCGTCAGGGAGCCGAGGTCGCTCACTCGGCTGTTGGGCTGTTTGTTTAGGAAACAAATGCCAGGAGGTGCTGTAAGGGTACCAAAACCAACCTTTGCCGTGCCAACAGGTACAAGTATTATTGTTATTTTTTCTAATCCACGCCTGTTGCAATTCAATCAAATTAATGCATCATTTATTAGAGAATATGATTTTTGCAACACAAACAGGGTAGGGCTACCCCCAAAAGTGCTGGGCCTTCTGCCACCGCCACTGCACTTGCCTTGGCCTGGGTGGTGGCCACGACGACACTGGCTCCTCTTGAGCCTGGACTGAAAGGGCAGTCTGGGAAGGGCCTGGGCGGGTGGACTTTCCCAACATCTGTCCCCCGGGAAGAAAGACCAACCCCAGCCAGCCTGTTGCTCGCACAGATTCTGAGAAAGATTCAAACTTTCAGAGATTCTGCCTTTTGCAATATTATATTAGACTTACTAAAAACAAACTTTTTGTTTAAGTTGAAGAATAACATCCATACAGAAACGTGCACAGATAATATGTTCACAGCCCGATGACTTTTTACAAACTGAACATACCCATGTAACCAGCGCCCAGATCCAGAAACAGAACATTCCAGGCCAGGTACAGTGGCTCATGCCTATAATCCCAGCACTGTGGGAGGCCGAGGCAGGAAGATCACTTGAGTCCAGGAGTTCGAGACCAGCCTGAGCAACATAGAGAGACCTTGTCTCAAAAACAAACAAAAAAGTACAAAAAAAAAAAAAAAAAAAAAGCAAAAGAAGAAACAAAAAAAATTCCAGAAACTCCCTGGTGTCCCTTTAGTCACCACCCCTTCCCTCCAAGGTAACCACGGTCTTGACATCTACTACCATAACTCGTTTTGTTTGTTTTTGAATTTTATCTAAATGGAACCATGCGCGGTGTGTTCAGTCCTGCCGGGTTTCTTTGCTCAGCATCCTGTTTGAGTCTCACCCATGCTACTGAGCTGCCTGCTGTGGAAGTTCACTCATTTTCATTTTGTTTCCTTTGTAGACAGAGTTGCACCACGTGGCTATACTACACACACCCTTTTTATCCATTCTATAATTAATGGGCGTTTTGATTGTTTTCTATTTTGGAGTGTTGTGAATAAAGTTGCTTTGAGCATGTCTGTGGTGCACACATGTACCTGTTTCTGCTGGCTGTATACCCAGGAGGGCAATTGCTTGGTCATAGGGTAGGTTCAACTTTGGTATATAGCGTCGAACAGCTTTCAAAGAGTGTGTACCAATATATATGCTCACTCTGCATGGTGTGAGAACTCCATTTGTGCCACAGCCTGTCAACACCTGGTATTGTCAGTCTTTTAAATTGTAGCCATTATGTGGGATGTGTATTGGTATTCCATTGTGGTTTAATTTGAGATTTCCCTAATGACTGATAAAATCGAGCACCTTTTAAATAGGTCTAATGACCATTTGGATATCCTTTTTTGTGAAATGCCTATTTAAGATTATGCTCATTAAAAAAATGTAGTTTTCTTTTTTCTTATTTACTTGTAGGAATTCTCTCCATATTCTGGTTTTGGGAGTCCTTAGTCAGATGACAAATAGCTTCTCCCACTCAATGCTTTGACTCTTTTCTTAGTGAAACATTGTTAAGAAAGTGATAAAGTTATTATTTTCTATTAAGAAAATCATTATTGGCTGAGTGTGCCTTCATGCCTGTAATCCTAGCACTTTGGGAGGCTGAGACAGGAGGATTGCTTGAGGCCAGGAGTTCTAGACTAGCCTGAGCGCATAGAGAGAACCCATCTCTACAAAAAATAGAAACATTAGCTGGGTATGGTGCTGTGTGCCTGTAGTCCCAGCTACTCGGGAGGCTGAGGCAGGAGGATTGCTTGAGCCCAGGACTGGGAGGTTGCAGTGAGCTATGATGATGCACTGTACTCCAGCCTGGGTAACTGAGTGAGACTCTGTTTCAAAAAAACAAAACACAAAAACAAAAACAGAAACAAAAATCAGTATGAAGTGTTTTTCATTTCTAGGAATGTTTTGATATTAGTATAGCTCACCATTTTCCTTTGGTTATTTTGATGCTGTATCTTTTCCTGTCCTTTCACCCTTTCTTTAGTCTTATGTTTGTGGCGTGGCATTAGCAGGCATAAGTTATTTTTTCTATTAGTGTCCAACAATCTTTGCCTTTTAAAATGAAATATGTATTTACATTTAGTGTAATTACTAGAGTTTGCCATTTTATTATTTGTTTTCTAATTGTCCCACCTGTGTCTATGTTCCTTTTTATTCCTTTTGTGCTCTTTTTTTTAGGCTGATCTTTTTTTATTCATCCATCTCCCCTATTAGTCAGTTATACATTGTGTTACTGTTCTTGTAGTGATTACCATGGAAATTATAATATCCTTCCCTGACTCACTAAAGTCTAATGTAAATTAATTCTTTTACCACCTTCTGAACTAAGGGATCTTATAACACTTTAATTCCATTTACCCACCTCCTTCCTTTCATGCTATTGTTATGTACTTTACATGCACTTAAAGCCCTATAGGACATAGTTATGGTACAATATAGTTAGTGTTCATTTCTATTTACCCAATGCTCGTGGCTCATTGTTTTTCCTGCATCTCCGTGCTCCTGTCTGGGATTATTTCTTTCTGCCCGAATACCCAGTCCATGTATATGCACATGCAGCCCGAATGCCCCAGGCCTGCCAGGCATTTTTCCCTGGTTGAGGCACTGAGCCTCCTCCTGGACAGATACTCAGGCCCCAGTTGTGTGTCACCTCCATCCTCCTGGGCCACTTGCACACCCCTGAGCCATGTCTTTGGTGTGCAGATCATTTGTCAGACGATGTCTTTTGGAGGAAAAAGGGAAATGGTGGCTCTTCACCTCTGGGTGATGCCACCTCTCATTTTACTTCGTCTCCGGCCCTATGAGTGTCTTTGGCTCCTGGTGCAAGCTGCTTCTTTGCATCCACAGTGCATCTTCCAAGAATCTCTTTTTGGAGCCAGTTTGAATCATTATCCACATTTCCAACAGATTCCTGCCTGGAGCGGCAGAGCAGCCAAGTGCTGACGTGCACATCCTGGCATCAGAGACCTGGTTCTACTCCACTTCTGCCATTTAGTGGCTGTGTGAACACAAGCAACTTATCTAGTGTTATAGGCCTCAGTTTTCCCATCTGTAAAATGGGGATATGATAGGAATTTAGGATTATTGGAATATCGAATGAGATAATAATTGCAAAAGACTTATCACAGTGTTTGGTACAGAGTACATAATACATGGTAGCTGCTGTTGGTGGTGGTGTTATTGGTTTCATCCTGGGCTTTATAACCATATATTTATACTCAGCCACTACTGTACCCACAAGAATGAATCTTTTCTCCTTAGATTTTGCAGGAACATGCAAAGATGAGAGGACTGGCTGCCCTCTCCTTCTACCTACTCAGAACTCAGGAAAAGATTATCCTGGGTTGCCTTCAAGTCTCCTCTGATACCATTACTAGAAAGTCTCTTCAGGATCTTCCTCCTTAGAAACTTCCTTCCTTGCCTAGGCTGGAGTGCAGTGGTATGACCACAGCTCATGCTGTAGCATCAAACTCCTGGGCTCAAGCGATCCTCCTGCCTCAGCCTCCTGAGTAGCTGGGACTACAGGTGTGCACCACCATGCCCAGCCAATTTTTCTCATTTTTTGTAGAGACAGGGTCTCTCTATGTTGCTCAGACTGGTCTCAAGTGATGTTCCTGCCTTGGCCTCCCAAAGTCCTGGGATTACAGGTGCGAGCCACCGAGCCTGGCCAACCTTGGAAACTTTCTGGGTAATTCCAGGACAGGATCACACATCCTTGACTGCTACAGCTCTTACTTTCCATGCCTCTGCAGGAGCTGGCGCGCTGTCCTGAGTCCTTAGTTAACAGTTTATGGGTGTGGCTTACTGTACGGAGGCACTATAGACTCCTAGCAGGCAGCCAGGGAGCGCGGTTGCATGGGATTTCCCTGCCGTGTGGTAGCAGTATGGGCTCAGTTAGAACAGGGGCTTTGGAGTAAAGCAGATCTGGGTTAAGTCCTATCTCTGCTGATTACTGTGCCTCATGAACGTGGGAATAACGGTTCCTACTTCTCAGGAATGCTGCAAGGATTAAACACTAGTCTAGCATGTGCTTGGTGCATAGCAAGTGCTCGATAAATAGTAATTATAGCTAATAACTATTTGTTGATTAATTAATTGCATGAATAAATTAATAGGGACATCTGAGATTTTGGACGTCTCCCTTCGGGTTTGTAGCCCAATTACCAGCCATTCAACAGACACCTGCATGGGCATGTGTTAGTTGGGTGCAAGAAGGACAAACACCACAGAGCTGGTTCCTGCTCTGTAGCCCTGGTGGCCGTTCAGCAAGTGCAGAGGAATTAGCAAGGCAGGCTTAGTAACAACGGGCCAACCAAGAGGAGCCTCTTACGTTTAATACACTGCAGACTCAGTGGACTGTAAAAATAAATTAAGGCCCACAATTTTGTTATGTTTTGAAGCCCTTAAAAAATTCTCTCTCTTTTAACCTCTGGGGGAGAAAATATGTTGTAAAACCATTTGATGTATTAAACACGATGGCATCTTCTTAAAGATTCTCTGATGACTTGGCCCCATCCTGACAGTATGTTCTTTTGTTTTTCCAACAAGATGATCACCTAAAAGAAAAATCATGATGGTAATAAATAGCTTTACTTGTCAAATGTGTCTTAGATCATATTTACGTTTAGCAATGAAACATTGTAGCAGCTAGAATGGAAAACTCTGGGCGGTTTGATGTTGGACTTGGGGTTTGGAGTGGGAGAATGGCCAACTGCTTCAGACCTTCTCCAAGCAAGGTCCCTTCGTTGGCCTCTGGCCCGGTGGTCTGAGGTAGTCAGGCACTTCACTTTAAGGGAAGAGCTGCACAAGATGGCTTGGCAAAGCTGAAACGCTCCCAGATAGGAGTTGCATTTCCCAAGACTTGATAAGGATGAAAGGCTTTTGGTAACATCTTCCCCATCCTCCCCCACTTCTGGAAGTGACCCTCTGCCTTCTGGAAGCTATGGGCCTGGATGCAAGAACATCCCAGAGAGGGATCCCCAGGGGCCCGCCATTGCACTTCCTCCCCCTTCATGGATGTTCTGGCTTCTGGAACTCAGAGCCCTCAGCCCCGCTCTGAATCTCAAATTCCCACCCCCCTGGGTGCTACTGCTGGGTCAGGAGCGCTGTTCAGCCAGCCATGCTGCTTCTGGATTGGCCATTGCCACTTTGACCAATCCACAACCTGCTTGTGCCTCCCCACCCAAGTCCCAAATATATTAGTGCTGCCTTGACTCAACCAATCTGAGTTTTAGCCTCATTAGACACAGCTGGCAAGACGGGCTTCCCGTCAGCTCCCACCCTCCCACCGTGGATTAGCTCTGCTCACACGCTGCAGGTCTCAGGCACCGCCTCTCTCCTCGGGGGCTGTGCAGCAACACACAACTGACGTGTAACTAGAACATCAGAGTCCACACCCGTGGGTACAAGTACTATGTGCATACCCACATTTATTCAAAATGATCAAGGTGTGCTCTCTGAGTGTGATTAAAGGTGATTTATTTTTCCATCTTTGCGTGTGTGCTTGGCTCTAGTTTTCACGTTTTCTAAAATCAGCATGTGCGAAATGTGTAATAACAAATTGCTACCCGCGGTTAATGGAGCCCCACCAAGGCAGTGAGCACGTGGTCCAGTTCAACACCACCACTGACTGGCTGCAGGAGAACTGACACAATCCTCCAGCCTAGGGGGCCACAGAATGGGGAAGTTCCTGAATTTCCTCTGGCCAAGCCACGTTCCTGGCTTTGTGTCCTCGTAGCTGTTTCCCAGAACTGGGCCCTGCTCCTCCTCTGCATTCCTCCTTCGGGCTCCCTTCTGGCCTCGAGTGAGCCTTACTCCTTCCCACCCCTCCAAGCCAACCTAGTCTAGTCTCATCAGCCCCAAACCGTCAGCACCGGGAACCAGCCCCGGCCACGTGCTCACTGCCTTGGTGGGGCTCCATTAACCGCGGTAGCAATTTGTTATTACAAATTTCACACATGCTGATTTTAGAAAACGTGAAAACTAGAGCCAAGCACACACGCAAAGATGGAAAAATAAATCACCTTTAATCACACTCAGAGAGCACACCTTGATCATTTTGAATAAATGTGGGTATGCACATAGTACTTGTACCCCCGGGTGTGGACTCTGATGTTCTAGTTACACGTCAGTTGTGTGTTGCTGCACAGTGTTTCCTATCGCTTTGCTCACGACAGCTTTGTCTGGACCGGGAGTCTCAGTCCCCCCTCTGCAATTAAGTGGCTGGCAGCTGTAAGTGACTATTATACCTTGTGTCTCCCGAGAGACTGCGTCCACAGTAGGGGCCTAGTAAGGCCTGGGTTGATTGAGGGTTGGTCCTGGGGAGGTTTCTGTCCCCCTGCCCAATGCAAGGGGCTCCCCCAGCCCGGCTTGTGTGGGAGTCGCTCTGTGCTCCGAGGATAAAGGGTTAACCAGAGCACAAGTGTCAAAGGGCTTTCAAAAATGCAGCCCTGTTGCAGGGGCCTCAAAGCCTCTTGCAGCTCCTAGAGGCCTTATCTGCCCAGCAATCACCAGGGAAAGTTGTTTCGTGCACTACAAAGGCGCTGCTTTCTTCTCTTAGTCTGACTGGAGCTCTTGAGATTGGAGAGAACTGTTGGCCACAGTTCTAAAAACTGAAGATAAAGGCTTTGATTTGTTAATTAAATTTTTACTATCTGCATTTGATATCTCAGCCAAATTGTATCCGCTGCAGGAACAACCAGAAAGTCCCTCACTTCAAAGGGGCGCCCACTTGGTGACCTGTAATTATGGAATTTACTGTGGGGGTGGGGGGGGTGGGGGTGGTGAAGAGCTGTCTGGGGCACACCTGCCACCCTAGCGCCCCCCGCCCTGCCCCCAAATAACACCCCCTTGTCCTGGCGGCTTGCAGACAGCCCTGGCTCCCCGCATGCGCACGCGGGCCGGGTCTGGAGCAGCCTGCCTGAACGAGCCACCCTGCAGCACACCTGTCCGCCAGCTCGCCTGTCCCCTGTCCCCCGCCTTGCCCACCCGCACCCCTGCTCGCTGTGCTCCGTGTCCCCTGGCAACCTGAAAGAATCAGCCGCCTTGTTCTCTCTCCCCATAGATGTCTCAGTGAAAAATGGTTCTTTTAATGAAAAAGTTGAAAGGCCGGAGCCACGCTGGGTGAGGTCACCTGCTGGCTCCAGGCCGGGTCTCAGGCAGCTTGAGCTGACCAGACTGTCCCGCTGCAGGGCGGGGCCACCCCACCCTCTGGCCCTGTCATTGCTCCTGGGGCGCGGACATTATTAAAGGATGTTCAGAGGTGCCCTGTGTCGGGCTGCTGCCCTGAGAGGAGCACATTCCAAAGTCAGCGCCGGCCACATGAGTATAATCAAAATCTGCAGGTGTCCAGACTCCCTTCTGCCCTTGACGTAGCAGGGAGCTGCATTTGGGAAGGCCCCGCCGTCCGCGGGACGTTCTGGGGGCCTGGTCCCAATGCAGGCTTTGCTTGTGTTAGCTTTTCTTATTTTCTTTCACCTTTATTTTTAAAATTCAATTTTAGTACTATTGATTTAAATAAAAAAATCTACCTCTGAGCCATTTAGGGAAGATGTACAGAAACTGGTCTAAAAGTACAAAACATAACAAGAAAGCATTTTGGGGTCCTAGAATTGTCGTAGACTTAGATTGGAATGGAATGTCTTCTCAGACGAAAGGCCCGGTTGTTTCCACTCTGGGCGGCCCCAGTGGTGACGTGGGCTGTCTACGTAAAGGGGGCTTCACCCCTGGAGGAGCAGGTGGGGGACAGACACACTTCCCAGGGAGCACACGCCGCCCACAGGGTGCAGTCACTGAGCCCTTGGTCTGGGTGTGTCAACACAGCTGATCACCAGACGAGGTGCGTCCTCCCGCATCTCTGTCACCAACTGATGGCTACTTACCATCAACGCACCTGTCCCCGGGCCCTCCTCAAAGAAGGAATCTGATTTTATCTGCTCTTGCTAGACGTCCTCTGCAAAGTGGCCTCTGCCTGTCACCATACGGCATTTCATCAATAAGGCTCTAACGGTGTGAGAAAGTTCTCATGCCGACTTTATCACTCAAAGTAAAAACCTTTTTAGGAACCACAAACTTTGGTACATCCTCTCCTGGAGGCCCAAAATAGCAGAGGCAGCGCTGGGGGCGGGAAGCGCAGAACCCACGGTGAGCCAGAGGGACCCACGGAGAGGGCAGCAGGGGCTTCTGGAAGTGTGTGTGCCTGTGTGACATCGTGACACTTTCAGTGTTTTACAGGCCATAGCTGAATAGTCCGTATCAGAACATTCAAAAGGGAACCCTACTGCTACTGTTAGCATTTAGTAACACATGTTCCAGCCTCTACACTGAGTAAATTCTTTCCATCAGAGCCTTCGTAGGAATAAAGTATCTCTTGGTGCAACGAAATCCAAGGTGAAACTTTTCTTTGAATTCTTTCTGGAATGATACCAAATAGAGGAGTGGCCAAGGCCACATTTTGTACAAATATTAGCAGGTAAATTCTGATAGTTCCCATGAATTAACCTCATAATGCCAGGAATTTCTCCCTGCACCCCTATGATGACAATACCGTTTATAACTTGGCTGCTATAACTTGGCTAATCTATGAATAATTTATTTTATCAGTTCAAGTGGGTAAATTCAGATCTTAATAAAAATCAGAGTAGAAGGACTACTGTAGAAATAAAAAGAAAAAAATACAACTCAAAATTCAAAGTCTCGATAGGAACATAAACATCTTTTTCAAAATGTACATGAAGTCAAGAGGCCATAAACTAGAGACATGAAGATTTTACCACCTAAAGGAACACTTTTTAACCACAACACCTCTGACACCAAAGGTGTGGGTTTTTTTCTACACCAACAACCAATTCTCCACATTTCCAGACACCACCTGGATGTCCCATAATTTAATTCAGTTCTGACACTAATAGCCCAGAGTTTGCATTCACCGTAGGTTGACGGCTCACTCCCACAAGGCTGCCCCCTTCAGACGCCAGCTGCAAGTCGTGGGTCCCAGGTTACCCCACACTTCTGTCCCACTCACCTCAGATGAAGGATTCTCACGGCCCCTCAGTCCCGCCCTGCGGGACAGCTCAGGGTGTTCGGCTGGTGTTTGAGTCAAGGGATTAATCTCCCGTCTGGAAGGGCGACAGAAGCTCTTATCCCAGAGGGAAATCTTACCAGGAACACAGCATCATTCAAGCCACTGTTAGGAAGGGACGCTTGGGGCCAGCCGTGCTCCTGGGAAGCCAGCGAGTCGCTCTGACTCCCCAGAGTTGAGTGGGCCACAGAAAGTCAGGCCACAAGTCCCCTGCATCTTCTGAGCCTGCACCCTGGGGTCCGTTCTCCTCGGTCCTGGGGAGAGCACCAGCGTCACACCCTCCACTTCTCCCACTGTGATGTCGCGAGATGCAAGGACATTTCCAGTCCCTGCACCGGGCATGTGAAAAATTCCACTTGTTCCTCACAAACTCTCTAAAGGACACAACTGATTTTATAACAACAGTGTTTCTTTTCTCTTTTGTTCAACTATCTTTAGTTCCTGGTTCTTTATTTACATTACTGTGGCCTGAGAAAGAAATTCAGTTTAACAGCAGCCACAAAGTTCAGGAAGCCCAGAGAATTCTTACTTTCAGACTGTTCACAGCATTCTCTACCCGTGGTCACACAGAGCCCTTAGAGCCCGTGGTGACTTACGTGCTGACACTGTTCAGACAGTGGATGCAAACAGCCCCGTCTTCCCGTTCCCGTGAGCCTGCCCCGACAGCCTTGCGAAGGCTGCCGTGATTTCCTATGCGCAACGCTGGAACCTCGGGCTCAAATTCAAATGCACTTTGCACTTGACTGTATCACTGAAAGCTTGAAAATAAATTGTGATTTAAATTTTTTCTGTAGCATTTATATTTTAATTAATTAATTCATTCATTCTTTTATGAACAAGCTCTGGAGTACTAGATTTAAATGGAAACAACTGGGTTTGAGTTCTAACTTTTCCTTGTGATGTGGGACTGGTTACCGAACCACCTGGCTTTGGTTTCTGCAAAATGTAAAATGAAAATTGAGCTATGTGCTTTTAAAAGTGCTTTCCGTCCCTGTTTTTCCCCAAGTCTGTGATTCTAAAATATCCCTGACTCACCGCCCTCACCTCCGGGTCCTCCGGCCTCACCCCACGCTGGCCCACCCTGGGGTTGTGCTCGCTGGGCTGTCCCTGCCTGGCCCCTGCCCGGTGTGCGGGGCGCCTTCTTCCCTTCATGACACTGCTGCCCTCTCCTGACTCCAAGCTGCGGCTGGGGCTGGCCACAGGCGGCGCTCCTGCTCCCTCCCTCCCCAGGCAGCCATGCAGGGAGCGGCACTGCCAGGAAGCCACCTGTCCTCCCAGCACGCCCCTTCCCCTCTCCTCTCCTGCCATCCCCAGGCCCCCCTCCAACCCCCAGCCGGAGTTCTCGGTCTACACAGACCCTCCTGTGAAAGAACGCTGTCTGATGAGCAAGGTCACATCGAAATCCCAGAGATGGTGTTGTTGCCTTCTCGGTAGGGCCTCCCACTTACTGAGTATTTCATATGTGCCGGGCTCACTTTTATTCCCTTCCCCACAATGTGACGAGGTCATGATTGCTGTCATCCTCACCTACTAGGGACCCCAATGGGGCCCTGAGCAGCTCTCCCAGCCTCTGTGTGAATCACCTCCCCGTGACTGGAACGTGCTTTGAGCAGATAAAGCCGGGGACAGATGTTTCCACATGGTGGAGCTGGAGCCAGTGGTCCCTTGGCCTCAGGACTGTGGGGCCTGAGGTCATCACAGAGGCTGGCAGAGGTGCCTACCCTGGCCCTCTTCCTGCCAGTGTCATTTGGCCCAGCCCTGGAGTCAAGGCTCCCTGCAGCGCTGGGGACAAGCTGGCTGCACGGCTGCCCCCAGGTAACCTGGGCAGCCTCACACAGCTCCGGCACTGCCCCACTGCGCCACTGGGCGTCATCCTCCCGGTCCTGTGTCTGGCCAGGGCGAGTCCTCACATCACTGTTATTTTTAGTGGGGCGGGAGGGGAGTGTCTCCAGCTCTGCTAAGGTTCATTATGTCAATATTGCGATTTCCTTCAGGAAAATGAAGAGGAAAAACATCCAGATGCCAAGCATTTATTGACTTCCAAGAATGAGACCTAAATATTCACTGCAGAGTCTAAAGATGTGTGAATCCAAATGGCAACCTGCCAAAACCCAGAGCGGGGCCAACTTGATCGCGCAGGTCAGCCGAGGGGATTCCGAGGCATCAGTTTCACGCCGTCTCCACTTGTGTTTTAGGTCTGGGCAGAGGTGGCCGCTCAGCCGCACCTTCATGGGAAAAGTGCCAGCTGTTAACTCAGGAAGGGATGCCGTCCGCGTACTGGTGTTGCCGAGAGGGCAAGACTGGCTTCATCCCTGCTGCCCTTGCCAGATGGGGACATATGTTGGTTTCAGACAGAGAACATGCAAAGTTTGCTTCCGTGCATCTTAAAAAATTCAATCTGCATGAAAAACAACCATTTGCTTCATTTTGTGCCAATTTTTAATGATGAATGGACATTTGGATTGAAAGCTCAGACCTGAGCAATAGATTTTGGGGGAAGCAAGAAATAACTTAGAGAACGTTGGAAACTTCTGTTAGTAGCTTCTATGTTACTTGACCATTTGCGTTAACTGTTGAGGCACAGATGGTCTCTCTTTGAATCCCACTTCCTGAAGTGAAAGATGAGATTAAAGATGTCTGCTCAAGGCGTTTGCAATGAGGTCTCATCGGAATAGGGTACGGAACGGGAAGACAGGACGGGAGAAGGACACAGGCTGTCTGATCTCTGGCATCTCAGCATCTTGGTAGGAACTGAAGTGTACTCTGGACATTCAGGTTCCAATTTTAGCTGCCATCATGCTGATTTTAGATGCTTCATGCTTGTTAACATCACAAGGAGCTGTTGCCCTAAATGACACTAACCACATGCCAGAGAAGTGTGATCAGATATGCCCAGGTCACAGACAGTTCCACAAACTTCCGGTCACTCCATTAGTTGCCCTTTTGGGTGGCAATTTGAGAGCCACATTTAATGAGGAAAAGCCCTTCTCTGGTACTTGGGTGGGACAGAAGTGCTTTTGTCTCACTTACTTTTCTGTAGTTACCTTCTCCCAGCCACATGCACACACATTGAGCACCAATCTGTAAGGCACTGCTTGGGGACTGACTGACGGACAGAGACGACGTGGAGGGAGCCAGTGTCCCCAGGAGGTGTGAGACCGGAGTCCCCACGTGGAGACGCTCAGGACCATGTGTCTGGGCACTTGGGACAAGTGTGAGCGTCTGTCAGCATTGGACAGGAACAGGGAATGGTCCCATGTGTGCCCTGCCAGTGGACATGCAGAAGCACCCCCTGAGCCCACCGTGACAGCCACTGTTCCCACTACTGGTCATCCACTCAGACACAGGTCTGGAACACAGGGCAGGGGCGGGGAGAGGACAGTTCATTAGGGAGGGCTCTGAAGTCAATGTGAAACTCTTCCATTTGGAGTGTGATCCCAAGGGCTCTCCCAAGCCTTGGGGCCAAGCTCTGGGGACAGACGCACGGCCAATGCATAAAGCCCTGGGAAGCAGCTTGAAGTCATTAGACCAAATGAAATCACCGTGGGCCTCACAGCTGATACCTGAGCTCTCCACTGGCAGCTGAAGTCCTAAGAAGTACACTGCAGACGGGCCAGAAGAGAGTGTTAAAAAACCTAAAAGGAATAAGAAAATGTTTTGAAGAGGAGGAGGTTTTTGAAAAGGTGCCTTGACAAGTATTGCCGGATGATGGGTAATCCAGCTGGCTGTGCGTCCTTCGGATGCGGGTCGTGAGCAGATCTGCCTGTGGTCAGTACTATCCCTGGGCTGCAGCGTTTGGGAGGGATTGCTGGCTGTACGCTAGTGTTTCTGAGTCCTTCTTGACTGTGAATTACCCCAAGAAATACATTTCACATCCTATCCTAGAATCACACTCAGACACACACACAAACACACGTCTACAAATGTACATTCACATTTATAAACATATGCCTCAATAAAAATTTCATGAAACAGTATTTGCCCTTTCTACACATTTTGACATGTTCTATTCTATTGTATTCTATTCCTGTCTGATCCTTTCATTAAAACACTACTACCTGGTATTTTATCAAATGGATTTCGAATGTGTGAGATATTATCCACTAATGTTCTGAAACCATCATTACAGGTCTTGAGCAGTGTATGTGTGTCCTGGGTTGCAAAGTAAAATATATTTCTTACTTTGGATTGTGGTTAAAAAATACTTGAAAACCACTTCTCTTGTCCCATCCTGCGGGGCTCGGACCCCCGATCCTCTTCCAGACAGGGAGGAGCTCTGAGGAAGGCGCTAGCTGGGGAGAGGAGGGAGTCACACCTGCAAGGGTTGAAAAAGATAAGCTCATACTACAGCCATGGGTCTGCACCTTCTCCATCCAAATACTCCTTGAAAGACACAAAGGTGTCAGCAAACTACGGCCGGCCCGGGGCCCTGCTTGGCCTGCCGCTGGTGGATGAAGTTGCATGAAACACAGCCACACCCACTGCTTTTCCTGTTTTTGTGCGACAACCTCAGGGTTGAAGAGTTGCAGCAGGCCAGATGGCCTGCAAAGCTTGCAGCATTTACTAACTGGCCCTTTACAGAAAAAATATGCCCCCCAGTCAGTGCCTTGGGGTGAGCCTGGAAACCACACCCTGGAGCCCTTCCCTAGACACCTCTCGGGCTGTTGCGGCACCTCTCTGGTCCTGTCCTCGATGGTCAGTTACCCTGGAGTTTTCCATAAGTAGCAATTTTGGAGTCAAAGGTGGGCATTGCAGACAGAATCCCCCTCCCCACGTCCCACAGTCCTGAGAAGTGGCTTGTGCTTCAGGTTGGGTTATGTGCAAGCAGAGATAGAGCTTGGGGTACAAGATTAACTCCTGGGAAAGAAAGGGGAGGGAGCAGGACTGGGCAGAAGAAAAAACTGAACTGCAATGTGGGCTCAAGGAGGCCTCAACCCACCTGGTGGGAAATGCTGGAACTGTCCTGGGTGCATCATTCACAGCCCCACCTGGCTCACTCACTGATGCAGGCATGACCCCAGGTGAGATGGTCTCTGCAGCCCAAGCAGACCGTAGGGAGCTGCAGCCGAGGTTGTCCGAGGGCTGTCCCCCTGCTGCAGGGCAGCAAGTCCTTCCTGGGAGGGCAGTCTGGGCTATTCCTCCCACAGTCCTGCACAGTTTACTTCTGGCCACTTGCCGGACTTCTCTGTGCAGCCTGGGAGCAGCTCCTCCACGGTTCTGGTGCACCCCTCTTCCCGGGGGGGAAGCTTAGAAACGGGAGATTAGTGGGACACATCGCACCTCCACAGCTGCAGTAGTGGTGTCAGGGCTGGAACTGACCCCTGGAATGGTGACAGAGCTGCTCTCAGCCTGGAGTCCCTCATCCTCAGCTGCCACTGCTGCAGTCTTGGTGTCCTACCTGGTGGTGTGACTCTGCCCCTCATTCCTGAGGGGCCAAAGTCCTGGTCACCGTGCTCTTGTCCAAGCTGGGTTTGCTGCATCTGCCCAGCTACGGTCACAGTTAGTAAGAGCCTACACAGAGGTGCCCAAGTGAGTCACCCAGAGCCCACACACACTGGTCCCTGCGGCCATGTGTCCTGGCAGCCCAGCCTCTTCCTGGTGATCTGGGGCAGGAGGGCAACTCTTCTCTTTGGGCACGTGGACCCCAAAATGCCCAGTGGCTGTCAAGCTTACAATTCACGAGAACCTTTCTCTGGTCCCCTAGTGAAAGTGTGCCTTTTTGGGTACCAAGAACTCCGACCCTGCAGAGCCCAGTGTTGTGGGTATGGGAACGAACTCTCCTCCAGTGGGTCACTGGGAGTGAGGGTCCCCACTGCATGCCAGCAGCATCCCCTCAATGGCGATGACTAAAAATGTCTCCAGACATTGCCAAATGTCCCCTGGAGGGCAAAACTGCCCCTGGCTGCAGTGTAGACCGGGAGGGTATCTCTCATGTTGTGCTCTGTAGCCTGCATGAGTTCTGCAGGTGGGGAGTGAATGAAACGGGGATTCGCCCTGGGAGCTGCGTCTCATCTGACCACTTCTGGGATCTCATCTGGCGGCATTATGACAGCCTGGAGGTAGCTGAAGAAGAAAGATCTGTAATGAAAGTGGGAGCCACAGAGAGCAAAGCCCCGGGGTCCCCAGGCTGCCCTGGGCACCTTCAGAGCACTCGCCCCACCATCGCGAAGGGCAGAGGCTCGTTTGCAGCGGGGCCCTCCACTCCCCTCCCCGAGCTCATTGCCGGTGGCTGGCAGAGAAACAAAGGGCAGTGTCTTCTCCACGTTTCGAAATGTTGTCTTGGCTTGGCCATTGTTACCCCATGGAAACTTCTCACAAATGGATTTTGGACGTTCTTTTCTAGACATTGGATGAGACAAGCTCTGAGATTTGGCCGAGAATCAGAGGGAAGACTCTGTTAATTGCCCCTAAATTACCTGGGACTTTTGAGATGCTGAAGACAGAAAATATATTCCATAGACACATCCTGAGAAATCATTTCCATCTGAGGTGGTTTGGATCAACCGACTTTCCAAGAAAGGGATGATGTATCTATTTCCAGTTGAGCATTCCCAAGAAACGGACATAGCAATTGCAATATTTCATAACTTCCTTCAGGTCATTAGTTTTGGGCACGGTTCCTGCTCCTCTCCAGGAGCTTCTGAGACAATGAGAAAACCACAGTCACATTCAGAGTCCATGGGCCGGAAGGCACCACACAACACACGTGTGGATTGTTACCCAGAGACACCCTGCCAGGTGACGGCAGCCTGAGTCTACAGACGTGAGGACCAGGCACACAGACCTTTTTGCCGCCTCTCAGCCTCTTGACAGCCATGATTACAAAGGTTGAGGTTTGGCAGCAGCCAGGAACTCGGCCCCTGACTCTAGGGAGCTGCGGCTTTTCCCTTTTCCCCTTCTGGGAGCCCTAGCCAGCAGCTGCTGTGACTCGCGCACCCCTCCCCACACGAGCCCACGCTGCTGGGGACTGCAGCCTGTCTTCTTGCTGTTATTTTCTGCTTTTTATTTCATCTTCACTGTGTCCTCCGAAGACATTTTACCCCTCCTTCTTCCAGCATTGTCTTCGGTGCCGTCTCGTGCAGGCCTGGTACACGTAGATGGCGCTCCTGTCCTTTGACCTGTTCCTGCTCCAGGGGCCTCTTCCAACTTCCGGACCGTGGTTCTCTCGTGTTCCCTGGTCATGTCTGCTCTCCGGGAGCTGCTCTGACTTGCCTCCTACTGTGTGTTCCTCCAACCCCACGTGCTTTTCCTCGCAGACGCACAGCCAACACTTCCCAGCCTCCCTTGCTGTTGGGTGGGCTGCTTTGCTGAGTTCAGCCGATGCGGGCACGAGTGAGGCCCACCACCTGTGGGCCTAGACTCTAAGAAGCTTCCCGAATGTGGTCCTCTACCCTCTCTCCCTCCCTCTTTTGCTGGCCAGATGCAGAAGACCCAGTGCAGGGCTCCAAGAGGTGAAGCTGGAGGTGACAGGTGGAAGGAGGAGGCTCCCTAGTCCCCTGATGACTCTATGAGAGGGACCAGCCCGGCCACTTCCTCCTGCCTCCACTGATGCATGTTGGAAAAATAAACTTTTCTTGGGCCAAATCCCCGAAATCTGGCGGTGGTTTGTTGCAATAGTTAGGCTACCCTGACTCATGCACTGGCCCTCCCCAGGGTCACCCGAGGTCACTGCTCACCTTTTCTCACCTGCAGGCCTGGGCTAGCTTCCCTGGGGTTCCCAGACGCTGGGGGAGCTCCGTCCCCTGGGCCTCCGTGTGCTCATCTCCACTGCAGCGTGGGCTGCTCTCGGCCTCCTGCAGTGACACTGCGCCACCCACTTGCAATGAACTCGCCAAGATCAGTGCTGACCGCTTGTAGGGGACATCTGAACTGTACCAGGCAGCAAGGACACTCCTGTGCAAGAGCTGCTTTCTCTGCACGGAAGGTCTGACATCCACGTGGCAGCGTGCTCTGCATGTGTTCGGCCCCTGTGCAAGTGTGACCCGCGTGTGCCCACACCTGTGTGGCAGCGTGCTCTGCGTGTGTGCCGAGAGGGCTGCTCGGGGCCTTCACTGCCGCCGTCCCTCCTGGCCCCGTCCTCCTCCTCTGTGGAACTGCCGCTTTCATTAAACCTCGGATTCAGGGCAACTCTGAGTCGTCAGAAATATTTCCTTTTGGTCTTTAATTCAATTCGGTTATTTTTTACTCGAACCTGCTGTGTTGTAATCGGGGCGCTAGACACGAGAGAAACCAGACGAAGAAGACCCAGGCCCCGGGTTTGAGGAGCTCACTGCCTAGTAGGAGGGAAGAGACTTCCCCAGGAAGCCACATGTCATGTGGCCTGTGGACAGCTGGGCCCTGGAAAGGTACGTCAATCGAGTACTGACACCCAGGAGAGCCACCAGGGTCTGGTGCTCCCGATGGGGCCTGGGAGCACGTTCTGGTTCTTGCCAGACTCCTTCTCAGGACTGCCACGCTGCTGTCTCCCGATCACGGGGATGGCCTGGCATCTGCCCTGTTTTTTCTTTCATGCGCTTGTCATGTTTACCTTGGTACCCAGGCTGAGCTTCCTCAGGCATAACTGGGGAATTAACAGATGCTTTAATGAAGCCACACTTCCTCAGCAAACCCCTGGACCTGTGCATCCCAGTCTTCCTGGGGCTGTAAACCTGCTCACCTGCGGCTCACCTGCGGCTCACCTGCGGCTCACCTGCCGCTCACCTGCAGCTCATCCGTTCCCCCGTCCTCTGACACACTCAGCTCCAGCTAGATCGGCGCAGCTGCTGCCTTTGGTGTCTGGGCCTGCTCCGATCAGCACACGGCATCTGTTGCCCAGGCAAAACAGCACTGGCTGTGGTGGCTAGACGTGGGATTGGATGGGCACACAGAAAAACAGACATAATGCCAACAGTAATCGCAATAGTAATTAATAGCTGGGATAATCATCATCTAGCTGCAGTGGCAATGCACTTGAAAGAACATTCTTTGGGTGTATTTTTTTTCTAATGTCCTAGATGGGACAGGAAGATTGGGCTTTTGAAAATATCAAAGAAACCCAAAAAGGACCAGTCTGTGATCAATGTTGATTCACTCACTCTAATGACTACTTGGTTTCTAAACTTGGTAACATTGAACTTTCTAGACATTTTTTTTTTCTTGAAGTGGTTGAAAAGTGGAAATGTGGAAAATGGAATGATGACACCGCAGGACACCTCCGGGTGAGGCCACCTGACCGTGGCCGGCTCTGCCCTGCCCAGTTTTTAAGGATCCACACAGACTGTGCAAGGATTTTAAGAACATCTGGTTGCAAGCTTGTGCTCCACCCCTCACAGCCCAGGTGTCTTCCTGGCTGTGGGGACAGCTTCCAATGCCATCGCTGTTGGATCAGGTGGGTGTCCCTCCTTCCCTCCCGTTCCAGTCTCTCTCTTGAAACTTAACATTTATTCCAGGCTCTCTCCACTGAGATCCTGTCCTTTTTATTGCAGTAAGGAGTTTACCCAAGACTCCACCCCCCTGAGTCCAGGGGCCCAGCCACGTGCTGACAGACTTGAATACTGAGGTTACTCTACCTGGGCCTTGAATTCAGGACAGAGTCCGGAGATGAGCTGGATGCCTGGATTAGCCCCTGGTGCCTGTGGCTGGGTCCACTAGATGCTTGTCCAGACTTTCAACCTCTCAGCTCTTGCAGTTGGGCCAAAGGCAGAGTCTGTGGGCTGACTCTGGTTATGCATTTCCCATTTCCTGTAGTAACAGAACTCCCAGTTTCTGATGGGGCTTGGCTGCCCAGAATAAAGATATTCCCAGCCTCCCCTGCAGCTCGCACGTGTGCAGGTGTAATGTGGGCTCTGGAGCAGCGGTCAGCAAACCTTTCCTGTAAAGGGCTGGATAGTAAATATTCTGAGACTTGCAGGCTCTTCATCCTCTACTGCAGGTGCTCCCTCTGCCACTGTGGTGTGAAAGTAACCACAGGTAATACCTAGAGGATCAGCACTGTCGGTTGTTTGCCAATAAAACTTTATGTACAAAAAGAGGATGTGGGTCAAATTTCACTCAATGGGCTTGTGGTTTGCCAACCTCTGCCCTAGCTCAAACACCCCAAGCAAGGCAGAGCAAGAAGACACAAGGGGTCCAGGTCCCTGACAGCTAGAATTCCCGCATCTGCTCTGGACTGCTTCCATCAGACTTTCGTGAGAGAGAAATAAATGTCTATCTTGCTTAAGCTACTGTTTTTATTCTCCAGTCGTAGTAGATTAAAGATGGCCCCATAATCTTTGCTACTCCCATTGTGAAGTACGATCTAATTCCCTTGCCCTTGAATCTGCCTAAGTAACCTCTTTGACCAGTAGACCATGGTGGAAGTGGTGTTCCAGAACTTCTGAGATTAGGCCACAAGAAGCCTTGCAGCTTCCACCAGAATCTTGGGACACCCTCGGATCACTGAGCTGTCACGAAGGAATTCAGACCGCCCTGAGACTGCCATGCCGGAGGGGCCTCCTGGGTCCCTGTGGGACAGTGCCAGCTGAGCCAGCTGCCCGTCACCCCTGCCCAAATCCCTCCCGGACCCTCCAGACAGCTCCGCACTCCTGAGTGGCCTCTGCTGACAGCACGTGGGACAGAAAAGATCATCCAAGCTCTGATGGAATTTGTGACCCATGGAATTATGAGATATAACGAAATGGCTGTTTTGAGCCACTAAGTCTTGAAGTGGTGACGCCAGCGACTGGCCTACGTTGTGGGCGGCTCTCGCCCTCTGCCTGGTCTGCTCCACTTCTTTCCCCTCTTGCTTCTCTCCTGCCACATCGAGCCCTGAGATGGGACACATTTTAGGAGGTAGAGAATAATTTGCTTCTTAAAATGCTGAATGAAATACTGATTCTGTATTCGCCTCTGAGTCCTAAGCACAGAGGAGATAAAATTAAACATCCCCGAGGGGAACTAATAGCGAAGCTTTAAGGTAGGAAATCATTTCTCACTAACAGGGCTTCCGTTTCTCATTTGTTCTGTGTGAGAAGATGTTGAAAAAGCCTGGGCTTTGGAGTTAGATGTGGTTCAAATACTGGCTCAATCCCCTACGAGTCATGTGACCCTGGATATTTTATTTGACTATTCCAGACTTTGATGCCCTAATTTAAAAAATGGAAATAATTTGCATATGCAAATATCTAGCAAACCAGGGCTCAGTGAAAACGGTCAGGAATTCCTCTATTCCATCAGCCACTTGTGGCTACTGGACATTTGACATGTGGCTAGTCCACATGGAACTGTGCTGTCAGTGTAGAATACACACTAGATTTTGAAGCTTTAGTACAAAAGATGTAAAATATTTAATTTTAAAATATTGATTGCGTGACAATTTGTATATACTTGGGTAAATACAATATACTATTAAAATTAATTTTACTCATTTCTTTTTACATTTTTCACGTGGCTACTTAAAAAGTTCAAAATTATATACAAGGCTCACATTTATGACTTGTATTTTATTTTTGTTGGATAGTGCTGTTCAAGATTACTAGAAACCTAACCTAGTTGTAGGACACCTTTTGAGTGAGGATATCAGGCTCTTGTCCACACAATTTGACCGTCTACGTGTGGCAGGGACTCCTGTGCCCGCCCATGCCAGTTTCTCTTCCTCCCGACCAAGGAGGACGGCAATTCCCACTTCCACGCCGTAGCCAGGAGGCAGTTGGAGCTGAGGTTGTGAGAGGAAGTGAGCAGGTCACTTCGAGGCAAGATTTAAATGAATTGTGAGACCTTCCACCATTCTGCAGCTTCTGCTGTTGGCGGCAGAGCTGAAGCCGCTCAGCCTGGGAGACTGAGTCACCGCATGGAGGGCAGATGCTCTGGAAGGTTGCTCGGATCTGTAGTGGAATTTGTGTGAATAAAAAATTAATCATTGATTGTTGTGTTAAGCCACTGAAGTTTGCAGTTTGTTGCAACAGCATCACCCACCCTCCCCAACTCATAAATGTGTTTTCTGATTAACGAAGTTATTATTATTACTGTTATTATTTTTGAGACAAGGTCTTGCTCTGTTGCCCGGGCTGGAGTGCAGTGGTGCGATCATAGCTTACTGCAGCCTGGAACTCCTGGGCTTTAAGGGCTCCTCTTGCCTCAGCCTCTGAGTAGCTAGGGCCACAGGTGTGTGCCACCACACACAGATAATTTTTTAATTTTTTGTAGAGACAAAGTTATATTAAAGACAACCTTGTTTTTTTTTTCTATTTTACTCTATGCAGACAGACACAAAGAGAATTTTTTTTTGAGGCAGAGTCTCACTCTGTTGCCTGGGCTAGAGTGCCGTGGCATCAGCCTAGCTCATAGCAACCTCAAACTCTTGGGCTCAAGTGATCCTCCTGCCTCAGCCTCCCGGGTAGCTGGGACTACAGGAATGCAACACCACGCCCGGCTAATTTTTTCTATATATTTTTAGTTGTCCAGCTAATTTCTTTCTATTTTTGGTAGAGACGAGTCTTGTTCTTGCTGAGGCTGGTCTCGAACTCCGGACCTCCAGCGATCCTCCTGCCTCATCCTCCCAGAGTGCTAGGATTACAGGCGTGAGCCACCATGCCTGGCCCAAAGAGAATTTTGAGAAAACAAGTTTAAAAAGGAGGTTTTTGATGGTTTTTCATAGGTTAGGGGAGAAAAGCTTGGCAGAGAGTTAGACATCTATGAGAAGTGTTTTAAAAAAGTGAGAAATACTGTTGACTTTTTAATAAAAATAAGAGAATGCAATCGAAGTTCATCTCATTTTTTCTTGGACATTAACAGGGTGATAGAAAAATGACAGAACTGAGCAGGATATCCTCTAATGTGTGACCTCACAAGTAAGGAGTTTACAAGCGGTGTGAAAAATGCTAAGAAAATCAAAGTGTCCAGGGAGACTGCAGATGCTGTTTTTAGAAGTAGGGTTGGCACCTCCGGGCTAAAGATATAACTGCATGTCTGGGAAGATATCACTTTCTGGAGTTAGTAGAGGCCCATTTTGAAGGAGGCCAAATCTGTTATAATCCTCCTAATAGATTTTGCTTTGTCCCTGCCCTCCCTTTTAGAAATTTTACTTGGAATTTCTTGTGTGCTTTGGAGTCAGAGCCAAGGGGCAAGACTTGAGTTTTAACATGGACTTCTTCCTTACTCCATTTCCTTACCGAATTTCCATCTGAGGGAGAAGGCCGCCCTGGGGGCCTTCACGAGCAGGAGTGGGATGGGCCAGTCTAGCTGCGCTGTGATGTCTCTGTACTGAGGACGACTGGGCGAGCACGGGGATCGCATACAAACTCAAAGCCAGTGTGTGTAAACACACAACCGTGATTAGAAAGGATATCACAGCGTGGCCGTGGTGCCAACATTTGGAAAACAATAGCACTAGCGATGTACAGAAATCACACATGTTTTTTGATTGTGTGTGTGATAGTGTAGCTATCAAATGAAAGTGTAAAAACTTTTGTAGTTTCTAAGAAGCAGGAATTTGAGTATGATGCTCCCAGAATTGCAGAAACTAAGCAACACGAAGTTTTTTCATAGGGTCCTTTTTGAGGAAAGAGCGTAATTCTCTACCTGACAATCTCCACTCCTAGCGTTTTGCTGGGTAAGTCAGCATAACCAGTGGACAGGAAGGCCTGGGTGGCTTCGTGATAGTAGCCACAAGGGAAACACTGGTATTTCTTAAAAAGGATACCAAGAACTGGTGGATTCTTTCATGGTCATTCACCGGCTATCTGGAAGGTTTGGGAACGTCTAAAAATAACTGCAAAATTTTCACCAATAATTTTTAACACATTAACTGCCATGTGAGCTGTATTTAACTCATGCTATGTTTGAGCCCAGAGTCTCATGAAACATATATAACTCACGTCTCTTCACCTTGGGAGCCAGGAGAACTATTTTTCAAGTTGCATGTAACTCATACACAGAAAACAATACAAAGTAACAAATTTTTTATTAAATTAGAAAGGATCATTTTGTTTTTGAAGTTTTTATTCTATTTTCACAATAAAACACCATGAACCCAAGGAAAAAAATCTTTTTCCTAGTGTGGCAGCCAATGTGTTAAACTTCATACTTAAAAAAAAAACTATTGGAACAGATTTGATAAATAAATTTAAAAAAATTTTTTTTATTTCCTCTATGTAATAAAAACATTTGTACCTCCTTAATATTTTGGAAAAGAAATAAAAAAGAAAAAAATTTTTATTTCCTTTTGTGACTTGTTATAAAAGTAATATTTTAAATATTTAAAGCAGCAAATATTTATTTGTTTTTTAACATTGTCATGTTCCTTTCTGGTATTTGTTCATATGTATACTTATTTTTAGATGGTTGTACAAAATAATTTATATTTTTCTTCATATTTATCATAAATATTTCCCAATGTTCTATAATCTTTATCACTATAATTTTAATGACTAAATGATGTTAAATGCATATTTGCCACAATTTACTTGACCATGGTGGGCATTTAGATTGTCTCCAACGTTGTGCTAAGACAGGAAACTTCAGTAAGCATCTCGCAGATGACTGAGATTTTTTTGAACATCCTCTACACTCACCTCCCTTTGGGGACCCAGGATCCTGACCTGGCCACCATGGCCTGTGGTGAAACTCCAGGCTGGCCCTGACCACTGTCCCTCATCAAAGTTTATATTTCCTGTGTTCCTTTTCCTTGGTCCTGGTCTTCACTAGAGCCTTGAAATGCCACCTTGTGCTTAAGGGGCCACGTCAGTCAGCTTCCACCAGGTGAGGCTGTGCTAACAAATGACCCCACATCTCAATGCTTCCAGCAACAGAGGTTTACTTTGACTCATTTTAGCTGCTCATGTGGCTCTTTGCTCTGTTCCATGTCTTCTCCACCAGGATGAAGGGACCACCCCTCACTTGGTGACATGAGACAATGGCTGATCCACGTGATGGCTCCTAACACTTCTGCTTGGATGCATGTACATCACATCCACTAACATGCCACTGACCAAGGCACGTCACTTGCCCAAATAAATGTCACTGGGTCACATATCCTTGACCACTCATAGTAAGTGTCTTAGTCCATTTTGTGCTGCTCTAACAGAACACCACAGACTGGGTCATTTATAAGGAACAGAAATTTAGTGGCTCATGGTTCTGGAGGTTGAGAAGTCCAAGATCAAGGTTGGGGGCAGCATCTGGGGAGGGCCTTTTTGCTATGTCATCACATGGCAGAAGGCATCACATGGGCCAGTGAGAGAGCAAGAGGGGGCTGAACTCAACCTTTTATATTGAGCCCCTTTCCACGATAAAGTCTAATCCATTCATGATCTAAACACTCCTAAAGGTCCCACCTCCCAACGCCTCTACATTGGAGACCAAATTTCCAGCACATGAACTATGGGGACACATTCAAACCACAGCAGCAAGTTACATGGCAGTGGACTCAGATGTATGTTCCTCTTGCAGGGAAAGGAGCAAATAAGTGAAGACAATAATGCCATTTATCATAGTGTAAAAGACCACTCTAAGCCTTGGTAATATACAAATTTCAACAATTTTTAAAAATGTTAAAACACCAAAGAATGAGTAATCCTAGAAACTTTAGATGGCAAGACAGAGGTAAGGAGATTTTCGGCATGCTGGGATGCTGCAAATCGTTCTGCCGATGAGCAAAGCAGACCAACCCCACAGGCTGGAAAGCAAGTTTGTTAATTGCATTAGAGCTCTTTAAAGGCAGACAGAAGGAACAAGGGCTTAACCCACAAGAAAATGGAAAGTCTTCCAACAGCCCCACTGTAGGAAAAAGTAAGGATGAGAAGCCATTTCTAGAAGTAAACTGGCCTTAGAAGTTCTCATTATGAACACACTAAACCATTTTGGGATGTATATTTGTAGGGATTAGGTTGGGTGTAGATGAGACCCACAATAAATGGTTTAAGGAAGACAAAATGTATTGTCCTCTCAGAGAGAAATCCAGAGGTGAACAGCCCAAGAGCACTGCTTCGTGAAGACCTCCAGCCCCCAGGAACTTTCCCTCCTGCCCTGCACTTCTGTAGTGTGACCCATATACTCACGGTCCAAGATGGCGCCATCATATTCACACCTAGGCAGCAGACCTGAGGAAAGATGAAGAGGAAAAGCAGGCTAAGGGCATGGCAGCAGTCTCCTAAGAAAGGTTCCCAGAAGCTGCCATAGGGGACTTCCTCGTCACTCCATTGGTCACATGACCCCCTTAGGTGCCAGGGAGCTGGGGAAATGTAGCCTTTATTCTGAGAGATTTTATGGACAGCTAAAAACTTTACTATGGTAGAAGTAGAGTATGAACATTGGGAAGCCAACTAACAGTCTGCCACAGAATGTTATTCCGTACTCTCTCCACGCTATTTTCTGGGCACATTTCTACTTTCAGATCCACATGTGTCTCATGCTGCCTGGATGGGGGGGGGCACTTCATGGCAGCAACAGGATGCTTGCATCACTCTTGAGCTTTCTTCCAATCAGAGAGCAGAGAGTCTTAGGTTGGGTAATATTTGTGGGGAGGAGTCTTCTAAGTTTATGTTGAGTAAGTTGGTAATATTAATACTATATCCTCACTGAAATGCCTGAAACTACCCAGAAAACCATGAGGAACCCATCAGGCAATAGAGCTTAAGAAGGGGGCGTGGTTATGGCATGTGGTTAACAACACAGCTCGTCTCTGTCTCTGGGAGGTGGGGAGGGAGATTGTTCAGAATGTATCATAGGGATTCATGAGTAATATGGTTGGAATGTTTTTGTCCCCTTCAAAATTCATGTTAAAACTTAACCCTCAATGCAGCAGTATTGGGAGGCGTGGCCCTTGGGAGGTGATTAGGCCATGAGGGCTCTTCCTCCATGGATGGGATTAGTTGCCCTTCTGAAAGGGCTGGACGGAGGGAGTTTGTCCCTCTTGCCCTCTGCCTTCCCAGGAGAGGATGCAGCCCTCACCAGACACAGACCAGCTGGTACCTTGATCTTGGACTTCTCAGCCTCCAGAACTGTGAGAAATAAATTTATATTCTTTATAAATTATCTAATCTCAGATATTTTGTTATAGCAACACAAAATGGACTAAGACAATGAGTTACTGCCTTACATTATTATCTTTTTATGGATTGATGGCTATTATTGTCACTGGTTTGGAAGGTCTTCAGGACTGGAAGTATTATGTATGTTCTTTTTATTTCCTTTTTGCATTTCAGCACCAATCTGTGACACCAACTGGGTATTTTACACTCAGTTCAATTCTGGGACTCTCTACCTGGACTTAGCATTAGATTCTACAAGTTGAAGGGCAAGGTGCCCAACAAGAGTGCCATCACCTTAGATTCCAGCTGCAAGTGGGCTCCCCAGGCTATCCACACTCTGTCTAACTTGGCTGTGAACTTGAGGATTCCCACAACCCACCCTGCAAGGGAAGGTAATTTGCTAGAATGGCATAGAGCCTAGGAAAGTGCTATACTTACGGTTGCCATATTATTATGTAAAATACAAAGGAACAACAATATGAAGAGGTACATAGGGCGGCCAGGTCTGGGAGGGCCCAAGCCCAGGGACTTCTGTCCTGTGGAGTCAGGGGGCACCATCCTCCCAGTACATTGAGGTATTCACCACCCAGAAGCTCCCCCTAAACCTCAGTGTTTGGAATTTTTATCAAGGTTTCATTACATGGGCATGATAGATTAAATTATCGGTCACATATTTAACTCAATCTCCAATTCCCCCACCTCCCCAGAGGTCGAAGTGGGGCGTGCTTGGTCTTCCAGGTAAGGCTGGCCCCTCCCATGGAATTATCTAAGGGGCCACCTGAGCACTTCATTAGCATAAACTCAGGTACCACGACAAAAGATGCTCTTATCAGGAAATTCCAAGGGTTTTGAAGCTCTGTGCCAGAAACTAGGGACAAAGACCAGAAACATTCTTTATTATATTTCACCTTTGCCACTGGAATAGGACCTGGAGTGAAAGGTATTCAAACGCTTGATGTTTCCGTGTGATGAACAAATATGGCTAATTGCAGCTTTCATTTAAAAATCATTGTCACCGTTTTTACAAATAAATATTTAGAGGTGATAGATTAAGTGTCTTCACAAAAAGACCAGAGAATGGATGTGCGCTGAGAGAGAGAACAAGGCCTATCTGCTCCTCAAGGAAATGGTCTTACCTTGCTTGTGTCTCAAGGCTGCATATGAAAGTGCTGGAATTATTTTAATTGTTCAGACAAACAGGAAGCACGAAGGGCAGAGGGGGCCCAGCACGCCCACTTGGAATCCTGCCTCAGGGGAGGCTACTGGTGTGAATAATCTCTGCCTGTATCCATGAAACATTAACAATCCGAGCTACCCAGGGACCCGTCTGCGGTGGTTATTAATTTTTCCATATCCCCATTATGTGTAACGTAAACAGGAAGGTAATGAATGGTGGAGAAACTGCAAATGTTGAGTAAATCTGGCATCAAATACAATGACCACTGAACTGTAACTATTTTAATAATTTTAATATTGCAGTGACACCAATGCATTGAAAATATTCTCATTAATTTGAGAAATTTCTGAGAGACAGCCACCGGTCACGGTCACTGAACGGATGCCTGTCTGTCTGCCCAGCTTTCACCCCGCCTCTTCCCTTCGTTTCTTTGCCGCCCTTAAGGCGGCAGCAGCACAGACCTCTTTCCTCATGTGCCCAGGCCTCCCAGAGAAGCCGGCGGGGGTCTCTCGGGGCTCAGGGGACAGGGCAGCGTCACGTGTGGATGAGGCGAGGAGCTGCCCTGCAGCAGTGGCCGAGGGCAGCCTGGGGTCCCTGAGGGAAAGCATGGGGACAGCCACTCAGGAAAGGCTTCATTAATAATAACCAGATCAAAATTTGAAGAACGGAACTTTTAAGTGGGAATAAGTACGAAAATTAAGCTCTCCCAGTTGTCTACCAGGGTCCATCACTCCTTGATCAGAGAGCTGAAAGTCCACTTTAAAAAGGTTTAAAAACTGATAAAACAGAGGAAAAATTACAGTCATGAAATTATCATGGGGCTGGAATTCCACAGGCTGCCGAGGGCCCTGTCTAGGATATCACGGTGTGTCCTGCTAAGAGCCAACGTGCTGCTGTCAGCGGCTGCTGGGCCGGCCCTGAGAGACACTTCAGAGAGGACTCAGGCCTCTGCTCCTCTCCTTCCATCCTTCCAGCCTCCACCCCTCCAGCCTCCACCCTTCCAGCCTCCATCCTTCCAGCCTCCTCCTCTCCTGCTACTGTTTCCCATGTAAACTGACACAGTTTCAACCACTTGCTTCTGGCTCTTCCCAGGGCCTGGAGCAGCTGGCACCTCACTCCCAGGTGGGCCCCAGCCAGCATCCCCGTGGCCGCCCCTAGCTGCTGGTGAGACTTGCTGCGAGGTCACCCTGGTGCGGTTCTGGGGCCCTCAGGGAGGGTGGAGTCCCCGGGGGAAGTGAGCAGATGCTTCCTTCAAAGATGGGGAAGGCTGGTGCACCTAGCAGGGGAGGGCTACTGCCAAACCTAGAGGGTTTTAGTTCAGGTTTGACTCCTATAAATCACACAACACTTGTGATTTCAAAAAATTGTGTCTTGCTTCGCTTCTAGTTCTTTAATTATTGATACCTGTCAAAGGCTCTGAGAACACGTTGCATAAGCCGCTGAGGGCTCTGAGGCGGGAGACATGGGAGATGGATGCCCCGTGGTGAATTAAATCAGTTAATGTCACCAACTCAGATGACGTTCGCTCAACCCTTCACCCTCTGGAGGCCTCCAGGGAGCAACCGCTCCACAAGCTGGATTGCTCTGCTGACGGGGGCAGGTGTCTCTCTGCCTCGTTCCCCTGTGCTAGGCTATGACTGTCCCCAGGTCTTCCTGCTAATTACGTCCCTCATCCGAACAGCTTTACTCACTTACTCAGGCTCGGCTTATGTCCACAACAGAGCGCAGGCTCCTCTTCCTGTAGGAACCTCTCCAAGGAGGGGTGGCCTCTTCCCAAAAGGAGGAGGCAACAGACCAACCTGGGTTGACTTTTAGGTCCCAAAGTTGTGAGCTGTTTTCAGTTGCCGTGGACCCCCAGGTTGAGGGGCACGTAACCCGAGCATGGTCAGGCGAACCAAGCCTGCAACCATGGGTGGGACCTAAGTGCTCGGACTGAGGAACAGGGACAGAACTGAGAAGTGGACACCCTGTGGCAGGTCCAGGATCCCATCAGATTGTGTCCTGGCATCACCCCATGGCAGGGTCCAGTCAGATCCTGCCTTATTACACTCTGACTATAAAACCAGTCCAACTCCCTTGTTTGGGGACACACTGGTTTGGGAACTACCCCCAGTGTGCTCCTTACTTGTGCCAAGTAACAAAACCCCCTTGCTGTAACTGACTTGGCTGTGTCTACTGACTGGATATTCCCCAAGACAACCAAGCCCTCCCTTTGGGAGGTAACACGCTGGGCAGTGAAACCCCTCAGCAAGCTGAGATGTAGCTGCCAGAGGTCCTTCAGGACTACCCTGGAAACGACTTGATGTCACCTGGACGGGGGAAGCTGGGTCTGCAGAGGGGCCCACGGTAACGCCGGCATGGGATGGCTTCTGTTCAGGCCTCACTAGGGAGCAACTGAAGGTGAGGTCCCCCTGTTTTCGCTGATGTGCAGGTGGCAGCAACGCTGTTTGCTTCAACTTGTGGGCCTCCCGTAGGCTCGGACTGAACCTTTCCAACTCGTTCCTCTAACTCTGTATGCCATACAGCATCTTACAGCCCTCATACCATGTAGGGGCCAGAATGCAGGAGCATTCACAAACTTCATGTAGTTCAAAAAACAACTCGATATTTTGATTAAATTACAACATTTGATTATATTATATTTTAACTAATTAGAACATGTTCAACAGAGACTCCCATGTCTGAAAAAAATGAATGAAAGGAAACTTACAAATGAACCCTCTGTAGGATGACTATTAGGTTAAAAAGATAACTAAAAAATACACTATTTAAAAATTGCAATGTTCTCTTACTCCTTTCATCATTTTATGATTTTCCCTTAGGCAGTTACACCATCTACTGAGCTTCATATTCCCTACAGCCAGGTTTTTCTAAACTTTTCTTTCATGTGTTATATGAGGACTGTATCTCCTTCCCTTCCACAATGGTCTGATCTCCCACTAAGCAGGAGTAGGCAACAACTTTTGTCCTCTTTCAAGAGTGATTCAAGCCATCCTTGCATTCCTGCATCAGCTGCAACATTGTAATAATTTATTCTGTTTTTTCATACTACTGGACTCAATTTGCCTGTATTTTTAGGTTTTTGTATATTTTCATAAATGAGTTTGCACTAATTTATTTTGTACTGTACTCCCCTATAAAGCCACTGGGGTCTGGTCTCTTTTGGGTGCAAAGCTTTTAATTCCTAGATCAGTGCTTTTAATAGTTATGTTTATTTGGGTTTTCTATATCTTCTTGAACAAACTTTACATTAATGTTTATATTTATTTTAAATTTGTTTGTAACTTTATTTATATTTTTATAGAAAAGTATCTATTTCTTTTAAGTTTCCAAACTTGTTGGCAGAAAGTTGTTCATGATATCTTGTTGTGATTTTTAAAATCTTTATGGTACCTACTTTTACATTACTGATATCAGTTATCATGTTGTTTTTTTCTCTTTATCTAGATGAGTCTGGCTAGACGTTTGTCTGTCCTAGTTTTTACAAAGGATCAGCTTTTGTTTTTGTTGATCTTCTCTATTAATCTTTGTTTCCTATTTCACCAATGCCCACTTTTATCTCTATTATTTATATCTGCACTTTCTTTAGTCTTACTTTATTGTTCTTTTTTTCAAGCTTTTTCCCCCCTAAGTCTATTCAAGCTTTTTGAATTGAGCAGTTAATCCATTGCTATGAATTTATTTATTTTGTGTTTTTAATGAATACTTGAAGGCAATACATTTTCTTTTAAGTACCATTTGTAATAGAAATTGAAGTACTTTCATTTCCGTTCTAAATAATTTGCAGTTTATATTACAGATTTTTCTTAATGTTGCATTATATGAGTACAATTTTAATGTTTCCAAATATATTTATTTAAACAACATTTAATTGAGGATTTCTAATGTAATTGTAAGTTTGTCAGAGAAAAGTCTCTGGCATTTATTAACACTTCTTTTGTACTAAATCTGTGGTCATTTTTTTTTTTTGCAACTCTTTGATGTATACTTGAAAATAATGTATTATTCTTCGTTGGGCAAATGATACTTATATTTATTTATAATGTTAGATCAAGCTTTCAAATTTCATGGCATAAAGCATTTACAGCCTACCTGACTTTTACTGATTTGTCTATTAACTTCTTAGGGAGGTGTGTCAAACCTACCACCATGATTATGGATTCATCAGCTTCTCTTAACAATTCTGAACCTTTTTTCTTTTGGGAAGTAGCTGTGTTGGTTTGTGATTACTATATCTTTTTTGGTGAATCATACTTTATACTTCAAAGATATCATTGTCAGAAACAATTTATCTTTCAAATATTAAATTTTAATTTCGGTGGCACCTCAGTGCCTGAATGGAAAAGCCAATCGTGTTTATTCACAGCACTGAGCAGATACACATGGTGGTGAGAGTGCTGGAAGGAACATCTTCAGCCCACCCCTGGTGCTACATACAGATGCTTTCCTGGAACGTCACAGGCAACAGTGTGTGGCAGTCGCTGTCACTGAGTGACTTCATTCTCACTTGAAATGCATAAGTATCTTATTATAAATGCAGAGGTTTCAGTAGGTTTCTGCAGCAAATCACACTGTAAGCAGTGAATCACATCCTTCCAGGATCAGATTGGCTCAACTGCAGTGAAGGGTCCCTTGCCTGCCCAGGCCTCAGCAGCCCCCAGCCTGCAGGTTCCTCCTTGGCTGTGGCTCTCAACTGCTTTTGGAGGAGCTGGAAAACACAGGTTTGGTTTTCTTTGCTAATCTTTCCAGCCAGGGCTACTGTTGAAGCATGGATCAGCTTTCTAAGAGCCGATGAGATTCATTACATAAGTCCTTTCCCTTCATTCAAGGGAAACAGAAAAGCAGGTCCACCGGAGAGAATCTGATTTGGTGCTAGATGCTGTGTTTGCTAGAGCGGGGGCTCGGGAAGGAGGCCCTCAGTAGTTCTGTAACAGATACCCACAAGCCCAAGTGAGGAGTGGTCCAGGATCCTTGCTTCCATCACATGCAGCTGGAACCTGTCTCAGCTCAGCTGTCTGCTCAGCAAGCACCTTGGAGACACTGGGCTGACGCAAGCAAGGACACAGGCAACCATATTGCACATGGACCTTTTTAGAATGAAACCATGATTTTATTTTTCTTAAAAACCCCAAAAATATAAACTATATTTTTTATAAAGTATATTGGCCTCAAGCAGAAAAGAAAAGAGTTAAAGCAGATATTTCATGAGTGCCCTTAATTTTGGCATCGTGTTGTCTTGGTTTGAGTTTTTCTAAGAACAGACCCCGAGAGGAGGGTTTGAATCCAAATTGTTTATTTTGGGAGGTGTAGGAAAAGCCAGTAGGGAGTCGGGAGTGATTATAAGAAAGTGAGGCGAGACAGGGGTGCTATTAGGCCAGTTACTGTGGTGGATGGCTGGAGTGTCACCCGGCAGACTGGGGACAACTAGAAATGGTATGAGTTATCCCCTGCTCATCTGCGGGGAGGACTCTGGACGGAGTTTCTCAGTGGGGAGGTTCCTGGGGTGTTAACTGTCTGGCGCCTGGGCCCGAGGCCCCTGTGCTCTGACCCCTCCTCTCCAGGGGCCGGAGAAAGCGCCCGGGCACAGAGCAGCAGGTGCCCGCAGGAGCCACGGGGAGTGAGCTGGGCACACGGAAGGGCCCGAGGGCTCTGCTCCGTAGCAGTAAGGGCCCGGGCTCATCTGACTGCAAAGGCACCGTGACCGACACAGGGGACTGTCTCCATACGGGAGGGTGTGGTCCCCGTGGCTCCCAGAGGTGTCATTTTGCGCGGCTGAGCCTCGCTGCAGAGGCAGGCGCGCCCAGGGAGCTGCTCCCGTAGCCTGGGCACCGAGGCATGGGGCAGAGCCCTCCCAGCCAGCCGGGCTCAGCGTTCGGGACCCGGGGGCGGGGCCCTCTGCCCACGGGACTCCGTGGAGGGTCGAGAGGTGGGCAGACTGGCACTAGGAGAGCTTACTCAGGGCTGCAGTGAGCAGAGTTAGAGAAGCAAGAGGAGAGGCAACCCGCAGGGTCACACTGGGAGGCTTGTGCCTGGTTAACTGCAGCCACGTCCCCCGCCCTGTCTGCCATCCAAACTTGCCTAAGTGAGGCCTTGGAGCAATGTCGCGGGCAAGACCTGGTGCTCTGGCCCAGGCCCCACTCTGGCTGGGCCCCTCCCACAGGGCGAGGGGTCCCGACGCCGGCAAACATGCCACCCAGAGCCTGCGTCCCCCTCTGGACCATGGACCTGGTCCCCAGCCCTGGACGTCTCCTCCCCCCGAGTCCCCGGCGGCATGTGCTCCCCGGCCTGGACCGGGACGGCCCCGGGGACTATTCCAGCTGAAGGGCCGAACTTTGCTGTGCAAGCTGGGTGCCCTTAGAACGACGGAGGGAGGCCCGGAGGAGAGAAGGAACAGGCCTTCACTGTACCGTTGCCCCAGGCCCTGCTGAAGGGCACGAGGGCGACCCCCTGGGCTTACGGGGAAGGGGCTGTGCCCGCAGGCGCTCCAGCCCGGTTCCCTTTGTTGCCTCCTAGACCGAGGGGTGTGTTCGCTCCGTGGGTATCAGGCCAATAGACGCAGACAGGTGGTTGTAGCAAGGGAGGTTTTATTACTTCGCATAAAAAAGGAGCACACTGGGGGTAGTTCCCAAAGCAGTGTGTCCCCACACAAGGGCTGGGCTAGTTTTATAATCAGAGGGGAATGAGGTGTGATCTGAATGGATCCTGCCATGGGGTGACTGCTTCTTAATTCAGTCCCCCGCTCCTAGGTCAGCGCACACTTGGTTCATCTGGGCATGCTCAGGTTACGAGCCTTCAACCCGGGGGTCCATGGCAACGGAACGACAACTCACAACTTTGTTACACGAAGTTGAGCCAGACTGGTCTGATGTGGTTACACCTTCTTCACCCATGGCAGTCCTGCCTGTACCTGTTTTATTTCCAGGCTCTGGGGTCAGATACAGTTTGAATAATCACTCTGAGGCTGAAAAAAGAAATACACTTGCAATACCCTTGGCCTAAATAAGCTTCCCTGGCTTTTCCAAGTAGAAAATTCAATTTGAAAAGGCTTAGCAAGAGGCATGGGAAATGTCATCAAAACACCCCACCCTTGCATTTCTTCCCCCACCCCCGCCAGATCTTTGGCAACAAAGTGAGGTTTGTCCCCTCCACATTTCTGAAACATTTTAAGAGCTTTTGATCTTGTTGTCACCACCTCTCACTCTGATTTCTTGTCCCTATGAATCCTGATGGCTTTCACAATCTGCCATCTGTGGTGATTCTCTGTTTTCTCAGTGTTGACTTCAAGTTGGGACACAGCCCTTTTTCCTTTAAGTCCCCCAAGCAAGTGCAACCAAGGCCACAGTGTGTAGCAAAAGGAGGTGCCCTGCCACCAGCAGCTGGGCTTTGGGAACAGGAGGTTGAGGTTCCTCTGTCCCTCCCACCCCCAAGGAAATGCGCTCCCCAACTTGCTCTTCAGGGTCCTGCCTGCTGCATGTTGCTGAGATGTCGCCCCCCAATTCTGCCCCACACTGCCTCACATCTCCTGCCCTCTTCCTACTTGCTAGAAAACTGGTTTCTTTCTTTCTTTCCTTCTTTGTTTTCCATTCCAAGCAAATCAACTGAATTTTACCTTAAACACAAAGGCATCTCCTGCCTGGGAGCAGTGCCGCCTCATCTCTGGGACACAGTATCTCTAGTTCTCCATATGACATTCTTTTCCTCCTGTCCTTGGAAATCTCAGTCCTTGTCCTCACCACTCTGCCAATGCCGACTCTGCTAACTGTCCCCTGGGCACAGCCCGCCAGCCTGATAATGCTCATTCCCTGGTGTTGACTTGCTCCAGGGACCTGGGGTTTGCATGACCAACCTTTCTTTTCTGTCTAGAAAGAGTAATGAAAATCAACTCCAGGGCAGGAGCCCATATTTGGATGGCTCAAGGCAATGCACCCAGGGAATTGTCATGCCAGAATGACAATGGAACCACCTGGCTTCGAGCATCAGGAGTCAGGCCCTTGTTCCAATCCCAGCCCCTACCGGAATCTCAGCAGCATCAGGAGTCAGGCCGTTGTTCCAATCCCAGCCCCTACCGGAATCTCAGCAGCAAAATGTATGAAAAAGGCATAGTACATCAGCTGTATTAAAACCCTATAGCAGCTAAAATTCCTCTGTTCCCCTTTTCCAAAACCTCTTGTGACTTTCAGTCCCTAAAACCTATCTAGTTCTTGTTTTTTTTCAGGGAAACATACAGTAAATCCTCATTTATTCTAGCTGGGCATGGTGGCTCATGCTTGTAATCCCAGCACCTTGGGAGGCCAAGACAAGAAGATGGCTTGAGCCCAGGAGTTTGAGTCCAGCCTTGGCAACATAGCAAGACCCCATCTCTACAAAAAAAAAAATGATAATAAAAATAGCCAGGCATGGTGGCATGCACCTGTAGACTTGGGAGGCTGAGGTGGAAGGATCGTTTGAGCCCAGAAGTTTGAGGTCACAGTGAGCTGTCATTCCACCACTGCACTCCAGCCTAGGTGACAGAGCAAGACTCTGTCTCAAAAACATAAAAAAGAAAAACAACCTCATTCATTCCCACCAATACCGACACGCGTTTACTGTTTATATGTGACCTGAGCATCACCTGCAGACACATGCAGTGTTCAGCGCCAGGCCTACGTGTCCCCGTTATCTGCAACTCACACATGAGCCTCTGGAGCCACCTTGATGTCAGCTCGGGGCCACTCGTTGTGGGCTCTCACTCCGGGGTTTGTGCTGAGAAGTGCATTCCTTGTCAACCCTTGACCCACACTTGTTTCTTCCTTTCTTCCCTGTTTGGAAGGGTGTCTGCTTCAATGCAGCACAGGCATCCGAGGAGCACTGAGGCAGGAAGGCCTGCGCCACCCACGGAGCCTCACAGGCCAGTGGAAAGACAATGGCCTCCACGTCACCCTCATACCCAAGTCCGTCTTGCTGCCATGCAGCTCTGTGCTTGGTCCCTGGCTCTGATAACTAGAATTTCACCTTGGCTCCAGCTCTGCTTCCCGCATCATGCCTCGTGTTGGTGGCTGGAGCTTTCCGTTGCTTTCGGTGCCTAAGCCTTGGCCCTGGTGACCTGCCTGACCCGGCGTCCCAGCCTGAAGTCCTGCTGTGTTCTTTCCACGCTCCCCTCAGGTCCCTCTTTCTAAGACAATTTTGATGCCATTTTAACTTATTGTTCTATCTCTCAGATTTCTCCTCAGTCTCTCAATGGTCAGCACCCCACTGACTCTTCCTAACATACCCCTCTGATCATAGAATTATATCAGGAAAGAATTTTAGAACAGAGCAAACCTAGACATTAGGATCCTGCCTTTCCCTTGCTCAGAAATCTTTATTGTCTTCCCCTGGTCAAACAAGTAAAGCCCAAATTCCTATAAATAAAACAGGCCCTTGTGATCTGATTTCAGTGTAACATTCCTTCTTTGTAAAGTTTTGTTGGGATTAATCTGATGGCAAAACACCTTGCTTCAGAAAACTGGTGCTCAGAAAACATGTGCAAAGCATTTGGAGCAGTGCCCGGCACATGGTAACAGCCACAGGAGTGTTTCTTAGTGCAAATCCAGAATCCCTTACCTGAAACCCGTGGGGCCAGGTGTGTTTCAGAATTGAGAATTTTTCATATTATAGAAGGGGAACATGGTTTATATGCCATGTATTATATAAAACCTATGATGGGGTCTGGAGCTGTACCCCACAATCAAACCTGCTAGTATTTCTGCAGAGAAATGCAATAGGATCCGTAAAGACTAGAAATACCCTCATGGCAATTCAGGTCAGGTCTTGCTGCCAAATGAGCACAAAAAACTTTTGTTTTTTGGTGCTTTGTGAATTTCAGGCTTGAGCCACAAGGGCTGTGGGTGTGTCTGTTCTTATCACTGTGAGCTGGGATAGCTGTGGCAGGGTGGTCTCAGGCCTTGCGGAGCTGGAGGGACATCAGCTGGGACTTGAGAGATGGCAGGCCCCAGGTAATGGGGGCGGTCAGAGGACGTTCTGGGCCTGGAGGAGCAGAGGGCAGAGGCTGGGCAGTTGCTCTTTGATGAGGGCCCTGTGCTGGGGACCAGGAAGGCACTCAGAAGGCTCATTGTCTCCGGTAGCCAGGGTTACGCTGGGAAGCATAAACATTTGGCACAGCCGCGTCCTGCTGGGAGCCGCCTGCCGAGTGAGAGACAGGTGGCTCTTCAGAGGCTGCATCTTGGCCACTCAAAGCCTCAATTCATTACACACCATTTGGAACCTCTTCAGTTACATTAAGAGGACTTGGGCAGAGGGAAGACACCAGGCTACACATGGTGCGCCAGAGACGGCCTGGGAAATTCTTGTGCTGCCGGCGCACGGACCCGCCCCACGAGCCTGAAGCCGCGGCTGCATCTGCTGAGTCTTACAAATGCTCAGAACTGACTCCTCCTCAGACACAAAGCCGACCCCCTGAATAGCAGTTTGAGTTCTTAGGGGCTACGTCAAGGTGAGATAGGGAAATATGAATTAAAGTCAGTCTCTTTATTTGGATTTAGGTTATATCTTATTCCCAAACTGTCTTTACATGTATTTTCATATCTCACCCTAGCAGAAAGTTCTAAAGCACAGCTGCCCCTTCTCCCCGCCTTGATAGCTTCGCTTCTCAAGGAGAGGGAAGAAGCCTTTTGTCTCCCCACAGTCTGCCCAGGCGCCGGCTCCTATGCGGGCTGGTGAGGGGTGTGCCCAGCCCCAGAGCCTCTGTAGCGCCAGGCACACACCTGGCAGGTGGGCTGGGCGGGGGGCAATGCCAGTCAAAGCTGATAGATGGTGCATTTTGGCCACAGTCCAATCTGCTCTCCAGCGCTTACATCTTATTTGGTTATTTACTTGGCATTTCAAAAAATACAGATGCTGTTTGTCATTAGCAACCGAGTTAGAAATGAAAACTCGCGGATTGCTGATAAAGCCATGAACATTTGTTCCTCTCACACTAATAACAACCACCATAATACACGAGTGCACCTACACTCTCGCTGACAATTACCATGCAAGAACAGAGGTCCAGCGGCCAGAACACATTCACTTGCAGATGACCCTGGCCTGAACACATATCGTCTCCTGACCCATCAGGAACTGTCTGTGAGGCAGGAAGAACGTAGCTCCTTGCTCCTGGCCGTACACTGAAATCCCCTGGGAGACAAAACAGCAGTGACAACAACAACAATAGCAATGTCAAACCAAACACTGATGACTGAGCGCCACTCTCCAGAGATTATCATTTAATAATTTATAATAAACAATTGTGATATAATAATTAGATTGTTATTTACTGGTTAATTGGTCTTGGGTAGGTCCCCGAAATGGAAAACAATATAAAAGCTTTCCAGGGTAGTTTGAATCTGCAGCCAGGGTAGACAACCCCTGGTCTTAATCCTCTGGTTCCTTGTTGGACAAAGTGAGATACACGTTTGCTATGTTGAAGAGTTAATGGACTAACCCAATGGATGTTGTAGGGTGACCAACCAGCCCTGTTGGCCTGACACTGAGGGGCTTTCTAGGATGTGGGACTTTCAGCTGTAAAACCAGGACACCCTACCGTGTCTCCCTGAATAAAAATAATAATCTTGCATTATTATTATCAACTTGCTGCTGCTGCTGCTAGCAGTCTCGCTGTAACGTGCAGCCTTTCGTGGTTCACGCAACGTACCTTAATCTGCACTGACTCATGCATCCTTGCTGGAGCCCCGTGAGACAGGCGGTGCAGGTGACGCCGCACTCACGTCGCAGATGCGGGAGGACACTGCCGCTAAGTGGCTAGCCAAGACGGATAGTGTTAAAAGAAAAATTTTGGAGGGATTAAATCTAACAGAGTTTTAACAGAAACAGAAAAGTGATGTGCAGAAACGGCCAGGTTGGTTCCAGCTCAGCAATTGCCTGATGTGGGCGGGTTTGCGCGGTTGGCTGCCGTGAATGGTGCAAGTCCAGCTGCTGCGATTGGGTGGGACTCGCTACTTGGCACATGAGAAGGTGACAGTCTGTTTACACATCCAGTCAGGTTACCATAGTTCACTATCAGTGGAGAAAACTTTAGGCCAAACTTAAAATGTGTAAAGAGGCAGCTGTAGGCTAAACTTAATTTAACAATTCCCCTCAATTTCCAGAGATTGACCAGAACTTTAGGTGTTGATGCCACTCTGCTATCATCGTAAATGCATTTATTTGGTCAAATTTCACTAGGAAAAGCAGAACAGTGGGTTTTTTAGCTTGGGAATAAGAACTTTAGGTGTTCTTTTTTGGTAAGGGCTAGAGTAAAGGGGATCTCTTTATGTTGGAATCTCCTGTTTTTAAGAGAGGAAAAAAATCTGGTCTGTTTTGGGATTTATCCTTTTTTTTTAAATTTTAGTTTGATTATGTCACATTTGGTATGAACGACTATTTTGGTTTGGTTTGGTCTGGTCTGCTGGGGCCTAGTGCATGAGCTAAGTTTAAAATAATGGCACCTTATAATTTTTTTAAAACAATTTTTTTGGTCATATTTTTATTTGGATGAGAATGTGACCAAAGCTTAGGGCTTTAGCTCTGTTTTACTTATTGTTAATTTTGGGTTTCTGGTCTCAGCATGTCAATTATAGGTCATGGTATCTTTATAATCACTTTTTTTGTTGAATTTTTGTTGTTTTAGTTGAAGAGAGACCATTTGATGTTTTATGGATGTCTGCATATAATTATTTAAAATTTTTGAGAGGATATAGCACACCAGGGAGACTATTACTATGACTATTAGGAGAATAATATCAAGAGTTTGGAGTATGTTTTTTAGCCAGGGTCTCCATGAATCAAACTAACTATTATAAAATTAAATAGATGAAAGAATGAGACAGATAAAGAATCTACTTGTTTATTAAGTAGCCTCTTTATTATTAATCTCTATTAACTGAATCTCTATATCTGATGTATTTATCTATATGTAACAAGAAATGTCAGCAACTGTACAGATTATTTTTCTGTTTAGTCAGTAGATAATGTAGAGTGATTTTTACTATCTGGTATGACTTTGGCAAGAGAATTGAAGGAAGTCTGTTGTGTAACCGTAGCCTTTGTAGTAGGATGTGTTATAGAGCTTACTATCAGGAATAAATTTTTAATTATTATTTATTCTAAATCGTGGAAAAGGGACCGATGATGTCTATCTAGAAAGGTAAAGGTTTTTTGGTAATTTTTTTTGACCTATGATGTAGGTTAAAAGGAGCGGACAGATGTTTTGTGACTATGGATTAATAAAGGTACTATTAAAGTTTTTAGTCTATTTTTATTTTTTATGTATCAAAGCATAAGTTTGTCATGTATAAAGTTGGTGGTAAAACCTTTATAAATAAAAGTATATTTCATGCATGCACACAGACCTCTTTTTTAGTTTTATTGTTTACAGACACACAAGCAAAGGAGACATTGGGAGGTAAAAGTCACATGATGGCAGAGAAGTCTTTTTTTTTTTTTTTTTTTTTGAGACAGAGTCTCGCTCTGTTGCCCGGGCTAGAGTGAGTGCCGTGGCGTCAGCCTAGCTCACAGCAACCTCAAACTCCTGGGCTTAAGCGATCCTCCTGCCTCAGCCTCCCGAGTAGCTGGGACTACAGGCATGCGCCACCATGCCCGGCTAATTTTTTCTATATATATTTTTAGTTGTCCAGATAATTTTTTTTATTTCTATTTTTAGTAGAGACGGGGTCTCGCTCAGGCTGGTCTCAAACTCCTGACCTCGAACCATCCACCCGCCTCGGCCTCCCAGAGGGCTAGGATTACAGGCGTGAGCCACCGTGCCCGGCCGGCAGAGAAGTCTTGATGTGCAGTCTCAGGAGAGCTGTGTCTAGGATGCCATCTGCTGTTGGGGAGGAACTCTCTGGTTAGGTCGACCTTAAGGTTTTTAATGGGTGTACAGTTTTAAGAGTCTGGAGGGGCTCTTCTGAGTTGTGAGATTATGGACCTAAGGTTTGAGGTCCCAAAGTTTCGTTGCAGCGTGGGTGGCAAGCGCAGACTTTTTCAATGTCATTTTTAGAAGACTCAATCTTTGGGTTCTAGACCATGAAGGGTTTGATTGTCTTTAGCCAGTGGATCATAAAAAGCATTTTTTAAATGGCAAAAATATATGTTGGCATAATGTATTAAAGCCTTGCGGTATTTAGGCATATCACAGTTTAGGAGTAGAAGATGTGTGACGTTCTGTTATTAGGAACATAGGCCTTTTAGTGCCTATTTTATAAAGGCTCAATTTATGCTTTATATTGGAAGTAGATTTGATTTTTATCAATCTGGTAATATCTTTGATTAAGGCAATTTAGTTAGTTTTATCTAATATTATTGTATCTGTAATATCTTAAAACTTGTCTAGTGAAATAAGTTACCTTTATCGTTGGAGATGTTTTTAGGAATATCTCATGAGGGAAACATATATTTTTAATAACTTTTAGCTATTGTTATAGCATTAGCCTTTTTATGTGGGAAAGCATTTATATAATTAGAAAATATGTATTAAAAATGACAATTGCATCAAATATCTCTATAAATGTTTAAATGACCCATTAGGTAGCAGAAATGTATCTGAAGTGTTGATTGTCTTCCAAGGATTATGGGTTTGACAAACCAAACGCTGGTCATAAACCATTTTAGTAATTTATAACAATTATTATAATAATATATATATATTGTATTCATATTTTTTAAAATAATGAGTCATGTAATGTATAGTTTTTAATAATGGAAGTTTGAAGGACTCAGGAAAGACCAGATGGCCACCTAGGCTTTCCATGAGTCTACTCTTAACATTGGATTTATATCTTTTAAAATATTAATTTTGTTTTTTTAAATTTAGGAGTGTAGCACTGTTTGTTGGATCATAGAGTTTATTTAAACTGCATACCTTAACAATTTTACTACTGGTTGATTTAGCATGAAAGTCTGGTAGACTATTTAATTAATTTTTCTCCTGCTTGGTTAGTAGTTTTATAAACCAGTCTCTTTATAAGAGTTCTGAGAATTTATACCTAATCTAATACGACGATACTAAAATTTTCAGAGACCTGTACTGAAGAGTGTTTGTTCTGAAGCGTTATGTCTTGAAGACATAATATTTTAGACTTATTTGTAAAGAGTTTTTAGAAAAGGTATCAGGATTAAGTAATTGATTGTGGTGGAAACAAGTTAAAATGGTCATGGTTAAAGACATAAGTGACATGAAAATTTGGTTATTTTTGTGGCCTATAGTAATTTAACATAATAACCATAATTATGACTGTTAACATATCAAAACATATTAGAATTTTAAGAATCTCATATAATTTTGGAACATATATCAACATATCTATAAAAACGTAACTTGAAAAAGATTAAATATTTCTTATTTGACAATGCTTTTCATGTAATTTAACATATCAAATAAGCCTGTGTATTATCTCTCTTTTGGAGATTGTAGGGACCCTTTGTAACCTCTCAAAGTTAGTTTGAGGTTAAAAGACTTAATTTTAAATTTTAAATTTGATTTTGGGAAGCCTATCAAAAATATCAGAGGTTTAAAACAATCAAGATAGGATCCAGGTCACTGTAAAATAATAGTCATTTATTTAGCCAAAGTGATAATTAAAAAGTTTTGAGAAGCAAAATACTTTTTTTTTGGATAAAGAGGAGATTCAGTGTTCTAAACAATCAAAAGACCTAATAAAGACATGCGATGGAATCCATCTCTCCTTGCTCTTTTTTGTTTTTTGCAGTTTATTTTAAAGGTGAACAAAAATATTCTATTGCCTCTTATTAATACTACTATTAACAAGACTAGTATATACTATTAATACTACTATAATAAAGCTACTATCTCTTATTAATACTAAAATTCTTGTTCAAAAGAGAAAACCAAAATTTACTTTTGTATTAGTTTATTATCAATACTAAAGCTAATTTTAGTAAAATCTTATGAACAAATTTATCTAATCTCAATCAGCTTTTGACCACACAAGATTTTTATAAATTGTTTATATCTTATAAAAAATTTTAAAAATATTATTCTTTTTTCAACAATTTATAATCATTTAGTTTTATCTATTTTGCATTTTTTAATTTAAAGTAACTTTAAACTAGACAAGTTTTTTTTCAACAAACACATTTTCATGCCTCTATAACTTTTTTCATCAAAAACACATATTGCTTTTTTTGTACACTGTATATAGAATTGTTTCTCTTATATCTAGTAGTTTTAATTATACATAAACCATAAATTTAATTCCTAGTAACTCTAATTTCTAATGAAAACTTAGGGGATAAGTAATTTTGAACTGGTTTATATCAGTATTTATAGATGAAAACCATTTCATCATTTTAAAAAAGATACGTTTTTCTAATTTTTTTGTTTATTAATAGATCTAAATATATTTAGCTTTTCTATACCATATAAAACAAGATGCCAAGGTATATAAACTTAAACTTACATTTAATGATTAATGTTTCAGTATTTTAACTTACTCAGAAAGGACTCATACATTTTATCATTATTTATTACTTAATTTAACAACATAACATGAGTGTAAGATTTTAAATTACTGAAAAGAACTTTGAAACGATGTCAGAGGTACCTTCCCTAATGTCTACTCTAGTCGTCCTGGGTCCCAAGTACCCATGTGGCACCCCGACCACTATGAAGGCAAGGGCCCTTCTGGGTCACGGATTTATACATCAGGTCCAGAGCCCAAGACAGAGGACAGAGCTGCGAAGAGGACGTCTGGAAGATCTGACTCTCTCAGCATGGCCAAGAGGCAAAGTTGGGCCACGGAGGAAGGGGCCATATAGGGCTTGACTTTGTCTTGTAGCTGTTGGTCTAGGCACTGTGACATGTCTCCAGGCCTCACTGTGGCCACCTGTACACACTCCAGAATTTAGAGGTGCAAAACTAAAGACAAACTCACAGTAAGATATGCGTAAGGTTTTGGGGAGCCCAGTATCCAGCCCTTATCTTCAGTTTACAGACAAATTAAGTAAGTGTCAAAAATATTATAAAAGCAGCAGTTTTACCACCTTAAAAAATGTGTTAGAGACAGTATAAACCTGTCTGACCCATAGATCCAGGCAAAAATGTTTGAATTATATTTAACTGATGATTTTGAAGCCATTTTTACCTTATTTTATTAATCTGATCATGGACTCAGCTTGGATAGCTCCAAACACAAATCCATGGAGCTTTGGAATCTGACAGAGAACTTATCCACCGTCTCCAGTTGCTGTGAGAGAGCAATGGACACATTGGGACCAGTGGGCACCTTGCTCGGTCACCTGATGCTCCTGGGGATTGCTGGAAGTTCCAACTAGAATCCCACTTCTGACACCATCTGTTAAAAGAAACGCTTTAGAAAAATCAAATTGAACAGAGTTTAATTAAGCAAAGAATGATTCGAGAATCAGGCAGCCCTCCTGAGCCATGATAGGTTCAGAGCAATGTTGGCACTGCTGCGTGGTTGGAAAGGATTTGTGGGCAAAAAAGGAAAGTGACATGCAGAAACAGCCAGATTGGTTTTAAATTAGCTTTATTTATCAAATATATGTGTGACATAGTTATCACATATATAATATATATGATATAGTTATCACATATATAATATATATAACATATATAGACATATAGACAGAAGCAGATCCTATAGCTTTTACAGAGAATTTTTGTCAGCTTTTAAATATTTTGTTCCATTTAAACTGTAAACTTTAAAATTATCTTTCTAATTATCTTAAGTAATTGTGAGCTAGGCAACCTTAAATTTGTATTTTTAAAGGAATAACTCTTAGGTAAAACAAAGTAGGAAATTTCTATCTCAAAAGTACAGAGCTGAGGCTTTAGGCTAAAATACTGTAATATTTGTCCAAACTAAGGAAGAAGGGTGTAAGAAAAGGCCCAGTTAAGAGAAGATGGCAAGAAAAAAATACCTTAAATAAAGGTAAGACTTATTATGTAAATTTAAGCTAATGAAAGTGTTATTGGTGACTCAGTCCTCCCTCTCTTCTGGGTGCAGAGGCAGATATATTTATAAATGGAAATTTTTTTCTAGATGTAAAATTTTTTTCATAAAAGGGTTTAAAAATAGCCAGCTAAATGTCAGAGCATATTTTGGATACCAATTTATTTTAATAGGCAGTCTTTTTAAATTTAGTTATTGTTCTTTAGCCAAAATTATTGAGTTTAAGGTAGAGCCCATTAAGGAATAGGACCAAGAAAATATCTCTGGATTCTGTATGGATAGCTCTGAAAAAGAAGTATTCCTAATTTACCTGAGGTCCTGTCCCTATCTTTTATAAATATTTTATCTGGGATATCTTTTTTTTTTTTTTAACTTTTAAGGTAGTACAGTAATTAAGCCAAAAGGTTAGCAGATTTAATTTTTTTATTAATTAGTCATTTAAGGTTTTTATTTGTCTTTTATAAAGAATATATTAAAACAGGCAATAAAAATATTGAAAAATTTTTAGGAGCATCTACACATTAATAGACATCTCCGGATGAGCCTAATTTGGGAGGCCTTGTTTTTTAAATGCATTTTTTAAAGTGTAGTGTTGTTTATTTGGAATATTTTATTGTAACTGTAAATTATTTTTAGTATGATTTTGCCATTTTTGTAAGTGTTTGTTGTTTTGAGGACCTAATACTTATATATGTATAGGCAGGTATAGCTGGAAGGTGGAATATTTAGGTTTTTAGAATTTAGGGATCTCATTTTTACATCGAATCTTGGCTTTGGCTTTCAGATCCCCTTGATTAACTTAGCTGATGATTTTTTTTTTTCCTCTACGTAAGCATGCAAATAAAGGGCATAGAACACACAAATTCCTGTGAATTTCCGAAAGCTAAAGTTTGCAAGGCCTGCAGTGTTGCATTTACTGCCAGTTTCTGTCTGACCTAGTCAGACATCTGAGGCCTTTCATTGGATCCAAGCCAGTGCTTGGATCAGTGCTAATCTGATCATGGACTCAGCTTGGATAGCTCAAAACACAAATCCATGGAGCTTTGGAATCTGATAGAGAACTTATCCACCGTCTCCAGTTGCTGTGAGAGAGCAACGGACACATTGGGACCGGTGGGCACCTTGCTCGGTCACCTGATGCTCCTGGGGATTGCTGGAAGTTCCAACTAGAATCCCACTTCTGACACCATCTGTTAAAAGAAACGCTTTAGAAAAATCAAATTGAACAGAGTTTAATTAAGCAAAGAATGACTCGAGAATCGGGCAGCCCTCCTGAGCCATGATAGGTTCAGAGCAATGTTGGCACTGCTGCGTGGTTGGAAAGGATTTGTGGGCAAAAAAGGAAAGCGACATGCAGAAACAGCCAGATTGGTTACAGCTCAGTGTTTGCTTTATCTGAACACAGTCTGAACAGCTGGCCACCTCTGAGTGGGTGAAGTCTGGCCTCTGTGATTGGCTGGGGCCAGGCTATCTGTTACAAGAGTAAGTAACAGTCGGCAAGAGGCTTCTCCTCAGGTGCTGTGGCTGGGATTGAGGCAGGGATGCTAAGGGCTGGACAGGTGCACACCTTGGGTGGGCTCAGAGCTGGCAGAAGTACATGGGAGGAACATGGGCAGAGGTGTGTCCTGTGAATGGCAGCACCACAGGCCACGTAGGGGCAGCTGAGGTGGGGCCTCAGGCACCCAGGCTCCGATGACTCTCCCCTACCTTCTCAGCCTGAGGTCTGTGAGCCCTGTCTGTATTCACACTCACGAGGACTGTGGGGCAGGGCTGCAGACGTCCTCCTGTGGGCTCAGACAGCCTCCTAGAACCAGACGTGGCCTGGCTTCTGGGTGGGACTGTCCATGGAGAGCCAGGGGGCGGGGTGAGGTCCAGGACACACATGGCTTCCACTCTTCCTAGCCTTTGGGCCACGAGCCTGATGTGAGGCCGTGTCGTGTGGGAGAAAGAGTTAGAAGCCCTGGGTTTGAATGTCGCCTGTCCCACTTACAAGGTGAGCAACGCTGAGTGATTTCTCCCAGCTGATCCATCTGTGAAGTGCAGGTGAAAGGAATAACGCCAGTGCCACAGAGTGGTTCTGAATGTCAACTCAAAAGGAGGTGATACAAATGACAATGCATTGTCCACAATAAAGCACTGTATGAAAATGTGAATCATTGTTTATGCTCACGTCCACGGAAGACAGCAACCCCTGGAAGATATGCACCTAAATTAATTTAGTTAGTTTCTGTAGGTGTGGACAAGACCAAAGAATTATCTAACTTCTGAATCACATTCTTACCCCAGAAGAGCTGGAATATTTCCTCTTGATCCTGCAAAGGACCTCTCCCCGGGCCTAGTGGGGAGCCGTGTCTGGGAGCCTCTGCCCACCATGATAGGATGCAGCCTTGCTATGGCCTCTCTGGGAGTGTCCCTGTGGGCCTCTGTCCCACTGCACAGGGCTTTGCAACAGTGGGGGGGTCTCCCTGCAGCTTTGCTCTCGAAATTGGGTGTACTGAGCACTGTCACTATCCGTGGCTCTTTCTGTGGCGGAATGGGATCCTCCCAATGGTAACGCCACACCACACATCTGCCCACCACCTTGTCGACAGGACAGTGCTTAGATTTCCCTTTCCCAGAGCTCTGCTCTTTCCTGGTTCTAAGTCTTTGCTTACGCTGTTTGTCATGGGCTGAACTGTGTCCCTGACCCCAGTAACTCAGAATGTGACTGTATTTGGAGACGGGGTGTTTAAAGAGGTGATTAAGTTAAAATGTGCTCATATGGGTGGGCCCCAATCCATTATGACTGGTGGCCTCATGAGGATACTGGGACACAGGCACACACAGAGGGAAGACTATGCAAGGACACAGGGAGCAGACAGCCACCTGCAAGCCAAGGAGAGAGGCCTGAGGAGGAGCCAGCCCTGTTGATACCTTGATCTCAGATTCCAGCCTCCAGGACGATGAGACATAAATTTCTATTGTTCGAGCCACCCAGTCTGTGGAACTGTGGTATGGTGGCCCTAGCAGACTAACGCTTGGTTCTCCCTCTCCTGTGGCCTGTGTCTCACACATGAGGTTGTAGTCTCAGAGAGAGGAGATAGGCGAACACTCTTGCTGGTCACAACCACAGTGTGAGTCCTGATGAAATTCCACCAGGGCAACCTAGTGCCATCTTGGAATGCTACGGGTGAACTTGGCAGTGGGGAAGGAGACTGTCGTGGGTTCCACAGTGCCCTGTAAGAAGATACGTCCACACCCTAACATGTGGAGCCTGTGCACGTGACCGTAAATGGAAGTAGGGCCTTTGCAGGCATAAGTCAGTGAAGGATCTTGGAAGGAGGCGACTGTGGGTTTGAGGTGGATTCTAAATCCGACAGTGGGTCTTCTCGCGACAGAAAGAGAGGGAGACTTGGGACCAAACCCAGAGGGAGAAGGCTGTGTGAAGACAGAGGCAGAGATTGGAGAGAGGTGACAGCAAGTCAAGCAATGCTCACGGGACGCCAAGGACTGCTGGAAGGCCCCAGAGCACGGGCCAGGTTGTTCCCCAGAGCCCGGAAGGAAGCACCCGCCGGAACCTTGACTCTGGACTTCTGCTCTGTAGAACCTCGAGAGAACACATTTCAGGGGCTTGAAGCGTCTCCTTTGTGGTCATTAGCTGTGGCAGGCCCTGGGGCCTGCACAGGCCTCCTGCCCAATTGCGTCCATGTCCCCGTGTGGGTGTCCCAGTGCCTGGTGCTCCGGCCCGAGCCTGTGGTGTGAGGGCCCCGCTGCGGTTTCGGTTGGCAATGCCCAGCTCGCAGGTCGTCGGAAGGACTTGGCGGAGTGCGGTGAGCACGAATACATGGCAGGTGTCATAACTGGTTCACTGAGATGAGGCTGCCGGCTCCGAGCTGTTTCTGCTCTATCTGCAGCTGCAGATCTTTGCCCGCAGCCAGTACCATGCGGCAGGACGACTGTCCTCCGTAAGGGCTTTTTATTTTTTTCAGTTTGCTCTATCATTAACGGTATTTTCATGAGATTGTTTTCACATGTGCTTGAATTTTTTAAGTTGCTTCTTGCTGTGTTGCCAGATTTTGGGATAATTCAACATAGCAATTGTTTTAATTTTCTAAGGAATCATAATGTTCCAGCTTCCTATTTTTTATGAACTCAAAAGAGAGGAAAGGATGATGAGCTGATTGGGCAGTTTTACGTGGAAAAATGAGGAGATTCATTACAATTGGAGATGAAAACCTCAGTTAGGTCACTTTGTCCATGTGCGAGGGTCGCTTCCAGGTGTTTGGGAGCATTTTGTCGGGTTGCGTTCTAGATGACTCAGCTGACGAGCTTTCCATAGCCTGCCTTGGAAAAGTGTCCGGAAAGCAAAAGGGTTTCCTGATGGGGAAAAACTTTTCCTATTCTGATTAATTTTCTTGTGGTTCTGTGTCATTAGCTGAGAATCTCTTTTCATTCTACCCTGACGGTTAGATCGTTCTCCCCAATGTGACATTCTAAGCAATTTTAATTTGTGTCTCATTGCTGTTGCCTTATCATAACTTTCCAATTTTTTGCATGTATTCCTTAAAACTCCTTTTGACTTGCTAGTTACTTCTCTGTTCTAGAAGAATTAGGGCTAGATTCAGAATTTTCAGTGATCTTATCTGTAGTTTGGTGCTTTGTCTGCATCTGAATGAGAATGATATAGTTACTGGAATAGTCTGGTGGCTGAAGATCCCAGCATCTCATGAGCTGCATGACCTTGAGCAAGTTACATGACCTCCCCAGGCCTCACTTTCCTCATCTGTGAAATAGAGACAACCACAAGAGTTGCCCTGCAAGCTATTACTAGGCTAAATACACAAAGCATTTAGGACTGACATGTAGTAAATGTACAATAGATGTTAGTGACTACTATGTTGGAAATATAATTCAAAATCTTTAGAAGTTGCATAGATATTCAGAATAGATGTTCTTGGCATTGGGCTGGTGCCCGTTGAAGAAACTGCCCATGGCATTGGCTGTCTTGCCCGCCTTGCCCTTTCTCCAAATCTTTTCCTGCTGTTGTATGAAGTGGCTGTGGTTTGCTTCTTCCAAAGTTGTCACTAGTCCAGGCCAGTCCAGACTGGTGTCTCCTTACCCAGAGTCCTCTTACCAGCTTCTAGGAGCATGAACTTTCTATACATCGTCTCTTCGGTCCCTCCCCTCTGTGGCTTCAAGATGCGTCACATGCTTAGGGTTGCTGCTCAGGCTGCCCCGCCCCCAGGGCGGATCCATGCAGTTTGCTCCCGCGTGACACACTGTGCTGTCTCTGAGGACTAGGATCTGCCTGTCCTCTCTGCAGGGAAGGTGGCAGCTGTCCCTCTCTTCACTTTTGCAGTCTGTGCCCCACGGGGTTGGGAGAGTTGTGTCTCCTCTGCTCACCTGTGCCCTCTGCTCGCAGGCAGATGCCAGTGCTGTGTAAACACTGGTGCCACAGCTGCCCGTTCACAGCACTGTCACACCTCTGCTTTAGGTCTCCTGCCTGGGCCCAAAGGCGGTGGGCAGCATCCTGGCCACTCACTGAGCTCCCAGCTCCAGCACCAGCCCTGTCCTCATAGCCTTCCTGCCCTCTGCAAGGCCGAGAAGGGCAAGGACTCGCCTTGACCCCAGAAGCTAAGTGTTCTTAGACCCGGGGGCTGGGCAGCCTCAGAGTGTGCAGCCATTGGTCGTTAGTGAGGGGCCCCTTGGTCCCTCTTGCAAATGAACCTCAGCAGGCCTGCCTCCCGCCCACTCGGACAGGTCCGTATCTCTGGAAGGCTCGCTGCTCTTGGGCCCCCAGCTCCACCGCTTTCACCTTTCACCTTACGAGGGAGAAGATTCTGCCATAACCTGTGTGTTAGAGCGTTCACATCAGGAGAGCTGTCCTCCGTGTGCTGCAACGGATTTTTAGATTTTCCTGATTCAGTGCAAGTTAGACAGCCAGGAAATACCTGGATCCAGGCGTAGCCACATCACCCCCCACCCGCATTGAGAGCACCACAATCCCAGGGGCTTCCTGTGCCAGGCCGCTGGTGGCACATCACTGGTCACGTTCTTGCTGTTATACTGGAGCTGTTCCTGATTCAGTCACCGCCGAGTAAGCTCAGCCTGACACTATTCTTCAACTGCCTTTGGCCAAATCTGTTATTATTTCCCGTGTAATATGCCAGCTTGGTTTGGTTCTGTTATGGTGTTTTGCTCTTCTCCAACATTAATGTGCATTCTCCCAAGAGGAGTGTGGTCACTAACACCTTGGTTCCCTAACCTGGCCTGTGTCCAGTTACTAATGGAATACTTGCGGCTGAAAATATGTTTGGACTGTGATGTTGTATTAGAAAAAAATACACATCTTAATTTCCAAAGGGACAAATATTTATCTATGAAGGAATGAAGCACTCAAAGTAGTCTCTAAAATCTAAGACGTTTCTGCTTTGTAAGCTCATCTGTCCGTCTGTCGCATGGGGGACAGTTCTCAATACAAGCACCCTAAATGTGACGAGGTCAGAGCAGAGTTTCCCTTCAGTGGTGTCAGTAGCAGAGCCGGGGGGCCTAGAAGGGAACCTTCTGCAAACACGGACCTGTCACAGCGTGGCCAGGCTGCAGGACGCGTCCAGGTGGGCTCTGAAGAGAAAGAAGATGGGGATGAGGGGAAGGTGCTTTTGGCGTCTACCTATCTGTGACCCCTTGAGGGCGGGTCAGATCTTGCCTAACACGCGCGTACACACACACACACACACACACACACACACACACACACACCCCTATATATAGTTTAAAGAACATCTGAGTACCACATTTGAGTCTATGAAATAACCACAACTCTGTGGAGTCCCGAATGCCCCAGCACATCTCCCCGGGTGTGAGCCGTGGACATCTGGGGATGAACGCTTGTGTGCACTTCCCTTAACTGGAAACTTAACAAGTGATACTTCTCACGCTGTATCTCAAATGTATGCGTGTGTATACACACACACACACACATATATACTGTTGTAATTGGTAAATACAAATTCATTTAAAATTTACTGAATTCATAACAGCCTTTTGTTATTATTGTCACCATATGCATTTTCAGTCGGTGTGTCCTAGAGACACAACCCCCCAAGGCAGAGGGCACAATAATATTTGTTGTTCAGGTGGGACCTTCAAGCTTGGAAAGAGGAGGAACTCCTGCCTTGTCTCATTTAACTCTCACACCTTTCAGGCAAGCAAAACATTGTCCCACTGAACAGTCCTCTGTTCAGCTATTTCTACTTTAGTGTTTTGTTGGGAAAACTCATCATTAGCCATGTTACTGGCTGCACTTGCACAGGGAGGGCCTCTCCTGTCCCTCGCAAGGTGACTATATTTGGTGAACAAACATGCCCCGGACCCCGTCCCTGAAGGCTCTTACCAAGCCTAGGCACATCCGACCGAGGCACTTGAAGAACAGACCGGAACGGGACCTCCACGGGCAAGTTCCCCTCCACCCCTCCTGGGCCTCCGAGCAGAAGTGGAAGGGCGTCTCCACAGCCCACGCCCTCGCGGAGAATTAGATCCATTTCCTTCCCCTCCCTTGGCCTTGGAGTCAGCTGGAATGTGGGCGGAGGTGTGGACAGAGTTAATCCACACTCCACCAAGGCCACCTCTCAGATGGAGAAGCTCACGCAAGCGGACAGTTGGCTTCCTCTGGGTTAATCTGGGAAACAACCCATTTCCCTGGGTTGCTCTTGAGCTCTCTTCTAGTGACTCAGTCCTTACACATGACCTTCACAGCGTCAGACACATTCAGACCTCCAAAACCATTTTTCATTCTAAATTGACTTTTATTTTACAATACGATGAATGGGGACTTCCTGAACATCTCCTATCTTGTATCTCATAGACAATACTCCTTGCTGGGTGTTTGATAAGGGGTGGACTTACCTGTTGAATCCTCATGTCTGCCAAGCAACACCCAGTGGATGTCTGAAATCTCACATAGTACTGACCCCTATATACTCTTATGTTTTTTCCTATATCTATACACTTATGATAAAGTTTAACTTATAAATGAGGCACAGCAAGAGATTAACAATAGCTAGTACTAAAATAAAACAGTTATAAGAATATACTGTCATAAAAGTGCTGCGAATGTGGCCTCTCTCTTTCTCTCTCTTTCAAACTATCTTCTTGTACTATACTCACCCTTCCTCTTGTGCTGATGTGAGACGTGACAGTGCCTACGTGAAGAGATGAAGTGAGGTGAATGACGCAGGTCCCATGACATAGCATTAGACTATGATTGACCTCTGTGTTCCTGAGTCTGCGTAGCCATCCCTTACTGGCAGTGAGTGGCTTGCGGGCACTGTTTCAGGGGATCCCTTGCTGAAGTTATCACATAGGCTCGGTGGTTTCCGGTGCAACACATTGCCGTTAATCAGAACATGTTTCTGTTCGTGTCTTCCACCCACAGATTTAATGCCTTTTCCATCTTAACTAAACACTTGTCATGCACTGTGATCACTTCTGCCGTTTGAGGTGTGACAGCAAAACTAGCATGAATTTTGTTTTGCTTCATCACAATTTCATGGACAGAAGAGTCATTCTTACCATAGATCTCAGCAACCTCAGCAGGCAGATTTTTTATCTTCCCTTAAACTGAGAACTTTCACTTTTTTACTGAATGGAAGCACTTGATGGCTTCTCCGTGGCATATGTGAATTGCGAGCATTGCTACCCTTGCTCTTTGGGGCCATGATTAAGTAAAGTAAGGGTGACTTGAACATAAGCACTATGATCGCAGGACAGTGGATCTGAGAACTGGGCTGGCTACTGATGACTCATGGACGGGCAGCGCCTGCAGCACTGAACACAGGGAGGGTTCACACCGCAGCCGGGTGGCGAGGCATGGTGCAAGATTTCATCACACTGCTCAGAACTGTGCTGATTTGAAACTTGCAATTTTCCTTTTAGCATTTTTGACCACAGTTGACCACTGGTAACTGTGGATAAGGGGGGGAACTACTGTAATTCCACTAATGAGGGCTCCATCCTCCTGGCATAATCGCCTCCACCGCCCCGAATCCTAATACCATCACACTGGGATTCGGGTTTCAACGTATGAATTTTTGCCAGACACAAACATTCAGACAATAGCGGGCATGAAGCAGTAAACTCCAACCATAATTCCAGATATGCTTTTATATCTGAATAATTTCTAATGAAACCATCTCCTGCTACAAACTCTGATTCACATCGTGTTCCCAGGCAGGGTTTTCCAAGAAGCACAACTTGTTCCATGTACATATCAGGACATTCTGGTTTAACACGTATGTGGTCTTTCAACATCTCCAGAAAGATATTTTATCTGTCAATAAATATTAATAACATCAAGGTGAGTTGGAGCTCATCAGGCAGTTTATTTTAAAAAGTGATGGACTTCAGGCCCAGAACCCAAGTGATCGTTTGTAAATATTGAGTTTTTATGAAGCTTCAAAGAGAATGAGTTGGAGCCACAGAAGACAAAGGAGGGCAGACAGCTGTGAACACAGAGAGAGGAGCTTAGGCGGCTGTTCCTCCCGGGTTTTGGAGGAGCAGCGGCGTGGGACCGGCCTCCCTGCTTGCTGCTGAAGCAGAACTTGCGCCCGTGCTGGAAGGGGCAGGGGCTTCAGTCGGTTGTCTTTCATAAAAGGGAGAAGCCCATTTCGTTTATTCCAGCACTCTATTTACACAGAGAACACAAAATTCTCCTGGAAAACCATTCTTCCTGGAGAACGCAAGCGAGAATTGTGCCTGTGGCTAGTTAGAGTTCAAAGGAAGGTGGCTTGTGCAAGTTCGGTGGCGAGGTTTTGGGCCCTGGGCAGGACAAGTAGGCTGCGACTCACAGGTATTGAATTTGCTGTTAAGTCTTGAAAAACCAACCAGGTCATTGTGTTTCAAATAAACCACGGGAGCCAGCGACACTGTATAAAGAGGCACTGGTAAAGGATACTGGGCTTTTTTGTTGCTGTTGTTTTAGTTTGTTTTTTAAAGATCTCCTTTAGGGGAAAATAAAAGCGGCAAATATGAACAAACAATTTTGTTTTAGCTCAGTCAGGGAAATGAGTAAGAAACTGTTTTATTTCAGGAACGATGTGCACTGATGCTGGGGTCACAGAGCCTCAGGCCCAGGTGTCCTGGGAGGTTGGGGCGTGTGGGATCCTCACACTGGTCTCCCGGGAGCTGAAGGAACATGGTCCACAGAGGGCCTCGGGCACGGGTTGCCCCTGGGGGACCACCCCAGGGGGAGCAGCGTGGGAAGGTTGGCAGGTTCAGGCTGCCCTCTGACATTCTGCTCTCCCTCTCTGCTCCAGGAGCTGCAGTGATGGCTTCTTTCCTAGTGCTCCTATCAAGATGATTCTTAAAACAGCCACAGCCATAACGGACAGCTTGATGCAAATGTAAAGTAATGGGTTGCCAGTGCCTGGCATTCAGAACTTCCGGCATGGGGAGGGGTGTTGGTGTAGGGTGGAGGTGGAGACGGACAAGGTCTCAGTGCCTTGGAAGCCCCAGAGAGCTACTGCCTATGTAGATTTCCAGGAGCCTGGGTTTGCCTCCAAGGTCCTTGCCTGGCCAAGACCCCCATGGAACTCACACGTTCCACGGAGTGGACCCACCCTTGACTCAGGCTTGCTGTGGGCCCCAGGACTCGTCCTGTCTGATTCAGGTCTCCAGGGCAGCTCTGGGCCCGTGGGGAAGTGGATTGGATGTCCGTGCCTTGCCCGCTCAGAATAGCAATGCATTAACCCACCCAAAGCGGTGTCAGACCCCACGACAGTTAATCCAGGGAGGCTGTCGGGGGAGGGAGGAATGGATTTGCTTTCTCTGGTTTCCTCTTCCACATTTCAGCACCCTCAACTCAGCTGGCCCCTTTCAGGGACATTTAGAAGAATAAAGGGAGCTGCTACCTAGTCACTTCAAAAGAGGAAAGTTTCTTTTATCTTCTGTGGTGAGATTAGGAGGCCAGGCACATTTACTTGCGTCTGACTACTTTAAACACACTCTTGGGAAAACATAAACAGGATTTATATGAAATGCTTTAATCCTCACAAAGAGCAGTGAACTCTTAAGAAAGGGCACCAGCCGCTCTAGAGTCTGGTGTGACAATATTTGCTTATGACTGTTTCTCACCTTTGACTTGGTCTTGGGCTAAATTCAATTCACAAACTTCTTGGGAATACCTTTAAATCCAGGTATTGCACAAGGGGAGCCGAGAGGTACAGGAATGGCCTGGAACTGCGACGAGCTCAGGATCTCTTATTTATAAACAAACTACAACTTTAAATTTTAAACTGATCTGACTTTCTTATCCTGCCGAGTCTAAAATGATTCTCAGCAACTTCTGTATAGGATGACTAGCAATGCACATGCTCCTAAAAATAAAAACATGAATGGAATCGTGGCGGGTTGAATCATCCAGCAGCATGAGAGCTGGGATGTGGATGGACCCCTGTTGCTGAAATTTGATCCACCCAGACGTCTTCCTGCATAAAGCACTGTGAGTATCAATCCTCCGAAAAGAAAATGAGCCCATAACGTAGCTGTTGGGTAAATCGGGACTTTTCTAGCCTCGTAGGACTTAATAGGGAAGTGGCTTTCAAGGTTGTCTGCTCCGACACGAGTGCAGGAGTGTCGTGTGGCTGAGTGGGCCGGCTCGGTGGGCGGCAAGCACGGCAGCGTGGGCATGCGCAGGCGGGGTTTAGGCAGCGTGTGTTTGCCCTGTAAACCCAACGTCGGACACGGTGATTACATGTTGCGCTTCCTGCATGATCTCAAGGGCTAAAGTAAGGTTAGCAGTTTACAGACTTCATGGTAGGAGAGAAGATACAGCACACACCCCCACACGCTCACACATGTACATGTGTGCACACACATGAGCAGGTGCACGCGTACTTTTATTTTTACAAAGGAAAGGGAAATTGGGAAAAGAAGAAGTGTTATCTCCAGCCCTTAGTTCCTTAGGAAGGAAGGCGAGTACTACGTTGACTTAGAGTATTTGAAATTTTAATTTGGTTTTCTCAAAATCACTCAAGTTCTTAAAGTGAAGATCGGTTTAAAAGTCAGGTGGGGCAGAAGAGGAAATGACTTAACTATCTGTTTCTGCTTCCTACGAGTTAATGTCTCCATTGTCCATGTTCTATTATGTCTTTGGAAATACTTATTCTGGAGGCTTATTTTCATCGTATTTATTTACCGATTCAGTGTCTGGCTGCGCCTGCCTGGTTCACAGGGAGCGGGGGCCGGGCCTGTCGCGCTGCGGGGACAGTGCTGTTGGCTTCCTGCACCCGAACGTCTGCCGGAACTCACAGCCGGAGCCGTCTATGCGTTTGCAGAGTGCGGTCACTGTTTCTCTGGCCACGTGGTCTGCCCGCGGAGAACGACCCAGAGCCCCCCGTGCATTTCCTCTGCTACTCCCCAGCTCGGAGCTGCCCGGGTTTCCAGGGACAGAGAGACAGCGAAGAGCCCTGCCCCACAGAGCAGTCCTCTGGGCTTTGTCCTCAGGGCTCGACCATCAATCACAGCCTGCGGGGTAATGGAACCGGAGGAGCCTTGGGAGGGTTGGCCCGTGCGGTGTGGCCGAGCCCCGCAGGAGGGAAGGGCTTATCTGCCTTGGTCCCGCCTCTCTGTCACTTCCAATGGGAGTTAAAAGCAACGCTCTAAGTGGATTAGGCCTCGAGATTAACGTGATATCCTGTGTTGAAAGGCCGGATTTTCCCCTCTCCTGAGACCCCGAGGATTTACTAAGGACCTGTATTTCCAAAACTTCCACAGCAGCTGCCACACAGGCAATCCTGCTGCTGAGGGATGGGGAGGGAGGGGCAGCCATCCTGCGGCTCTGATGCGCCCCCGGGGCGTCGTGCGCGCTCCCGGGGGCGTCTGTGCTCCTGGTCCACGGGAAGGCCCAGATGACCCGGCAGGCGGAGACTTAACCCGCCACCTCATCTGGAAAGGTTTGTGCTCTTCCTAGACAATGACAGGGTGGGTCGAGATACCGGAAAAGGACCTACTCACCATTGGTTGTTGAGGCGTCAGAAGGCTTGTCTCCGGGAAATTTCTAGGGCTCTTAATTTCTCTTGGTAGAAAAGTTGGAGAAATTTATTTGACATTAAGGTCATAACAAAATGTGGAGCTCGACAAGGTCCCATAACTCATAGCGGCCCCCCAGTCTTCGTGAGCGGAATGAAGAGGAGGGGCTAGCGTCCAGGAACTCCTAGAGGGAGACTTTCTACCCTTCCTTGGGCCCTCTCTGCCCTGGCAAAACCAGAGGGAGAAGGAAGTGGACTCTTCTCTGTGAGGGGAGTACACTGTTGCCCTCAGATGCCACAGGGACAGATGGGACTCCCCAAGACTGAAGCTACTCTCCAGCTAGCATGAGGGTAGAAGAGGCCTTTGTTAATTCCATATTTTTCATTATTCCTACTGGAAGGGCAAGGACTGGAAATAGCACTAATATTCTTCAAGTTCCTACTGTGATTTAAGTATTATGGGGACTTTCCATGTAATTGAGTCATGTGTGCGCATAGCAATACTTAAGGTAGAGAAAGTCAACTCCAGTTTACAGATGAGAGGGATCTCAGGAGAGAACGCAAAGGAACTAGCTTAAGATCAGTGCTCCTAGGTGCTAAAGCGGGATCCAAACCCAGATTGCCAGATCACACCCAGGACTGGCTTGCTGCTGTTACGCCTGAACTGTGCACTCACCAGACTAAGGATGTGCATTTTCCACTTCGGTTGTGGAATCCACACTTGGCTCAGGAGCAGCACAGCTCCCTGCCCCCTTCGCCTCTGCACATGGCGGCCAGCTGTGGCCTTGCCGGGGAAGAGGTGGAACAGCGCCAGGCCCGCACATCAAAGACTAGCAGGACGTGCGCACTGCTTCTTCCTGGCACTGGCCTCAGTGGCGTGCTTTGGGGGCTGCATGCAATTAGCCAAAGCAAAAGGACTGGGAGAGTCCTGTTGTGGAGGACAAAAACTGCTCTCCCAGCTTTGTCCCGTCCCATTGCCACTGTGACAGGTAGGCAGACATGTAGGGAGTGGATGGTGGAAAAGCTTCAGACGTTTCTTTATAGTAAGTTCTTAGGGCTTTCACTGGAAGTGAAAGAATCCCTGGCCAAACAGTGAAAACTGCTTAAAATAAAAAAGAGATCAAAGCAGCGTAAATTCTTAGTCATTTAGCAGTGCCACAGAATGGGATAACTTGATCGATGTTTCAAAGAATTAGAATAGTATAAAGTATATTTAACACAATTCTATGGAATATAACCATTCAGAAACAAGACCTACTGAGCACACTCATTGTGGTTTGCATAAAAGTCGCACAAGGTTCCAGAGACATCTAGTCTAGTGGGGGCACAGATGGTGGAGCCATCACAGTCCCAAACAGTTAGGACAACTGGGGTGTGCATGCTTGCTGGAGGAACGGCGGGGGACAGTTGGGGGACGTAGGTAGCCTCTGTGGTTATGATACTATAGCTGAGTGTGGAAGAATGACGGTGACTTCGCAGGCACAGCCAAGGGAGAGGACATTTCAGTCTGATTTCAGGCCTGATGTGTCTGGGAACTGGCTTCAGGGCCATCATCCTGAACATAAATGATCTCTGCTCTCTGCTGTAAATGTGGAGTAGAGAATTCTGATAGACAATACAACGTATTTTACTATATGGTAGTAGGAGCTACAGACTTTGGGTTTAAAAAGACCTTGGTTAGAATCATGGCTCTTCCACACCATTAAGTCATCCTTCATTCATTTATTCAGATACATCGTCAGCAATATGGTTGGCCCTTGACATACAAAAATTAGTTAAGACAGGGTCGCTGCCCTTAATGATCTGACAAAAGCAGAAGTAGAGAGAATTGCAGGAGGGTGCACGGGGGCTTTTGCGGAACCTGTGTGAGGGCAGGTGGTGGAGTCAGTGACTTCTTAGAGGAAAATGGTTCCTGATCTGAGATTTAGACTTGACCGAAGGTTGGGAGGTGTGAGGACGGGGGGAAAGGGGAGAAGAGGGAGTATTCCAAACACAGGGCAGCAGAGTGAAGATGCGGAACAGCGCCTGTGCAGGAGGAGCCGTAAACACGGCTGTGTTCCCTGAGTGGAAGATGTGAGGAGTATGGAACTGCAAAAGTGAGGCTGGTGATGTCCTCAGGGCGGGGGAGAGAAGGACCCGTGTAGCATGCACGTGAACTCTGGGCTGCAGGTTGAGGGTTCCACTCTGTTTGCATACTGGAATCACCGGAGGGGGCTTTAGAAAAGTATTACTGTTCAAACTGCACTGCAAAAATCCTTATTTAATTGGTTTGGGCCCTGGATGTGTTGCTGTTGTTTGTTTTTAAGCTCCTTGGTGACTGATGTGCATTTGCAGCTGGGAACGGCTTCTGTGACAGCCACTGAAGAGTGTCCGGTAAAGGCACAGTCATGGCACAGTCAGCTGAGTGACATACAAGGGTCCTTCTGATGGGAGTCTGGAGGGAGGGTGAGCGGGGACACAGCAATATGAGGAACTGGGGAAACATTTAGGAAACTATCGTCCACACTAGAGATGACAAGGGCCTAAATTAGGGTGGCAGTTTCAGGAATGAAGACAGAAAGGAGGATGTGTTTTTGAGAAATATTCAGGAGGTAAAATAAACAGGAGTCAGTTGACTATATAGCTGGAGATGATGAGAGAGGATCCAAAGACCATTCCTATACTTAGTGCTTGACTCTCTGGTAGGATTGCCAGATAAGATAGGAGACACCCAGTTAAGTTTGCATTTCAGATAAACAATGAATAATTGTTTTACTGTAAGTACACCCCATGAAATATTTGAAACAAACTCTATAAAATAAAATCATTTTCCCACTAAATCTGACAACATCAACTAAACAGAGATTACAGGAGTAGGGAACACTTTGATGCTGTGTTGATGATGAATCCAGATTTGGACTTATTATCTTTGCAGTATGCAGGTGGAGAGATCCAGCTGGCAGTTGGATGCATAAGTCCAAAGTTTGGCAGGAATATCCCTGCTGAAATCATCAGGGTATTTTTGTAGCAGTTGAAACCATGGAATGTGGAGGAGGCACACTGGATAGAATGAGAGAGGAGAGGTGGCCCAGGTGGAGCCCCGCTTTCCAGGTGACTTAGAGCCAGTCATGTCACTTCCCTGTGCTTTGGTTTCCATTTGTAAAATGGGAAATAATAAAACCTGTGTCATGTTCTGTTTTAGCCCATTTTGTGTTGTTACAACAAAATACCCAAGGCTGGGTAATTTATAAAGAAAAGAGGCTTATTTGGCTTATAATGTTGGTGGCTGGAAAGTTAAAACAATGGTGCCAGCCTCTGCTCAGGTTCTGGTGAGGGCCCCGTGCAACACGGTGAGAGGCAGAAAGGCGGGTGGTCGTGTGCAAAGAGACAAGCTCCAGAGGTGAGGCTCACTTTATAACAACCTGCTCTGGCAGCAGCCGATCCATTCCTGCAAGAGTGAGAACTCACTCACTGCTGTGAGGAGGCATTAATCTATTCATGAGGGCAGGGTACCCACGACCCAAACACCTCCCACTAGGCTGCACCTCCAAGACTGCCATATTGGGCATCAAATTTCAACATGAAGTTTGGAAGGGACACGCCCAAATCACAGTATACAGTCATGCATCCCTTAACGACAGGGCTATGTTCTGAGAAGTGTGTCCTTAGGTGATCTCACTGTTGTGTGAACACCATAGAGTGTACTCACACAAGCCTAGATGGTGTAGCCTGCTACACACTTAATCCCAGCCTACAAGCCTGTACAGTGTGTTACTGCACTGAATACTGTGGGCAACTGCAACATAGTTGGAAGTATTTGTGTATCTAAACATAGAAAAATTACAGTAACAAACACCGTATGGGATCTTATGAGAATGCTGTCATGTCTGTGGTCCGTCATTGACTACAATATCTTCATGCACTGCATGACCGTATAATACTATATAAAAGACCCTCGGTACCTTGCCTGCCTCTGACTTTCATTATTAGCATCATCTTTGTCATCATCAGTATCACTTACATAGATCATACAAACTAGTAAGGAAAGAAAAACCAGTGTATATAAAGAAAAATATGTCAGAATATTACCAAAATATATTCTTATGAAGAAATAAAGACAAATGGCAAGAAAAATAGAAGCAAAGTCTCAAAATATGAATTATTTTCTGTAATTCAAATAGTAGGAGAAAAGAGAAGGATAAATTCTTTATTACAATCATTTCAATTTTTACTAATTATATTCTCCAAAAGATGAAGGGAAGAAAGGTAATTTGCACCCCCAGCACCTCCCACCAACAGTGTCTTTAGTAAAGAGTTTATTTTTTCCCCTTAACCTTTCTGGGAAGCAAATGTTTAAAGATATAAGTAATATTCATTTCTATAGCAGGAGAAAGAATGTTAATTGTCTGAATTTGTCCTTAAATATATACAGATCAGGTGTGTGCACACATGCCAACATGCACACACACACATATACACACACACTCACACACACATATACACACACACACACCCCTGATCACTCTTCAGATTTTGTCTGGACACGTTGGCCACACAGTGAGTCACTGTTTGTTCTGTACATACAGAAAGAAGCAGGACCACCAGGGCTTTTTAATCTTGTACCAAAGGTGGGAAATTTATGTCCTGATGAAAGGAAAAGGGAACAAGAAATGTTTGGAAAAAAATCAAAAAAACTAATTGGTTTTACAACTCCTATTTAGCCCATCTTGCATCCTGTGAACCGTTTTAGAAAACTCTATATTTGCATATCTCAAGCTTCTGTTTGATAGACGTTTTCTGTATGTACTTCAAATAGGTCACATCTCTTACCCATCTTGGCTGTCAGTCAAATTACCAACGTGTATTAAGTAACCGTGGAGAGCCTAGTAGTGCTGCAATAAATAGCTCTCAGAAAAGGCAGGAGAAACACCAGACTCAGACCCCGGCTCTGGGCTTGCAAGACTGAGAGAGAATGGAAGATTGAGTGGGGATGGAAGAAAGATGTGGATCTTGGTATTTGACAACAGTTTCCAGATCCTTCCATACTAGTGCACAGAGAGAAACGCAGAAGAAACAGGTAGTAGCAGCTTCCTTCATTTGCTCATTTGATCATTCATTTAATACTGACAGACATCAGCACCCAACCCCGGAGCTTGATCTTGTGAGGGGACAGAGGGGGTGGATGGGCAGATAACCAGCTTGCTATTATACAACGTGGAGGGCTCTACTTAATGAAAAGAACAAAGTGCTAAGAGAGAAGACCCTTGGATTAATTCTGCCTGGGTGGGTACCAGAAGGCTTATCCTGAATTTTCCAGTTGGTTGCTCATATAGTCTTGAATTTAGAGGATTTTTGGGAAAAAAACACACTCCCATTGCCTGATTTGCTATGGTTCAGTGCTCTTCTGGCACAGTGAGCTTCCGCCTCCCCCAGGCGGCCCCCACACATTCGTCATGGCGCGACTCCTTTGTGTTTGTCTACACGGCTGCTGCCTAAAGCCTGGACTCATCCTCGCCTTCCCAGCGCTGGGCACAAGGAACAGAGTGGCCCTTTCCCACCCAGTTCCTGTTTGACAGGCTGAATGCCAGCATGGAGCTGCCCCGGAAAACAGCAGTCCTCGGGGTGGTGACCGTCCCCTGGAGAAGGAATTCTTCCCCTCACCCTTGGCCCCCACCCACACTTTCTCTTTGCTAAACGAAGGACAACGCAGACATCTGGAAGTCTTTGGGGTCAGAGTATTTGATACTGCTAGTTTTCAGGTCCACATCTTTGCTGGGGAGGCACAGCCGGGGTGAGAGAAGTAAGATCGGTCCCAACAACAAAATGGCAGCCCGTGGAGACTAACCAGCTCCACCAGGGCCTTACAATCGCGAGGGAGGTTGCCTGTTACTTCAAACTGTCATAAACAGTTGACAGGCTGACTAAGAAGGCTCAACCCAATTGCCTAACTCTCAGTTCCTGACCAGGCTTCATTAAGAGGGAATCGTCACATTGGAAGCTTGGGAGGCCATACTATTGCTCTTCCATTCTCATTCTTTTGTCTCTTCCTATCCAGGGCTCTAAGCATCCTTTGGAAATAAACAACAAACAAAAACTACAATAAAGTAAGCAGCTAAGGCACATAAAAAATTAAAAGCAAACATACAAACATAGCATATTTCCTTTCATGCATATTGGTTTAGAAAGGTCTAATCTGAAAAACCCTTTGGGAACTATAATCATATGTCAGCAATTATTTCACTCCGTTTAGCAGGGAAACAAAACTCAGTTTTGGTCTGATTAATAAAGCAGCATGGAAGAAAATGCCAAAGAGGGAGAAAGGTGATGTTGTAGGTTCGGGCCACAGTGTACTTCATATCTCTTTGCATGGAATGTCTGTCTTATCTAATTATTCCTTTGGTACAGCCATAACAACTCTGTATGGAACCAATAAAAGGTTTCCAAACATCTTCAGATCTGCAGTTCCTTCTGAAGTCCAGACATCATCATCTTTTGCTTTTGCTCTGTGCTTCTTTCTTAATGGAGTGAAAGTTGAGTCTGGCGTTCTCCAGACTTCTGGACACAATGCAGCAGTGGGCATGAGTAGAGGAAGGGGCTGGGAGCCTCCACGGGTGTCTAACCTGCCCAGGCTCACAGATGAGGGTAGTGGTTTTCATCTTGGGCCAGGCCCTCAACCTCAATCTCTTTTTCCCATCCCACACATTAAAAATGAAAGAAGGAAAACCTAAAATCCTGAGACCAACTCTGAGACTGGGAAGTGGTGGCCATCACAGAAGAGGGCTCTTCCTGGCATCTTTGTCCCAACCAGCCTTCCTGCCACTAGGTTGAGCTGTAGCTTCTGCCTTGTGTCACATCCTTCCTCCCTCTGCCCTCCCTGCGTTGCTGCAAGCATCCGGACCACAGGGACAGATGCCTTCGCAGTCCCTGTGCAGGCTCAGGGGGTCACTGCTCATGGACCACAGCACCAAGCCCAGTCCCTTTAGTCGGTCACCTCCCTCCCAACCAGGACCCAGGCCTCTACATGCTGGCTCCTGTCCAACTGCCAGTCTTCCATGTCCAGTCGCTCTGCACACTCTGTTCTGTCTTGTTAAAATGGTTTCTCTGTCCTCTCTTTCTGGAGATAATTTTTTCTAGACCGTGTGTAAGTGCCTCCTGAAGTCTGTTCTTTCATCTCTGTCCCTAACGTGTAACTGGCTCAGAGAGCAAAGCACACCCCCTTCAGGCAGAGCAGGGAGGGGCACAGCTATGTATCTGACACGCCTGATCCAGATCCTAATATTTCAGTTTCAAAGTCAGATAGGGTCTCTTTATGCTGGTGTCTATATCGAAACTACCTTGATGGGTTTCCTACACTAAGACTTAATTGAGAAAGCCAAGACATTTGGTATTCATGAATGGTTGAAGTGAATGAATGAATGAGTCTATGAATTCTTGGTTAAAGATCACCAAGAACAAAATATATTACCAGTAGCAGGCTCGTGTCAAATCCTCCAAAACTTTTCCAAGAAATGGTACATTTAATTAAGAATTGGAGGGCCGGGCGCGGTGGCTCACGCCTGTAATCCTAGCATTCTGGGAGGCCGAGGCGGGAGGATTGCTCGAGGTCAGGAGTTGGAGACCAGCCTGAGCAAGAGTGAGACCCCTGTCTCTACTAAAAATAGAAAGAAATTATCTGGCCAACTAAAATATATATAGAAAAAATTAGCCGGGCATGGTGGTGCATGCCTGTAGTCCCAGCTACTTGGGAGGCTGAGGCAGGAGGATCGCTTAAGCCCAGGAGTTTGAGGTTGCTGTGAGCTAGGCTGACGCCACGGCACTCACTCTAGCCAGGGCAACAAAATGACACTCTGTCTCAAAAAAAAAAAGAATTGGAAATGCCTGTTGCCACCACTAATAAGAACATTTCTTAATTAAAAGAGTAAACATTAATTTATATACTCTCCATATGTATGTATGTGTATATATATTATATACATATGTATATGTATGTATATGTTATACATATATATGTGTATATATAAGAAGTGTGTGTGTATATATACCTATTCTTTTGGAAAATATAAAATCATTATTTTAAGATTACTCTTACAAATTATTTTTTATTATATATTGATCAAATTAAAGTTTAGTAGCCTCCAGGTGTATTCAAATTATTTATGAAGGTCTTAATTAAACAAAATTTACTAGACTGGTGACCATGGTTCATATTTATAGAAGTGAAATGAAATTTATTATAGTAGTTTTTGTAGATCCAACTCTTCAGAACTAAACTTTTAAAATCAGGTTTTTATTTTTATCTTTAAGTGAAGAGTTTTGGAGATTTTAACCGGCCAGTGGTTTTTAGAACATTGCAGAGTATTAACACAGAAAACCTCTTACTGCAATGGATACTAACTCATCAAAGGTTTTTATGAACTATTTTCTTGTGCTCTCCCCACCCCAGGAATTCTACAATAATGGCATTTTGTTTTTTTGTTCCTTGCAATGAATAATTCAGTTTTCTCAGTTTCTGTGTGTTCTTTAGCCTTTCAGGAATAATTTAAGATTATATGGCATTTGTCAAACAAAGGATGACTGGTCAAATGAAGAAAGGTACTTATCTGGGTAAATTGTTGTGTTTTTTTGTGTGTGTTTGTTCTAAAGTAAAACTACTCTTTAAATTCTCACATATATCACCCAGCCCCAAATATCACTGCTCAGAAAATGCACATGAACCCTAAAGCCACTTGCAAAACATAAAACAAATGTGAAGTAACGCTGACACTTAAGAGGCGAATCTGGTTCTTCTGTCTTTCCACTTGAGGGTTTTAAGTTTTACATTTTACTTCCTTTTTCTAGTGCCTATTAACTGAGCACATAACATGTGATTTCTGGCACAGTAAAATACAAGGGAATCATACTCTATGAAAGACCCTTGAGAAAAACAAAACTGTGTGTTTTCTCTGTGGAGTTTGTTTACCAAACTATCTTTTGAGATGTCATCCTCCCCTTCTCAAAAAAGTAGCTGTAGAAACTTAAAATAATAATTAAAATAATCTCAGAAACTTTGAGCTAAGGCTGAATCCAGGGAATTGTATACACCACTGCATACACATGGAACTTATAGACATTTTCTTATCTCCTTTCCAAGAGAAACAGATCAGTGGTTATCAGTACTCATTAATTAAATTGGGGGTCACTATGTTTCCAGTAGAATCAATTGTCTTCTGAAATGGAATATTTCAAAATCTGGATACAATGAAACAATTTTAATGGCTGTACATAAATATACACATGGCTTTTATGTTAATTTAGTATCCTCTTGCTTTATGGTTTTCATGTACCAATATCACTAGGCATCTTTTAAAGCCCTAAACATTTCCCTGTAATTTTGCATTTATAATATAAATAAAAATAAATTGCCTTTTTTGACATAGAATATATTTTATAATCATTTCCATCAAACAAATGTTACAGCTAAATTCTAAATCAATTAAAAATACTCATGTAGAAAGTGTATTATGAGCTGCCACGAAAAGTCTTTGAGCCTATTCAAGGTTTATGGTGTGGTCTTGATAATTAGAAGGTGTTCAGTTGAAATCATGTGAAGTCTCAGAAGGAGGCCAGCAAAACATCTTTTTAAAGAAGGGAGGTGGAAGTGATGTTGACTTTTAGAGTTTAGTTTCAAAACAGCAGAAGAAACCCAGGAGGTCACATTAGAAAAGGAAGAAAAGAAACACCATGTCATAGCCTACGGGAGATGACCCTCAACAAGTCTTGAGTTAGGAATGAAATGGGAGGCCTGGGTTTTGTTGCCACTTCTAACTCTCACTAGAACATGACCCTGGCCAGTCAGCCAGGGCAGGTCCCAGCCTCATCAATTCTAGAGTGTGACCCAAGAGGAGTTCTTTGGTCTGTCTGTGTGCCCATGTCCTGGTCCATGACACGAGTACAGAAGTGCTACCAACCTTCCAGTTGCGATGTATCAATAACACATTTCAGGAATAACCTTCATCAGAGGGCTTGACAGATAGCAGGTAACCAATACATGGACCAAGAATAATTTCCCAGTTCAGAGGAGCCTCTCAGCTTTGCCACACAGGCTGGCTCCTCTGACCTTGGCTACCCGGCTTCCAGGTGTCCTGTCGATTGGTCTCCATGTGAGGATGGCAGTGCGGTCACCACTTAGTTTTACAAATGCAGGAAACAGGGGTAAGGGGATATTTACTTGGGTTACAGAGTGTTCTAGACATGAGACTAATGTGATCGTATTTGTTTTAGGGAGTTAATTAAGGTGTGTGTGAGGTGACTGTGTAGGCAAGACCCGTGAGGCTGCTGCTGCAGATGTGTGGGGCGGGAGGGGCCAGACTGGGGAGAGTTTCTAAAATGTGGATGGAGATTGGACATGGGGAAGGAGGGGAAGGAAAAGGGGCCCCTCCCCAATTCACTCTTCCACTGTCGCTAGAGTGTTTGTCACATCCCTGTCTACAAAGCCTTCCACGGCTCCCCCGGCCATTGCCCACAAGGCAAAGATCAAGTGCCCAGCAAGGGGGGATCCTGGCCCAATGGACCTTCGTAGCCACCCCCTGCTCCCAGCCTCTGCGGACATCACATTGGTCACATTGGGCCACTGACTCCTCTCTGAGTTTGTCCCAGGCCCACTTCCTCTCCCAGGTGTCTCTAATGCCTGTTTCCTCCCTCTCACCTGGTAAAACCCTGATCAATGTACAAAATGCAGCTCGCGTTGCCCCACCTTCCAGTATCTCCCCACTCCCACCTCCGCACCCGTCCGCATGAGTGGATTTGTGCCACCTAGACTTGTTCACAGAGATGCTGTATTAGAGGTGGTGAGACGGGCGACTTTCTCCTGTCAGACCGGGAAGTCTTTAGGGACAGGGTGTGATCTTATCCTTCTGTGCAGCTTGCCACAGAGCCAGAGCTCAAGGAAGTGATGGAAGGAAGGAAGGTGGGCCCTGGAGGGCAGCTCAAGTGGAGCTGGATGGATGGTGGGCACTACTTTTCCTTTATGGACCGAGGACGTGGGTGGACCAGGCACGTGGGAAGGCCGGGCTGTGAGGGTGTGACGACGGTGTGCGGGTGAGCAGGTGTAAACAGATCTAGGGGGCTTGGAACCCCGATGTGCAGGTAGGCCTAGGGCTGCGGGCCATTTGCAGGTAGAAAAGAAGAGAAAGAAGAACTTGCAGAGGCCATTACCGTGGACTACGTCATGGGCTCTCAGGGGCCCTAAAGGTGAAAAAGATGCCCCAAAGGAGTCCAGGAAGGACAGCACCAAAGTTTCCTTTGTAAGATGGGCCTTTGCTGCAGCCAGCAGGGCAGCCATCTTTTGCTGTAGAAGTGCCTTCTATAGAAAACATCAGAATTGATCTCTCTAAAGTGCAGAGTTTAAGTTTTAATTGAGTATTTGCATGCCTGCAGGCTCTCTTGTCTTATGGTATTTCCTAAAGTGGGTTACAAGTGGGTTTTATACAGACATGCACACACACGTCAACAATCTACTAGAAATGACATGACAATAACCATTTACTCTTTAATGTGATTGCATATCAGATCAGAATGGCTTGAGCCTACAATCTCTGAGAGCTGGAACTGTTTATTCCTGTTGGAAACCACTACAGTTAAAATTATACTCAAAAGGATAACTTTTATTTTTGGAGTGCAGGTAGGTGGGTGAAAGGATCCACAAAATTAAAATTCTAGAACATTTAAGTCATTTTATTCCTCTCTTCAGAACACATGTTGCTGGTGCTGTGAGCTCTTATTATGTTTAAAAACACTCTGGTGACCCAGATCCTTTGCTGCCTGAGAACAAGGCCCCAGCACAGCACCGTGCAGCTGGCATTTCACCCTGTGTGTATCGACCCAAACTCGGAGCTGGACTGAAGTCCCAGACGACTGCCAGCAAGCAGTACTGACTACTGCTGTTTGGAAACACCAGCTGGCACCCGGCACCTCACATGCTCTTCTCTCTCTGTTGTAGGAGAACATTTTCCCTGCGGGGGTGACTTGTCACGTGTCAGAACCCTGCCCCAGTCTACCCCAATTCTGTGTGTAAAGCCACACAAGCCCCAGCCTAACCCAGGAACCACCCGTGCAAAACACAGACCAAACCAGTGAGCATAATGGGTATATTTACAAAAGTTGCTGTGGCTTTTGTAAAAATTGCCACCAACCTAGTGGCTTAAAACAACAGAAATTTATTCTTTCACAATTCAGAAGGCCAGAAGTCTGAGATCAGTTTTAATTGTTCTTAACTGGACATCATCAAAATTAAATTTTTTTTTCAAAGATACTACTAATATTAAGGGCATTTAAAAGTCTTCCTCAGACTGGGAGAAAATATCAGACAAAGGATTTGTATAGAGAGTACATTAAGAACTGTAATGATTCAATTATAAGAATATTAAAAACCCAACAAAAAATGGGCAAAAGATTTGGACACTTAGAAAAGATTGCTAAGAAACGAATGCCTGGTAAACTCACGAAGTGATGCTGAACATAATTTGTATCAGGTGAAGACAAATGAAATGTAAGATGAACTACCACTAAGCACCCATTAGATTGGCTACAGTGAAAAAGACTGAGCATGCCAAGTGTTGGCAAGGTTACGGTTATACACTTCTGGTAGGAATGTCAAATGGTACAACCACTTTGGAAAACACTCTGGCAGTTTCCTTAAAAGTTAAACATATGCCTACCCTATGTCCAAGCCTGGCCTTTCTACTTGGTCCTCACCCAAGTGAAACAGAAACATATATCAGAACAAAAAAACATGTTTGCGAATGGTCCTGGTAGCATTATTTGAAATACCCTCAAAACAGAGAGCTGCCTAAATATTTATTGTAAGGGTAAATGAGAATTGTTTTCTCCACTTATGAAGAGAAAAGAGATCATTTTCCTTCCCCTCTTTGCTTAGCCTGCGTTGTTGGGGACATAGTGAATCTGAGTCCTTGATCTGATCTCTGGAATGGAGACTTATCTTAGGGATTGAGCCCAATCTCCAGTGTTTACAATATAAGGATATTTCTCAGGTCCAGTCAAATAAATGTACCTTGGGAATTAGCTCAAGGCTCTCTTACAGGAAATGTGCAGGATATTATAAAGAGTAGTCATTTAGTCTCTTGAAGATAAGAGAAGTTATTGTTCTTTCTTCTCCTTTGTTCCATAAAATGTGCCAGATTTTTTCCTAACTTTGTAGTCATTTTCAAGCTACCTCACATGCATGTAAAATATGTTAATACTTATTCAATAACAAAGTGTTTTCTCTCCCTTCTGTTGGTACAGGGGGGTCTTTCTCTTGGCCAGACTGCTTCATTTCCACACCACCACCAATAGGTGAATGGCTAAATGCATTGTCATCTATTCATACAATGGCATACTGCTTGGCACCAAAAAAGAATGAATTATTGATTCATTCAAAAACATGAATAGATTTCAAAACAATTATGCTCAGGGAGAGAAGCCAGGTACAAAAGAGGACCTATTGTATAATTACATCTTTATAAATTTCTAGAAATACAAACTAATCTATCGTGACAGAAAGCAGATCAGAGATAACCAGAGAACAGGGAATGAAGAGAGAGATGACACAAAGGGACACAGGAACCTTTCAGGGCGATGGATATGTACACTTTTCATAATGGTGATACTTTCATGGGTATATATGTGTCTGTATGTATACTTATGTATGTGCTTTGTATATATACACACATACATATGACAAAACCAATCAAATTATAACCTTTAAAGATATGCAGTTCATTATACATCAATTACAACTAAATAAAGCTTAAAAACAATAAAGAAAGTCTTGAACTCAATTTCCCTCTTTCACCCAGAGAACTGCACTCCATTTTTTAAAGTTCCAAGAGCAATTTTGCAAAAGAGCTGAGGTTGGGGAAGATATGCAATAACAGGTGGTTCCAGGTAACGTGTGCCCTGCATGCCAGAGAGGGGCCTATGGCCAGGCTATGGAGAAGATGGAGGGAGGTGACATCTGAGAGGGTGGGGATGGCCGTGGGGACAGTCCTGGAGCCACAGGTGGCAGCCACGGGACCAAGGCGCTGCTTCTCACAGACACACTCAGAAAAGGGTGGGAGCTGCTATGTCCTGCCCATGGGGCTGGAGCTCTTTTAGGTGGTTATTAAAGAGGGAAAGTTGTTCTGGAAGACTGGACAACTTGGAACGCTCATCCTTTTCTAGGTTGTACCAATTGTGTTTGCCTTCAGTATGTTTCAATGAAATGGTTATATGAAGCCTTTCAAAGTATTTCACCTCAGCGCCGGCCCATTGCCTCCAAGATGTGATTCCAGGAGTGCAGGAAAGATGCCTCTGCTTCAGAATGCACTCCCCACCCAGCTACTGGGAGCCCAGAGAGTCACTGCTGTGGCTTCATTCTGGCAGCTGAAGGCCAGAAACTGCTTGTTAGTATTTTTTAGTTCCAGAAGTAACATGTACAAAATCAGCAGCCAATCCAGAAGAACATAAATTGAAAAAAGTAATTCTCAACTCAACTTTATTCTCTGTCTCTCTCCCTAGAGGTAGCAAAAATTGTTAATTTTTATGTGTCCTTCAAGAAATTTTCTATGTATTTACTGAACATATATTTGTGTAAGTATTGTATTGGAGGTTACCCCTTGACACATGGGCTACAAACATTTTCCCAGCCTGTAGGGTTTCTTTTGACTTTATTTTCAGCATTAAAGCCATCATCATCATTTGTTGTACAGACGTTTGACGTTTTTAGATAGACATATTTATCAGTATTTCTCTCCCTGTCTCCTGGGTCTTGTGTGTTATGCTTACAAAGGACTTCCAGGATCTGATATTATTTTTAAAAATCTACATTTCCCCTCATTTTTAGTTTTTGTTTTAAAACTTTGATCTATGCTTTATTTGGGTGCAGGCACTGAGTGAGGCAGGGATTTTTTTCTTCTTCCAATGGCTCTCCACTTGTCCTAGGATTATTGAATAATTCAGATTTTCCTCAATTTGAAATGCTATTGACCTACGGTCTACTTACGGACTATGCCATCCTTTCCATTTCTTTGTCTAAAAATTTGTGGCCTGGGGCCAAGCTGTTTTATTAATAATTATCGTGTATCTAAGGTGTTGATCCTCGACACAGGGCGGAGCGCCCTCAGCCACAGCCTCGCCTCGCCCGGTCCGGAGAGACGGCCGGCAGCGCCCCTCCCGGCCGGCGGACTCCTCCTCGCCCTGTCCGGCCCTGTGTCCCCAGAGGACGCAGCTCCGCAGCGCCGTCCAGCTGTCTTCTCTCGGGTCCGGGTCCGCTGAGGACTGCCCGTCCGCAGCCTGGCTCGGTCGACTGGCCTGCGCAGCCTCTGCAGGTGGAGACGCAGCCAGCGTGCGGCGGGGCTAAAGTGCAGAGGCTGATAGGCCCCAGGGCTGTGCTCCCCAAATCAGGGCAGAGGGTGGCAACAGTCCACGTGACTGGAGGACAGTGTCATGGTGGCTTCGCTGTTGAGGGGCTGGAGGGACAGACGCCCTTTCTGACTCCGGTCAGATGGGGAGGTGGACTCTGCAGCGGAATCCGCCCGGGTCTCTCTGCCTCCCTCCCCCGGGCTCTCGTCGTGCCTCAGTTGCCTTGGAGTTTCCCATCACGGAACTCTTGCACCGACCAGCTGTACATTTCCCTCAATTCTTCATCTCATGACTATTTTCCACAGCCACAGTGGAATTCGTAATTGAGGGAGCGGAGGGCAAGACCTCAATTTCATCATTTAAAAGACTGTCTATAAAAGTACGAAGCCAGTGCCAGCAATCTTGAAAGCCAATTCCCAAGTCTGAATTTGCAGACAGGTGCTGGCTGCAAGCTGCTTCACAGCTACCTGGGGGACTGTCTTAAAAAGAGTGTCCTGGCCACCTCTGGAAATGGTCATTTCACAGATCTGGGGTTTCTGTGGGATTCTGTATTTTTGTGACTGGCATCAGGTCATTCTAATTTGCAGCAGAGTTGGGCACCCTGGCTCTTAGGGGTGTGTGGGTGACTTCGTTCACTGGAAACAGCCCATCTCTTTGTGTCCCTCCTTCTGCCTTCATCAGCTGGCTGGTGCCTGAAAACCTCCCAAAGGAGCTTGTAACAGCCCACGGCACAAATGCCAAGGGCCACAGACGCGCTGCTCCCATGATTCTTGCACTTCATTTTTATTTCTTTTAACTAAATCTCTGAAGTCCATGAAAACGCAAAATAACTTGAGCAGATGTAGTGAATTAGAGATGGCAAAAATTATTCACCATTCTTCCCCGAGAGGTAAAGTCTATGTCTCCTCCCCATTGGATCTTTGTACTGCTTTGCTGAATAGAACATGGCAGCTGCAACGCCGGGCCAGTTTCTGAGACCAGGCCCCAAGAATTGGCAGCTTCCATTTCCTGTCTGGTGAATCTGAATTTGGAACTCAGCTGCCATGCTGTGAGGAAGCTCAAGCAACCCCGTGGAGAGGCCCATGTGGAGCAGGGCAGAGGCCCTCAGCCAAAACCCCCACCTGAGCCGCCCAGCCAGTAGCAAGTGCTGTCTTGCCAGCCATGGGACCGAGCATCTGAGCAGTGGCTCTACCAGCTCCAGTGAGTCACCCCAGCTGGTGCCACACAGATCAGAGTCCCTGCCAGGCCCAGCCCAGATCGAAGATTTGTGAGCAAAATAAATGACTGTTGTTATTTTGGGGTGGCTTATTATGCATAATGAATAACTGGAACAGGGAAGGCACTCAAAGTGGCTAGTTGTTCAGCACAGGCCTCTCTTGTCCCTGTTCTGCCACCAAGCAGCCCTGTGACTGTGGACAAGTTACTGATCTTTGCAAACCTTAATTTTCTCCATTGTAAATTCCGGTAAAACTGGACCAGTCAAGATACTAAGTATTCAATGATTTTGTGAAACTTTATGATTTTTATTTTCATTTGGATGAGGGGTAGGTGGAGAGGTGGAGAGAACAGACTTTTGTTATTTTGGGAAAATCAATCCCTGATCCCCTACCCCATGAGATAAGTGTGGCTCCTTTGACTCCCACCCTGCACACACCTTCAACACAGAGTTTGCTACTGTATATGAAAATTGTCTCTTTGTTTTTTATCTTCCTCTAGTGCAAGGGTCATGATTCATTCTTCTTTGACAACTACTACCCAGCTTAGCAGGTAATAGGCACTTGAGAAATATTTGTTGAATGAACAAATGGATGTAATATAGATTGGTAGATGTTGAAAACAAACAGATAGATGAAGTGAAAACCATTTACAAGGAAAGGGCCAGAAATTCTAGCTTTGTGATTGTCGAGGACAGGGGCCTCAGATAGTGGCTAGCAACTTCTGAACTTTATCATTGCCTGAGTGGGGCTTTAAGTCACAAAATTTGTTTTGATATTTAATGCACTTTAAAGGAGGAAATGAGATTTTGAGTCATTTATAGGAAGCACGTGTTAAAAAGAATTTGAGAGCAGTGTTGTAGCTACTGTATCCTCTGCCTGGGGCTGGCCCCATAGTCCATGTCCCTCCCTCTCATGCAGAGACCCCAGTGTTATCCCAGATAAGGGTTCTGGAAGGGAGGAAAATCTAGGGCAGGCGATCTTACTTACCAAGCAGCTTTCACCTCTCCCAGGCAGATGCTACGGGGCTTGCTCTGAAACAGGTTTCATTCTTTTCTTTAGCGCCAATGAGGACTTTGTGGGGTAGGGTGTCCACTTGGACTCTAACCGCAGGGGGCCACATAATAAGGCCTTTTGGATTCAGGTGCTACTGTTGCCCCAGAAATGAAGCTGGCTCCCACCATCCTGGAAGGGCGGCCAGAAAGGCTCTCACTTGGTCTGTTGAGGTTGAATCCGTTAATAGTCCGGGGATTTCCTGTCTTGAGAGTAAAAAGGTGTAGCTACGCCAAGTATAATTAAACACTTAGCCTCAGACGCGTTTCAAAATTTATTCACAACACCAACATGTGGTTTGTGTCTTGCTGGGAATTTAAGGTTATTGCATGGAAAAGGAGGGCGAAATTTTTTTTCCTGAAATTTCTCACTTGCTTTTGAGCCATACAGTTTTTAGCAGGAAGAACTGACCGTCAAATCACTTCTGAGATGCCACATTTCTTGCCTCCTGTTTCTTTTCTTACAAAATTGAGAAACTCAAGATTTCAAGGCTGCAGGTAGTTTGGTGTTTCTTTCCGATTTCTCCAGGAGTCTGTCCATTCTTCTCCTCGGGGGACTTACTGGGCTTCGTAAACCCCCTTTCCTTCTCATACTTGAGAATAACAAACGTTTTTTCCCTGTTTTTTATTCTAGACTTAAAGCATTTTAGACCATTGGACTTAAAATATTTTTTTTAATTGTTGTGTCTTTATTTGTTTTTAATTTAAAATAAAAATTGCATACATGTATCACGTACAACATGTTTTAAGATGTGTACACTTGGTGGAATAGCTAAATGAGCACATGCTTTACCTCAAATACTTACCATTTTCTTTACTTTCTTAGCAAATTTTAAGAATACATTACATTGTTATTAATTGTGGTTACCATGTTGTACATAAAGTATTTCTTTTCTATCTGTGTTTAATATTCCCTTCTTCAGATTATGCTCTCTGATCTTTGCTGGAAATAAAAGCCAATCTATTTATGTTAACTATAAATATAGGCTAATGTCTATAATAAAGAAAAAAATACACAGAACCTGGGTGAGCTAGAGAAGTGGGGAAGAAACAGGGAATAAATAGGGATGTGTGAGTAAAACAAAATGACACCAAAGTCGAAATCCAGAAATTTAGTTTTAAATGAGGCAAAGGGAGGAACCTGCATGCGTTGGGACAAGCTAGTTATGCTGTGATGACACACAGCCCCGATCTCCGTGACTGGAAACTGCGAGGGTGTATTTTCCCACACATGGGAACTCCCCCAGGGCCTGGGGGACCCTCTGGACAGTTATCCCCTGTATCAGCGATCGGCAAGCTGTGGCTGCTGGCCGCCTGGCTCGTTGCCTGTTTTTGCAAATCTGGTTTTATGGGATGGCCCTGCTCATTTGCTTACACACCGTCGGTGGCTGCCTTCATGCCGCAACGGCAGAGTTGGTTGGCTGTGACCGAGATCGCATGACCTGAACAGCCCAGTGTCTGGTGCTTTACAGAAGGAGCATGCGGAGTCGCCCTCTGTGGTCCTGTGGGCATCCTCCCACCAGCGCTGTGTCCTGATGCTGCAGTTGCTGGGGAGGGTGGCTCTGACCACTGAATGCCCACCCCAGGGGACACGCTCGCTCCTCAAGACCAAGGCCCAATGTCAACTTGGCGGGGAAGTACCATATTCCCGGGTGCTGGCGTCAGTGAACAAAAGGAGGAGCTGCTGAGAATGGGAAGCAGGGACGTGGGACATTGAGGCAGGCGGCAGACCCAGGGGAGGCCCGGTCCCGAGGGCTTTGGGGTGTGGAGTCAAGATTTTTGGGTATGAAGACTCTGGGGGCCTTTGAGGGACCTAAAGAATTGTCACCTTTGTTTCTTCCTGATTTCTGATCCAACTGAAAAGTAAGACGAGTGAGTCTGCTGGGGGAGAACCCAAAAGTCCCCTCCATTCCCGACAAAGCTGGTTCTGAAGAACCGCCACACTGAGCCCACGACAGGTCGCACCATCCTGACCGAAGCCGCCCTGCGTGGGATTCAGAGACAGACAGCGGAGGGAGAGGAAGAGAGGCTCCTGCCCAAGCTCACCCACACCAGGCGGTTCTCCCACGGCCAGGAGTGAGGCTGTGGGAGCGGGAGAGCCCGCCCGGCCACGCAGAAACGTCGGGAGGAGGCGGGAGGCAGCCCCTTTGCCCACTGAGCCCACCCACCTCAGGGAGGGTGGCAGGGCTGGTGCTCCCAGGGACACAGTAGCAGAGAGGGAGCAAGTGAGGGAGGCGGGAGCAGATGAAGACTCGGGGAGAGCAGACATGGAGACATAGGAAGGATGCTCAGAAGAAAAGACGCAGAGAGACGGTTGAGGCAGGGGCAGGGAGCAATGCAGAGTGGCACAAAGAGAAGCGTGAGAGACTGAGGGACAGAAATAGAGACAGGGAGAAATGCATGGCTATAGAGAGTGAGCAGGCAGCTATCACAGAGGAATGTGTCCTGGCGGGGCAGGCTGCGGGTACTTGGGGCTCACCTGCTCATCCAGTTTGCCCTCCAAGACCCTTGGCCCCGCAGCACTGTGCCAGGGCCCAAGTATGAGGCTGTGGGCAAGTCACCGTGCAGAGGATCATGACGGCTGTGTCAGCATGGGCCCCTCGGGCTGTCCTTGCACCTTGAGCCCCGGCCTGGGAGGTGGTGACCACCCAGGTGGGGTTAAGGACACAGGGACCTCCTGGGTTTGCCATCCCCTCATCACTCGGCAGCCTGGCTGTAAAGGCACCTCTTTGGGATCCTCTTTCACCCATTCTGGAAATGATCTTTAGGATGATTGTTAAAATTCGGCCTGGTTAAAGCAGAATCCATTTGTAGCCACATGATTTTAAGCAGTTTTAAAAAATCAGCCAAAAGCACATAGGAAACCTTTGCATTGATTCTCCCATCTGATATTTTTCAACTTAGAACATTCAAAAACGAGGGGCGAGTGGGAGGGTGGGAACGGCTTTCTTAGGAAGGACGACGAGTTGCATTCCAGCCTCCCTGTGACCATCACCAGCACTGGTGTCTTGTCTGGGTACATCCTTTTTGGCTGCTTGCAAAAAATCTCTTCCAGGGCCTTGGAGGATGCACGGATGGACATCATCTTGATGAAGTTCCCGAGCCGCGAGGTTTCCACGGTCCTGTGCACACCCCCGCACGGAACGCCGTGCTCGGAATGCTCGCTCACATTTGGCATTCAGAGAATAGCTGAAGTAGGTTACATCCTTTTTGGCCTTGACAAAATCCATAATGCATTTTCCCAAGCACTTTGCCCCTTCCTTTTTCAAGTGGTCTATTTTCTCAGGGAAATGCAATCCGTATGTTTCTGACTCATTTACACTTAACTCATCAGACTGCTGTGTGCTAAGGCCATTGGCATTCGGGGACCTGAGGAAGCTGCCACAGACTTTATGAGGCATGGGGCACACAGGGGCTGGTCTCATCCAGGGTCAAACCAGGACTCCTCCTCTCGATACATAAACTCAGAAACTCTTGGACCATACTGAGATCTGTGACGGGTCCCCTCTAATCCCTCATGAGAAGTTAATGAGAAAAACAGGGGCAAATTGCACCCCACCTCTCTGTTTCCTTTGCCCTTAGAATAATTCAAGTGCTCAGGGCTACAAATAAATTTAGGGAGTTCTGACTTCAGTCTGATTATAGGGGTCCAGCCTGGTCTTGGGTTCAGCTAAAACTGGGCTTCTGCCATTGGTGCCACTTTCTCTCTACTTGGGGAAGACTAATGTGCATCATAAATGAGGAATAAACAAAACTTCCATTACCGAGGGGCCAGCCTTTGACTGGAACGTAGCCATGGAGTTCCGGTCTGCTTTGGTAAGTAGGAGGCAAACCCTAGTAAAGTACTCTGATATCAGAGACTTATTAAAACAAAACCTGCTTACCTGGGGGGGTGGATGCCCACCCCTGCGTCTGCACAACCTTCCACATGTGCCTCTAAAGCTGCACAACTTTCCGAATGACTGCCCCAGGCTGCTGCAAGATCCTTAAACATCACAGAAAAATCCAATTATGTTCAGTTCTATGAAGAGAAAATAAATGCATGCATATGTTTAAGAAACATCTTTCACACGGAGGATGGAAACAACTAGAATTTTCCGATTAAAACAAACTTAACCCCCCAAATTCAAGTAACCATACCACTGCCTCCAATATTAAAAAAAAAAAAACAGTGATAAAAGTCACCATTTATTGATGGCTTATTATGAGCCAGGAACTTTACACACATTACTTTAAGCCTCACAATCACTTTCAAGGGTCACTGTTGTCCCCATCGTACTAAGGAGGGAATTGCAGCTCAGGACGGCCAGCAAGTGGTGACCCAGGGTTCGATGCTCAGCCTGTCCAGGGCTCATGCCTCTGCCTTTCCCCTACACCACCCTGCTTCTCCCAGGATGTTTTTCATAGAGGCATAAATTCTGCTTCAATTGCAAAAGGGATTCCAAGCTGTGTTTTCCAGTAGTCGTATTTGAACCTTCCCCCCCAGGTCAACCCAGGGTAACACCAGGCACCGTCCTGGGAATCAAGGCTGAATTCTTTGCTTGGTGGATGCAAGATGAAATTGTGCAGAAACAGCACCACACTTGGAGAAGTTGGGCATTTCCCTTAGACTTCCCTGAAAAATGATTTTGAAGAGGCAAGAGCTGGTCAGAAAGCTGGGCCCCCTGATCCTGGGTGCCGGGCAGGGCTGGGTGGCCACACGCCACTTGCTAGAGGAAGCCACTGGGTTTTTAGGGGCAGCCTCCAGCCTAACATTCCTTCATCCACGGGAAGATGGGACTAAGCGCACTGTTTCCCCAGCTGCCCGAAGGGTTAGACGGGAAAGCGTATGGAATGGCCTGCCACAGTGTCAGCTCCTGGCCCCGAGTCCTACATCAGGTGCTTCTGGGTCTGTAAACAGCTTAAATTTGGCCAAGAAAGTGTGCTGATCATGGAACGGCCACTTTGGCTTTTCAGGATGCACTACTGAGTGAGGCTGGTCTATAAACGGGATTCTGGACAAGATCATTTTTTCCTTTTCTTTTCTGTGCTGGGCCTGACCTTAATGGTAGAATTATACTGGATTTAAACACAGCCTACTGCATACAGTCTGAAATTGGTCTGCAAGATCTGTCTGCACACATGCCTTCGAGCTGGTCCTCAGCCTCCCTGCCAGTGGTCAGTCCGGAAACCCTGGAAAGGCCTTTCCCTCGTGCTTCTAGGCCTGTTAGAGTTGTGGATGCTGAGATATACACACTCCTAAAGTGCAGACAAGAGACAGTTGTTCTGAGTATTTTTCAACCTAAAATGTGTGTGGATTTCAAAAGAAGGCAAAGAGATGGTCTTGTTCTTGGCTAAACTGAGGAAGCGGTCTTCATTACTTCTCAGTGCAGTGATTTATCAATAGCAAAATAACTCAAAGAAAAGCTCACAGCCAATGTAAGGTGCTGGAGTGCGGCAGGCGGATGCCAGCTTTGCCTGCGTGTTGTGAAGAGGCCAGAGGCTGGAACATGTGCTTGTGTGTGAGAGAGAGACAGAGAGACAGAGACAGGCAGAGAGAGACTGAGTCTGCCACCCCCAAAGACCCCTCAGCATATGCGCCCTAGCAAATGCAACTGTCCCAAAGCCAACTTGTAGCTTCCAGCGCCCGGCAGCCTTTCAGAGAGACCCAGATGACAAAAGCAGGCACGGTTTGAATCCTCATGGAAAGCAGTGCAGCCGGCTCACTGGAATGAAGAAATGAAATGGGAATCGCAGTTTCCAGAACCGAGGACCCTGCTTGATCAGAGGGAAAGTCCCGACTCAGCCCTGACTTCAAAATACAAATTTGTCAGTGTTCATTTAACAGGCTGTTGTGCAGCACTTTGGTGACTTTCAATGATAACAGGTTACTTTGGATGACAGGAATAAAGAGGATCTGTCCCCACCATGCTGGGCTGTGGACATTCCCGTCTCACGTTCCTGAGCATGGGCTTCCCAGCACTTCGCACTCGGGGGACGAGTGGGAGAGAAGGCCCAGGCAACAAGAGGCGGACAGCACATCCTCAGAGTTACTTTAACTTTTAGCAAGCGTGAGGGGAAAGTACGGTCCTGTTATTCCCACCGTACATGTTGATGGACACCACACACAATAAAGTTCCGCCACGTGTTCGGGTGAGAGAGTTTGCTGCCAAGATGAAGGAAAGTGAGGAGGAGGAGGAGGAGGGGAGATAAAAACTCAACTTCTAAAGCCTCCTTTGAATTGTACCATCTTGAGCCAAGAAGAGCGTGAGTTATGTAACAGCTGGCCAGGTGCCCACATCTGGCAACCGTCAGACTGTTTGGTGAGCAGGCGGTTCCCCCGCACGCAGAGCTGCGTCCACTCTGGAAACCATGCCCCTGCTTTCGTGTCAGACTTTGAGATAAAATTTTCTCTAGGTCTTCCTAAGATTCTTAGAGGAAATAAGACCCTTTCCTGTGTCTGAAACATTAGTCCTGCCTCCCCACAGAAGATTGCAACTGGTCACTCCCAAAAGTCACACTGGCACAGTGTCCTATGTATTAACTATCTTCTATTTGCTGCTATTAGGCCTGACACTTCCGGGGCTCATGGAGCCCCTGAATCAGGGAGCTGGGAGCACAGCCATGCTTCGCCCGCGTGGGTTCTGCATGTTGGGGTGAGTCTTACAAACAAGTACTAACCTGGCCCGTTTCTGGAGTTCAGACCTCCCAGACCAGTCAAGGTAAATGCAGACGGTAAAATGTGCATTCTTTCCCTAGAGGAGCAAAAGAAGAAAACGTGTCAGGCAAACACTTTGGGAACTTTTAATGCAAGGTCACAGCCAGGCGTCAAGTTCTGGGGCAGGACAGTGGCAGCACAGACAAGATTGCGTGGTGTAGGCCAGACTTGCACGAGTAAAACCCACAGCCCTGTCAGAGAAAAAGGTCTTGAGGCCTCTTTGCAAAACCAGCCCTGAAGTATCTGGTATGATTTAGCTTTGTTCATAAAAACCACAGTTGGTTCCTGTTAAGTCAACAGCATTTGAATTGCTGCTCAGATATTCGGCTCTAGCAAGATCTTTTATGACTTCTCCGTGTGCAAGCTGCATTTCTCAGTGCCTGCCAACTCTTTGAGTTTCTTCTTTCCGTAGAGAGGAGGAAAGAGAGTAAAGGGAGTTGAGAGTGTGCATACTCAATCTCATTTTCACTGCTAATCTCGTACTTCCATGCTGCATGATCCAGCTACTGCTATAAAAGGCATTCTCTGCATTTCCCTTTCTTACATTTTCTATTTCCTATAAAAAGTAGCTCGGGAATTTGACGTAAGCTTTAGCTCAGTGGGCTACTTCCACAAGGACAATTTTCAATGGTGCAATAGGGGTTCTCGCCCCACTGGTGTACCCCACAATCAGCCCGTCTCCAGGATGGCCTCCTCAGCCTGACAATGTCACCTGGGCAGGAATCAGGAAGCAGGAGCCCACCTCCATTCTGCTGTGACTCTGGGTTATGGAAATTTGCCGACAACCCAGCCCAGTTTAACCTTGCATCTAGCAATCTGAGAACCTTGGCTGTAGAAAAGCTATGAGGGACAATTTGGAAAAGTCTGTGAAGCATAAAGCAAGGCATGTGTCTTCCCTGCAAATGGCATCAGTGAGACTGGGGGTACATGGGAGGGCTGAAATAATATGAATAATAACTGTCTTCTGCTGGCTGTTTGTTTAAGCTGGACACTAGTCTAGGTATAGCACATGATTTATCTTATTTACCTCCAGAAACATCTTCTTAGACATCGCTTTCAACAGACAGAAAAGAAACAATGCATCGTGTTTAGCCAGGACTGAGCTGGGGCGTCCTCTGTATTTGCAAACTGTCGACCTGCAGAGGGGTTGGTGCAGATATATAAGTATAAAAGCAAAGTCATTAGATCATGGGCCTTAGAGTGAGATGAAACTGGACTGGAATCTTGGCTCTGCCATTTATTAGCTATGAAACCCTGGGAAATCATCTAAACCTTATTTTCCTCATTTATAAAATGAACATAATATATCATAGGGTAGTTACCAGAATCCATTGATAAAAAGCACATAAAATGTATAGTACGATGCTCGGCCAATAAACCATTATTACTCGTAGGAAACATTATTAGGTGGTTTGAGGGATGAATGAATAGCTGTTTCCAATACGGTCCTTAAAAAATAAAAAAGAATCCAATTACTCGTGTGAAATCTTGCCTCCTTTAACCGTCGATAACAGATCTAGATGCTGACATTCAGCCTCTTGAAAATGTGCTTGGGCCGCTGGGGGCAGGCGCGGGAAGCTGTCCCCTGGCAGGGCACACCTGGGGAGCTGGTGCTGACAGGCACAATTTAGCATTTTGGCCACATGTCCAGGTAAAGCACAAAGAGCACATACATCGAGGGCACCTCAGACCAAAACGTGACGGGGAAGCTCAGAAATCAAACTACGGAGATGGAGTTGGACCTGACAAATCAAAACTGGGCCTTTGGCAGGACTCTCTCGCCAAGCATGGGAGGAATTTCCTCCAAGGCAATCCGCAGAGGAGCCAGGGAGTGAGGAGAAGAAAAATGCAAGACCAACAGCTGAGCTGGGTGGTAACTTGGCATTTTCATTAAGTTAGAAGAATTCTGTTTAATGAAATCTCTTCAAGATTTTACAGCGTGAGATTATTGTTTGTAGAGCTCCAGTGCTTGTGATGGAAAATGTGTACAGCCAAGAGCACGTGCTGCGTCGTCGCAGTCCGCAGAGCGGTGGAGGCCGTGGAAACGAGTGCGTGTTTCTTCTAAACTCGTTCAGGTCTGCGACGCTGTGAGACCTCACGATGCAGCGTCCACATGAAACCTGCAGGCTGCCGCAGCCAAGCCTCTCCCAGACCCCCCAGGCTGGCTGCGGAGGGGGCAGCTGCTGCAGCCCTGGGAGTCACCCCTCTCCTTGCACGGCGCCCTGCCCACGGCCTCAGGGAATGCTGCCCTTCCCGACTCTTCCTCAGGAATGTGGGCACAGACACTCTTCCTAACTCCCAACTGTGGTGCAGAACAGGGTGTGCTGCTTAGTAAGACGTGATTAGAAGTTGAGGGACGACAGAAGAGAACCAAACTGCAGAGAATGACATGTAACCGCCTCTAGAAAGGGCCGCACCCTTCCTAGGAAGCCTCAGACCCACCGGGGGTGGGCAGCTTAACTCAGAACCCCCCGGGGGGCAATCACATCTAAGCAGAGGTGCCCAGTGTGTGTGGAGCCACCCAGCCACACAGAGGTCCAGCACGTCCCTGTGCCCGAAAGCTACGCGGAGGGGGTGGGGGAGGGATGGGGGAGGGGCGGGGGAGGAGGGTGATTCCCCCGGAGCTTCACAGCGTGTGCACCGGTCCATATACAGAGGATTCCATCTCTGAAAGAATAAAAAAACAGTTTGAAAACTTTGCCACCAGCTACAATGTAGAAATTATTCAGTAAGAGTCTGGAATAGGATTCAGGTGACGGTGATCCTGAGGGCGTGACCTCAGCGCTCTCAGGGACGCAGCTCAATGGCTGGAAAACCAAATTAGGCCACTGCAGACCCTCAGGAAGCCACAGTAGAGCTTTGTTCTTTGGCTGCAGGAGCCATACCTGAGAAATGCCAGCAGCAAGTATTTTCCAAACAAAGAAAGCAAATTGCCTTTAGTCCATGCAAAGGGGTTCTTATAATTTGCGCTTTTCATCGTTTGTGCTTTTGTGAAGTGAGAGTCTGGCAGAAACTGCCAATTATCCCCCAACGCTCATCCTGCCTTCTGCTGTTTTAGTAATAGAGCCTCCGCAGATTTTTCTGGGCGGGGGACTGCCCAGATATTAATAGAAACTCCATTTCCCAGCCTCAGTGGATGTGGGTGTGGCCAATGGGATAGGAGCGGAAGCGAACCGGAAGTGAACCGGAAGTGAACCGTACAGCGTGCCGGCCCCTCCCTGAAAGGAACCTGGGAGGGGACTGGCCATCACGTGGTGCTGGGCAGCTGGCCGGGTCCTTGTAGAAGGGCGTGATACGCAAGTCAGGGGCTCCTAGCCTGGCTCCACAGCCCTCTGGGGACTCCGGAACTTGGATGGGAAAAATACATCTTTGCTTGCGCTGATCTCTGTCCGAAGTTTAGCGTTTCGTTTGTTCTTGGATGGGAGCAATAGACTACTATAATGTTTGCAGAACCTGTTGAGGACTGAACTGTGATCTTTCCTTTTGCTGAAAATTACTTCCTAAAGGGGCCAGATGAGTCACGCTCACAAATGGTAAAATACCGCTAGGCAGGTTTTGTTAACCAAATATAGTGTGGTTTACTTCCTAACCTGATTTGGGTATACATTAGCATCACCTAAAAGATAGAAAGCCCCCATCTTAACTCAAGCATCCTAGCATATCCTTATCTTAACTTGAGAGATTCTCCTGTCTGGACCTCCCAGAGTGGTCACACCTTTATCTTAAATTAAGCATTTCCTTTCTGGTCTTTTAGATAAAGCCTAACTCTCTCAGCCCATTGTCAGCCAAAGAATCTTTAAACCCACCTATAACCTGTAAGCCCCACCGCCCTTCAAAATGTCCCACCTTTTTGGGCCAAACCAATGTGTCCCTCCCATATATTTATTTATGACTTTACCTGTAACCCCTGTCTCTCTGAAATGTATAAAACCAAACTATAACCCAACCACAGGGAGTACACTTGCTCAAGGCTTCTTGGGAGTGGCTCTGGGCCATGGTCTTCAAATTTGGCTCAGAATAAACCTCTTTCAAATATTTCACAGTTTGGATTTTTCTGTCCACACTGTGATTTTTCCACCAATAGAATTAAGATGATTTCATTGAGAAACTCAGTTATTGCAAATATCCTGAAATGTTTATACTCATCATATTTTCAAAATTACAATTGTTAGACCTGCTGCAACACCTTGTTAGTTAATGTGCTGGGAAAGAAGCTCATAAAATTTAACACATAAGATTACACAGGAAATCAATTTCATTGAAATAGTTGTTAATGTCATTGGTTTTTTATGTAATCTTGGGAGTTTAACTTCATGCACTTAAAAGCATTATTGTGGGCTGGGTGCGGTGGCTCACGCCTGTAATCCTAACACTCTGGGAGGCCGAGGTGGGTGGATCGCTCGAGGTCAGGAGTTCGAGACCAGCAAGAGCGAGACCCTGTTTCTACTGAAAATAGAAAGAAATTATCTGGCCAACTAATATATATATAGAAAAAAAATTAGCCGGGCATGGTGGCACATGCCTGTAGTCGCAGCTACTCGGGAGGCTGAGGCAGTAGGATTGCTTAAACCCAGGAGTTTGAGGTTGCTATGAGCTAGGCTGACGCCATGGCACTCACTCTAGTCCAGGCAACAAAGTGAGACTCTGTCTCAAAAAAAAAAACAAACAAAAAAAAAACCAAACAAAAAGCATTATTGTGAAATGGGATCCTTAGGCTTTTCCAGACCACTGAAGGGCTCCACTGCACACGTGCACACACACGCACACACACATGCACACACATGTACCCCTCTTGCTCAGGAGATAGGGGAAGACAAGGTTAAGAGGGTCTGTGATGACTAACAGGGAGTAAAAATCTATAGCTTAGGGGGAGTGTCTTAGCCCGTACCCTGATAATGCAGAAATTAATCTTAACCTCAGGAAGTCTGGGAAATGTAGTTTTTATCTTTCAAAGCTCTCCAACTAGGAAAGGTTTGTATGAATCTTGAGAAGTGAAAGGGTGGATGCTGGGGATGGCTTTACTCCACCACCGTCCCATCTTCCTTCTCGCTGGAGAGCCTGGAAAGCTAAAAACGACACTTCCATTGTGTTGTACAGCTGAGGTGTGGGAGGGGAATTACGTTCTATCAGATTATTGTGTTGTTGGGAGATTTCGAGGGGGGAAGTGGGGCAGGGCTATTTTTCTGCCTCCTTTTGGCTGTTTAGCAGCAAGCAACGTCGTAGATATTAAATGTCATTTGTTGTTGCTTGCCTGCCGAGTGGCACTTGTTCTGTTTCTGTTCTGGTGTCCTGGATGTCCAGAGCTCGTTGTGGTGTGGGTAGCAGAGCTCCAGTGGGGGGGGACTTCAGGGGCTGGAGCTCCTCTCTGGTGTGATTTCTGCAGTGTTCTGGAAGTCACTCCTGGGGGCCCAGCCACAAATACTCAGCCTCCAAGAGCTTTGTAAGCACCAAATTTCCTGTATTAAATCCTTCTTGGTGAAAATACCTGGAGTGGTTTCTAGGGGGAGGGGCTGGGTGGGGTGGGAGAGAGTAGTGTGCGTGTGTGTGTGTGTGTGTGTGTGTGTGTGTGTGTGTGTTTGTCTCACTGAGCCCAGCTGATAAAGAGAGCTCAGTAATTTTCATGCAGGGGGAGTACTAATTTTTTTTTTCGTGGTAAAGACGGCACATTAACTTCTGAAACTGTTTCTGTTAGTCGGCATGGGGGTCTCCCTCCCTCCCAGTGCATCATGACGGAACAAGAACACGGGTTGGGGAAGACAGCCGCCCCGACAGTTTGGCTGGTGCGTGCCTCTGGATTCTCCTGCTTCGTTGCTGTCGGCTTGTTTACCCCTCGGGGAAACTGCCAAACACTCTTTTCCTGAAAATAGTTTTTCCATGAACTTTGCTGACACTCCCTCCAATCAATTTTGCTGAGACCCTGTCATGTGTCCAGATTCCAGAAATTCACATTTGGCTCAAGGCGACTCTGCGAAGATAGTTCCGAGACCTTGGGCTTGCGAGGCTGGCGCCTGCTCCTTCCTGCTGCAGCCCTGGGGCTCGGTCCTCCTGCCTCTTCCACAGAACATCTGGGGAACGTCACAGGACACTCGGGGGTTGGCAGAGAAGGTGATCCAAGAAGGGCCAGGGTGGCCTGGGTGGGACATCGGGTGGGGACTTTGTAGCCGCAGTGCCTGTCCATCAGGACTCAATTATTAAGCCCACACTGTGTGCAGAGAACCTGGGTGACCTCAGGGGAGGTGTGGGGTGCACTCTACTGGGAGAGGACCGACAGGCACCGTTGTGACCATATGACCATCACAGACAGAGCAGAAAGTGACTCAGCCAAGCCAGCTGCGGCAGAGCCAGGGCCCAGGGAGAGACTCCGACAGAGGCCTGGGAGAATTTCAGCACCAGGGCCACTTGTCCCCCAGGTCAGACTACGGCTGCTTGTCTGTAAGACGGAAAGCCTGGACTGGTGAGCTCCAAGGCCCCTTCCAACTCCAGTGGTCTGCAATCCCACCCTGCCACTGGGAAGAGGCAGAGACTAGACAGGAGCCGCAGTCACAGGCACCGAAGTTAAAAGTTAACTTTCCACTCCTCCCTGACCACCCCCCAAATGAACGTTGTCACTTGGAATTCCGGGGCAGCTTGCACGGAGGAATGGAGACCACTGCAGGCAGGCCCCGATGGAGTCCTCCAGGCTCACACCACTGTCCTGAGGAGCCCGGCTCTGCGGAGCACCCGCCTGGCTGCTGTGCCTGGTGATTCGGCTGCTCTTCCCTCTGGCTTGGAGCCTGTGAGGCCACCGCTCATTGACAGGTTGGCAAGGGAGTCATCTGTCACATCGTGTTGAGGAGGAGGAGGGCAGGAGCCAGCCCTGGGCCAGGACAAGCGGGAAGCATCCCTGGGGGCAGAGGGCTGGGTCTGCCCAGAGCTGCCCGCACACCCTCTGTGCATGGCCTGTTCCAGCCAGGAAGCCCTTCGAAGGAGTCCCTATACCCCTTGCCTGTCCCCACTTCCCTGTCTGCCCCCTGAATAGATGTTCCCAGTGGCCTAACAATGGATTTCATTTTAGGGGATATTCTTTCTTCAAAGCGGAAAGCACTTGAGAATATTTCCCCTGGTGGGACTGTAGTAGCTTGAAGAAACCTTTGTTTGGAAAGGGAAAAAATGGATCAAGGGACAAAGAGCGAGTTCCTTAGAGTGAAGTTTAGGGAGCTCAAAGATGCCGGATGAGAAGTAAGAGGCCTTTGGAAGGGTTATGTGGAGAAATGCGAACTTTTGGCTGGATGACCTGGCATTCTGGGAGCACGGAGCGCTTGCGCCCCAGTCACCAGCGGGGAGAGGAGCTTTTCCACGGACGCTCCCTGCACCTCCCTGGTTAGTCAGAGGACTCGGGGGCGGCGGGGTGAGCAGTCTAGAGACACAGCAGGCGACGCTGTCAAGAACGAAGCATTATCTTACTCGTGTGCTATGTCTGTTTTATTCTGAGCCTTATCTGCGCCCCCGCCCTTCCCAGGCGGGTTCAAAGAGAAAGCACCCGCTGGGCGGGGTGGGCTCTGTGCTCCCTTGTCCCGCAGGTCTCCCCCGCACCCCCACGTGACTCAGCCACACTGGCACACTGACCCCACCCTGCTCTCGGCAGAGCTGCGCGGAACTGCAGGCCCCACCCTCCTGCACAGGCCTCCCCTTATCTCGGCCTGTCCTGGCCCGAGTAGCTGGGATGTCAGCTGGGAGCCAATGTGCGAGAGGCTGGGAGGAGCCCGGGAAAGCTGCAAAAGGGTGGGGAGGAAGGAACCCCAGCCTGACAAATGCCACCTGCCTAAGAGGGACCATGCCCTAGTGAGGGTTTGCTGGCCACTCCCTTCCTGAGCACTCATCCCTGGGCTTCCTGTGACCACGTGAGGAGAGGGAAAGGCTGCTTTGCTAGGGGCCATTGCACAGCTACCCTCAGTGGAAGAGGACGGCGGCTGCACAAACCCACCAGCCGCAGGGGAAGGGCGTGCTCTCTGCTGTCTGCGTTCCTGCCCGCCTGCGCCAGGGGAGTCTGTCCTTCTAGTCGTCGCTCCACTGGGGCCTGGCATGCACTCGCGCCCTCTGTCTCTCTCTCTGTCTTTCTCTCTCGCCTGAACTTGCTTTCCAGCCACAGGCCTTCCCTTGTCACCTCTGTGTCCCAGTGGGAGAGGCCCTGGCCTGGGTCTGGAGGCCACTGCTCTCTGTCCTAGGCTCCTGGGTACTCTGTGCTCGGTGAGGAGCAGGGCAGGTCACAACTGCCCCTGTGACTGGTGGAGAAGTGACTTACTTCTCTGCTGCCCTAACTTTCCCCCAAGGCATACCCCAAAGTCTCAGCTTAAGAAAAAGGAGTTGGAAATTTTACTTTGATCTCCATCCCAGTTTCGTCTGTAATCATCTGATGTTTTCATCTCTATTTCTGTGTCTACATCTCATCTGGCTCGGAATCTACAGGAACACTAGAATTAATAATGGCCAAGAGTTACGGAGTGTTTACTGTGTACCAGGCAAGCAGAAGTTTGGAGAATTTAGGCAAAGTGCACAAAGTCACTGGTGGGCGGTGGTGGAGCCAGCACTGCCCCAGCGCCCGTGCTTGCCGGCGTACAGGGAGCAGAGCATGTGGGAGCAGGCGGAGGCAGGAAGCTGGGGAGAGACATGCACGGAGCCCTCTGGGCAGGTGCAGATAAAGTTCTTCCCATGCCGTGGCCGGCCGAAGCCAGCATGCCCTGCTACAAGAAGCGAACACTTGCCAACCCATGCAGCCTGGATTTTCTGCAACATCACTGGTTTCAAATATTCTTTCTTACTGCCAGATACTTCCAACTTGGCTCTAAAAAGGGTCAGTATGAGTGGACAGATTTTAGAAGCTTGAATCATCTGTCAAAACGTTGAAAACATCATTGTTCAAGGGTGGACATTGATAGATACAATTTCGGAAAAAGAATCTGCCTTCTCTCAGTTTCCCTTTGCTAGTGTGTAGGACAGTGGAGGTAAGGAAGACAGAATGAAGAGATAAAAAATAAATTTAAGCATCAAAAAACAATCACCTGAGCATTTGAAATGGAGTATTCAGTGTAGCTAAAAAGCGAGGCCAACAGCTGCCATTCACGCTGGTCACAGGCCCTCTTGGTGGGGACCCTGCCTGCAGACAGCATGGAGGAGCCCAGTGGTGCCTTCCAGAGCGGCCACTGGGCCGGCCTGGGGGCTCCAGGGCCCTTGGGGAGGGACAGCTTCTTCCCTTGGCAGATTAGGGTGTTTCTGGCCTTGATGCCCTGGGGACTGCAAGGGATATGAGACTTTGCAAAACTCCACCCAGAAAGTTCTTGCATTCCGGGGTGTGTGGCTCCTCTGGGGAACCCTGGAGTCTGAAATGTTCGTGAGTGCTTTGCTGTCCCAGGTAAACTCTTCCCAGACAGTCTCATAAAATCTTCATTTGCAGAAGGGAAATTAATTCCTGACACTAAAGATAGTTTCCAGTATCGCTAGTGCTGAATTCTGGGAGCTCTTGTCTTGCTGAACTGGAGAAAATACTTTGGGCAACGTGCAGTGAAGGCAGATTTGGAAGGAAAATGGAGCCAGTTGATTTGCATTTCAGGCCGAGACTTGCGGCCTCATCTTTCAGCTCTGCCTCTTCCAGTGGGTTGCAACACTGGTCTCCTCCCCAGGTGTCAGGGCTCCTATAGGAGTGAGCTTGGCCATCTGGGGTGACTCAGTCCACTTGAGTGGCTTGATAGCCTCATGGAAAGGCAGTGTCCTTAGGAATCACCATGTTATTTCAGACAGAGCCCCACGACCTTGTGGATTGCTCATCACTCTGCGGCCGTCCACATCCCAAGAGGCTCTTTGGTTTTTCCGCCACGGTCCACAGCTGTTTGGACCAGTTTCCCCTGGTCTTCCTCTTGTCCTTGCAGCCGATTCTAAAATCCGAGCGGAATGGGGATGAAGGAGAAGGGCCCAGAGGATACAGAACTTCTGCTTCTTCCCATTTGTTATTCTGGTTCCATGCCTCCCCGCGGCAACCACCGCACACGGCACTCGGCTCTCAGTGAAGCTCTGCATAGCTGCTTCACATCCTGGGGGCCGAGCCTCAGTTTCAGAAATCCTGGAGTAGGTAGCGGTATTCCAGCCCATCTAGGAAGTAAAGTAAGCAGTTACAATGGAATTTGTACTCATAGAAAGGCTTTACGACGGCCTCTTTAGAAACATGCTTCGGGGAGTATGTCATTCACTAGGCAGCCCGTTCTGGATAATGCCATAAAAAGGCTTACCTTAGCCCCCCTGCCAAATCCTTAATCAAATAACAACGTATAGCTGGAGCCTGCCAAGACTTGCTGGATAAACGCCGCTGCGATCTCTCCCTGCAGGGCTGTAAGAAGAGGGGATCGGATGCATTCCACACAGTGTGAATGCGTAAAGGAGTGAGGAAAGTTTCTCAGTGAATCTGCTACAAGCACCTTAGATGATAAAAAGGCTCTTTCTTCATATTAATATTTTATTGCAAAAAGGTCATTGCCAATTGGCTGGGTTTGCTGTGTGAATGAACAAATGCCGTCATTCTAACTGTGGATGCTGCTGCCTTCAGGAAAGCCTATGCACGTGCTTCCTGAACCAATCACAGAGCAGTCTCAGTGGCGGTAAGCAGGCAATGCGTATAGGCTGGGGAAGTCAGGCATGTCTGTAATTATGCCAGAGGGAAAGAAAAATGAAGAAAAATTGCACCTTCCCTATGAAAATAATGTCTAAAAGTGAAGATGCTGATAAAAACTAATGAGACTAAATTTCAGATTAGATTTTCAGATTTTTTCCTAAATGGAAAATGCAAATGATACCTAAGATTTATTATTTGATTTTTCTTCTAATAGTTCCATATTTATTAGGAAATGGTCTAAATGGTTTAGCTTTTACCTGGATAGTTTAAATTTCTCAATATGCCTCCTTGGAATGTTGACAGGGGAGCACAGCTGACTATTCAGAAGGCCACCTGATCCAAATTCTAAATTCCTAAAGGATAATCTCCAGGGACCCCCCACAGATTCTGAGGTTTCTAGGGTTCTGATGAGTAGGTGTAGAGGCTTTGGAAGACTAGAACCCATCCACCACCCATCCACCATCCATCCACCACCCATCTGCCATCCATCCGCCACCCATCCACCACTCATCCACCATCCATTCACCACCCATCCACCACCCATCCACCATTCATCTACCACCCATCCACCATCCATCCATCTTAACGTCCAATTATCTGTTTATTAATCATTAAGAGAGGGTGTTGAGAGGGAAAGATGTCTTTGAATTGGTCTTAGAAAAATGGGTTTCACAGGAAGTTAGAAGTAACTCTTGTAAGGAAATAGAACATGACACACTCATGACAGAGATGGACTGTGAGAGATTTGGACAAAGATTCCCAGCCCAACATGACTGCTCAGCACATGGAGCATGTGTTGAACACTAAGTCAGAGCTGGTTGAAAGCTGAAAATGAGAACTCGTGATGTGCAAGCTGCTCGAGCATCAAAGAGAGAGGCCAAGTGTGGGTCCCCCATGGGACTGCCCTAAGGTCAAGAGGAAGGAGTGTGGTAGAGGAAACAAACTGAAAATAAAGCCATTCTCACATCTGCAGCCATTGCTGGAGAGGCGGCAGAAACGCAGATGATGGGGACTTTGGCAGCCAGGGCAAAGGGAACTTTTCAGCTTAATGGACCAACCTCTTTTTTAATGTCAATATGTATTGTTTTATGTTAATTAAATAATAAAATTCTGTACCGGAAGATTTTATAAGAAATGGTGCACAGGGAGAGAAATACTGGCTGATTCAATTGAGTGTTTAATACAAGTGAAATATCTAGCAAACAAGGTAGATTATCCATAAGATAATTGAGTATAGACTTTCCTGCCAGTGAGAGTTGGCATATGAAGGCCATTGATTCATTCAACAGATATTTACTCACAGCAGATTTTTTTCTGTGCTGCATGGGGTACCTCGTGCTACTTTACCAAGGTCATGTGGAAAATGGCCAGTGGTTTCAGTGTCCACCCTGGGGCATGGAAAGAAACGTCAATTCGTGCCAGATCAAAGAAGCCACCCATGAGTCCATTGTACTTATGAGTTCTTCCAGTAAGTCATGACGATGCTAGCCGCTGCCAGCTAAAAGCTGAAATGCCAGTGGCTTGGGATGAAGTTTACTTGTCTCTCATGTCAGAGACCCAGACGGGTTTAGCCTGGTTGGTGACCAGCTCTTTTCTAAGCAATGAGTGCAGCCTCAGCCCTTTCCCTTACGGCACCACCGTTTTCAGCTCCTGGGCGTTCGGGCTCTCCATGCTCTCCTGTGTCGAGCCGGAGAGGGAAGAGAATGACGGAGGATGTGCAGGCAGCCTCAACGGGCCGGCCTCGCATCGCACGTCACTGTCACTCACTTCCCGCTGGGCAGAACTCAGTCAACACGGCCCTGCAGAGCCACAAGAGATGCCAGGACTGCTCGTCTAGTGTGTGCCAACGAGGGAGAGGAGACATATTTTGATGAACACAGCGGGTTCCACCGCAGAAGACAACGTTTCTTGAAAGCTAACCCTGTGCCACGCGCTGTGCTCAGCGTGGCTGGTTTGATTATTATCACATTTCACAGAGACATAAGTCACTTGTCCCATGCCCGCAGAGTGGCAGAATTGAGATTAGAATCAGGCAGTGCGATTTCAGACGCACCCTCTTCACGGCCGTGCGGGAGGCTGTGCCCTGAGCACATCAGAAGCCTGGCAGGCAGCTGTTCTCAGCACAGGGTGCCTCCTCTCCCCACCAAAGACCTGAGAGGGCAGACGCAGCCCCTAGAGGGAGGATTAGGTGGTGGAGGGGGTACTCACGCCTCAGGTGAGGTTCTTGTCAAATTATTGAACTGTGTGAAATGAGACATAATTTAGGAAGCACTACTCATGGGAAATAAAAATCTCTCTTTCAAACCTCCAGTGAAGGCAACACCACAGCCTCCTTTGATGATATCTTTGTCTATAACCAGACAAATTAGGCACTTCCTCTTTTTCTCTCATGCCTTATGTTGTAGCATAAATTCTAGTTCCTTCTCCACTAAAGATTGAGAACAGATGGTCCCTTTCAAACTTATCAGACATCATATAAGATTCACTTTTGTAAATTTCCCTTTTTTCCCCACTCCAGGCTGAAACTATCCTGTCCTTGCCTTACCTCCCTTCCTAGGGTCTTTAGCGTAGAGCGACAGGTGTTTGTGGAGGGTCTTTGAGGTATCTTCAGTATTGCCAGAGGGGCTGGGATTGAATGTGAGAGGCCCCCTGGGGCCAGGAGGGCGGATCCAGGGCTGCCTCTGCCACCAACTGTGTGACTGAACTTGAGTTTCCTTATCTAAGAGAGAAATGAGTAGGATAATTTATTTCTAAATTCCTTTGACTTTTAAGCTTCTTAGGAATCCTAATAATTCTATTCCATTGTTTTAAAGCTCTTGGCTTAGAGCACACCGATCCAAAAAGTAAAAAACTTTGTTAAAGTTCTGAAGGGTCATTGATGACTTTGTTTTGCACTTTCTGGGCACCGAACTCTTAACTGTAATCATCCACTTAGACTCATCCAGTGTAAACATTGATGTTTGATCACCCGGTGTGAGTGCACGCGTGCACATGCACACACGTGTATGTTTTGCTCAGGACTTTTCTTTTCCAATTAAAATTTTTTGGAAGTGATAATATAGTCACATGATTCAAACATCAAATTCAAAAAGGGATAGATGGAGAAGTCTGACTCCTGCTCATCTTCCACCCTGTTCTCTGTCTCCCTGTTATTTCTTTCCTATAACCAACCTCTTCTATTTGCTTGGATAGAAATTGAATATTATTCAATAATATTCCTTGAATATTATTCCAGTGTCTCTTTATGTAAATGAGAAAATATATTGTTGATCCCCCCCAATTCTGATTACTTGTTTGCACCTCTCCTTTTCCACTTAAGTCTTTGGCATCATCCCACAACTACATTTAGACTGTGTCTTCATTGTTTTTTAATATAATAGCTGCATAGTATTTTATTGTGTAGTGGTGTCATAATAATTTATTCAACCCATCTTCTACCGATGGACACTTGAGTTGTTTCCAATCTCTTGTTATTGCAAACAATGCTGCAATGAATAACTTTGTAAATATGTCATTTTATACGTGTGCAATTACTTCTGTAGGATAAATTCCCAGAAGTAGAACTGCTAGGTCAAAGAGCAAATGCACTAGAGATTATACTAGATATTGCCAAATTGCCCTCCAAGGTGTTCTATCATTCTGACATTTCCACCTTCATGGGGGGAAGCTGTTTTTCTACACTCTCCCCAGAGCAGGTTGTCAAATCTTTGAACTCTTGCCAGCTGGTAAGAGAGGAATCTGATCAGTAACTCAGTTTAGTTTGGATTTTATTGTCTCTTACAAAGAATGAGGAACTCAGCCCTTTGAAGGCAGTAGAAAGGATTTGTTAAGCCTGGCTGAGTCTACCCCACAGTGAGAACGCTCTTGGTTTTACTACCTGTGCCCTGACCTGGAAGCTCTCAGCTGGCTGCATATTGCAATCACCTGGGGAGTGTCTAACAGCTATGGGAGCCGAGTCTCGCCCTAAACCAGTGAACACAGAGCCCCTGGTTACGGCTGCAGCTCATCGTCTCTTCAACTGGAGCTCTTTGGCTCGCGTGTCTGTCTGTTTGTATGTTTTTAGCCAGCTGTACTCTCTCTGGCATCTGGGACCAGCTTCCTTCTTCTCCTTTTCCTTAGCCATAGGACAGACATTTAAAGTCTTTTTTTGTAGCAAGCATTGCTTCTTGCTTGCAAATGAAGCTGCACACAAATTCTCCACTGTAACATGTCATAACAAGTCCCTTGTAGCATCCATTAAACACTCGCCTTGGTGGCTCAGCAGTTTGTCCCTTCCTGCCCGGCCCCTGCAAGCCCCGCCGGTCTGTAGTGCGTCAGGGAATGCGGGCCAGTCCCCTGCACTCTGTTCTGCTCTCACCCACCTCCCACGATCCCAGCTTTGCTAGTGTAGAATTGCCTTAGATTTTCAGGGACTAAAGTAGATTCCAAAAGCAAATAACTTATATTGCTAGCATGTATATATTCAAATAAGTATCTTCACATGTGCGCACGTGCGTGTGTGTGTGTGTGTGTGTGTGTGTGTATGTGTGTATGTATTCCTAGAAATAAAGTTGTGAAACTCTGTTCTGTGCCAATGTCAAAACCATCTTCTTCTATAACTGTGAACTGTAGCTCAGGAATTTGGCAAAGTGACAAAACCTTGGTTGCATCTCTGATACATCCGTCAAAAACCACTGGTGGCTGGAGGGGCTAAGATTCTGTTTCTTGAATGCCAAGGAAACGGTAAGATTCGATCCAAGCGGTGCACAGGCTGTAAGTGATAAATGTGTTTGCGCTTCTCCCCCAGGCCCCACAGAAAAATCCATTCACCTCTTTCTCCTTCAGGCAGGGGAAGTGAATTGATTCAGCATGGGGGTTCTTGTGGGGGAGCAGGAAAGAAAGGGGGTGCAGTATCTCTCAGGGTGGGAATGAGCTGTCCTTAGGGTCAGAGGTCGCTACCTCCTACAGCCTGGGGGCTGCCCCTAAGTCAGTGGCAGAACTGCCCAGAGCAGGCACAAGTGGGTGGGGAGGCAGAACCCCACCGCCCATGATAACAGCCCCTTCCTGCTCCGGAGAGTGACAGTGGGCACTGCGTAACTGCCAGGACCTGGCCGTGTCCACCTTCAGCCATTGAGATGCACAGTGCTCTTGGGCGGCGAGGGCCAGGGATAATCTGCTCGCTTGCCAACACCCTCTGCAGGGTTATCTGGGTCACGGAAGCCAGGAACGGAGAGATTTACCAAGTGAACTTGGGGGAGCAAATGAGAACTATATTGCAAACAACTGACCATTTTCCACTCTTTGACTTGTGTTAGTGACTCCAGAGTATCATTTCTGACCACTGCAGTGACTCGGAAAGGTGGGGTAAGGGGGTTAAAGTGAGCAGAACTGTCACATTTACTGTCGCCAAGGCTGCGGATGTCTTTCCTGCGAGCATAGCAACGGCCTCATTCTAATGAGGAGCGTGGCTCTCTCCCTGTTCCCCTGTTCTCCCCAGAAGGAACTGCTGTCTCTTTCATGAGGGTTCAGACTTAGAAACCCAGAGAGCAAGGCCATGTGCTGGCTGTGACTGTATGACGAAGCTGAAGCCACAGAGAACCACCGAACCCAAAATACAGCCCTGACTCTGGCGTTCTCAGCAGGGCTATTTTCCTTTTGGCCAAATACGCCCACAAATGAAGACCACAAATTTCAGATGACTGTGCTGTGAATTCAGAAGTTTCTTTAAGAACAGGGAATCTGTGAAGTTGCATCTGGCAGTGGTACCAAAAAATGGGGAAATTTTTGAGATCAGCATTTTTGAAGCAACGGGGCATGATTTGCTTTCTACCACACAAGTCCCCAAAAAGTTCTCTAAGAAATCCCCGATGTCTCTCCTCGGCACGGAGGCAGATCTTTATTCTTTGTAAAGTTTCTGAGAACAACAACAAAAAAAATCAGACAAACCAGTTCTTCAGCATCACAAATTCAAAATAAATATATTCATCAGATTTTAAATTTTTTACCTAGTTGTTTGGGCACCCGCAATGCCCACGCCAAACACTTGTCTGGCTTTCTTTTGGTGGCAGCTAGATACATTGAGGTTTTTCCCTTCTCGGCCTCTTCTTGACCTCCCTTTTCTCCCTAGTACTAATTATAAGATGACAAACCTCTCATTCCGGGTAATTACTTGGTAGTCCCAGCACTGCTCTTTCTCATTCTGTGCCCTGCCCCACTGTGATTCTGACACAAGAAGGCGAGCACAGTGTGCAGAAAGGACCTGGAAGGTTAGGCTCCAAAGGAGGGGGCTGCCTGGCAGCCCCCAGGTCTTGGAGGTGCCACTCGCACGTCCTGCTCCGAGGGTTTCCCTTTCCCACCCCCAGAGCCAAACCCACCAATGCAATTTTCTGCATCTCATTCCGATCCCATGAAGATTCTCGTTATATTTTCAACATGAAACCTCAGCCTTCAAAACTAATCATTTTAGGAAGAAAATGAAAAGATAGGAAAGGCTCAGTCAACTGGACTGATCGGAGGCACAGAGCCCCCAGCTGAGCCTGTGCCCTCCCCTGCAGGGGGATGGACAAGTGGGCCCCAGCGGCTGGTGTACACGCGTGACCCCTGTCTCATCCCTGTGAGCCCCTGCCCACCGCAGCTCCTGCGCCATCCTGGCCGGAGAGCCCCTCTCTTTTGTAGTAGCTGTGATGGGAAGAGCAGGGCTTTAGAAACTTCCTCAGGAAGCCAGCCAAGTCCTGGTCTCCTGGGACTTATTCGAGGAAAGAACATGGGGAAAATGGCATTCTACCATGGCTCCAGGGCTCTGGCTGCCAAAAAGTTTGTCCACGGTCTACATTAAGAGGAATCTCACAGAACTGGTTCACCAATCAGTTTCTAAATAACATGTCCTTCCAGACAGAGTTGACCATAAGGTGGGGAGAGGTGCCCAGGGCTTTCCTAGGGAGGAGCCAGCCCTAGATCCAGCCTGGCAGAACCCCAGCTAAGCTCCCCTGCAGAGGGTAAGGCCCGGCTTTCAGCTCAGCACAGTGTGTTTGAGAACTGAGTAGTGGCCAAACAGGTGTTACTTGGTCTAGAATTATCACAGTCCTTGTTATTTGCATCACAGTGTGCACTCAAGCTCATTTGCTTTTAGTCATTAGAAACCTCCTTCCCCAAGGGATCAATTAGTGGGAAAGAGGCGGATTTCAGACATGGGAGCTGCAGAAGGTAACTGACCAGCCTGGTCTACCCGGCCGGTAGGTGCGGGTAGACCACGAAGCTCAGGACTGACAATGCTGCAGGGGCGCTGGAGCAACTGGGCGAAGGGGGGCTCAGGGACGCTCCCACACTGCTCCCAGGGGGCCACAGGGGCACTGGAGGTGAGAGAGCACCCAGATCTACAGGGGCAGAGACTGCCCAGCCAGGCCAGCGCTGGGAGGGGCCTCAGCACAGGGGGAGGGACAGTTTGCTCTCAATAGAGGGTGAGGACATGAGGGCCTTTGGTGACATTTTGGTTGGAAATCAGAATTTGGATTTACTTTATACCACTGCCACAAAAGGAGCAGAAGTTTTCATTTATGGAGTGCAATTCAAACTCACATGGAGAGTAAGCAAAATAGCAAAGTCTGAATGTACTATTTTTGGAAAGACTATGTGGTGTAGTTAAAACTTTTTTCCCAGCTTTATTGAGGTATACTTGACTAATAAAAATTGGTTATATTTAAGGTGTACAAGGTGATGTTTTGATATATGCATACGTTGTGAAATGATTACCACAATCAAGCTAATTAACATATCCATCACCTCATATAGTTAATGACTGTATTCTTTTTAGTGGTGAGGACATTTAGATCAACTCTCCTAGCAAATCTGGAGTTACAGTATTTACAGCCATAGCCACCACACTGTACATCCAGCCTCCAAAAGTTATTCATCGTGCGTAACTGAAACTTTGCATCTTTTGATCAACATCTCCCTGTTTCTCCCACCCCCCAGCCCCTGGCAACCACCATGCTACTCTCTCCTTCTGTGAGTTTAACTTCTTTAAATTGCACATAAGAGTGAGATCATGCAGTGTTTGTCTTTCTGTGCTTTGTGTATTTCACTCAGGGTGATGTCCTCCAGGTTCATCCATGCCATCACAAATGGCAGAATTTCCTTCTTTTATACAGCTGAATATATTCCATTATGAACACAGTTGTTCACCCGTATGCATGGGGGGGGTCAGCTCCAGGATGCCTTATGGGTACCCAAATCCACAAGTATTCATGTCCTTTATATAAAATGGTGTAGTATTTGCATATAACCAATGAACATCCTCCCATATACTTTAAATCATCTCTAGATTACTAATAATATCTAATACAACATAAGTACTATACAAATAGCTATTATACTATATGTTTAGGGAATGACAAGAAAAAGAAGTCTCTACATGTTGAGATGTTCAGTACAAACACAAGTATTCTTTTTTTTATAAACATTTTTGATCCACAGTTGGTTGAATCCATGGATGTGGAACCCACACATACGGAGAGCCAACCATACATACCATATTTTCTCTATGCATTCATTTGTCCCTGGATGCTTAGTTTGTTTCTGTATCTTGGCTGTTGAGAATAACGCTGCCATGAACGTGGAGGTGCAGAGATCTCTTTGAAATACTGATCTCATTTTCTCTGGATACGCAGCCAGCAGTGGGATTGCTGGATCATGTGGCAATTCACTTTTTAATTTTTTGAGGAACTCTCATACTGTTTTCCACAATGACTGCAACAATTTATGTCCCCACCAATAGTGAACAAGGGGTCCCTTTTCTCTACATCCTCACCAACACTTGTTATCTTTTGTGTTTTTGATAATAGCCATTCTAATAGGTATGAAGTGATATCTCATTGTGGTTTTGATTTGCATTTCCCTGGTGAGTAGTGATACCGAACACCTTTTCACATACCTGTTGACCATTTTTGTCTTGTTTGGGTACATTCCTATTTAGAGCCTTAACCCTTTTTAAAATCAGGTTATTTGTTTTTTTCTTGCTATTGAGTTGTCTGAGTTCCTTACATATTTTGGATGTTAACCCCTTATCAGATCCATGGTTTGCAAATATTTCTCCGCATTCTGTAGGTTGTCTCTTCACTCTGATTGTTTCCTTTACTGTGTAGATGCTTTTTAATTTGATGTAATCCCATTTGTCTATTTTTGCTTTTGTTGCCTGTGCTTTGGGATCATATTCAAAGAATCATTGCCCAGATCGATGTCAAGAAAGTTTTCACCTATGTCTTCTGGGAGTTTTACAGTTTCAGGTCTTATGTTTAAGTCTTTAATCCATTTTGAGTTGATTTTTGTATATGGTATGAGATACGGGCCTGGTTTTATTCTTCTGCCTGTGGAATTTCAGTTTTCCCAAAGCCATTTATTGAAGAGACTGTCCTTTCCTCATTGGGGGCTCTTGGCACTCTTGTTGAAGATCAATTGACCGTAGATATGTGGATTTATTTCTGAGCTCTCTGTTCTGCTCCATTGGTCTATATGTCTGTTTTTATGCCAGTATCATGCTGTTTTGATTATTGTAGCTTTGTAAAATAGTATATTTTGAAATCAGATAATGTCACCAGTTTTGTTCTTTTTGCCCAATATTGTTTTGTCTATTTGGGGTCTTTTGTGAATTTTAGGACCTTTTTATTAGTTAATTTTTTTTTCAAAGCATGGCTTTGAGCCCAGGAATCATTGGGTTTTATTCCTAGCCCTGCCACTTCCTGATGATGAGAACTTGAGCTCTGAGCCTTAGTTTGCTCATCTTTAAGATGGGAAAATGCTGCACAATTTATTAGACAGCTGTGGGCACTAAATATGAAACTATCATTTGGCCATTTCTCAGTAAATGGTAGTTTTCTTCTGCCTCTTCTCGAAATGAATGGAACACTTTTAGATTTATTTTCTGCTTAACTAAATCAAATTTCCTTTGGTTCAGTCCTTGTTAAGAAAATCTTTCTGAAAAATATTAGTTCATTAATTCTGGATCTCACTAATTCACTCCAGGGTTCAACATTTTTTAATCTTCTGTTGTGAACATTCATTCTTATTGTACCATACTGTGAGTTTAGGAGATAGTGGAAATTGGGGTGGAAATGAACTTTAAAATTCTGTTGTCACTTTTTGTTTTTATTTATTTATTTTTCTCAAAAATGGGGGCATACATAAAAACATAATTAGAGTTTTTATTATTTGAGTTTAAGTTAATTGAGGGTATGTTTAAGTTAATTAAAGCTATGCTTGGGGTAAAATTTGATTATGTCTATAGGTCTGTTAGTCACTTCATGACTTTTGCAAATTTGATTTGAACATGATTTTGAAAATGAGAAATTTTAAATCCGTAGAGAAAGGATGAGAAAGGACAAGGGGATGTTTCCACGTTCTCTTCATCAGCAGCCTCTGAGTCCCCGTGAGCTCCGTACTCCTGACCTCAGGTCTGGATGTCGTCCTGCTCTGGGTAGGGCTCCTTGACGTGGTTCATTGTCCTGGCCTGAAACAGCATGTGGGCTATGAAGAGACCTCCCCACAGGTTCCTGCAAGGAGAGGGAGCCCAGGAGGAGGCCGAGTTGGAAGCAGTGGTGGGTGTAGGCAGCTGCACCATTTACCTGTGAGATCCACTGGCTATGCAGGTCTGGCCGAGCCTGGAGATGCCAAGGAGCCCACAGGAATGTGATGTCTGTGAGGAGGGAGCTGGACAGTGTGTACTGTCCTCATACTAAGGGTTTCCAAACTATGGGTCATGAACCATTTGTCCATAATACAATCATCAAGAGCATGGTGACTAGCTTTACATTAATGGATACATAGAATAGAAAATATCCAAGTGGATCTTCTGTAGTGAGGCTAAATATTATTTCATGAAAACTTTATTTCAGTCGTGTGTGTGAGTGTATGTGTGGATCCTGGGCCATGACATGAAATATAGTTCTTACTGTGGGTCAAGGTCAGACAAAGTTGAAATGCCCCGTATTGGCAGTGGGTTCCCTCGTGGAGGTGTTTGGAACGGACTTCACCCCATGTAAACCATGAGGGCCAGATTTACAAAACATCAGACCTGCGATATGCTCATCTTGTACATTCCTCCATGTCTTCCTTGAACAAAAACAGGGAGAAAGGTCATGAGAACAGTACTTTGCAGTCAGGAGCAGGGAAGTGGTGAGCAGTCAGAGTGGGAGATACTTGTGTCCCACAGCTCTACCAACAGGGCGACGCTTGCCTTGGGCGGGGAGCAGGGATTCCCCCTTCTTTTTCTTAAAGTGAGTTGTGTTACTCTTCACCTGGACTGTGGCTTTCCCTCCTCTCCTTGAGTGCATCTCCCCAAATGCCAGAATGCCCAAACTTTCTTCAGACTGTTGCTAATCAATTATTGTTATTTAATGTTAGCATTTCCAACAAAATCCTGGAGCAATTTCAACCACAGCTGCAGACATCAAGGTGCACAGTCCTTCATCCCCGGCTCCACTGAGCTAATCAGCACCGCATGACAACAGCTTCATCCAGGGTGGGACAAGTCCTGGATGGGACAGAGGAGGTGGCCTTTAGTCCTTTACTCCCACACTGTGTGTCCTTGGCCAGTCATCTCCCCTCCTCCCACCTCTTCTCTGGAGCCACAGACTGACGGGGGATCTGCTCTAGAACAGCCCGAAACCCCCTCCCAGCTGCAATCCTTCCTGTCTGCAGTCCACCCTCTTTATGTTTAGGAACAGCGGTTTCCATCGACTTCCTCTGTCTCTTGAATGTGGCTTAAAACATAGGCTGACTCCTGTCTCCGGGGCAAGATAAACTCCTGAGAGCTGTTGGTGATACACATCTGATCGCACCACATTGGAGCCATATGTGCTGCTTTGGGGGCTGAATGGACGCCAAGATTGATTTCACTGGGTTGGAATCAGGGGGGTTGTCTGTATTTACAAATTATTTAGTATTGATAAACCATTTTTCAACCAACCCTCCCTCTCTAAATTCAATTAATCCCATGCAGTGTAGATGAACCTCAAGGCTCTTGGCTCCAGGATACGAAGAGATAAGAACCTAATGTTAATGCTGCAGATGCCAGGCCAGGGATCCCTCGCATCCGCGTTTGTCCTCCACACGGTACTGGGAGGTGTCTGTTGGGTGAGTGTCATAGTCTTCCTACATGACATTGATCTCTAAGGACAGTGATGCCTGCAGAATATTTCCAACTTTCCCTTAAGAACCCATTAATAATGAGGCATATTATGCATGCATTTGTCTGAATCCATTTAAAATCTATTTATATTTTCCCCCAACATCCTTAGTATAATTTGCTCCATATGTTTACAACTTAGTGTAGTAAACAGTATTTCCTTCTATTTATCACCAAGACAACCTCCCTCAGATTTAGCTTAGTGTTCCAAGGTTTTGTGACTGGCCAGGCCCTCGTCCGAGGTCTCCATTCTGAGGTCCCAGCCTCTTCTTTTCAGGCAGAGGAGTCACTCGTGTGAGACCATCGCTGTGGCGGAGCCCCTGCCCCCGTGGGACCTGGCATTGTTTGCCTACTTGTCCTGCCCTAGACTTTTCCTTTAGATGTTCTTCTTGCTGCTTGTAGGTAGAATTACTCATGATATTCTAGAGACAAATAACTTCTTTGTGTTTTCCGCACCAGGTTTCTTTAACATAATGATTCAGAGTAATATTTGGGTTATTAAGAAAATCATAATGAATTATATTCAGACCAAAATAGACCTCCCAATTCACCAGGGAGGGCCCCTCATCTTTCCAAATAAGTAAATTAATTCACTGAGAACCTATTGTGAATCTGCTCTCAGAGAGCTCCCTCTTTGTCATAACCTCATGTTCCAGTGAGAGAACACATAGGACACACACACAGGGCAAACAAGGAGTGAGCAAAACAGCAGTAGATGTCTATGTGGTCACAGTCTCATAGTCATTTGTTCTGAAGAGGGAATCTCAACAAGGCCATGGCTTGTCTCTAGAATAGCAAGGAGAATTAGAACAGACTGTGATCCTATGAAATTCACATTCATTTGAAAAAGATCAGAGAAGAAAAAGTCATTAACTTCATGAAGGAGGCAGGGTTTTAGCTACGTCTCTAAAGTATGGTAAAATGTAAATCAATGATAAAGGAAGATTAAACAGAGAACGTTTATTAGGTGCTACCTGCTCTTCCTTAAAGCAATTGCGGTTGGAACGATCGTCTCCTGTGGCCAGGAGGGAGAAGCTGACAGGCAGAGGGACCAAGGGTCTGCCCAGGGCCTGCCCCGCGCGGTGCCTGTCGTCCAGCGATCTTCGGAGCCTGTTCCCGAGGTCCTGGGCTTCGGCACAGCGTTCAGTGTGGATCTTCACCCTGGCCTCCTTGCACTGTGCTTCCTGACTTTCTCTGCTCCTCCTGGCTTCTGATGTCCTGAATTGTTTTCCCAGCAGTGGTCTTGCTGCCCCTGTGACCTGGGGCTTGGTTCTGTCCCCTGGGTTGGATCCTTTGCAAACTTCCCTGTCCCAGTGCAGATTCCACGAGCAGCCACAGAGTCAGGGCCACCGAGCCTCGCCCACCTCTGCCAGTGGGACCTGACTTTGGCTCCAGGAGCAGATCTCAGACCTGTTGGATTTAAATTTAAAGTCTGTGTTTCCTCTCCCTGCACGTCCCCTCCTAGAGAAATGACGAGGCGTCTCCAGTGGGAGAGGGACAGTGGGTGGTCTGTGGCCCGTCACTCAGCCTCCAGCACTGACCCTTAGGGACGTGTTGGCTGCTCCTCATTTGCTTTCACAAACCAGACAATGGAACAGATTAAAATTGCCCAAGAGTTGTTGAAGTGGAAAAAAAAAAACTCCATTCATTTTTTTTAAATAAAAGAAAATATGACTTTATTTCCTACTTTGCAAGCTTAGAGAAAAACCCTGTTTCAGTCATTTTTCAGGGATTTCTCTGTCTCCCTCTCCTTCTCCTCTCGCTTGACCTTTGGATCATACAAGAGACTGGAACCTGCACCGATCAGGAATGCGAGAAGGGAGGTGTGTCCTCATTCTGTGGTCCTGTGCTCTGTGGTCCTCGAGTGGCTGGATCTCGCCACCCCCACCGTCCTCTCCTGGGCACACGTGCATCACAGCTTGGTAGCAGTAAGGCTGGGGTAAAGAATGGATTCCAGCTAAATAGATGTTGCAAAGTGACATAGGCCACCTCCTAGAGCAGCCACAAAGGCCTCATGTGATCCTCTAGACCAGCTCTGTCCACTAGAACTTTCTTCAATGATGGAATGTTCTATATCTGCCCTGTCCAATGTGGTAGCCACTAACCTCGTGTGACCAAGGACTTGAATTTTTAATGTCATTAAATTTAATTAATTTAAATTTAATTAGCCACATGTGGCTAATGGCTACCATATTGGAGAGTACAGATCTCTACTCTTTTTCCTGTTTCATGGTGACCTTGGAAGTCACGAGCTTTGGGAGGCATAACTACAAGATTGAAACAGCCTAGGTCCTTGGGTAGCCACATGGTGGATAAGTGACCAAGAAAGGTGCTTTACCTGCACTTTACTCACTGTCCATGTCAGAGGTTTCAGGATGTATCTGAAATGCCCTACCGTCCGCGCCTCCGCAGTCTGGTGCTCCAGCGGCTCTGCTCCCTGCGCCCAGGAGCCCACTGCTGCCCGGGTCCTTCCTGCTCTGTCATTTGTCCGTCTATTCTCCCTTCAGCCTGTGAACTATCCAGACTTTATCCACATCTGCCCTGCTGGGACAGGTTGGCCCAGGGGGCCTAGATCTTGGGGGATAAAAAGTCTATTTTGGTTTTTCCTCCTGGGCCCTGCCTAGCAACTTCTCTATTCTTTCCTAATGAGCCTGCCACCATGAAAAACAAAGGACGAAATTTCTCAGTAAGTATTGTACTGTATTAAATTATTAATAAATCATCTAGATTTAGCTACAGTTACCGAGCTCTGGGAGTGGAGATAAGGGAAGAAATTATTTTCCTTTATCCGTGCCAAGTTGGCACTTTGGTCAAAGGCCCAAGACCTGGCATGGGAAGTTCCACAGCAACAGTCTATTAGAAAGTGTCACCCGGCCGGGCCAGGCCCACGGACATCAGCTGTCACCCCACACCCTCCTGAGTCCAAAATCAGCATCCTACAAAGCCACCTTCCTCCAGTGTGTTAGGAAGAAATGCATATTTCACTGAAATCTCCAGTAAAATTCCTTAGAGAAAGGGAGAAGAAAAATCCTGGGTCACAGCTCTTAGTATGTCAAATTCCCCACCACGTGTTCCCATTCCTGTCCCAGTCCCAGCCCCAGTCCTCCTCCCTTGCCAGCGGTGTCTTCTCTCTTCCCGCTTCGCCCTCTTACAGCCTCTGAGAATTCCGTCTGCCATCTGAGGAGCTTTGCCTTCTCCCTTAACCTGTGTCCCTCACTCAGCGACATGTTTCCTTATAGGCTCCCCTGGCGCAGCCGCCACCACCCAAAGCAGTTGAATGAAAACAAACAGCACTATCGTCCTGTTGCAGGAGAGGGGCTGAGCAGTTCCCAGCCACAGCCTCACCAGCTGCCTCTTTCTTCCTTTCAGATTGTCTCGGGTTATCTTTCCACGGGAGGGGACACCTTGCTTTGTTAGCGGCTGCAGCTTAAGTCATCTAAGCCGCGACAGCCTGTCCTTTGAAGGGGGCCTGCCTTTCATGACCCGGCCTGTTTGTCCTCCTGCAGCCATAACACCGGCCCTGCCAGCTCCGGCCCGAGAGCTCCGGCTGCAGCTGGGTGGAAGGAAGCGCGCTCTGTCCCAGGCTCGCTGTTCCTAGAGCTGGCCGCCAACGAACGGTTCAAAGCAATACTGTCCTTTTGCTCTCCCTCAGGAGTCCCGTGTGTGTTCCCCATCCGCCTCTATTATCCTGACGGCCTTATTTTTCCTCTAGCTCCAAACCAAACACTGTTTATCAGTCATAGGAAGGGCTTTGCAGCGTCTCTGCCCGCGGTGCAGCGTGATACACAGGGCTTCCTGTGCGAGCGTGGCCCTGCGCCAAGACAATGGAATTAGCCCGCGGGGCGGATCAGAGAGTCCCGGACTCCCACTGCCCATGCCAGGCTGGGGAGACAGATCCGTCCTTTCTCTGCCTGTGTTGCTGATCCAGATGGAAACTTCAAAGCCCGGGGTGACTGGACCTTTCTCCGGGAGGACTGTGTAGAGGGCAGCTCGGCAAAGAGCTGGAGGGATGATTCCTGTTGAGCAGTGGAGGTTTTAGAAACATTTGTACTTAAAGCTACTTCGAGCACGGCAAACTTGGTGGGATGCCACGGCCTTGCCGTCACTGGAAGGGGAGGCGCCGGTGGGGTCCTGACCACGCTTGCCCTTTGCAGACAGCCATTCTGCCAGCAGAGCCCGGGCCTAGCCGAGGAGGCCGAGGCGACCCGTTCCCATCCCAGGGCCTCCACTCACCAGACCCGCGAGTTCGCCAAGCTCCCTCACCTGCCGGGGGCCCAGTTTCAGTATCTGTAACTGAGGAAGATGGACTCGGGGTCCGTCACCCTGTGGTAGAGGCTTGGTGGCGAACGCTGCAGGGTGCTCGCTGCATGGGACGGGCCACGCAGGTGACTGGGAGCACACGTCCAGTGATGCACATTCACGGGGTCACTCCCACGCTGCAGGGCCGGGCCCGAGCTCTGAGAGTACAAGGTTAGCTAAGGGACAGTCTTTGCCCCCCGAGTGACACAGGCTAGTGAAGGAGACACGCGAGTAAACAATCGTGACTCGGTGTGTAGGTGGCATCCTCTGCGCAGGTGCGAGGTGCGGGCAGAGGCCTGAAGAGGGCGCTGCTGCGGCCTGGGGCACGGGCGGCCGCGGGCAGGTGTTTGATTTCTCCCTCGAAAACACTTCGCCTGGCAGGGAAGAGGCCGAGGGAGGGCGAGGAGGAGGCGGCTCCAGGCAGAGGAAGAGCCTGGCTTTGCTTGGAAAAGGACCGTCCTCCCCCCCACCCTGCGGATGCTGCTCCCGCAAGCTGGGCCCATCCCTGGCCCACGCCCCAGTGGACCGGGGGTGACCTCTGACTTCGGGGCAGCCAGCCTAGAGCTCATTGAAAGGGGAGCCAGCCAGGGCAGGCCCGGCTCCGGGTGTTGGGACTGGGAAACGAAGATCCGGGGGACTGAGGGGGAGCTCGCAGGAAAGGGGGCCTGGCGCGAAGTGCGGGGCCACGGTGAGCAGAGCGAGAGGGTGAGGAAGGAGGGGCCGCGCAGGCAGAGCAGGCCTGGGTATCTTCTCTTCCCCCCTCGCCATCGTGACACCCCCAGAGGGAACCTGCCTCCAGGCCCGGGAGCTCCCCCATTCCTGGTCTCTGGAGGCCCTGTTACTTTATCGGGATTCTTTTTCTTCCTTTTGGTTTTAACCTATGAAGTTAAAGAAAACATAACTGTACAGATAAAATTTCAATAGACACCCATGTGGCCATCACTCAGAATTAGCTAATCTTAGAAATTCGTCATTTTTGCTTTACAGATATACATTGTAATAGATACAAAAATTACAACTAAAAACTAAAGTTAAATATTCCTTTTTTCCCTTCCCTGAACCCTCATTCTCACCACAGGAGCGGCCGATGAGGACCCCGGCCTGCGTCCGTGAACACTGCATGCAGGACGGCAGCCGGATGGGGAAAGAGAATTTCCAGAAGGCCCAGCCTCACTCCCTGGCGTCACGTCACGTGGCCACGCCAAGGTGTGAGGGAGGCAAGAGGTCTGTGTGTCTTATTGTTGTTGTGGTTGGCTCGTTTGTTTTTTTAATCCGACATATTGCTTGGAAGAAAAAGTGACCTTGTTAAGGTGGAAAGAGGGAATGTGCTTCAGGGACAACAAGCTGGATCCGCCGGCATTTACCAGTTGCTGCCATGGCTGGTGCTTCTGTAACTCGTGTCTCTCCGCGAGGTGCAGAGCATGGCTGCCACACGCCCGTGGGTGGGTTTGTCTGGACAACTCTGCTCAGGATCCAGGGGGCTCCTTTGCCTTTGAGAACTTCTGTCTCCAGTTTTGAAATACCCACTCTGCCTTCTCCACTGCCGCCCTTTGCTTATTCCGGAACATCATGTTCTATCCTCCAACCTCTCCAACTTCCCTTTTGTAGTTTCTACCTTTTGCCTCTTGTAGTAGATTCTGATCTGATTTCTTCAGAGATATTTTCTAGTTTAATTGTCTGTTGAGTTGTGTCCTAATTTTCTGTTCAACTATCCATCAAATTGTGTTTCTTTAAAAAAACTTTAATGACTTTAGTTTATATGTCTACTCTTTCAATTTGGCTGTTCTTTGTGTTGATTTCTCTCTCTCTCTTTTTTATAGGGTTCCATTCCTGCCTTATGACATCTCTTTCTTTCTTTATCTCTTTGGACTTGAAAAAATATTTATTTTATGAAGATTGGCTGTGAGTTTATATTTGTTAACACTGGGTGATTGCGTTTCTCTATTTCCCCTGTTGTGTATGTTTGAAATTTTCCAATAAAGAGTTTCAATGGTAATACAGGTGTTCACTTTAAGTGTCCTTTGGACTATTCTCTTCTTCTCCCTGGTTCTTGGGGTGCCAGGTGACTCACTTGCGGCATCTGCTGACTCTCCCTGAGACTCGCTTCCTTGCATCCGTCAGAATTGCCCACTGAGAGCGCTTCTGTGGCAGGAGCTGCTTCTGCAGGACACACAGACGTCGGGGCTTAGGATGTGGCCCCAAGGGGAGGGCTGTGTCTGCCTCTGTCTGGCCCAATGGGTTTCCCCATTTAGCTTCTCCTCCTGGGCTCCTGCATCCCGTGTAAATTCAAAGTCCAGGCTCTGAACACATGCACAGCATAATTCCAGGGCTCCAATTTCTACCAGATAATTCCTATTCCAACCATAACCTTGGCGAGGGGCAAGCTTCTTCACTGCTTCTCCAGGTCAATGGACAGAATTTACGTAGTTTTCCTCTCAGCCCTTTAGGATTCTAAGCAGGTAGCTGTGTGCAGTCAGAGGTTCTGGCCTCCCTGGGGGGTGGCCTGTTCCTACCAATCCCACTGTCCTGAGGCATCTGGGCCCCAACCCCCACTCCTGAGGCCTGTCTGGCCACACTGCCTTGGGTTTCACCTCCTACCAACCTCTCTGAATCTGCGTTTCTTGTTTCTGGCACCTGGGGGATTTCTGTCTTGGTTTCAAACATGTATGGAGACCAGAAAATTGTCTTATTGCATTTCACTAGCATTCCTTGTTTGGGGACCGGAGGGAAGGGGCCAGGCTCAGGGCTAGGCTTGGTACAATGTCATCACCTTGCTAAGAGCTCTGTGTCCTCGCGTCAACCTTTCCCCACTCTCCTGCCAGGCAGAGAGACCCCTTACAGGGCCATCGCAACAATCGGGTGAGACGCGATGATCTTGTGAACAAAGGCAGTGGGGATGTGGGTATTTAGGGAATAAAAGAGATTAAAATTTGTTACTATCTGGTTTGTCTACTCTGGTTGTTTTCCATGTGTTTTCTCATTTAATGTTTACAACACTCCCCAAAATTCCATATTTAATTATCTCTATTTTGCAGGTAAGAAATTAGAAGCTCAGAGAGATTAAGTAACCTGGTCCAAGTCGTATCCCTAGCAAATGGTTGAGTCAAATTTTGAACTTAAGGCTCTGACTCCAAAGCCTATCCATGCCCTTTTCTTCAGACTAATGACCTTTTAGTAGGAATTGGTGATAACTTGTATGTGGAAGATGAAGAAGAGGGAAGAGGACAGAAGGACTCGAGGTTACCACCTGGGGTAGCCACCAACTTGGGGTGCTGCTGAGCGAAGGGGGACAGGAGGCAGAGCACGCTTGGGGATGAAGGAAATTCGTCTATTTCATGCAGTGCCTGCAAGTCAATCAGGTAGAGATGTCCAGTGAATGGTTGGAAACACAGGACTGGAGCCTAGGACATAGCTCAGCTGGAGATACAACCTTTGAAGTCATTGGCTTCTTGCTGACAGTGGACGCCAAGGGAGAGGATGAGGCTTTTCAGTGAGTTGGCGAAGTCTGAAGGCGGCTAAGGGTGTAAGATGGAGACATCATCACCTAAGGAGAGGGTGTAGGAGGAGCCGGGAGCTGGGAAGAGTGGTGAGAAAGGCAGGCAGAGAGTCCATGGGAGGTAGAATCTCAAAGATATCTTTTTAAACAAAGAGGGTGTTTTCCATACTAACAACTGCTAAAGAGATCGAATAGGATGTAGACTGAAAAGGTCATCAATGACCTTTGTGAAGAGCCAGAAAGGGAGTGATTAATTCTGCCTGGAGCAGATGAGAAAAAGGCTTCAGAGAAGGGCTGCCCCTTGTATCGGAGCCTGCAGCACCTGCGGATTGTGCCAGGCAGGGAGAGGGTAAAGGCATCTCAGGCAAAGGGGGAAACATAAGGGGAAAACAAAAGCCCAAACCAAGAGATCATTCGGAATTCAGCTAGAGCTGTTTGAATTTTCACAGGAAACATCATGTTGGCAACACAAGTGTCTGAGGCTGTGTTTTGTTTTCTATGTGTTGGAGAACCTTGTGGTTTCTCATTCCGCTGTAGACATAATAATTGAGATTAGGGAATATGATTGGTCTCTTCCAAAGAAACACATGGTTCAACTCTTTAAGAAAATAGAATTCTAATGAAATAGGGTGAGTAGGAAGACTCTACAAATACATCTCATGGAACATGTCATGATTTGAGAGGGCAATAAATGCTGGCTGTTGTGACAAATGTTTCCTAAACCTCTCAGAGGCTTAACACTGTCAAAGTTCAGTTGTCACTCACACAGTCTGACAGGCCCCTGCACACAGTGATGCAGAGATCTGCGCTCCTGCCACATGTGCTCTGCAATCTTGGACCCCCTCACTCCCACCCATGTGGGCAGGGAGAGAAACCACAGGGAAATCGTACCTGATACTGAATTATCCAGGCTGGAGGTGACACCTCACTGCTGATTCCACTGCATAGACCATATTTAGCCAAATGGTCCACCCCCCGCAAAGGACACTGGAAAGTGTGAGTGAGCACATTGGTGCCAGTGAGCACTCATGGCATATGCCCATTGATTGTTTGATTGTGAAAATATTGATTATTAAAATATTCTTTGCTTCTCTTAGAAAATGTTAGTGGATTTAGGTTTGTCCATTTTCTACATTTTGCAGGCAAACTTGGTCCTCTGATTCAGGGCCTAATAGCTCAGTCTGTTATTAAAAACAGATTTTCATGTTATTACATCTCTGCCTTTAGACTGTGAGCAACTGGAGTACAGGGTTAAAAACCATAGAAATGTATTTTTAGATGTTGCCAAAGTGAACTGAGTTCTCAAGGTAAATTCAATCGGTTGGATTCAATGGGGGGCAGGTGTTGTGGTTGGCACCGTGGACCACGCTGCAGTGAGGAGGAAGCTTTCCACGGAAGATCCACATCCGCCCTGCAGTCTGAACACGAAGGAGAATAGATTTCCGTCATAATGGTGCAATATTAAGACTGTATTTTTGCATCTTCAACCAAGGGCACCTTAATTTGTTGTGAAGAATATTGTAAAAATATTAACAACAACTTTTAGGAAAAAATCATACATCATACCTTTGTAAATTTTTGTATGTTTCCTTCTGTTTTTATAAACACACATGCAAAATCTTCCCCTGCTCTCGCTTCCTCCCAGGTCGCGCCAGCTGTCTCTCTGCAGCGCCTGTGCTGCTCTGCCTCGCCCACCCTGCCCGCGCCCACCGACCTACCCGTTCCCAACCTAACAAGCTCTTTCCTCCCGCACCGTGTTAGCAGTTGGTGTTCTCTGGGTCACTCTTTCCTGAGCTCTTCACATGACTGGTTCATTGTCACTTTCAGATCTCAGCTCAACTGTCCCCCTTAGAGAGGATTTCCTTGAGCACCTGTGAGCAGCACCCTCCCACTCTTCTCTGTCACATCACATGGCACACATCACATCACATCACATCACTACTTATTAATATATGCTTTGTGGCATTTCCCACAATCTATAAATTTCTTTCATTCTTTACTTAGGTTTTTAACTACCCCACTAGAGCATAAGCTTCCATAATGAATATTACCACGCATGTGAGCTTTCTTCTTCTTTGAATTTTTCCTGTGGTGTCTTTTCCCAAATAGATTCTCAGGAGTGAGATTATTGAATCAAATATTGTGAATATTCTTATGGTTCTTAAAATGTGGTTGCCATATTGCTCTCTGAAAGTTCTACCCATTTACACTGCCACCAGCGAAATATTTTGATAGCCCCTTTACCATGTCATTAATCAAATCATTGTCAGTACTGGGTTCACATCCACACCCCCCCCGCCCCCCCCACACACGAAATTCAGCAAAATGACTAAGTATTTTCAGGGGCTAATTTTTGAGATTAATAAAAACTTTAGCATGATATAAAATCCTGCATATTGAATTCTTCAAGCCAGATTTTCAAGATAATATACTCCTTTATTAATTTTTTTCTGTCCCTCAGATGATAAAGAACCTTCTCCAGGAGCATCAAGACAGAGAGCGGACAGTGGTCCTAACAAGTCCCTCTTCCTACCATTCCCTGCTGCTACGACCCTCAACCATAGCAGTAACTAATCTGCAAAGTGGAGGCATCAAATCCCTTTCTGCTTAGAATATGTGGGTAGGTATAATTTGGCTTTATTAAGCTTAGGTGCTATCAAAATAAGCAGGTTAGATTTATAGAAAATAACTGAGCTCTCTGAGGCACTACACAGAGTATTTTATACAGGCATACTGCAGAGATACTGTGGGTTTGGTTCCAGACCACCACAATAAAGTAAATATTGCAATAAACTGAGACACATGAATGTTTGGGTGTCCCAGTGAATATAAAAGTTATGTTTACACTATACTGTAGTCTATTAAGTGTGCAAAAGTTTTATATCTAAAAAAGTACATAACAATTAAAAATACTTTATTGCTAAAAAATTCCTACAATCACCTGAGCTTTCAGTGAGTTGTAATCCTGCTAGTGGAGGGTCTTGCCCTCCTGCTGATGGTGCTGAAGGTTGGGGTGTCTGTGGCAATTTCTTAAAATAAGACAGCAGTGAAGTTTGCTGAATCAATTGACTCTTGTTTTAATGAAAGATTTCTCTGTAGCATTTGATGCCGTTTGATAACATTGTACCCACTGCACAACTTCTTCCAAGATTGCAGTCAGCCCCCTCAAACCCTGCTGCTGCTTTATCAATGAAGTTTATGGAATATGCTAAATCTTCTGTTGTCATTTCAACAATGTTCACAGCATCTTCCCCAGGAACAAATTCAATCCCAGTTGACTACTTTCTTTGCTCATCCATAAAAAGCAACTCTTCATTTGTTCAGGTTTTATCATGATATTGCAGCAATTCAGTCACATCTTCAGGCTCCACTTCTAATTCTAGTTCTCTTGCTATTTCCACCCCATTTGCAATTACTTCCTCCACTGAAGTCTCAAAGTCACTCATGAGGGTTAGACTCAACTTCTTTCAAACTCTTGTAGATATTGATATTTTGACCTCTTCTCAGGACTCACAAATGTTCTTAATGGCATATGGAATGGTGAATCCTTTCAAGAAGGTTTTCAATTTACTTTGCCCAAATCTATCAGAGGAATCACTATCTATGGCAGCTATAGCCTTCACAAAATGTATTTCTTAACTAGTGAGACTCAAAAGTCAAAATTACTCCTTGATCCATGGACTGCAGAGTGGGTGTTGTGTTAGCAGGCATGAAAAAAATATTCATCTCCTTGCACATCTCCATCAGAGCTCTTGGGTGACCAGGTGCATTGTCAATGAGAAGTAATATTTTGAAAGGAAACTTTTTCTTCTGAGCAGTAGGTCTCAACAGTAGGCTTAAAATATTCTATCAAGCATGTTGTAAACTTATGTGCTGTCATCCAGGCTTTGTTGTTCCATTGATAGAGCATGGAGTTGATTTAGCATCATTCTTAAGAGCTCTAGGGTTTTTAGAACGGTAAATGAGCATTGACTTCAACTTAAAGTCACCAGCTGCATTAGTCCCTAAGAAGAGATTCAGCCTGTCCTTTGAAGCTTTGAAATCAGACACTGACTTCTCCTCTCCAGTTATGTAAGTCCAAGATGGCATCTTCTTCCAATAGAAGACTGCTTTGCTACATTGAAAACATGTTGTTTAATGTAGTTAGATCTTCTGGATAACTTTCTGTGGCTTCTACATCAGCACTTACTACTTTACGTTGCACTTTCATGTTACAGAAACAACTTCTTTCCTTAAACCTAATGAACCAAACTCTACTAGCTTCAAACTTTCCTTCTGCATCTTCCTCACTTCTCTCAGCCTTCACAGAATTGAAGAGAGTTGGGGTGTTGCTCTGGATTAGGCTTTGGTCTGAGGGAATGTTGTGGCTGGTTTGATCTTCTATCCAGACCACTAAAACTTCCTCCATATCAGCAGTAAGACTGTTTCACTTTCTTATCATTCATGTGTTCACTGGAGTAGCACTTTTAATTTCCTTCAAGAACTTTTTCTTTGAATTCCCAACTTCGCTGTTTGGTGCAAGAGGCCTCACTTTTGGCCTGTCTCTGCTGTCGACATGCCTTCCTCACTAAGCTTAATCATTTTTAGCTTTGGATTTAAAGTGAGAGACATGCAACTCTTCCTTTCTCTCGAACACTTAGGGGCCATTGTAGGATTATTGACCGGCCTCATTTCAATATTGTTGTGTCTCAGGGAACTGGGAGGCCAGAGGAGAGGGAGAGAGATGGGGGAATGGCCAGGCAGTGGAGCAGTCAGGACACACACAGCATTCATTGATTGAGTTCACTGTCTTATATGAGTGCGGTTTGTGGCACTCTAAAACAATCACAGCAGTAACATCCAAGATCACTGATCACAGACCACTATGATAGATATAATTATAATGACAAAGGTTTAAATATTGTGAGAATTACCAGAATGTGGTACAGAGACCAGAAGTGAGCACACACTGCTGGGAAAACTGTGCCCACAGACCTGCCTGCTGCTGCATTGCCACAACCTTGGATTTGTGACAATCACAATGTCATGGCCAGAGACTTGCTATTTTACAACCCATAAGTAAAGACCCCTTCTCTGGGCAAGGTGCTGGTTCCTGAGGAAAGGAATGGGTGCATCAAGAAACGAATAAAGAAAGAGATGTAATTATTAGAATGCCTTGCACAGACCAGCAGTGAGCGCTAAGAATTGGAGGAATTCATCCAACATAGTCTCTGTGCCTGACTGTCCAACACAAGAGACAAAACAAACCAAAAAGGAAACCTTGAGGTCAAGGCCAACTCTTTGATTTTTCTCAATTTAACAAACATCTTTTCTTTACAGACAGCGTGCTAGGGAGGGTGAGCGATGGTCCCTGAGAAGTCTCTTTGCTTCGTTGGTTTTCCTATACACTCAAGTTTAATGAAGGTTTATTAATGGCCTGGCTTCCAGCCTCCAGGAGCTGACAGAAGAGATTTAATGCAATTTGTTGGTACACCAGAGGATATGGCCACTCCAAAGCAACGCCTCTGCAGACGAAGGAAGGAGGCCTGCGGGCACAGGAGGGGCTGAGAGGTTGTGCTTCTCCACCAGGCTCTGCTTCTAACTTACTCGTGGCCTTGGGGAGCCACTCAGCTCTGCTGGGGACTCCAGTTGCCTCCTCTCTGCAATGCGGAAGTTGGACTCTTCGTGGGTTTTCAACCACCTTTGATAAAACCTAATGTTTTCTAAATACTGAACATTTCAACTGCCCAAAGAAAGCTTTTATGCTATCTGCTTAGATCTTTCTATAGTTTCACCTGAAAAAAATTGTTTTGTTTTGTTTGTTTTTTCATCTCTAGTGATTTCCCCATCTAGCATTTTTGGATATTAGAAGCAGCCCAGAGACGTGAGGCTTTCGGCTTCTGCTGCAATGCAGTCACAGAGCCCAGCAGTCCAGAGGGCTGGTCCCTCCCGGCTCCCTTTCCTCACTTCTCTGTCGCCTCCCTTCTCAGTTTGGGGTCATCTGCACTGGGGCTGGAGGGCGAGGCCCATGCAAACTCGGGGTCTCCCTTAAGGAAGAGAAAAACCACATTCGTTAACACCTCAAATCAGCCGGTGATGATGAGTTCTGCCCCAACCAAGAGGGTCTAACACAAAATATGGAGTGAGCCCAGTGTAAATTCAGCATTTCCGGACTATTCCCTGTCCCTGCTTGGACAGGACCTCAAGCTTTAGGTCTTAACACCAGTCTCAGATGGACATCTGGGTGGTACTGATGCTGATAAACGCAGATGGAACTTAGGAAGATTTTTAGAAGATTTAAATAAAAAAAAGACTTTTCCCACCATTCTGCGTTGGATTTTAAGTTAATTGAGTCATTTGCTCCAAACGCTTTGTGGGAGAAAGCGTGCTCAGAAACATGCAGGGAACAGCCCAAAGTATCAAATGCACTTTGGAAAGAGTCTGTGCCAAGGTCGTGAGACATGCAGGGCTGTGGGACGTGCGTGGTCGCTCACTTCCGCAAGCCAGGAGGTTTGGGGTTTTCACCTGGGTCACCTGGCGCAGGACACACCTGGGGAAAACAGGGAGGGCCCACGCTCCAGCCTCTCTGGTTTCACACTTCTCTTAGGGCAGGGTGACTGGGGTTTCAGAACCCCCAGGGGGATAATGATAATGAAACCCGGAATTTTTCCCTCTCCCCCACAAAATGCTTAGGTAGAAATTCTGAAGCTGTATCTGTTTCCACCTGGATAAAAATATTCCGGGATGGCTGGACACCTGGGGGTCCCCTTGCAAGCTGAGGCCTTAAAGGGAGGCTTCCAGAGGGTCCACCGCGGGTCCCTGAGCCCTGCCCAGCGAAACTGACAGCCCTGCCCTCTGTCATAACCAAATAAATGTTAAATCATCAGTTTTTTTTAAAGATGTAATTCTGCCATTCCACGTGCTAGTGCCACACGATCCATGCTCCCTCAGGGGGGAGTTCGCTTCAGTCAGCGGCTGGCACTTAGCAGGGCGTTTGATTTTTGAAAGATCAAATCTGACACCAGTGAGGATCTGCTTGTATTCCCCGGGTCTTACCATTGGCTCTGTGATAGTCAAGTATGGTTTGAAGCACAGAAATGCTATTGAAATAAACGGTTTGACCTCTTTTTGAAGGTATTAATAACATATGAAGCTAGGTGAATGTAAATTTGTTGATATGGGCATTGAACTTTTCCACACTGCTATTCTCCCTCCTTTTTAAATGAATTGCCTACCCCAGAGAGAAAGGGCTAGAAAGTGGTTTTTGTCAAGAAAATCCCTTTCCTTTGTTTTCTTACAGGCTTCCCTGCTGCTGCTGAAGTTTTGGCAGCTGTGGGGCCCACTCTCCGTCTCTCAGGGATTTAGCTTTGTTTTTTAGTGTGTTAATTAGAATCGTTACAATTCTGCACTTTATGACATCTCTTTGGGGTGGCGGGTGATACACGATTCTCAGTCCAACGAGCTGCTAGCTCCCTGGGAGGGGTGAAAGGATGAAGGCCCAGCTTTCCAACCGTCCTGCTGATGATTGGAGCCAGCTTACAACTCCAGAAACGGCCCCCAGTGCTGCAGGGCACCGCCTGGGCCAGACATGTCCATCAACACCCAAGCTAACCTTTGTGAGTGCCTGCACGGATACCTGGAGCATGGGGCGCAGGGGTCAGGAGACTCTGCTATAGTGTCGGAGGCAGCTGGGAAATTGCGGGACCGAGCCGCCCATAGGTGAGGGCATCTTCCTCACCTTTTGTGTGTCTTCCAGAAGGAAATGGCTTCTTGGAGAGGTGGATTCCGAAGGACAGAGAGTCCTGGGTTTTGGTAGTGACTTTCCCTTCACCGGTTGTGCCATTCTGCCTCTCCGTAGTTCCATTCCCTCATCTGTACCATGGGGATGATAAAGCTCCATCCACGGGGTTCTTATGGAGGTTACGGTCTATGTCCACACACCTAGAACCTGGCGTAGACTCTCAATAAATGTTTATTGAATGTAAAAAGGTATTAAGTGACACTCAGAGGCTAAATACTCTCTTTAAAAAGAGAACTTGAGGGAAAAGTGCCTAAAGACTTGGCGGATTGAGACCCGGATTTCATCTCATCTAAAATTTGCAGTTATCCGTGTTTTTAAATAGAAGGAGTCTTTAAAGCACTAATCGTTAGTTCATGCAGTCCTTTCCCTGGAGAAACACAGAGTCAGGTGCACATGGAGGACGGGAGAGGGTGGGCAAGCCCCAGCACATGGGGTGACAAAAGCAGCTGGTGACCAGACTCCGTGGAGAGACTCGGGACTCATGGGGATGGTGCAGGCAGAGGAGTCACTTTGCAAAACGAATCATGGCACAGACGCCTTTGGCGTAAGTTTGGGGGGTCAGCTCTGCCCTTTGTAAAGTAGGACTCCCCTTTATTTATACGCTGATGCTAATGACTGTTTACAACTTTTTTCCCCTTCTAACTCCTTCCAACACTCAGAGAAATCCCATTTATGAGTCTCCCTGGGCAGCAGGGCCACTCAGAACCTGAAAACAGCAGTATTCACTCTCCCAGCCTCCCTGGGAGCCGCAGCGGGAGGCCGCAGAACCCAGCCTGCATCCAGAACTGGGATCTAGTGACACGGACAGAGGGCAGCAGTGTCAGCAGGCTAGGAATGGCACTCGGGGTCCCATGCCAGGGTGGCCAGTGGGCAAGCCCCCGCTCACAGTGCCTGGCAGGGAGGGCCAAGTGTCCTCATCAGCCAGGCCTGGGGTGGCTTTGAGGTGTCAATAAATTCATCTCCTGCTCAAATAAGCCAACTGGTTTCCGTGCTTGCCATGAACCAGTCTGACTAGGCATGTCTTATTTAATTAATTTATTTAATTAGACAGCTTTTCTTTTTCCTCTGCACAATGTAGTCCATTGAAGTAGTCCATGAACTGAAGATGTTGCCTCTTTTGCAAACTATTGAGTCAAGATATTTTTTTCTTCATTGGTGTATTTGTCTTCAAATACTACCAGAAATTGCTCATGTTTTGAGATCAGTGACACTTATGGGGCACTGAGCTCAACTTTCCCCCCTGGAGGAGACTAGAGGATATTTCCCCACTAATTATGTTCTCCTAGAGTCAGCCAAGGTTTCAGCCGAAATGGGACAAAATGGGAGCGAGACTCCCAAGTGGCCGTGGTGGGTTTGCATCTTGCCTGTTTGTTGCAGAGCCACGAGGCTGCTCGGACACACAGGGGGTCCCTTTGCCGCTCCTTGTGCTGTGGGATCAGGCAAACCCATATTGAGGACTCCCATTTGCTGCCAATATTGATCATTTCCCTGAGTTAACTAAGAGGCTGGGTTGAGAATTTTAAAGTAATTCAATACAGATTAAATACAGATTAAAAACTCTTCTATATACTTTCAGTGAAGCACTGGGTTTACAGGAAGACAGAGAAATGTACAAAAAATATGGAGCTCTTATATGTAATAAGAAGTTCAAGTCACTTTCACAGTCTCCAGGGTTCGACCCTGATCTCTGATCTGTCACTAATCAGGCCGCTTCTCTTTTACCTTTGGGGAATTTACATACCATAGCCAGGAGAGAAACTTGACCCTGCTCACACTCCTTCAGGGGCAGACTGGGCGACACAGACAGACCTACTGGGCAGCTGAACAGTTAGCCCTGGGAGGAAGGACGTGGGCCCCTGGAACTGAGCTTCTGAGACTTGAAAGCAAAGGTGGGTTTTCCCATTGCCTTTGTGTTTTATGAGTGTCGGGGAAATGTTGGCTGTTTACTAATTATCAAAGCTGTTTTTATGACTTCCCCAAAGGAAAACAAGAAAGGAAAAGATCCAAGTGTATTCGTTTAGGCCTGGGATGAAAGCTTGACCTTTAGTGCTCTTGGGAACTGTATGGTTTGTAGCCCTGGAAAATAAAACTCGGAATGCTTGTTCAGGAAAGCTGGGAGCTTTGAAGTTGGAAGCCAAACAGGAACAGCTGCTGTGATTGGTGCGGTGCATGCTTGGCGTCATGCGACAGATCCGTCCTGTGCACCGTCCGTGTGGCCCGGTGGCCGGGGGCGGGGGAGGGGGGCGAGCAGCAAGGAGCCCTTCCTTTCCGTGGGGGTTTCTGCTGGTGTCCCTTGGACTTTCAACTCCTGATTCACAAAGGACACAGAAAACGGGCCCAAAGACCTCAGGGCACCTTTGTGTCTGCACCGGAGGAAATGTCATGGCCGTATTCTCCATAGAACCTGTCTTGCATGGAAGCCTCAGATCCGAGGGAAATAGAAGCAGAGAACACACCATTACTGCTGAAAATTAATTAGAATGATTTAAGACCATCAATCAAGTTTGACTGGAACAAAAACACTTTTGCCTTTTTAAACTTCTGAGACCCTGCAACTGGCACCCAGTAGAAAAATATTTTCTTCATGGAAATTTTTATTTTCTCACTAGGATCTACATATTAGGTAAAATGCCATCAATTACCACCAAAAATTAGCATAAAATTTTTTTTTCCCCAGAGAGGATGTGAAAAACCTTTGAGGTTGTAAGTTACCATAAGTGCTGCTTCCAGTATTTATTTGCATTCTTACTTTGGTCTCTTTCAATGGACAGGCCCTTTACGGCTTCCTTCCTGTTTCTAGCAGCGGAAATTGAACAGTAAAAATGGTAAATAACTTAGCTCTATCAGTTCCCAAGATTTAGATTCTTTCTTTTTTATATTCTCTTAAAAATCAGTTCAGCTATGGCACATTCTAAAAATAAAATTTAGGGTTCCATTTATTGTTCTCCTTGCTTTGTGTTAACCTGTTTGAAGAATTTATGACAATGAGCCATTTGCAGGGAACATCACTGGGTTGACATTCTCAGATGCTTGGGAATCTGGGTTTGCAGCACAAATCTGTTCTGATCTGAAACTTGCAGTTTACCGTAAATGATCTCCAAATGTAAATTTATTCACAATGTTCACCTGAGTGTAATTTTGCATTGAGATTGTCTTAACACAGGCCTCTAGGTTTTTCTTCAACACATCTGTGGGGCATGGACGCTGCAGTCCTTGCCCAGCAGGCAGAAGGAAGGAGACGGCACCAAGGCTTGAAAGCTACAAGGGGGCTGTTGTCTGAAGAATTTAACAACAGCCACAGTAACAAAGCCCACCCGCAGCCGAGGGACAGTGGTCGTAGGGCTCCAAGGTTTGAGCTGAGAATGGGAATTGCCTGGTTCAGCACAGACTGCCTAGGCGAGGCCAGGAGCAGGCGGTCTCTGAGCTTAAACGTCTCTGAGTCATTGGAGTCCCGGGCCCTGCGGCTGTCGGCTCCAGTCTGCGGTGATTTTCCCCGGGCGGCTGAGGGGCCCAAGCCCCAGACAGGCCCCAGACAGGGCCCAGCCTGTCCAGAGGACCAGGAGGAAGACGTCCATTTCAAAAGTAAACCAGTATCCCTTGTAGGACACTGTTATTTATGAGGTATTTTCACTTGTATCATTTCATTTACTCCTTGCAGAAGTCTGCAGGGCAGGAATGATCTCAGAGGAGGAGACTCAGAGCATTGGCATGCCCTGACACAGGTCCCCGCTGGTGGCAGGAGTGTGACCTTTTGTCTTTCACTATTTAAATGAATGGCTTGGGAAAGGGGGACCGACCTAGTCAGTGCTTCTCAGACTTAATGGCAGAGCTTGTAAACTGCAGGTTCTGATCCAGCAGGTCTTGGGGGGCTGGAGTCCGCCCTTCTCAGAGCTCTGGGGACCGAGGGAGCTCTGGCCTCTGCCTTCGCCGCTCCAGGGAGGGAGGCCTTGCCCTGCGGCCCACTGAGCACCAACACTGCTGCTCCCCTCTGCGCTCTGGGGCAAAAATAACTCTAAACAATGTTTTTTCCTGAGCCCTTCCTACAGCCTCAGCCCCAAATTCTAGAGTCAGCCGTCCCAGGGTTTATCCAGTCAGTGCGCATCGCTGAGGCTTTCTTATTTGCCTTAGCGCCCAGCTCTCTCTGAGGTTGGACCCCTCCTTGCTCTCAAGGAATTCCCATACTGCAAACTCTTCTTTGTCCAAGTGTTTCGGATGTCACCCCGGAGACATCATACACGTGTCCGTGAGCAGTCTTGCTGTCACTTGCCATCGCAGCCACGGGGTTTCCCGGCAGGTGCAGAGACCCTGCTCTGAGGTGAGGGTTGTTCTTCCCTTGACAGGAGCCACTGCGGTGGCCACACCACTCTAGAGAATGCCCCGATGGCTCTCCTTGCACCAGCCCTTGGAGAGTAAGTGTTCCCTCCCTCCACGTTCCGCTAGACCGGTGGGGTTTCAGAGAATGTTGGAAGAAGGTGGGAGCTGGACCCAAGTTGTTGGAAAAACCATTCAGTGGATGAGCTTGGGGTATTGCAAAACACACCCGAGCCGCGTGGGCTGACATGTCAGGGGCATCCATGCTGGGCCTGCCGGAGCAGCCTGTGGGGGTAGAACTCTCAGAGACAGTCAGAAGAGGTGTGCACACCCTGTCACCCTTTCATCCCAGGGGGTGGGCCCCTGGGCTGCGGGGTGTTCATGCCCACGGTTAGGGTGGCATCGGCTGCTCCTCCGTGAAGTGGTTGGGGCTGGAGACCAAGCCTGGATTTGCAGTTGTGTGACATGGAAGCCTGCAGCAAAGTTTGTCCCATCGGTGCTTGTGGTCGGCAAACATGATGGTGTGTGTGTGTGTGTGTGTGTGTGCATGTGTGAGTGTGTGTGAGTGTGTGTGCGGAGGGGGAGGGCGCCCAGGTTTTGCAGTTGACCAAAATCGATGTCTGCAGCATTTGGCTGTGGCCAGTTTGCGGGAGGCCACCCTGTATTTTGGGAGGGACTGTGCTTCAAAGGCATGGATCTTTGACGGGGAGATTTGAGGCCCCGTGTGGGAGCGGGACAGACCCAGAGCCTCCCAGGCGACCCACGTGGATGGTTAGAGGACCTGACTTCCTGGCCCTGACCGACCAGTGGGTGTTTGTCCACAGAACCTGCTTCGGCAGGGAGAAGTCACGGATGCCACCACTGATCCCAACGTGAGTGGTGGGCATGTGAGCTCCGCCCGCGGCACAGGAGCCCTCTGCCAGCACAGCGCTCCCACCAAGCCTTGCCTCTGCCTCTGGCACGTGTGGCTTTTGGGTTTTCTTTTTAAACAATGCAGAGACGTGAATAGCTGGAGTGTGAGAAGTCACCGCGCTTCCGGGCTTAATGAGGAAATGACAGTGCCCTGCCCCGGCCCCTCCCGAACCCTGCTCTCCTGCCCGCTTCTCTCCCCTGCGTCGCCGTGGCGCTTGTCTCTGGCATCTCAGCCGACCTGTCCAGACGCCTGCAGGCCACTGCCTGGCGTTCCATCTCAGGTGGAATCTCTGACGGAGAGTCCCCTTCTCCCAGCGCCTCCCACCCTTCTTCCTCACTTGCGTGCTTTCTCTCCAATCCTTTGAGCATCGGTGTGTTGCCCTTTTGGGTGGCATCAGTATTCCTTGTTTGCATTATCTGGGCTGTATTCCTTTTATTCAGAGTGGAGTCACACCGTAGAGTATGATCATTTTTCCTTTTGCACAAATTTTCCCTCTTTGAATCAATAATTGTCTCGCTTTCTTTGGTTTGCTTAACTTTCTAAATACCTACCACGAATTCACTCCTAAAATCTTAAACAGAAATGAAAATGTCCTTTGAAGACGTCCAAGTCTGTCATGTGTTTGATCAGTTTTACATACTTGGTTGGTATTACTAGCATCATTACTGTTACCTGGGTGACAGCTCAGCCACCTGCTTCTGGCTGGTCTGGGCCATCTATTCTCCAGACCTGCAGCTCAGCTCGCCCCTGAGGCCTCCCACACTCTGTCCCTCAGCTTGTGTCCTCCTCCTCCTGTCCCGACACCACGTGCTCCAATATCTACCTCTCTGGATATTGGACTGCACACTTCCTAAGGGCTTCCTGAGGAAAGTGCCTGGGAGGAAAACTTCGTCGTCTGAAGACACAGGACACACACTCACACTTCAGTGAGAGCTTAGCTAGGTATAGAATTCTGGGTTGGAAGTCATTTGCCTGTGTTTGAAAGCTTTGCCTTCATGGTGTAGCAACTGAGAAGCCAGATGGCATTCTGCTCTCCGAGCTTTTACATGGAGCATGTTTTATTTTTCCCTCTGGAAAGTTTCGGAGTGTTTTCTGAAATTTTGAATGGATGTGCAAGTGGGCACCATAGGGCAGCGTTGTGGCTGGTGGAAAGATGCCAGCAGTTTTAGTTTAAAAATGCCAGTAGACAGAGCCTTAGGCTCATTGGAACTCCCCACACCCAGTGTGGAGTGGGAGAAGCAGTGACAGCCTTGTCCAGGGGAGGGAGGGAAAGGATGAGACTGTCCACTAGCCCCTGAGGAACTCCTGAGTGGGATGAGGGGCAAGTAGAGGGGACCCAGCTAGGCCAACGCCGAGGACCCAGCAATGACGGTTGGCTCTGTAGGTGTCTGTGGAGACAGGTGAGGCACAGGTGGCTTCATGCCCAACTTCTTGGCACTATGCAAAGCTGGAGAAAAAGGGAGAACAAGCTTATTGGGATTGGTGTTCTACCACTCTGGAAAAATGGGGACTTAAAATACCAATTACATTTAGCAATAGAAAAAAGGAAGAAATCATATTTCTTGTATCTATAAAAAATGGACATAAATTTTACTTGATGTGAAATTAAATATGCTTATGTCTGATTCCTCTGCAAATTCCTTGAAGGCAAGAAATCTGTCTTGTTTAATTTTGACATCCTCAGAGTCTGGCTTCTTGCAGGGGCCAAGTCAATATCTACTGAACTGAGCTAACAGGATACAAATGACTCCAGCTCCTGGAATCCCTTTTGCTTGGTACACTTGGTTTGGGTTTGGGGGCTCATCCGTTTTCCCAGCCTTCCCTGCACTGCTGGGTGGGTCTGGGGCCAGGGTGGGCTAGAAACATGTCCCTCTGCCCTCCAGAGCCCCCCTCCGGGGGTCGGGCCTCAAGCCATGGCGCAGGTCTGGAGCAGAAGGGACCGTCTGTGCCGGAAACACAGGGCTGTTCATTTTGCCAAGTTTCCTCCCTCCAGGAGGCCGGGGACAGTGTGGCAGGGCTTCCAGTCGCTAGTTTATGCCTCCCAAGCATCCCAGAGACACTTTCAGAATGTCTTGTCCTTGCAGCCGTCACCCCAGCACCCCTCACTGGAGCATAGCGCTCAAGCAGAGTGTGTGTCATAAAGTAGGTGGTTCACGAATGCTTGTGATTCATTAATCATTTAATTAAACAAGAGAATCTAAATCATTTTTCCAAGGAGACTGACAGTGGTCAGCGGGCAGTCATTCTGCACGAGCCTCCTGACATCTCAGAGGCAAACGCTGGAAGAGTGCAGAGTGCAGAGTGTGAACAGACGGGGGCGGCAGGGAGTGCCCGGGCAGGCTCTCGGCAGGGCAGCAGCGATTTCTGCCCAACCCGGCCTCTCGTCCTGCACTCCCACCAGCAGATTGCGTGCGAGGGGCAGCCAGCCCTCCTTGGCAGCACATCTTTTTCCATGCCCTCTCAGATGCTCCGGCCCCTGACCAGATGGGACAGCCCGCGGCCAAGACCACTCTAGTGCTGGGCTTTCCAGAGGGCAGCTCCAGGCCAGACCCACACGCACGCTGAGTCCCTCAGCCACGAAGGGACATCCTAGCTGGTGGGTATGTCTCAGTGGGCTAATCTGGTGGTTTCTCATACATTAACTTCACAAACCAGTGACTTCACATTTCCAAGAACATGTCACTGGCCTCAAGCAGGACTTAAAAGGAATTAATTGGTCATTCCTGAAACAGAGTACTAAATTATATTGTAACATCCCATGGAGTTCCCAGAACCCAAGGGAACAGCCCTGCGTGCCTAAGAGGACATGGGATGGGGTGTTTTGTTCCCAGCTCTGAGTCAGGGACCTTGGAGCGGCATGGCTTTCATCTGGAAGCCATGACTCAGAGGAGCCAGCGGCCAGCTGCCTGGCCCATGCGGGTGCCCGTGCCACACTCTGTCCCACTCTCCTGGGCAGGACAGCACCGACAGGTGTGCTTCCCTGAGCCAGCGAGCTGCAACCCTACACCCCACTCCAGCTGCAGATTTGGAAATCGGGGCCTGAGTTGCGCCCTCTAATCTCACATCAGCCTGCAGCAGGGAGCTGCCTTTGCTCACGGCCCATCCTCCCTGTGGTCAGAGCCACTTTGTAAAGCCACCATCCCAGGTGGGAAACATCTTCAGACAGTATTCAGAGGTGCTGTAAAAGACTCATATTCTCATCATAAATTTCTAGTTTCCCGTGCACTGTCAGGATTTTAAGACTCTTGCTGGCCTTAGGTCAAAGTCTCTGGAGAGGCTGGGGATTATGCTATTTAAGTGGCACCGCAGTCCACGCCACAGTGGGCGCCAATCACAGGAGCTGCTGGCCCTTGACAACGCCAGGCCCAGGGTCACCCAAAAGGTCTCAAGCCCCCAGTGGCCCACCGCCCGGCCTTGCTGTGCTGGACAGGTGCTGACCTGGATCCCAGCGCGTGAGGAAAGGGTGCTCAGGGACACACGGTGGCGTCCCGCGAGGGCGGGGAGAGCAATGCCCCGCCTGCCTGGCAGTGGGGCGGCACACACAGCTCAGCTTCGCCTGGAACAGACAATGTGCGTTTACACATTACGGCTGAGGGAAGCCTGGCTAAATGTGTGCTGTGCTCGGCAGATGCCAGTGTGGCGAGAGGAGATCTGGGGCTGTCTCTGAGTTCCACCTTGCTGGGGGGCAGACGGACCGGCAAACCCCATCACGGGGACGGCACGGCTTGCTCAGTTTGCATGGAGCCTCCGCCCAGTCCTCGAGCCAGATTCTTCCGTCGTGCTGTTTTTATGGGAACTGTCTCATAGAGTGACACATACGCCCTACACCCCCAAACCATTTCCCACTGTTCCACCCGCAGTCACGGGGGCCATCTGGGTGCCCTCCGAAGCTCCCTGCCTCTGCGCCCCGGAAACTGCTGGAAGCTCACCAGCCCGGGGATTTCGGGAAAGGTATTTCATTTTCCTAAGTTTTAATTTCCTCATCTGTAAAATAGGGATAATAAAGTACCTACCCAAATGACATAATCGAAACCAACCTCTTAGTGTAGTGCCCGGCATGTGCTCTGGGAAGCCTCAATTTTAACTATTATTATCTTATTTTCCTATGGGGGCATTTGAGTAGAAAAACACTAACCCCTGCAGTTAACATTTTTCACATGTTTTAGGGAACTCCCCAGGGTGGGACTCCTACTGCAAAGTGTGGGAGGATCCTATTGCCACCCAATGGGCAGGGGCCCCATGGTGCCAAGGCTCTAGACAGGCCAATGGACGAGCCGTGAGCCCCTCGGTGAAAGAGGGGTCCTTCCAACCCCTCAGTGATCTCCAAGTCCTACTTCCAGTTCCTTTAAGCAGATAAACAATGTCACTGCATGGTCTTACAAGGAAAGGCTTCATTCATATAAACCCAGAAAACGACACTTTCTTGAGAAATCTGTGTGCCAGGCATTATGGTCAGTGCTTTCAGGGGTGACCTCGAATCCTGTGATCTGAGGAAGATGCCTTCTGTGCAAGATCCACTCCCCTCCAATGGTCCCGTTACCATTCCAGAAACATTTATTAGTTATGACTTTGAGTTCAGTCATTGTAGGCTTTTGCTTAAATGCAAATTTTATCTGGAAGGAAAAGTTTAAAGTGTGATAATTATCCACTGGGACTAATCTGAGATTTCAAGCTACCTGTTCACCCACAGAATTGAGAGAGAATGAACATGGTGAATTTTTATATGACTAAGAACACCAGGAAATGCAGGCTTGAGGAGCAAGTATGAACATCGTAGAGATAAAATTTCCCTCACCGTCTCTCTCCCTTGCTCCCTTCCTTCCTCCCCCCTTCCCTCCTTATGTGTGGGGGATATTGGCTCACCAGCACCCCTTCCTATAGCCAGGGGAGGTCCTAGGGCCCAGGGAGAAATGCTGAGGGAAAACATCATTGCTGGCTAATGTCAGAGAGCTGTGACATGAAACCCAGGCGGAGAGCATGATGGGGCTTGGATCATTAGATTATTAATTCATAAGAAGTAAAGTCAAAGTTAGTTTTATAGGAGGAATAGGAATGCCCTGCTTAGATTAGATGGGGGAGGTTTCGGGAGGAAATTGATTTTTGAGGCAAAAGGTGCTCTTTGATTCTCCATACTTTAGGAGGAAACAAACCACAGTCTGGAGTGGAAACCCCAACCGTTCCTGCCTGCCCCTCCTGCCAGGGGACAGGCCCCATCCGGCTCTGTCCTCCTGGAGCCAGTGCTCCTGCCAGAGGGAGCGGGGTCCCTGGGGGTGGCCAGAGGTTGTGGATTCCCAGGAGGACTCCAGGGCTCTTTGATGTCGTCAGGGGAACCGGTGGTCCCGAGAGAGGGGGAGTCTTCTGAGAAGGCTGAACTTCTGCAGCCTCAGGAGTGGTGTGTGCTCACAGTTCGACAAGGTGGTGTGGAGAAGTCACCCGGCAGAGGGGTCCTGGCGAGACCTAAAGCAGGTGAGGCCGTGAAACAATGTGGTGCAGACAGTGAGCTCTAAGCAGGACGTGGAGGGGCTCAGGGGTGGCAGAGAGGCTGTGACAGCAGTGTTCTTGGGTGGCTGGGTGGAAGTCAAGGGCAGCTCTTTCCTCTGCACGAAGTGGTCCATCTGAGTAGTCATGGTTGAAGATGTTGCCTCCTTTGCAAACCAACATACTTTCCTCTGTATTGACGTATTTGTTGTCTATTGCTATCAGATACTACCAGACATTGCTCATGTTTTGAGATCAGCAACACTTAATGACCACAGGGAGCTCAAGTGGAGATTTCAGGGGTCAGGAAACCATGGAGCTAGGCCTTTAAAAATGACTTTATTGACATATAATTCACCCACCATACAATTCACCCATTTGAAGTATATGATTCAATGCTTTTTAGTAAATCCACAGAGTTGTGTGGCCATGATCACAATCTAATTTTAAAGCATGTTTGTGCCCCCAAAGAGGAGCCCACTACCTGTTAGCAGTCACCCTTCTGTCCCCCACCCCAGCTCCGGGCAACCTCTAGTCTACCTTCCGTCTCCAGGATTTGCCGGGGGCCAGGCTCTGGGCGGCATCTGCGAGAACGCTGAATCTGCCCTGATGACAGCTGCTAGTCGGTGACCCCATGTGGGAAACTCCGTGTCCTGTTCACCGCTTTGTCCTCAGAGCTTAGAGAGGACCCTACAGGGAGAAGCCTGTCCATGGACACTTGTAGTGGTGACCAAAACAGGGCTGTGACTTGCATTTCAAAGTCTCACAAGGTGGCTCTGAGGGTGTCACGGCTCTGAGATGTGGAGCTAATAGCTGGGGGAAGATTGAGAGCTCTGGATCATCTCTGTTGGGTTTGGGTCCCAAGCCAGTCCAGATAAGCCCATCTCCACCTGCTCTGGAGGCCAGGCCCCACGACAGTGGCCTGCACATGACACATGTCCTGAAGGACCTGTGGCCGCCCAAGTCAGCCTCATGGGAGGGACCTGCTCTGGAGATAATCATGGGGCGCTGGGTGGCACTTGCCTCAACGATCAGTTGAGAAAGACTTGGTTGGTGGTGGTACTGGTGGGAGCAGGGCCCTGTCCGGGCACTCTGGGCTGCACCGTGCTGTCCTCCCTCTGTGTTCTTTCACATCTCAGGGCAAAACCTGCTTTTAGAACAATTATCTATGCAAAAGCAAAGCTACACAAGTGCCAGAGATGGTCCTTTTCTGACACCATGGGCCATTCTGTCTTTCTTGCCAGGATGACCGCGGTTTGCTAAGCTGTGAGGTGTGGACTCCTTGTCTTTGTCCCTGGGCTGTGCAGGCACATGGCGTGTACACGTTCCCAATCCAGGGACTGCTGTGCAGACCCAGCTTAGTCACCCGATGCCTGTGTGACTGACCCACCTCACCCTCGAGAGCAAGGCAATTTGTGGGCAGCAGGATGCTGGGAAGAGGGGAGGGGACACTGTTGGCCCAGCTCCCTTTCCAAGGTCAGCTGTGACAATCCAGATCCTTGATCACATGATCCTCTAGCAGACATAGCCAGTGTCCTTGTGTGTTTGTTTAGTAACTTGTTCGTGAAATTTAGCAATTTGGTGTGATCTCATTAGAGCCTTGGTACTAGTAGGTGCAAAATGCCAGGGCCACAGTCAGAAGGAAGTGGGTGACTGTTGCTTGGGTCCGGGCAGCAGCTTCAGCAGGAAGCACCAAAGGATGTGACTCTGTGTGCCATTGTAACCGGGGGAGAATGTGCAACTCTTGCTACCCAAAGTGGAACATCACAGCAGGGTGTGAGGCTGCAGCGGAGCTGAGTTGGTCTCCTGAGACAATTCCCGGGAGATGCGAGTTGCAGCGGCTGTGCTGGGTGCGCATCTGCGGGTGGCGTTCGTGGAAGAATGAACTGGTGAAGTGGGCTGTGTGTGCTTCTTCCAGGTGCTAGATGTTTTGGCCAGAGCCATGGGGTCTCGAAATAAAATAAAGACTGTTTTGTAGCCTCCCTTGAAGGTGGGTGAAGTCTGAGTTCCCACCAATATATTTAAGCAAAAGAGCTATGGGCAGCTTCGGGGTGTTTCTCTGAAGAGGCAACCGGTCCCTGCTGTTTACACCGTCCTGAGCTCAGGATGACAAGCACACCCAGGGACGGGAAGTGCCAGCTGAAAGGAGCCAGCGTCTCCAGGCCTCGCAGATCTCTGGACCGGCAAGGGCGAGACGCACCTCTCTGCCATGGTGCTGAGGGGTTTCTGCTGTTTGCTCCAGACCTAATTCTAACTAAGGAACAGACCACTTGGGCCTTCCCTGCTGCAGCAGTTTCAGAGTCATAACTTCCCAGCGAGCAGCATCGAAATGCACCGGCCCTCCCCCCAGCACCACGCTGTCCCCTCTCCTGCCCCCACCCCGTCCTGGCTCAAAGCTGCACGTGCGTCCTTGCAGCCACGTGTGTCTCCATCATCCACATGAATAGCAAAGGAAAACAATCTTCCCAACAAGAGAAGGGATCCCTTTTGTCATGCCACAAAGCTGGCTTTGACACTCGGTCCTTTGTCACAGTCCCTGAGTCCAGTCCCCTTCCTAGAGGGGCTCTGTGTGGTCACTGAAGTGCAATGACAGCGGGCACACACCTGCGATCAAAGGAGGTTGGCTGTGGAAAGCCAGCTTTGCCGAGTGGGGGTGCCGGTCGCCCCTGGGCCCCTCGAAGGACAAAGAGGCCACCGAGACTCCCCAACCCCAGCCCGTCGCCCACGTCTTTTTTCCCCCATTTAAACAGCTTCAGACTGTCATTCCAGGTTTGTTGGGTTGGGGAAGGAAAAGTAAAAACCTCTTTCAAGGGTTTTTAAGACAAGAAGGTAAGGAAAAGGCGAATCCTGGCAGACGGGCTGAGATGCCCGCTGGGCAGGGGCTGCCCGGCCCGCTCCGCCCCCCGTCCGTCTCCAGAAGCTTGTCCAGGAGGCCTTTGGACACCTGGTCCCACTTTATCACCGGTGGCAGTGGCTTTCTATGGCTGCTGGAGACCCTGGAGGGGAAGCAGCCCTGTAGGCCCCTTGGTGAATTTTCGCCGTCATTTCTCGTCGATGTTTCTCTAAAGCAATGCACTTGCCAGGGAGCAAGCCCGGGAAGGAGTGAACGGCCGTCCATGTGGGGCTGGCTCCTGGGGGCAGCCGTGGCTCTCTGGTCCGCTGTTTGGTGAGCAGCGGCTCACCTTTCATAAATCGGGATCTGCCTTTTACAGCTGTGCCACCTCCGGCATCTGCAGAATGGGGTGATAATCATATCATTAATTAAATGAGATAAGCCTGGTGCAGCCCAGGTACGGGCTTGTCTCCCTTCACACAACCAGGTGAGGCTCTTTCTGGCACCTTTGGAGGCAGCAGCATCGGGCCCCGCCCTCCAGGCCTGGGGTAGAGCACGTGTACTTTACACATGGACAAAGGGCCTCTGGTAATGCCAATAGGCCTCATGCTGGTGGGATTCCCAATTAGTTCCTGATACACAGCCTAGGGCTGATGTTCCAGAGCCCCGTTCCTGTTAGGTCCAGGAACTGGTAGAAGATGAATTCACATGCGACTCCCCTGGGCACTGCAGCCCCCTGGGCCTCCTGCCTTTGTGCCTTGGTTCACTTATGTCCTTGGCTTGGGACGCCCTTTTCTGTCCTTTCCTCTGCACCCCAAGGTCGCCACTCAGACACCACTGCCTCCTAGCCATGCCCTCCCTTCTGTTCCAGCCAGTGATGGCCTCTGCTCCTTGACAGTAATCAGAACCTGCGGTACACACACACACACACACACACACCCCACATGCATACACACATATGCAAGTACATGAACATGCACATGTCAAATACACAGACGCAGACACACATATGGTGCATATGCATGAAATACTTACAGAAGTATTGGATTCACGTTGCGTTGCACCTCTCCAACAAACTTGGAAGCAGCTCTGGGTCAGGGGCCATTTCTCAGACATTGGTAGATACCCACACAATGTCTTATTTCTCACGCATATTTCCTCTGAAATATTCTAAGAAGAAGACTTTGCCTCCTGTAGAAAACCAGAACTATAAGATAAGAGTGTGGGCAAAACAGATTTTCTGGAATTTTCCCTACTTAAGAATACTGGGATGTTTTCAACCACACATGCTATCTTATAAAACCTTAATTGTTTCTGAATGAGGTGATTTTCCAAATGTTCTACCAAATGATAATCTGGAGTTTGAACTTTAGTTTTGAACCTAATGGAGCTGAGTTTGCCAGAAGGAGGAATTTGAGTCCCTTGGGGATGAGGGTGGGGAGGGGAATGCTGGTAAAAATTAATGCCACTTTTATTTTTGAAAGAGGAAACACATATGCTCACATGGCCTGAAGTATGCAGGAGAGAGAGTGGGGAGGGGGCTATTTGTGCAGGGCGTGAGGGAGGCAGCTGTGTGGGCACCAGGGCGATGGGGCCGGGCGTGATGGAGAGCCTGTCCTCGCATGTGACCACGCTTTGCCCACATGGCCACCATGTGAGCCCTGCAGCACCACCCCCTCCTTCCGGACTCACGCCGTGGTTCTGGGGCGAACTGTGGGCCACAAACCAGACTGTTGTTCCTTTGTAGGGTGTACCTACACCACGGGGTAGGAACTGCAGAGTTGTTTTCTCTTAGCGTTATTCACAGAACACTCCAGCATCCATCTGACCCACCACAAAGTAGCGGACAGAGCGCTGAAGCAGGAGTATGAGAAGCAGTTGCTTACCTCTGTCACTGGGTATCCTGGGACAGATTGCTTAACTTCTCTGGGCCTTAGTTTTCCTTTCTGTAAAATGAAAAGATGAAATGTTATGACTTTTAAAAACATGTTTTTAATAAATGAAATTCTTTAAAATGGAAGCATAAATAGAAAACCTTTGTGTGCAGCCGATCAAAGCAAGGCTGTAGAATTGTGAGCTGCACTGTGGCTCGACCTGTTTTGCTCCCTTTTACCCTGAAATGGTCCGTGAGGTGGCCCAGGGTTCGGGAGAGTCCGAGAATCAGTGGACTGGCTAATGATGCTGTGTAGCGTGCACCTCCTGTCCTATCAGTCATGCTCGTGGGGACCCGGGAAGCTGGCAGCGTGCAGCGTCATCATCTCCACGGCACACGTGAGGATGTGGTGTCCAGAGGCCGGGGGTGGCCTGCCCCATTAGCACACTGCTAGGAGGCAGGTGTGTGGCTGGAGTCACCATCTTCTCAGTCCTAAGTCCCGGAATCTTGTGACTCTGAAACATGGTCTGTGTCTTTGAAAGAGGAAAACACCTGGGCCTAAGACAAAATACTGGAAACACATAAGTGCAGCAGGTGCTCGTGCTTCTCCGGCCTTTGTGGGTGGGAAGGAGGTGGCCGCAGTGAGCAACCTCCTGGGCTCATTGAAGGGGAATAAAAAGCCCACTTAGATGCTCCTCGATGGCCCAGATGGCTTCAGGGGATCATTCATGGATTAGAAACGGGCCAAGCGTTCGAATGTGACCTGCTAATTCTGGACACGAGGAGTGCTGCCCTGGTGTGTGCTCAGGGGCTGGCTGGCACCATTCTCCTCCCCTGAGTTCTCCCCCTCCTTCTTGTCGCCGCGTGGCACTGCGAGACCCTCCTGGAGGTCTCCATCTTCTCCAGAACACGGTGGTCTCCTTTCACTTTTTGGAGCTTCTGTGACCTGAAAGTCTCTAATCGTTTTGCACTTGCCACGCCTATGTGTTCATTAATTTTTTTATACCTGCACATGTCATCTGCCCCTCTGGCCCTGCCCTGCCTGAGCCGGCAGCATCCTCTCGTGCTCACGCCAGGTCCACGCTCAGCCTTCCAGACACACTGGCAGAGCTACGTGATCTAGCGTCGGCAAGGCACTCGGGGTCGCCCTGGAAACCCTCTTCCGATTCCCGTGTAGACCGCGCTGACAGTGGCGTGGGCGAGCTGCCAGCTCAGCCCCCACTGTGCCCTGCGCTGCGCTGCGCACGGAGCATTCGTGTGCATTTCTCTCTCACCCCTACCCGACCCTCGAGGCCCACATTGCCATCATTTCTACCTGACATACTAGGTACTCCAGTCTCAGAGAGGGTGAGTGATTTGTCCAAGGTCACAGGCTGGTGTTCGCATCAGAGCCAAGATTCAAACCCAGGTGGGCCTTACCCCAGACTTACGCTGTTGCCAAAGCCCAGGGCGCGTCTCTGACACGTGCTCACGCTTCTCCTGCACGTCCTCTAGCGAGGAGTGCACCACTGCCCAGCCCAAACTGGCTGATTTGCTGACCTATTTTCAGAGAAAATTTTCTCCTTTTCGGCCCACGTCTTTGAGTGACTTCTACCAGATGGCTCTGGCCCTCCCTCCTGCGGCAAACGAAACGCAGCTCCATGTTCTGTTACACACGTGTGGGCAAACAGAGCTCACATCTTCAGACTCTTCAGGTTTGGAGTCCATACCTTGGATCCTTGTAGGGCCATTTGGGGTCACATAGAGCTGGAATTGACAGGGACAGCAGAGAGTGGGGCCTGCTTCTCGTTTAGGGTTGTGGTGTGGGTTATAGGGCAGCCCACACGGGGGGCAGCAGGGGAGTCACGGCCAATGCTCAGGGCTCCCCAACCTCTGCTCTGCTCTGACCGCTGGACAGACCTGTGGGAAATTAATTGAAAAGAGAAAGTCCAGTTTTCATGAGTCTGTGTGGCTCAATTAGGAATGCAAATAGTCGCAGGGAGGAAATGAAGACTAGTTCATGTAATGAGACAGAAATCATAACAAGAAGTCCAAGTCCTAGAGCTCTGGTTTCCTAAGGTCTTAAAATCCATAGGAAAGACCCATTTACGCTGTCTGTGTGACCTTGTAGTAACAATTCCTAAATAGCAACTTGAGGAAGGCACACTGTAGGGGGTCCGCCTCCAGCGAGCTCTCCGTGCGAGGGTCAGGTCCAGGTAAAGCCAGCAGACAGGAGCCACCAGGCTCCCTGGGCCCAGCCCCCGACTTGGAAATCGTGTAGAACCACAGACACCCGAGGAAAGAGGACTAGGGTCGCTTGCCTGTGTCAGCTGGTCTCGTGACTCATTACTGCAACAAATGGCCCATGACTAATTTGGCAAAGCACATAAAAGGGGCTGATTTTGTAACATTTGATGTCCCCTGTGTCTAGTGTCTTTCATATGGTTTGCCATTTCCTGCGAGCGAGTTGCATAAGCGACATCTAGCTGGGCACAAGCTCACTTTTCCACACAGGAGGGGTGGAAAAGGGCCTCCCGGGCCTCCATCTTCCCTGAACCAAGGGGGCTGATGGGGCACGCAATGAACATGTGTCATGAACAACACACTCCCCTGTCCTGTGGGGAGGTTCTAGAGAGGAAAAACTACCTGGGTTGTGAGCTTGGAGGACGTGGCACAAAAAGTCACTTGTGCTACAGCCGCTGTGAGCAGGCTCTGTGGATGCAACACAGGCCCTGCCCTCTTGGCACTTGCAGTTTTGCAGAGAACCTATGGAAAGCCTGATTCCCGCCCTGTGTCCTCTGTGTGTGCAGCCCTCGGCCGGACGGGTCAGGCTGCAGAGTCCCCAGATGCTGGTGCCAAGGCCTTGTCTGCCTTCCACATCCTGCCCCTGGAGGTCCCTGGCCCTGCGACCTCTGCCCCACTTGCACTTTGGTGTCTTCATATTCCCAAGTGGCTGCTGTCCCTGTGCTTCTCTGGAGCCTGGGCACGTTAAACTTGCCCTTCCACTTGCTTGCTGGAAAGAAACAATCTTTGAAAATCCCAGGCAATAGCCTGCCTTCTTTGATTTGTAGTGAACTTTATTGCAGTATAACAAAGAAAAGTGAACAAATCATAAATGTACAACGTGATGAACTTTCACACATGACAACACCCATGTAACTGATGCTGAGATAAACAAACACTATTTCCAGGGCCCCAGGGCCCCTTGTTTTCCCCTGTCACTAACCTTCTCCCCCCAAAGTATTGCTGTTCCAATTCCCTTTTACTGATTGGCACTAGGATGTCTTTAGAATAATTTTAACACTTGTCATCTCCCTTTAACAGAGAGAGCTGACCTCAGTTCAGGTCTTCAGTAGCTCAGCTCCAGTTCAGTAACTTGCCTGCCCACCCTCTGTCTAGTCCCTCCCTTCCTCCCTCCCCTCCCTCTCCCCCCTCCCCGCTCCCTTCCTTCCTTCCTTCCTTCCTTCCTTCCTTCCTTCCTTCCTTCCTTCCTTCCTCCCTCCCTCCCTCCCTCCCTTCCTTCCTTTTATGGTTATGTTGAAATATAATTTCCATACTGTAAAATTAACCTTTTTAAAATGCACAATTCAGTGGTTTTCCACATAGTCACACAATTGTTCAACCATCACCACTATTTTAGAACATTTTTATCATCCCCAAAAGAAACTTTACACTTGTTATCAGTCATTTCACATTCCTGTCTTCCTTATTCCCTGGCAACCACTAATCTGCTTCTATTCCTACAGATTTGCCTCTTCTGGACATTTCACATAAATGAAATGTGTGGCCTTTTGTGACTGGCTTCTTGCAAGCTTCATCCATGTCATAGCGTGTATCAGGACTTCCTTCCTTTTTATGTCTGAATACTGCTCCATGGTATGGATATGCTATGTTTTTTATGGATCTGTCAATTGATAGACATTGGGTTGATTCCAGATTTTGGACAGTATGAATAATGCTGTTATTAACACTATGTACAAATTTTTGTGTGTATATATGTTTTCAGTTTTCTTGAATATAGTCCTAGGAGTGGAATTAATGGATCATATGATAACTTTATGTTTGACGCATTTAGGAACTGCCAAAATGTTTTCAAAAGTAGCTGTATTATTTTGCAATCCCACCAGCAGTGTATGAGATTTCCAATTTTACACATTTTTGTGAATGTTTGTTGTTATTTGTCTTTTTTATTTTAGCCATACTAGTGGGTATAAAGTGGAATCTCTGTGGTTTCTATATGCAGTTCCTTAAGGACTATGGATTCTGAACATTTTTTTAATGTGTTTATTGACCATTTGTGTATTTGCTAGATGGTGTATAGAGAAATGTATATTCAAGTTGTTTACCCATTTTTAATGGGTTATTTGTCTTTTTATTTTTGAATTGTTAGAGTTCCTTATATATTTTGGGTAGTAGACTTGTACGATGAGATACATGATTTGCAAATATTTTCTCCTATTCTTTAGGATGGATGTCTTTTCACTTTCTTGATTGGGTCTTTTGAAGGACAAATGTTTTTAATTTTGATTAAATCAGGTTTAATTTTTCTTTTTTTGCTTATGCTTTTGGTGTCATACCAAAGAAACCATTGTCTAATTTAAGGACACAAAATTTACTCCTGTTTTCTTCTAAGAATTTTAGCTTTTAAATTTAGGTCTACAATCCATTTTGAGTTAATTTTTATATAATAGTGTGAGGTAGGAATCCAAATTTATTTTTTTGAATGTGGATATCTACTTGTCCCAGCACCAGTTGGGATAAAGACTATTCTTTTTCCATTGACCTGTCCCATTGAATTTGAATTGTCAAAAATCAATTGACCATAAAAGTAAGAATATATTTCTGGACTCTCAATTTTATTCCATTGATCTATATATATGTCTGTTCTTATACCAATATCACAAGTTTTGATTACTGTAGTTTTGGAGTAAGTTTTGAAATCAGGAAGTGTGTATTTTCTAACTTTGTTCTCACCAAGATTATCTTGGTTATTTTATTTGTATTTTCCTATAAATTTTAGAATTAGTTTGTCAACTTCTGCAAAAAAATAAAAAAGGAAAGAAAATTTTTAAAAAGTAAAAATACCAGGCAGCTGGTATTTTGATAGAGATCTGTTGAATCTGTAGATCACTTTGATGAGTACTGCCATCTTAACAATATTAAAATTTCCAATCCATGAACATGGGATGTCTTTCTACTTATTTATTTAATTTCTTTCAGTAATATTTTCCACTGTTCACTGTACAAATGTTTCACTTTATTTGTTATATTTATTCCTATTTTAGCGTATCTTCTTAAGTTTCTTTTTGAGGTTCTCAGATTTTCCTTAAGAGTGTCTAATGCTAAAATTTAAGCCCAGGCACTCTTCTCTGTTGTTATTTGAGCAGCCTTTGTGGATTCAAATCTTAATTACCCTTTTTTATACTCAAACAGAACATTTCTTCTGAGTCTCTGATTCTTCTGGTCCCATGGTCAATATAAGTGAAAGAGTAATTGCCACTGTGACTGTGACTGATAGACTTTTTGAATCAACCTGTCATTGCAGAAGGCTAGAAGCCCAACTTAGTGGACAAGAGGGTAAGCTGGAACAAAGTTATGAAGTTCAGGCCCTCCTTTGCTGCTGCCTCATTGGTTGATATATTTGTTCACCTGAGAAAATCTATCAGCCCATACTAACTGTGATCATGAAAGTAATGCCTAAATGCACCAAAATTCAATATGTAGAAATGCAGCAATTCCATGCTAGAGAGTTGCATCAAAACAAGGGGACTTCAAAAAGTTCAAGGAAAAATGGAATTAAAAGATAAAGATAAAAAATATAAACTTTATTTCTCAACATAATCTTCATCAAGTTTAAGACATTTTTGTAAGTGATGATACCAGCCATTTAGTCCATCCTTAAAGAATGGAGGGTCCTGGGAATTTAACCATGTCAATGTAATCTTTTTTTATATTATTAACTAAAGGAAATGGGTACCTTTTACAGATTTTTTAAGATTAGGAAACAAAAAGACATGAGAAGTAGACAAATCAGGACTGTAAGTTGAATGTCTAATGATTTCCCATCAACACTTTCACAAAATTGCCCTTGTTTGATGAGACAAGATGAGTGAGGAGGAACATTATCAGGGTGGAGAATGACTTTCTGGTGAAGATTTCCTGGGAATTTTTCTGCTAAAGATCTGACTAGCTTTCTCAAAACACTCTCATAATAAGCAGATGTTATCATTCTTTGGCCTTCCAGAAAGTCAACAAACAAAATGTCTTGAGCATCCCAAAAGGCTGCTGCCGTGACCTTTACTCTTGACTGGTCCCCTTTTGCTTTGACTGGACACTTCTACCTCTTGGTAGCCACTGCTTTGATTATGCTTTGTCTTCAGGGTCGTACTGGTAAAGCCATGTTCCATAGCCTTGTTACAATTCTTTGAAGAAATGCTTCAGGATCTTAATCCCATTTGTTTAAAATTTCCATTGAAAGCTCTGCTCTTGTCTGCAACTGATCTGGGTGCAACAGTTTTGGCACCAATCAAGTGGAAAGTTTGCTCAACTTAAAATTTCAGTCAGAATTGTGTAAGCTAAACCAATTGAGATGTCTATGGTATTGGCTATTGTTTCTGCTATTAATCATTGTTCATCTTCAATTAGGGCACAGACAAGATAAATTTTTTTCTCACAAGATAATATGGATGGTCGGATGCTGTGGACTTCATCTTCAACGTTGTCTCATCCCTTCTTAAAATGAGTTTGTAAACTACTGATTTATTTGGGGGCTTTTCCCCATAAATTTTTGTGAAGCCTCAAAGATTTCACCATTCTGCCACCCAAGCTTCATCACAAATTTGTTGTTTGTTCTTGCTTTAATTTTAGCAGAATTCATGTTGCTATGATTAGAGGCTCTTTTCAAACTGTTCTCTTATGCTTCTTAATGTCTCAAACTAGATCCTTTTCAGACATGTTGTAACAAGTTATTACCAATTTATTTTGGTGCAAAAACAATTTTGAAATTCATGCATAGTTTTTTCATAATAAGCATTTTCCCTGAACTTTTTGAAGACTCCTTGTATACAGTATCTGAAAGTTGACCTAATGGGATTTTAAAATTTTCCTAGCTATGTGAATAAATGCATTATTCTCATTATTCCTTGTTATTGTTTGAGTGTCCCCTCTGAAATTCATGTTGCAATTTAATTGTCATTGTGATAGTATTAAGAGGTAGGACAAGGTGGAACATTTAAGAGGTGATTAGGTTATGAGTATTCTGCCCTTGTGGATAGATTAATCCATTTATGGATTAACAGATTAATGGGTTATAACAGGAGTGGGCTAATTATCTTGAGAGTATCTGTTATAAAAGCCCGTTTGACTTTATCTCATGCATCCCTCTCTCCCTATGATGTCTTCTGCCACATTATGACACAGCAAGAAGGCCCTCACCAGATGTGGTCCCCTGATCTTGAATTTCTGTTTATTATAAATTACCCAGCCTCTGGTATTGTGTTATAGCAACAGAAAATGGACTAAGACATTCATGTACAGTTAATTCATTTAATGCACTTTTAATGAGCACCTCTTATACGCTAATCTTCCATACCAAATACTGAGAAGAATGCAAAGATGAGTAAGATAGTATTTGTCTTCAAAGGATATGAAATCTAGTAGAAATGAAAGACATGTACACAAAACATGACATGAGAGATGAAACTATAGATGTAATCCAGCCCGAGGATGACAGAGTGAGAGACTTATTTATATTGATGTGGTAAAAAAAAATCTTCATGGAAGTCATTTGAACAGCATCTTAAAGAATGAGATGAATTTAAGTAAGTAGATTTGAGATTAGGAGTGGAGAAGTGCATCTTCAAGAGAATAATTACATGAAAAAAGGAAGAGGCATGAGATCATATTGTGTATTTTAAAACATCAGAACAGCCTAAGGAGGCTGAAGCACAAAGTGAGAGATCGGACAGAAAAGACTGACTGCTTTCCAGAAAACATGCTCCACAGTAGGTTCAGTCACAGATACATACTGACCCCAGGACTTCTGCATGGCCAATATTGTCTCTTCCAAATCAATCTGTGGTTTGAGTGTTGAGTCTGTATAATGAAAGAAAACTTCCTAACATCCTAGCATATAATCTTACCAGTAGCTGGGTTATTATTCTGCCCAGGATAGTAAATTACATTGTTTCCTGCAAAAATTATGTATTTTCCAGCCTCCCTTACAGCTAGATGTAGCCACATGACCAAGATTTTGACAATGACCTGTAGGAGGAAGTATTGTGTGGTCCTTCTAGGAAGTCTTTTTAAAAGAAGGTGTTTGCCTTTTTTTTTTTTTTTTTGCCATTTTCTCCTTTGTGCTGCCTGGAATGTAGATCATGTAGCTGGAATTCTAGCAGCCAGATCCTAGAGAGGGTCACATGGAGACTGGCCAGGGGTCTGCCTTGCTAATGACTTTGTGAAGCCCTGGGCTGCCTTCCTTTGGGCTTCTCTCTAAAAGAAAAATAAACTCCTACCTTGTTTCTGCCTTTGTTCTTTTGAGCTTTTCTACTATAGGCAGCTAAAATTAATTCTAATTGATATCAGTGATACAGTCAAGATTTAACACAGGTATTGTGACATCAGCCCCCTTGAGTTCACCCACCATACTAACAAATTTTAATATATGTGCATAATATTTTCTATGTTTTAATTCATGCTTTAAATAACTATTTGGGCATATGAGAAATTATCATTTTCTTTATATGTGGAAAGAAATAGTACTATTTTAAAGCACAATTATAATCTTTTGAGGGGGTACTTGTGTATAGGACTATGGGGATACATGTATGTTTGGCTGAATATCTCTTTTAAAAATAGGATAAAAGTTAAGATAATACTTTCATTCAATGCCCTTTAAAAACTATTGTCTAAGCAGTTAAACCCTAACTGGTAAGCCCAGCAGACTCATAATAACATTTATATTAATAGACACTATATTTTTCTGTCTATAAAAAAATCAAACATAAGGCATCAATCATGTTAATGCCAACAGTATTGAAGAGTTTAAAGAGTTTAGATCTTTTTCTGAGGGTGGTTGACTTGGAAGAGTTTGGACATAGTCAGATAACAAGAATGCTGCCTTGAAAACTAATTTATATTCTGTTGTGGCATTGAGACCTATGTCATTGGCACCAGAAACATAGACCTGGGCTCTGTTGTTGATTTGCTGGCTGCGTGACCAAGATAACTTAATGACAGCAATGATGTGGCTCCAAGATCACATTTCCCTTTGCAGTTTTTCCCTAAAGTATTTTTTAACTATAAAAGAGATTATATAAGCTTTGTAAAAAATACAAATATTTCAATATACCCTTTGGTGCAGTGATAGCGCTGAAGTGAATATTGAGCATGAATGGACCAAATAGAAATTCTTTTAGGTACTTTTACTGAAAGGTGGGATGTATTTCATAGTATTCAAAGGAAGTCTCCCATGCTGTGTAACTGAGGGCTGGGGGAACAGTTCCTTGACTGCTAGAGCTACGAGTGAACTTTGCATCCTATTAGCACATGGAGTGCACTCGTGGAGGTAGATGAGTGTTAGACTAAATAAACAGACACAGAACCCTCTGGCTAGAGACTTAGGAAGCTGCAGTATGATGCAACTATAACAGCAGTCAGATGACTGCAGTTTCATTCACTTATCATTCATTTATCCCACAAATGCTTACGGGGGCACACAGTGGGAACACAACACAGAGATAACTGGAAGGAAAGAATCCTTTCTGTGAACCCGGATTAATAACACTCAGTTCTAAAGATCATGCTTTTTGCAAGCTCATACCTGGCAATTAGCTTTCTACGATTAACAGTAGGGATCCTGGAACAGGAAGCAGATATCTTAGTGTTTTGTACGGAGCAAGAATTAGTCGATGGGTACAGACACATAAGAAAAAAGTCTCTGGACTTGGGAGAAAAAGATGGGTTAAGGAATGATCCTCTCAGCCTTAACTGCTAAGGGCTGTCAACAGTCTCTCAGTGAGAAGGAGGTGGAGATTAATGGGTGAATCCGCTGTGCAGCCTTTGCACTTTGTTGTATATAAGTAGATATAGAAATAGTATCTATTTCTTTCTGTAGAAGATGGGTATAATCAGTCTCAATACATCTTTCCTTGCATTTCAACAGTCCTAAGCCTTAAGACTCTGGTTTGTAACAAACATATAAAGCTCCTAAGTTTTAGCTCACTTAATCCCGGTAACAACTTTACGAGGTACTGCTGTCTCAGTTTGTTAACAGCTGATGAAGTGGAGGCCCAGAGAGGTGGATTAGGATGGCAAGTTCCTAATGGGGTCAGGATGCTCACGCTGTGTTCCTGCTTTCTCGAAGACTGCTCTGCCCTGAACTGAATCGGGGCTGCCCTAAGTGACTCTTACGGGCAAGATTCTAGCCACAGAGAACACGCCCAGGGAAGGGTGACCTTGTAGAGAATGTAGCCCAAGGCTTACTCCTGTCTGAGGGTGCTACAGGTAACAAAGGCATTGACTCACGTGGTGTGGCCGTCTCCATCTGTTATCTTCTTCTTTTCATAATTTAGTTTGAAACGTGGTGCTTAAAGACAACCACATAAGACCTGGGGCTGGAACAGAGATTTCCTACCTGAACTCTAGGGCTAGAATGCTGTATACGTGCACTGCTGTGTTTCTAAAGAACTCTTTCCCATTCATAACCTCACAGAAATATTCCAATGGAAGAGTTGTGAAGATGGACGCAACGTGCGTTTTGAAAATTAGAGACAAGAGGGAACTCTCTAAGAAGATGCACTGAGGACTCAGGGAAGTTGCACTGAGTTTTCTTCCCCGATGGCCTGGAGGACCGTGGATTCTCCTGTCGTGTGTGGCCGTGGAAAACCCCCTTCTATACCCACGGGAGTGGGTGTCCCTCGGGAGCAACCTGAGGGGCCAGCCCCCCACACACGTGCCACTGACTGTACCTGATCACCAGGGTGACCCGTGCCCCCGGCACCTGAGAAGAAACGTCACGCTCCACGCCAAGCTGCATGTTGGTGTTCACAGCCAGGCCACGTCAGGAGAAGCAGTGTCAATGAACATCTTCACGGAAGTATCACGCCGTGTTTGTCTTGGTCTCATTTCAGTTGGGCAGTGGTCTCCTCCTTGCAAACTGGGTTTCTTCATGGAGGTCGCCATGCCTCAGGCAGTCCCAGCGAATGACATTACAAAGGCCCCTCCAGTCTGTAGCCCTGGAATCTAGAATAAAAGAATTAAGGTGGGGATGTCTTTATAACCAGCCTGAAAGGACACAACATTATCATTTCAAAAACCATAATGACGATCAATTAGACTTTCATTAGACTATGAAAAATATTGAAAATTAGGTGAATGATCAATTTAGTGGACTGTGAGAGCGTGGGTGGACACAGACTTTGAATGAGCAATAGAGCTGTTGATTCATCATTCAGAGACGCTGACTATTTCCTTTCTCATCTTGGCCATCTTCTATGCGTGCACGTGTGTGCGCGCACACACACACACAAACACACACACACACACACAGTGCTGATGGCTTCCTGTGCCTTTGGGCCCAATACCGCTGGCCTGTACTGAACACTCACTCTGTGCTGGGTCTTTGCTAAGATGCTGTGTTTATGATTTCACTCAATCCCCATAACAGTCATCTATCTAGGCACCACCCAGCATGCTGTAACAGGACCATCCCCCACCCCAAGCAGGGGCTTTGCAGTGGATAGATGCCACCCTTCAGTCCAGATCTGCTGACCATTCCCAGACCGTCTCCAGTGGCCAACTGTGTGGAGGCTCTGGGTTTTCTGGAGGCTACCAGAGTCCAAAAGAACACAAGGAGTGAGAGTTAACCAATGACAGCTGGGAACCAGGAAGAATTCCACAATCTGTTCACCTTCCTGCTCTACACGATGCTCTCGGAGGCAGTGGTTCCTCTGGCCTCTCTGAGCCATGGTACAGGATGGTTCAATAAGCTCTGTGGTGCAGGGAGGCCAGCTTGGTATTCCAGACTTTTCCATTGGCTCTTCCTCCTCTTTTGTCCCTTTCTTTACCCCTCACTTTTGCCTCTCTGGGCTGCACCTCTAATAAGGCATTGGTACTTAAACTTTTGCATTAGGCTCTGTTTTCGAGGCAACCTAGGCTGAAACAGGATGGCCAGCAGTGCTAGAAGCTGCAATTAAAAATAAGAAACACACATTTTTCAAGCACTTTCTATGCATCAGAACTTGTATTCATTATGTCACTTTACCTTCATAATATCATATCTTCTGATTGGCCTAATACCCTTATTTTAAACTGAGGAATTGAGCAGTTGAGCTTCGTAGTCAAAATCACTGAGCTGGGAAGTGGCATTCCTGAACTGGAATACGCATTGCATCCCGCCTCGCTAGATACGTGGAGCCCATCCTTGGCGTCATGTGGATGGTGAAAGATCTCCGGTTGCTGGAGAAGAGATGAGAATCTTGTGGGTAGGTCTCTCTTCGGATCCAAGGGTAATGCTCCTTGCTTACATTTGCGAAGAAGACATTCCTCTTGACTTCTGTAGATTTGGGTCCACAGTCCAAATCCATCCACTATAAGTAAACATAAGTGAGCCTAGATGTGCCACATTCTGATTGAATAACTGCAAATCTACTTGAAAGATGAAAAATTTTAAATAAAAATATATTATGAGGGTCTTTTCTGCCTGGAATAGATTATCAGACAAAATATATTTATTAATTTTTAGTGTAAGCTTTGTCCCCATTCTTTTTCCCCTTAAATTTCAGATCATCTCTTTTATTCACTTAGAAAAAATGATGTTGAAGGAGCTTGGGAAGGTAAGGGGAGGACAATTCATGGCAATTTCTGAGTAAAGTGGATGAGAACGCATTGTTCTATGAAGTGAAAGTAGCAACATTTGCTCTAATTTGTAGCTGTTGCCCAGTAGGCTACAGCCCCATTTGACTACCGAGGAACATCCCCCAACGCGCCATGTGATGATGACGGGGCCAGCGGGTGGCTGATGGCAGCTTCCAGATCAGCTCCTCCCACCACTGTGCTCCACCAGACAAGCGAAGTCCTCACCCTCTGCCTATGTTGAGTCAAGCTCCCCTGGCTTGGTGGCTGGCAAATGGCATGAAGTATCATGGTATCACCACTTGGAAGGAGAAAAATCACAAACTACAGAGGATGTATCACATGCCTGAGTGTAGGGCATCTTTCTCTGTCAAGGAAGTGACCACAGCCTAAGAAAATCCTCAGGGAAGTTGCGATGAGTGAACCCCCAGCACCGTCTGCCGCGTGGAAGGTGCTGCACAGGTGGGGAAACCGTGGGAGAGTAAATGTCACTCAGTGCTACTGTGACTTCTTTTGTGTTGTTTTCTTAAAAGCAAAAAGTATTTTTAAAAGTGTGATCAAACAAAGCTTGCCTCCAGGGAAAGCAATTGGAGCCTCACTATGCACAAGAGGAAAGTCAGGTTGTGCATGCGGAACTCAGCACCCGGACCGTGTTCTTCCCCAAATGAGACCCGAGCACAGCATTTTACTGACACTTCCTCTGAGGCCTCTCGCACTCCAGGGAGAGCTCTATAGCTTTCATCTGTTGCTGGATCCCACCCTCAGATGAAGATGGGCAGATTCACTCACTCATTCCAGAAGCTTTCATTGCACACGTGCTATGTCCCATGCCTAGGCTAAGCTCTTGAAGTGTGCGTGGTAAATAGGGCTTCAGATTTCAGATTTTTAGCAGTAACAGCTTTGGGGAGATGCTAAACTACAGAAATTTCAGAGGGAGAAGGTTCTTTTAAACAAGAGCTATCCTGTAACACACCATTGGGTTCATTGATCCATATCAAGCCATATGTATACGATAGAGCCTCTGTTGTTGACTGATCTCCACTGAGCCCAGGTTGTAGCTTATCCTTGCACTAGATAGTCACTAGCTCCCTCGGGAGAGGATTTATAGACTCTCCTTTTGAGGTCAAGCTCATCCAAGCATTTCAGTGCCCCCTCTGTGAGGTTACATGGCCCCCTCTCTGATGAAAGACTCAACCGCATGACTTGCTCTGCCCAGTGAAAGGTGAGGGCACATGGCATGGGCCAGTCCCAAACAGACAGCATAAGGGCCATTGCATGGGTACGCATCCCTTTTCCCTCCACCATGAGACTGGCATGTCCCAGATAGGGACAGATCCTTTCAGCTGGACCCCAAAACAAAGAGCACAAGATGTGAAGCTCCAGCCAGAGGGGCTCCTGATGTGATGGAGAAGCACATCTTTGTTCTTGAAAACCAATGAGACTTTGGAGTTGCATGCTACGCAGCATAACCTGGTGACAGCCGACAGTGCAGTGCAAACGCATGAGTCGTGTTCATGTGTGTGCTACGCCGTTTGCGTGGAGCACAGTGGTCAATGCTCACGCAAGCCCCACACGCCCAGCTGGCAGCGGCTGTCTGCTGGGCATCTGTTCCTCTATGTCCCCTGGAAAAGAAACACGCTTGCCACAAATCAGGCGTGTTTTCCCCCAACCTGCTCCTTCCAGTTGCGCATGTCACTGCAATTACATAATCTAATCAAACAGTCTGAATCCAATGCAGTACAAGTGCAAAACGAAGGATATTTGTGGTTTCTATTAAAACGAAGCCGAATGCTTTGAAAAGACTCAATACAGGTAGGTCATTCAGCATATTGCTGTTGAATTAAGTGTGAGACAGCTATAAAAGATTCAGGAAAATGTCATAAAACTCCAGAAGTTTTGGTATCCAGATTGCTTCTCGAATGACTTTATTTTCTCACTTCACTTTAAAGAAATCAAAATAGGAAGTCACAAATGATTTATGGGAGTGGTTTATGCGAGGAGGAGGCCAGAACTCCAGTCAGCAACTCACAGGCAAAGGAAAGCTTTAGTCCTACATCAAAATATCAGCAAATGAATGCTCAACCACGTGGGTAAGTAAAATAAATATTTAAGGTACATATATATCACTTTTTATGATTTCCTCCTTTTACTGACTTTCAGTGAAGAAAACACCAGCTGCAGTTAGGATAGATGGGTGGGGTTTTGTGGGGCACCCCCTCTCCTCTCCAGTAAGCCCGTCTGGGCACAGGGGACACCCCCCATGGTCCCTGCTCTGCCCCAGCTCCAACAGTGCAGAGGCGCCTCAGCGTGACTGGCAGCTGCCCTTCAGGTCCTGTGCCTCAGGCTGGCCCTCCCCGACTGTCCCCATCCTTCACAGGGGGCGGCCTCAGCCCTCCCCGACTGTCCCCATCCTTCACAGGGGACGGCCTCAGCCCTCCCCGACTGTCCCCATCCTTCACAGGGGTGGCCTCCGTGAGGTCAGACATCCTCGGTGTGGACGGAGGGGTTGATTCTCCCACCTCCCTCGAAGCATGCTGCTGCCCATCTTCCCCGGCCGGCTCCTTGCTTTCTTCCCTCCTTGGCCCTGGGGAAGCAGCAGTGGTGGGAAAACACATTCCCTTCCCGCCTCCGCCCCGCCTGCCCTGTGAGTCATCCTCAGCTGTGCCCCGTCGCACCCTGCTCGCCAAGGGGGAGCTCCCAACCTGCGGTCTCAACCCCCTTCCCTCCAGTGCGGTCGGCTGGGGGAGAGCTTTAGCCTTGGGCCTCCGCACCTTTGTGCAGTTGGGTGCCTGCCGGCTGACACCCCCAACGGTTCTCTCTGCCAAGGTAGAAGCTGCTGCATTTGGAGCCAGAGTGGGCAGGGGGCACAGGCAGGTGTCAGAGCCCAGGGGTCCCTCCCCACTGCCTTTGGAGCCCAGCCTGTGATTCCCCTTTCTTCCATCACCTCTGTAAGGAGGTTGGATAGCAGTCGTTCATTCTCACGTCAGTGTGAAATCTGCAGCCAGTGTTTGCGTTCCCATGACATCTGTGGTTTAGGCAAGTCGTGGAAAAGAGCCTTGTCCCCTATTAAAATACCGGTAATAAATGTAAAGTGCACTTAGCACATCTTAGTTCCTGCAGCTTCACGAAATATTATGGGCCAACAAAAGGAAACCCATAATGGGACCAGAAGAGGAAACCTGTTGAAGGTCAAAGACAAAACCTTAGGAGCTTGCAGAGGAAAAGGGGGCTTTCAGAGGCCGCAGGCCCTGGGAAGTGCAATAACGGGAGGGGTCAGCAGGGAGAATAAGCAGCTCACCTAGAACATGATGTCACGCAAGAGTGGAAAAGGAACGCGTCATTCCGCAGAAGAAATCGCTAGACAATACGACTCAGAGGCCAAGAGCAGCAGAGAAGGGTGCGTCTCTCTGTTGTGAACTGCGCAGCAGCATGGTTGGGCCTGAGACGAAAAGTTGCCCCGCACGCAGGAAGCACAGAAAAGAGACGGGCATGACAATAGTATTCATCCACCGGGAAAGAAATACAGGTCCAGAAGCAAAAAATAATTTAAGTGATAACAAAGAATTCTGTCCTAATTCAAGGAAGAGAATTTCCTTCTAAGGGTTAAGTTGCGGAGAAATAAGTTATTTTTTATCTAAGAGATAAACCTATCTCAAGGTTAAGGAAGACCAGGAGACTGAGATACCCAAGGCTGGAGAGGGCTCAGGAGAAAGAACAGGTCCACGCAGGGTGTGTCCTGGGATGGGGGACGCTGGAAATGCCACAGTTCCGCGAGGCCTGTGGTTTGGGTGCTGAGTTACACTGCCGGGAAGACCCTGTTCTCGCTAATGCCGCCGTAGTTAGGTAAGATGGCGCTGGAGCTGCGAGCATGCTCTCTGACCTGCCTTTGCACTTTTCTGTGACTCTAAAATGCGCTCGCAGTGTTTGTTTTAAAGGTGCTGTAGGATTGCTGGCTTTCAGGGTCTGACACCCCGAGGTGCTGCCTCACTGACTCAGTCCTGCTCACAAACCTTCCCTGACCTCCCAACACACGCCTAGTCTCCAGCAACACCCACAACCACACACACACTTTAGCAAAACGAAACCAAACAACCACATGCAGAACAGCGCAGCAGAAACAAACCAATGCGCTAGGTCCCAGGGAGCCACATGTCCCCAAGGCCTGTGCCCGTACCCCGTCTCCATGCACAGGCAGCCACACACTGCAGACTGCTCCCCGGGCCTCTGGGGGAGCAATGTGCACAGCCCACACAGCCCACTGTCAGGGTCCCTGTGCCTGCTCTGTGAAGGGCCACCTTAGGCTCCTACCCGACCATGACCCCAGTGGGGACTCTAAGGCAGGGCTACTGCCTGCTGCCCTGTCTCCCTCACTCACTGTCTGGCACAGGGACAGCCAGGTGTGGACACTCCTCCTCTGCTCTTGCAGGTGCTCTTGAGTGGCAATGCCTGGGTGCACCTCAAAACCTTCCTCCAGACCTTTGTCTTCTTGGCAAAGATTGTCCTTGCAAGAAGATAGAGGCGTCAATTTCATGTCTCTCCTTCTGCTCTTTTTGCCACGAGTCACATAAGCTGTATCTACTGCATTAGGTGGTTTGGGGGCTGGAACTTGGCCTGAAAGGAGGAGGGAGGACAGAGGGTCCAAGTCATGGCATATATCAAAATAAAGAAGTGAATTGTCCTAAAGAATTCCAGATGGAAGATCCTGCCACCTTCTCTGGTGCGCACGATGATTCCAGCCCTTGTAGTTTCGGGTTTATCTTGCCGGCGTCAGCATTTCCACCACTCCCGACTTACTCGATGCAGGGACTCCTGAGAACCCCAGGACTGATTATGCTCACGTGGTCTCACCCTTCCTCCCCCGCCCTCCTCCCAGCAGGCCGTGCTGTGGAGCGGTGGGTGCCCGCAGCCTTGGGCTTATTCTGTGAACAGTTTCCTCTCCCTGCAGCACTGCTCCCACGTGCTGGGCAGAGGGTCCCAGCAGGCCCCGCGGCACCACTTTGGATTCCTCTGGTCGACGTAAACTGAGGCTACAGCTCCTCCCCACCACATGCTGAGGCTCACTCTTGCACCAAGGGGTCAGAGGGAATGATGTGTCTGAGATCACACATACGGCAGGGCCGGGGATTCGAACAGCTGCCCTTGACCCCAGAGCTCACTCATCCCACTCCTCCTTGTGACCTGGTCCTCCAGGGGGCGTGTGAGATGGAAAGCAAGACATTCCGATAGACGCCGTGGCCAGGAAAGGCCCCGCCAGGTGTTTCTTTTCATCTCCTCTCAAAGAACACACGCCACCCACGTGGCTTCTGAATCACAGGGGATCTAGAGCAGTGTCTCCTTTCGTCGTTAGCAAATGAAAAAGGGGTTACTTCTAAACTTTCCTTTGCACACCCTCTTCCTATCGTCACTGAGTCACATTCCAGCATGGAGGCCCTGCTGGGGCTGCTGCTGGGGAAGAATGTTTCACTGTGAAACCACAGACCTGGGTCACGCCAAAGAGTTCTTGACAAATGTCCATGTGTTTTGTGACCACCCTGGAAGGAGAGGGCAACTGTTTGAACTTGGCCTATGCACCGTATTTCAGCTCCGAGACACATGGATATTCACAGGGCTTCAAGGGCTCTTGTGAAGAAAGGCCGCATACGGAAGAGAGCCATTTCACTCTCTTTAACGTGTTGTTAAAATGTCTACTAATCCGTTCTTGCATCCCTTTACAGTGTTTTCTTGGAACTTAGAGAGGCACCACTTTCTCTCACGCAGGAGACAAGAGTGAGACAAGGGCTTTTCCCAAAGGTTGAGCTTGGCATGAGCATGGGTTCAGAGTGTGGCTGGTGTCTATCCGTCACCCAAAGTGTTTTTGTAAATGAAATTCCTGAACTCCAGCCCAGTTATACTAAATTAAAATATCTGGGGTGAGGCCTGCAACATCTGATCTGCATTTTGAACAAATTGCTCGGATTATTTTTATATACATTAAAGCTGAGTTAGCTTCTGACCTGGACTGAGAAGCGGAATACTGAAGTTCTAGTCCCGATGGAGCCTCCCCGTGTGCTAAGTGGACGTTTCTGGGCCAGGAGGCCCCGTGTGGACCCCCCTCCTCCACTGCAAGTGCCTGCCCTGCCCAGCAGGGCGTCAGAGCTGCAGCATCCAGGCTGCCCCAGGCCTCTGGTGACAGCTCTGCCACAGCCTGGCTGCAGGTGTCTGGGCTCAGAAGTTGGCCTGGGCTGCTCTGGCCTGGGGAAGAGCAGCGTGGACGGCCCCATGAAGACAGGCCCCTCGCAGGGCCCACGGCAAGGAGTGCAGAGCATCGACCGACACAGAGGGGCTTGGCCTCCAGCTGGACGCAAGGCCTCCTTCTGACTGCAGTTTACGGGTTGAAGGCGACCTTTCTTGACTATCCATCCTTCCCCTTAGTCTAAACAAACCCTTTCATCCTTTTCCACCCAGTTAGGGCCTGGGCCCTTCCTGACCTCACCAGATCACGTCCTTCTTTCTTTCTCAGGATCTCATTGCACTTGCCATTGCCCTCGGCTTCTTACTGTGTCTTGACTTTTTCATGGCTGACTTGTGTGGGTTATAGCAGCGCGGTGGAGAGAGTGCAGACCGCGGGCCGGTAGACTGGGGCATGAACCGCAGCCCTGGTGTGGACTGTCTACCTCTCAGGGTCGCAGGGTCTGGTCTGTTCAAAGGTTATAAGACCACACAGCACAGTGCAGGTGAAATAAGATGACCTATGGAGAGCTCCTGGCACAAGGTGAGTGAGACTCGTCCCCATCCTGCAAAGCGTCAACAATTGACACTATATTAGACACTGCTTTCCTGTTCCTAGGAGGTTTGACAGCAGCTGACATTTCTGAGTGCTTACTACCTGCCAGGCACTGTGCTGGGGGATTTCATGTATTCATCCATTTAACCATCATAACCACCTTCTCAGGCGGATCCTATTATTATCCCCATTTTACAGAGCTTCTCTGGAGAATAGAGAGGTTAGCAATCTGCCAAAGGTCAGAGGGCAATGTACGATGGGTCAGGAACAAAACCAGGTCTGTCTGGTTCCAGAGCTCGCAGGATTCTAGTCTCAGACCACGCTCAGTTAATAGGCATCTGCTGACTATACCTTCTGTATGTTTTTATATCAATGAATACTGTAACCAATCAACCAATTTCTTCACTTTTATAAGCAATGATTCTTTCATCCTCATAATCCACAGTTACACTATAAATCCCCACAATCCACCTCTAAACCCAAGTTCTTTTTCTTCCAAAATAAACTAATATAATAATAATGACAATGAGAATAAAGATTTTGGGTGTAGTTTTTCTCTCCTTTTGTTTCTTGATAGTGGATAGACCTGAGAGTGAAGAACTGGACAAAAAGCTTGGAGAGTTGGTAGCTATTCCAGAGCACGTGTTTGTAACAGGCTCGACGATGCCCACCCCTGCAGGGAGAACTGTGACTGGGGGTGGGGAATGTCTTATCTGATCCTCAGTATGGTGGAGGGGACAAGATTCCAGTCACAGGAACAGAGCTGAAGTCTCTGATTTATCATTATTTGCTTTGTGACCCAAAACATTAATAAGTTGTCTGCCTTTCTGTAGGGGACAATGGCGCCCGCCTCACTAGAGAAGAGCGATGAGTGGTCCGTGTGAACGTGCTTTGCGACGCTAACTTGCTACACAGACAACAGGTGCTGTTGAACAGTTCTGAATTTAGGAGGTGCTTAGTAAGCATTTACTTTTAGAATTTAACTTGAAATAAATGTTTCAAAGACTAAATTATTGAATTTTACACACTTGGAGAAAGCAAATCTTTAATTCGTTGGGTTTGTTGCCTGTAGCACACACTCATTTGGATCAAGTAACAAAGGCTGGACAACCAAGAGCTGTAAGAACACTGGAGAAACAAACGCCTGCACAGCCACCCTCGCCTGACAGCCAAAGCCAGGGACGTTGTTGATGCTTTTCCAACATCCGATTCACACGATCCTCACTTTTGGTTGGCCATGGTATTCTGCAGGTGAGGAAATGAGGGACAGTCAATCCACTCTACATAAGCTTGAATAGCGTGTGTCAAAAAAAAGAAAAAAATAGGAGGACGTTAACATATTTGTGTTCCTCAAGGTAATTTCTTTCCCACCTATGGTAGGGAACTGTGTAGCATCATTTGCTATTTATTCTGTCTACTCTTCTTTCTTTGAATGGATAAGTGTGATAACAGAATTGCTAACTCTGTTAATCAGTAATTGTTAAGAAAAGAGAAGGAATTGCTTTGTTAGTAGTAAATTTGCAGGAGTAAAGCGTATAAAATTGATTTGAACACTATTCAAAACTATGCCTTTTAAAACATCTACTCTTAATTTTTCAATAATTACATTGAGGTTTTCAATTATCAGGATCTTAAAATGAAGATTTTGTATTCATTTATATATATGATATATCTATCTCTATCTATATCTATATATCATACTAAAAACCATTTCCCAGCTGATTAGTTTTATTGTGTCTTAGCCTAACTCGAATGCACAAAATTTACATTTCACTGTACTTCACTCTTGGACATATTCAAAAACAATGGTGAAAAGCCCTTAGTATTTGGCATGATGTGTCTCAGCACAAATTTAGTTACAAACAAGTGAAATATCTAAATTCTCTGCTATAGACTTTTACATATTTTATTATAATGATAGACTTCAAAAAGAGAAGAAAATAAAATCTTTTTACATATAGTTTTATGTATAAATGAAAATTGCAAAAACAGAAGAAAGTGAAAGCATTTTATTATCAGCAAAATAAAAGTAAATGTACATTAGTAATATATATTTAAAGTTCCATAAATGTTATGCAAATATGTATAATAGTTAACACTGTTAAAATTTGATAATATAATTAATGTTCAGTCTTTCTCATAAATTTTTCTGGCTAAATATGTGACTATAGTGCTGCCTGGTTAGGTATTAATAGCAACTCATTTCTTGCATTTGATTTTCACAAAAGAAACTATATTACTGTAATTAAATTAAAGATTAATTATAATACTATATATATTGATAATTTTAAAGCATTTTTCTTCAATGATTTTGCAGTTATTGTTCTGTGACACACAAATGGCAATTTGAAAAATGAAGGGGACATTTCACAGTTAATCTTTTATGTACATTTCAAAAACATTTAAACCTTCCTGAATGTGTCAATTTTATTACAAAAATTGAAGGCTTGAAGATTCAGCTGATTCATAAGCAAAAGATTTGTCTATATGAACTTTGTAATCCATTCTTTTACGAATATTAGCCAAATTTTAATTTTTAAGAATTGTCAGTTTAAGGTTGTAACCTAATAATCTTTTGAAAAACTTCCCTTCCAAGTAAACCGACTTTATTCAACATTAAGTAAAATAAATGTATTCTCATTCTCTTATTGCATTTGTAATATCATGCATTGCCCTTAAAAAAATGTACGCTGTACAGATTATATAAGAACTTCCTGTAAGCATGCGAGTACTTGTGGGGGACGGGCTGCGGCAAATGTCGATCACGACTAGCTGATGTGCACACGTCAATCTGCCTTGTCAAGCCCTTTAATTGTGTTTCTCACACCAGATTATCCACTAATCATATTTACCAGCTCACCCAGAAATAGTTCAATATATTTTCTAATCCAGATATTTTTACAATAAATACATATAATTATAGATTAAATTTTTCAGAACAGATATCTAAGAAGTAATTGAACAGTCTCACATTAATTCTGCTTTCATATTATAATTATTAATAAAGCAACGATAGAATTTAAAGGCTATGTTTAAGATACCAGTTAGCTTATCATCTAAAAGACAAACCATTTTTATGCTTTAGTATTTTTAAATCAATACAGAACGATGGTGAATAGAGGTGGTTTGAGTTCCCGTAGATAAGCCTCCCTCTCCTGATATGAGAAGTGGGATTAGATGAAATAATATGTAGAAAGTGCTCATCGTAACGTACGATCGGTGGTGGCTGGTTTATGTGGTTTATGGTTGCTTTCGTCTCCTAGGGCTGCCATAACAAAGTTCCACTGACTCGGGGGCTTAAACAACAAAAATTAATTTTCTGACAATTCTGGAGGCCAGAAGTGAAGATCAAGGTGCTGGCAGAGTTCGTTTCCTCCGCGGCCCCTCTCCTTGGCTGACAGAGCGTTGCCTTCCCGCTGTGTCCTCACCTGTCTTTCCGCTGGGGGTTCCTGATTCCTCATCTCCTCCTCCTATGAGAACACCAGTGATACCGGACTACAGTCCATTCTGAGCGACCTCATTTTAACTTAATTATCTCGTTAAAGACCCTAGTTCCAACTTCAGTCACATTCTGAGATACTGGGATCAAGACTTCAACATATGAATTTTGAGGGGAGGGGACACAATTTAGCCCATCGCAGTGGTCAACAGTGAAGTTTTGTAGAATGGCAAAATATGGCCACAGAAAACTACTAATCTAATTTAATACCGTATTTTACAGATTACCACGCTGAGACCCAGGAGTTAAAGCGTTTAGCCCAACTACATATTAATTTGTGTCTGGACTAAAAATTTAGGCCATAAAAAGCCTGGTTTCCTTTCAGAAAAATTTAATGCATCAAATATGTAATAGTTACCTTAATCAACCTTTTTTATATTGTATTTTTCTGAAAATCTATGGAGAACATTTATCACTTCCTTAAAAGTTAATTTGATGAAAATTTCTGCCTACCTGATTTTACCTAATTTCTATGTCTTAATGATCCATTAACTTATGAATCATCTAGGCTCTAATGATTTTTGCATGTTCTTTGGTGCAAAAAGACAGTTATGTGATACAGTTAATACTGTTGGCCCAACAACACGTGTTAGCTCTCCTCCAAATAAGCTGTGTGGTTTGGTCAAGTATCTTTAACTCTGTTGGCCTCAGTTTGTTCATCTATAAAATGGGAGGATAAAGTTCTATGGTTCTGTGGAAAACTATTGGATTCAAATGATCACCTGAATCAATTTATGTTTTTCCATAACAACCATAACACCACCCAATTTCAACATGTGTTTGTCACCTGCGTTTCTATACAGTGGATCAGAGCCTTAAGTGTTACCTCCATTGCCCTTAGAGAGCCAGGCCAGGCACAGGCTGTTAAAATACTTTCCACCGTGACCACAGACAATGCTGGAATTCAGATTTTCTGGTTTCAAGCAGCATTAGATTTATTCATTTTGGTTTACATTATTGTCAGATTTTCTCCAAGAGTTTTTGGTGTGTATTAGGAGTGGGGAGTACTTATTATTTTCACCTTAAAAACCCCTGTCTTTTTGCTGGAAGCCTGTTAGACGCATGCACAATCTTCTTAGAAATAAACTCTCATGGAAATCATATAATCTTAAGAGACAATTGATTCTCAAAAAAATATTTTAACCACATTTGTGAAGAAAAATGGCAAGTGAAGCTACAATGAACAGCCTGAGGGAAAACCAGCTGCCATACACTGGTGCCAGAAATAAAGAACAGAATACGAAAATCAAACCCCAAATCATTTCTAAAGATTGGGGCTTTCACAGCAGAAGATTAATTGGGAGCATTTGAGAGTCTACTGATCTGTGTTGACTGTTCCTTTGATCACTCCATGTTTAAGTTCAAGATGGTTGTCAGTCAGTCATCTCATTTATTCTCCCAACTTCCTAGCAAATTACTTATAAAATCATACAAAGAAAAGCAAAACCCTCACAGCGCTGGAGGCTGGGCTACTCACAGCATGAGGGGATTTCACCTGCCCCGTCTGCTGGCGTCTGGACAGCTCCCTCCTCAACCAGGACGGGGAAAAACAAAGCCCACGAAACGCTTGCAACTGCACTGGGACAGGAGGGACAGGAAAGGCACGCTCAGGAGAAGCACGTGACTATGAGAAATACACGGAAGTTTGGAAAACCATGGATCGTGTTCTCAGCAAATCTCAATGAAACGCGAACTTCACGGAGAAGAGAGAAAGGTCAAAGTGCAAGATGAGATGGAAGGAAGCAGCCGCAACTAGAAAGGTGACGTCAAAAAGTTCTAGATCCCACAGGGGGCTCAAGTTCAAGGTGAAGCCTGAGCATATGTTTACCTTCCCTCCTAGCCCAAATTCTGTGGCAATAAGTGAGGTTTTATAAGAGCAGAATCAATCCACAGAAGGAATGTATGATAAGACCAGTACCGCTGGCAGGATTATTTGGAGAATGTTTCAAGGCAGAAGTCGTCGAACTGGTGGAGAAACAAGACTCTGCGGAGGCCTCACCTTCTAGCTCAGGAGACAGAGGGCCAGCAAGAGAGCTGCGGCTGTTTCCAGTGTAGGGTAGGTTTAGCAAAAGGAACTTAAGCTGATGCGACTCATCATCACCCACTGAGATGTGTTCCTCCCCCCCACCCCCCAGTTCGTCTGTCTCAGGGGTCTTCAGAGATCAAACCTCAAGTTCAGGAGACAGAATACTGCTCGTCTGATGAATCTGAGAGGCTGGGTCTAAACAGGTATGAATCATCGATCCAGGGAGCACTCTTGGCAGACCACCTAATGAACAGCTCTGGATATTCTGGGATTAGTTTATGGGGATTAGCAGGGCCTGCCACAGATACCAGCAAGGATTTGTTTAGAAGCGGCGTGGGTAATCCAGTGCATTATGTGTGTTCTATTTTTGCTGCTGTGTAAACATCAGAAGGGCTTGTGTGGGGACAACTGAAACAAACAGGCAAAAATAAGAACATCTGAAGCTGAGGTGGTGAGACAAAGGGGGACTGCTTCACACCCCGACCGTGGCTGGTGGCCCTGGTCGTGGGGCAGTTCTTGAGATGCTCAAGCAAATACCCTGCAGCCGGCTGCCTGGGCTTGGCAACGAGCCCTGTTTCCTCACCTACTAGGAACGATGGCTTCGTAGAGTGCTGTGAGGGTTGGATGGACTCCCATCCTGCACTCAGAAGTGTGTATTTAGTTATTGTCTGTCTTCCCGCTGAATCGTGCACTGATTCCCCAGGCATGCCCAGTACCCTGCACAGCACTGCAGCTTAAGGTATATGATAAATGCTTGTCAGAAACCTGGATTTTAGTTTCAAAAATAATATATGTTATATTGCATGGTTTTCAGCAAAAAGTGGAAGCCATCACTTCTGCGTTTCCTCTTTAGGATGCCTCTATTTCGTATTTGTCTCCCAGAGCCATGGAGGGGGGCCCAGGAATCCACGGGCACTATTTGCCTTAAATCTAGGTAGTATGGATTTGTTGTCAATTATTAAAGATGCAAAGTGACCTGTCACTTATACTATTCACTCGTCTATTGCTTTTTCACTAGGCAACCCCCTTGCAGGGAAGGTGCTGGTTTAACCCTTACAGAGAAGATGTCAGGGTGATGTCACCTGCGTCTGAACACACTTCTTTAAGGGTCAGTCTGTGCCACTGATGTGTGTCCAGGCTTCTTTCTCACTTGTCTGTCCTCCAGATTAGCTTCCGTACCTGAGAAGTCAGTGCTGGGCTGTATTCCTGACAGTGGGAGGGTTGGGGGCCTGAGGTGACAGAGAGAAGGACCTGCGTGTCAAGGGGTGGGGTCCGCACCTGCCCCTCCCATGCAGAAGAAAGGTCTGCTCTGCTACTTTCTTTGAGAATCACCAAATAACCACCAAAGTTTCTTCCAGCTTGGACATTCTTTGACTGGGCCCACTCCTATTTTGGAAGCTTATATATATTTTTTATAACTTCAAAAGTATGACCAGAGGGAAATGAGCTCCATCCGTGGTGGCTAGATAGGAGTAGTGAAGAGAAATGAAGGGTTACTTTCATCACTGTTAACAATGACAAGTACATACACAAACATCCTCTTCCCTCCTGTCCCCCACTCTATACCTGCTCTTCCCCCTGCTCGGATTCTCTACTTTCAGTTAACCTTGTCGTCTCCACCCAGGGTAGGGCTGGAGGCCTTTCTTCTCCACCTACCTACCATCTAGTACCTCTCACCGTACCAGCTCACTCTGGAGCAAAACACTCTCAACAGTATGGTTTTCTGAATATGCCTAATTCCTATCTGCCTTCACAACTCTATATGCCTTTTCCTTCTTGGTGAGGAAGTTATTTCTTCATTGTTTACCATGGAACACTCAGATATTCCATACTCTGATCTCTGGAACATACCCTTTTTTATAGCTTATATCACATTTTATTATGATTAAGCATCTATCTCCTCTCCCAAACTGTGAGCTCCTCCAGGGCTAGGACTGTGTCTTAATCAACTGTTCCTGGCACTACGTAGGCACCAGATATTCAGCAGGTGCTCAATAAATGTCTGACGAATGTGGAATGAAGAGATGCGGTGACGTATATTAATTACAGCTCTAACGGTAGATTTCTGGTGTCAGTCTCTATAGTCACATGCTAAGAGAAGGAGACTCTGATGAGGACAGCTTGATTGGATGTGCTTATCAAACGCTGGGATCCAGGGAGCAGAAGACACCTGACTAGGAAGATAAATTTCGAGAGTGATTCTAGGCACGGAGAGTGTGTGGAAGAGGCTCAAAACTGCACACTCCTCCTTTTTAGGGCACCAGGGAAGGAACCAGAAATCAACTTGCAGGAATTACAGAGGAGAGTGAGAAGTTCAACCAGAAAAGGGGAATATTTAAGGGCATGATATCAGCCATTTTCAGACGTTCAAATGAGTAGCAATCACATAAGTGACAGACTAGATTTGTCCCAGGCTTCTCCACATTGCAGAGTGAGGACCAATGGCGATGGAATTTTGTTGTTATGTCAGGAAGAACTATTCAGAGACTTCCGGCTCACGGGGAAGTGGCTGGCTTCTGCAGCACTTGTCCTGCCCTGGCCAGGCCATGTGGGGTCGGCAAGGGACCCACCTTCAGCCTGTTAGACCAGACACACTTTAAGGGCCCTTCAAGCTTCAGGATTTCCAGTTCCACAATTTGGGAGAATAGAAACCAAGCAAAGATGACCAACGTAGGAGGATATCTTTGTGATTTTTGCTGCCCACACATGATATTAAATCTCCCTTCCCCCTTGATAAACTTTGCTTTGTTGCTCAAGATAAAAACAATCTGTGAATAAGACTTTCTCATAAAATGAGCTTTCTACTTCCTAAGCTTATTTGAGCCCTGATTCCCTATCCACAGGATGGCTTGTCATTGTATCCCTTCTTATTGCTCGGTGGAGGAGTCAGAATTAGCAATGGCAAGTGTCCCTTTCTGGCCCATTTTCAATTATCAGAAGATTTAGCAGGCTCGGGAGTGTGGGGGACTCTGCTCATCTTTGCTGCCCCGCGACCTCCTGAGTTAGTCTCTTTTGTCTCTTTCTGGATGCCCCAAGTCCCAGCATGCCACACTGCACTGGCTAAATAAACCTGCAAATCTAGCTTTTGTGTCCTGCTAATCCTTTTATTTCCTAAATCTTATTTAATCCGAAAGGCTCCCTTTCATCTCTTTAATTGTCCACTGGGTCACTCACCCATCCTGTTGGCCATCCTTGCAAACCCTGGATAGAGCTGAAAAGCTTCCCACAGTCTCCCCGATTCTCATTAGACTCTGGGTGGATGAGGGGACACCTGCCAAGTGGCACATTGGAGAAAGGCCCCACCCCGCGGAGTCTGCGGTTCTTGGGGAAGTCAAGACCTGTGCGTTGTTCAGGAAGACGCCTGCCCTGCCCACCGACTGCGCCGGCCACTCTCCTCGGCCACGTCCTGGGAAGACGAAAGGAGAAAGGCTCTGTCTTCCGGCTGCAAACATGGGGCCACAGGCAAATGACAAAATTAAATTGAGCTCAAAGAAACGCAATACGGCCAATTGCTGCTAAATACATTTTATTTTTGTCCAGCTTAAGTAAAGATAAGCCCTGGAAGAAAAAGGTTAGTAATGAAGACAATTTTACTAAGGGAGGCAGCAGGCAGATCCACACGATGCCCAAAATGAACGTTTCCATCTCGGCTCCTTCCACATGCTTATTTGGGAAACAGATGTAATAGGATAATTAAAATCCCAGTAGTTGAATGTATAATTTTTTATCATCAAAATCTTTTTGCTGAACTTTGTTTTAATCTGTGTGCACGCTCCCAGCCTTCCCAGTTCTGAGCCCTCGCACGCCTTCCTGCTACAGATGCACGCTGTTGGCCTGTTTGTGTACTGTCTGGATTTATCAGTTCTGCTCTCATGAGAGTGGCTGAAAAATCCCAGTCTGATGTTTGTCAAGACACAGTAGCTCCCAGTGCTTCAAGTTTCTTCAGTGCAAACTGGGAAGATGATACGGCCATAGCAGCCTTGAGTGAGATGAGAAACACAAAGCGCTGAAGAGTCACGCGTAGCAGGCCAAAGAACAATGTCAGTTTCTGCTGCCTATGACGTTTCTGTGGGGTTTCACGAGACAGTGTGTGCGAGACAGAGACTTGTGCTCTCGGACGTACGACAGGAGGATGAGGGTGCCTGCACGTGCCCATGAGCCTTGCTTCCTCAACGAGGCTGTGACAGCACGGGGATTAGAAGGATGTGAGTGAGGCATCCTCTGCACACCCGGCCTTACCAAGAGCCCTAAAATAATCATGTCAATACATAAAAGAAGGAAAGTAATATCTCCAAGGTCAGTGTGATTAGCAGCTGCAGTCTAGTTTAATTAAGCAGTGTATGGGCCAATCTAAACAAAAGCTCTCATCAGACAAGCCAGTGGGATGAGAAATGGGGGCAATGGAGAGACAAGTTGGCACAGGTGGCCCGGCTCTCCAGGAAGGGATTGTGCCCTGGAGGACACAGCTCTCTGACCAGCAGCCACCTGGTTGCAAGGTATTCAAGACAATCTACTTCTCTGTGCTTAAAATCCACCACTGCTATGCAACCTCCTGATCACATTCTCTCTCCCATCCCCTCATTACTTGGCAGGTGTGCTCCGGACAACAGGCCAGTCTACAGAGGGGCTTCCTCGGAGTGTGTTAATGCCTTGCTGGTCAGGGCTACGGAGCAGTCCCTCTGGAGGTGGGTTAGTGTGAGTCCACCATCGAGAGTCTGAGCTTTGTGGGGGGTGCAGTTAACTGCTGGCTCCTGTGCCCTCCAGACCGAGGACAGGATCCAGACCATTGCAAATTGACCACAATGATGCCATAGTGAGAGATCTTTGAGTAGCACCATCCCCCGGTCTGAGAGCATCAGTTAGACTTTAGCCAAAGACACACAGGGAGTCGAAACCTCGCTGTAGGTTTCTTTGTATTCCCCATCAAGTATTCAGTACAGTGCTTTACATAAAGTCTTCAAATAATTCATCACATAGAGATGTAGGACATGTGGGGTTATCTTTATGTTTTAAAATGACCTTCCGAATGGCGTGGACCTCCGCTGGACAAATCCTGGGTAACAACTGTCCTGTGCAAGCCCAGGCCCACCTGTGCCTGAGTGGTTCTGTGGCGTCACGTATGAGACACTCACAGGTTACCCTGATGCGTTTCCCCTCCTTTCCTGTGTTCCTAAGACATCTTGTTGTTACTACTCTTGTAGAGCTTACTTTGTCTCTATTGCTTCTTAAGTAGTTTTAAAATATAATTCTATCTCGCTTTTTAAGTAGTTTTTAAAATATAATTCTATCTCCCTGAGTTGATCAGTTTCTTGAAAGTGTCCATGTTACATTCCATGTTAGAAATGCCCTACAGAAAAAAAATCAGCAAGAGCTCAATTCATATTTTTTGGAAAGAATTATGTCACTTCCGTAATCTGGCTCCCCTAAATTTCCTGAGCATTGGTCTTACCTTATCAGATATTAAAGCTGGTTCTAATTTGTTTAGTGGGATATTGACCCAGGAGAACTTGAAGCTAAAAAAGCAAAAAAGAGAGCCAGATTTGTAGCCTGTAGAATTCCATTAGAAACACTTGATATTTCTACGGTGAAAAAGGTCACTAATGAGACCCAGTGCAGAGGGCTGTGCTCTTTCTACTGAAAAACTGCCCCAAGCCCCTGGTGCTGGGTCAGTAGAGGTGGTGTGGAGAATTGCGGTCCCGGCCTCTTCCCCGCCCACAGCCCCAGGAAAACCCGGAGGATGGGTCAGTTACTCCACGAATCTTCTTGTTGCGGGAACAGACTCACCCTACCCCCTGAACCATTTGTTTGAATACCCAGATTGCTATTTCTAGGATGTTTTTGAATGTCCAAATTTCGAATACTTTTAAGGTTATAGTGGTTTTCTTCCCCCCTTAGAAATAGATTGGTTGTGTTTGTCCAATAGTATGTTAAGCCATCATTTAATGCCTATGGTATGCAGTTTGGTAAAAATAGAAAAAAAGAGGACTGATCTTTGAGGAACTTACTGCCTCAAAAAGATAAGGAAAGTAAACACAGATGAGATGCTAAAAGCACTGGCAGCAACCTGTAACCGTGGGCAACACGGTACCGGCTGCGCAGAGGTGCACGCACAGCCGCGAGGGTTTTCACAAGGGATTGAAACAATAGGAAATCTTTTCCAAATCCCAGAACACGTTAGTTCGAGCACAGCAGCGCTTCCAGTCTGGCAAAACGAGAAGCAGATGTGGGGTAGGAACCAGTTAGAGCCCAGAGGACTCTTTGTCCTTAGCTCTCCCTCCTGTGACCCAAGGAAAGGTCCCTGTTCCCGCTGCGCCCCGCCCGCTGTTCCCTCTGTGCCGGGCGCAGTGCGAGCGCCCGACGGCTCCGCCCTGGGCTGTCACGCTAGGCGCTCGCAACGCGAAGCCTGCAGTACACGTGCGCACATGTCATGTCCCTGGCGGGCAGGAATGTGGGTGTGGAGAGAGGCCCAGAGGCTCCGGACGCTCCCCACCGGAAACTCCGAGAGCATGGTCGTTAAGTGTCCTCAAAATACTCAGCAAAAATAGCCTGAGACTTTAAAAGCCTGGCATTTACATTGCCGGCGCTCCCCAGCCTTGCCAATGCGTCCAGCCCGCTGCCTCTCAAATTGGAGTCCTGTAGGACTCGCTTGGAAGGGAAAAATATTGCTTTGCATCCTTAGAGTTGACCTAACCCTACTAGTATTTTAGGTAGAGCGTTACTTAAATATATACAAACACTAAATGGTGTCCTTATGTTTTTAATCGAGGCCAAAACCTGGAGCCTGCAGGGTTGCATTTTCCAGTATGGGGCAGAGTGGAGGCTCCGGATAAGAGTGAAGTTCAGTTATAGAGATGTAAGTTTGCATTTTTGCACATGAGTTTATGTGATTCTGAAAAATATGCCTGGTGCAGTCCATTCAAATGTCCACACAACCTTTAAGCTCATTTCATGTCCCTGACCACAGTGACAGGAGTAACCACTTGTTAGGAAACGCTGCTTTGATGGAAATTAAAGCCTTTTAATCCACAAAGTTAGGAAGGAAAACACCCTTGATGACAAGAACACATTTACTTAAATTCCTTAGGTTTCTCAAGCTATGGGAATGTTCTTGGGTAGAATATTTCTGTTCTGTGAGAATTTTTTTAAAAGTCAATTTTTATGTCAGTGTATCTTAAACAATTACTTGTATTAGAGAATTTTTCTGCAGATGATGAGTGAGGGCAGAACCCGCCTGCCAGGTGAACGGAATGGCAGATGCCCCCGCTCAGACCATCCTAGCAGGTCTGGGTTTAAAGAATCTGGGAAAAGGAGAGAAAAACACCCTCCCTCCGCCAGGCCTGGCCGGCGTCCACAGGGAAGAGTTGTGTAATCCACCTCCAGGGGTCCCTCCCCAGCCCCAGCCTGCGGGGCCCTGGCCATGCAAGGGACCTCAGGACGGGGACAGCTGCTCAAGGCTTGGGCGTCTCCACTTTTCCTGGGCAAGGGATGGGTTTACTTTATTTTGTTGTTTTGTAATATGAAGACCAACGGAAAAAGCATACATTTGGAGACAAAGGTTTGAAAAAATGTAACCTAATTCTTTTCTAGCTCATGTTCATTTCTTCTGAGTTTCTCTTCGCCAGCTCTATGAATCGCCTGCGTTCCTCGTCTCAACAGACGACGTCCTGTCAGCAGGGTGCATCGCAAACCCTACGGTGCAGAGTGGAACGGAAGGAAAGATGCCATCTGAAGAGTAGATGAACAAACAGCCCAGCAGCCAATGAATTTTAGTGTAAAGTGTGATCAAGGGACAGGGAGCTGTCACAGAGGCAGGAGGCCACTGCAAAGACAGTGTGGCTCAACACAGCCTCTTCGAGGACAGTGTTCTGAGGGCAAAGCCTGCTTTCTTTTAGGGAAAGAATTGGCCTTGTGCATTGGTGGCAGGTGTAATCATAACCAAGAGAACCTGAGGGGTGTGAAAAAGGGCTTACCCTGCTCTAAAACATCTCCTCTACCCACACTGCCCCCACACCAGGTATTTCAGGTTGGCTGTCCCTGTGCTAGTCATGGGCCGGCAGGCGCCCCCAGCAGAAGGCCAGAAGCCAGAGACAGCCAGCGGCTGCTTCACCCCTGCACGCAAGCCTGGCGGGGCCCACGGGCGCGTGGAGTCGGGTGCAGAGTGAAGGGGCAGGAGCAGGTGGAGACGCCGACGCCAGGTGGCCAGGCAGGGTTTCGCCAGCACCCTGGTGAGAGCCCGCTGAGGCCCGGACTACACGAGCAGCAGTGAGTGCAAAGAAGAAAGCTGCGGTGTACTTGCGGAAGCGGAACCCGTGAGGCGGTGTGTGTTTAACTTCCTAGTCCATGGCTGCCCCGTGACGTGTGCAGTCCACGGAGACTCGTGTTTTACCGAAATCCTCAGCGGATAATCCTGGGGCTGTTTCCCCTGTTTACATCTGGTCCTAAGCTTGCACAAGGTGGTGACACAGAAATAACAGAGTTCGCTGTTGCTACTCCCCACTTGGGAGCGGCCGCTTCTTTCTTCTCCCGGCCCGCCAAGCCCTTTCCCGCAGGTGACTGTGTGACTGGGGGCAGGGCGTGAGATGGAGAGGGAGCGTCCCGGGGACGGGCTGCCTTCTACCTACATGTGGTTATTACCCAAATAGCCACGTGTGGATACAGGAAATCACACACTCTCAGACTGAGTTGAGTGCAAACCCTGGCTTCATCTCTTGGGCAAAATACTAACTCCCTCTTGCTTTCAATTTCCACGTTTGTGAAGTGGGGGTGACAGCACTCGCCTTGTGAGGACTTGGGAGCGCCCGGCACACGCCCAAGCAGGCGGCAGGCACTAAGGGCCATTTTCTGCTCCTGGGATTAATTTTTCTGTTTAATGATTAGAGGAGGGTAGGCCACTGAAAGGACGTTCAGGAAGAGCTCTCATTCCACACCAAGTCTTCTTCCCCTTGTTCCCTGGGTGGGCAACAGCGGGACCACACCTCGTGTGCCTGGACTGAAGTAGGCAGAACACTGACGGGGACGGCCCCACATCAGTTCACGCTGGCATGAAGGGACACGCAGGGTTAGGCCGCCGACTGCCATCCGTCTGAATACCCGATGCTTACATTGTACGGGCACGTGTTTGGATTCCTGCAGGGACGATTGACGTCCCAGAAAGTAAACCGGGTTGGGCACACATGAAGAGCCAGCCACGCTGGGGACTTCACTGTCACTGCCCTCACAACGCCTCTGAAAGGTCTCTCAGGTGTGGGCTCTCGCGGCTGTACTCGTGATCTTCATCCTCCTCCAGATTTTAAAGCAAATAGAAGTGTAGACAGGTGGAGCATAACGTATGGATAAGGATTCATGGACTGGGCTTAGAGCAGCTAGAGTGGAACGGGTTGTTTAACTTCTGATTTTCAGTTTCCGCATTTATTGATTGGGAAAAAAATAAGATCTGACTTTTGTAGTTAAATTTACTAATAAAAGAAAACAAATTTTTTTAAAAATGGGAAGCCCCACTTCCAGGAAACTCCGATCATCATCGTGATCTTGGTGTGGCAATGGCACCGTCACAGGCATCCACTTGGACAGGCACGGCCCCAGCCTGGAGTCCCAGTCGTACCATGTTGATCATATCATTTAACTTCTCAGAGGCCCAATTGTAAAACGAGCCTAAAAATAAATCTGCCTCAAATTAAAAAACAACAAAAAGGAGTTAAGTCACATAGCCAGGAGGTGGCCCCCGGGGATTTGACACACGGCCGTGGACACCAGAGCTGCTGCTCACTCCACCACGGTATCACGCGACCTTCCGCGGGAGAGATGGTCTCGCCCCTCTTCCCTAATTTACAGTCTGTTGTCCTTCACTGAGTTTGCATTTGCCCCTCCCTGGGTCGGAGCAGCTGGAGAGGCCGTTTCCAAGGTGAGTCTTGCAGGAAGGACCCCCACCCCGGGGACTCATGCCAGAGGACTCCTTCTCCCCACGACACTCCGCTGACGCCTGGGACCCTGTCAGGGAGCAGGACCAGCTGCCCCGTCTCTGAATGGCCTCTCCACACCCTCGTTTTGTAGATAAGGGACCATGCTGTGAGGCGGTGGTGCGGTCCCCATCTGGGAACAGGTTTCCCTTTCAGCCAGCACGCTGGGGAACGGGCAGTTTGTTCAGTGACCGGGAGTGAAACCTCTCCTCCTTCCCATTCTCAGCTTGTGGAGGAGACAGCAACTCTCTGGTGACCTGGCGTCAGAGGACATGATCCAGCCCGCATTCATGAGGAAGCCCAACCCCATTCCCAGCCTTCTGATGGGAATGAGATGAAGAAATAATAAAGAAAATGCCAAGAAAACCAACCCCGCGTGCCAGGAAGCCCGGGGCCTTCGCTCAGCCCACAGGCCGCAGCAGCAGTGCCAGGTATTCAGGAAGACCCATCGAGGGGCCGGGCCGTGGCTCCCGGAAGGTCCCGGAAGGCAACTGGGTCATGGGGAAGCTAGGCTTCTTCATGTCATGGGAGATGCCAGTGTCACCTCCATCTGCATCGTGGCCCCTGCAGAGGGTGAGGGCCACTCTTCACACTCTGGGGGTTGTAACCCCCTGGTGGAAAAACACAGGTAATCGGGGAGCTCCCACAGCTCACCTGTGACACGGAGCAGAAGCATTCCTGACAGCAGTCCAGGGGCAGTCCACTGGTGCCGTGGGGAGGAGTTACCCCAAACCGGAGGGACAGGACGGGGCTGCGGAGGGTGCTGGGGTGAGAGTCGCCGCCAAGAGGAAGAGGCTTTGGCCTCCACCCACTCTCGTCCAATCTGCTGTCCCTGAACCTCCTACTCTGCATTTCCACAGCGACACTGAGTCTCTGTCCTCATCCACAGCTCAGCTGCCACCAGCCTGTCCCCTCCCTCCCTGTCCCCCCTCCTCTGCATAGCCCCTGCTCCTCCCCTGCCATCCTCTCACCCTCTTGCCCTCTGACCCCAGGGCATCCCCAGTTCCCTCTGGCTCCCTTTAACTGAGACTGAGCTGCCTCTTTTGACCCTACTCCAGAACATTCCCACTTTCCTTCCCTCCGCTCCCTCTAAAACGAATCTGATACACGGACCCATAGTCCTGTGATGACAGGTGTGGCGTTGGCATCTGACCCCACAGCCACACGTCTGTATTCTAACAGTGGCCACGCTCCACCCCAGCGGGCTGGTGTCACCGGCATTGCCGGCAGCGGGGCTTACCGGGCAGGGTGGGCTGGGGGATGTTCTTAGGCAGATGGTGCGTTTTTTGTCTCATAATCAAAGCACTGAGTCGCATGTTATTCCACTTCCCCTAAAACTTGTAGAGGCGCTGCTGGCACCCATCCACTCCCATGGGACCACTCCTGCACATGCACACTGCTCCCTTCAAGGGACAGCAAAGCCACCAGAAGGCAAGGGCTTCCCTGCGCAGAGTAATGGCTCACTCCTGGCAGAAGTTCTCTCCACCCTCGCACTTTTGTAGTGCGGTGTTTCTTTTCCCCAGATGTGTAGTCAGAATGGGATGAAATCAATTCTTTTTATTTAAGAGTGAGATCACTACATTGAGTGAGTAAATACACATATTTAAATGTCACATATAATTCAACCAAAAATCTTCTGCAAGTACATTTCTCTTCCCTTCCTAACATGTCGAGTCCCCCATCGAGTCCTTCCATGGGACTCTGGTGCCATAGAAAGAACACAAGCCTGGTGTCTGACAGCGGTGTGTCCTATCCAGCATTGAGCCACTGCTGGGAAAGAGGAATTGTCCCTCAGACTCTCAGCACACTGGTAGGAGAGAGCTCCTTCTTTCACAGTCCTCAGGCCTCTTTGTCAGAAGAAGAGAGGAAGGTTCTCTTGGGGGGCCATCGAGGCGGGTGCACTCACAGCTTGAGACCTCCACAGCCACGGGCTTTCCTGCAGAGACGAGAGGAAGCTCTGACCTCAGGACTTCAAGCCATTGCCCACGTACAACAAGCATGATCTGTGCAGATGGCATCTGTTTGTGACTTGTAAATACTGGTGACCCCATGATTCTGCCCTTGGCTTTCCCACTACTTGTCCTGTTCTTCTGAAGGGACTTCAGCTGCTACTCATAAGTCCAAAGATCCTAACCTCATTACTCCAGCTGAAATCCTTTTCTTGAACTAGTTCTCTGTTCCAAGTTCTTTGGAACTTGTTCCAAAGGCCAACTGCACATCTCCACTTAGGGACCACAGACATCACAAATGTAGCATGTCCATGTCTGAGTGTGCCATCTCTGCTCCCAAACCTGCCTCTTCTGTTTTTTCTGCCTCAGATGCTATCACACATTTAGTTGCCCCAACTAGAGTCCGTGGAGTCATCCTGTCTCGTGCCTTTCCTTCCCCGCCTCCCTCCCCTCACATCCTAGAAGTACCTAAGTCCCTAAGTCCCATGGGTCTCACCTCTCCGCGCCTCCATAGCTGGCACTTCTCCAGTCCCCCACCCCCAACTGCACTCATCTCCTGCCTGGAGGATCTCAGCAGCATCCTTAATGGGACACGTGCCACTCTGCCAGAATGGCCTTCCCTCTCCCCTGAGCATGGGACGAGTTCTCCTGCACCTTCATGTCACTGCGAGAGGCCTAGCATCTCTGTAAAGCCATCTCCAAACCCCCAGGTGGCCATGCATGCCCACTTCTGGATCAGACTCTGAGAACCGGGGCCTGTCATGATCTGTTTACGGAGCTGTTTCCCCATTAGACTAGGAACTTCCCCAGAGCTGCCATCCTGTCCTGCGGAACAGGCACATGGCATGTGCTCCATAAATGCTCGCTGATGCTAAGAGTAGATGAATGAGAGAACAGGGTGACTTTTGAAGAAATAGGCACAGGAAATAAAAGTGAGCATTAGTGATAACACACTGCTGTGGTCTGAATGTTTGTGTCCCCCCATAATTCATATGTTGAACACCCAATAGGGTGGGATTAGGAGGTGGAGACTCAGGAGGTGATCAGGGCGTGAATGGGATTAGCGCTGTGAGGACACGGGGAGAAGGTGCTGCCTATGGGCTAGGAAGTGGCTCTCACCAGACACCAAAATCTTTCCACTTCCTAGTCTCCAGAACTGTGAGAAATAAATTTCTGTTTTTCAAAAGCTGCTTGGTGTATGGTATTCTGTTACAGCAGCCCATATTAACTAAGATACAAACCAAAGCAATTTTATAATTATTTTTATAATTAGGAGTCTCATAATTTCTTATTCATGCAGAAATTTTTTAAATTTCAAAATATTAAGGGGTACAAATGTTTCCTTACATGGACACCCTTTATAATGCTTAAATCTGGCATTTCGTATGTGAATAATGTTCACTGTACCCGATAGGTAGGTTTTTACCCCTCCCCTCCTCCCACCTCTCCCTTCTTGGTTTCCAATGACCTTTACATCTCTCTGTGCCCATGTGTGCCCATCCATTAGCTCCCACTTATAAGTGAGAACATGTGGTGTTTGTTTTTCCTTTCCTAAGATACTTCACTTAGGATAATTGTCTCCAGTTCCACCCAAGTTGCTGCAAAAACATTATTTCATCACTTTTTATGGCTGAGTAGTACTCCATGGTATATATACATCACATTTTCTTTATCTACTCATGAATTGATGGACACTTAGGTTGATTCCACATCTTTGAAATTGTAAGTTGTGCTGTGATAAACATTTGAGTGCAAGTTTATTTTTGATAAAATGACTTGATTTCCTTTGGGTAGATACCCAGTAGGGGGTGACTGGGTCGAATGGTCAGTCTCCATTTATTTCTTTGCATAATCTCCATACCATTTCCATACAGGTTGTACTAATTTGCAGTCCCACCAACAGTGTATAAGCATTTCTTTCTCTCTGCATCCATGCCAGCATGTACTGTTTTTTGACTTTAAAAAAATTTTTTTAATATCATAATATTAAGGGGGTACAAATGTTTTGGTTACATAGATTGCTTTTGTACTGCTTTAGACAAAGTTATAAGTGTTTTTTGACTTTTTAATAATGGCCATTTTCTGACAGGGGTAAGGTGGTATCTCATTGTGGTTTTAATTTGCATTTCCCTGATGATTAGTGGTGTTGAGCATTCCTTTCTGTGTTTTTTGGCCATTTGTCTATCCTCTTTTGAAAAATTGTTCATGTCTTTTGCCCATTTTTAATGGAGTTTGTTTTTTTTCTTACTGATTTGTTTGAGTTCTTTGTAGATTCTAGATAGCCCTTTATCAGATGTATAGTTTGTGAATATTTTCTCCCATTCTGTAGGTTGTCTGTTTACTCTGTTGATTATTTCTTTGCTATACAGAAGCTTTTTAATTTAATCACAGGCATGCTTCTAGGCACAGCTGGTACGGTGATGAACAAAACAGATAGAAATGCTAGCCCTCGTGGAACTTACATTTTAGTGGCAAAATAAATAAAACATAAAATATGTCAAATCATATTAGTGCCAAGGGGAAAAAACAAAGCCAAGACAAGAGAAATGAAATAATGTATGGGGAGTCAGGAGACGGGAAGGCGACTTCTGAGAGGAGCTGAGGCAGAGGGACTCCCCGATGGGACATTCCAGGTAGAGAAACAGCAGACACAAGATCCGAGGTGTGCCAGGGGCATTCCTGGAGCAGTAAGTTATAGAAAAAAGGCACTTGTCATCAAAGGTGTGCGGTGTGTAAGAGAAAACACAGATGCAAAAATGAACCCATTCAACCTGGCTCTTGGAAAACTAAAACATTTGAGATGGGAGAGAGAAGCGAGAGTGACTGCGGGTGCCCAGGCAGGGGCTGTGATGCTCCTCCCGGGCTTTCCAGCTTCCTCTCTGCAGCACACTGTGGCTGGCATCCAAGGGGCCGGGGTGCCCACAGCACTAGGGGTTTCACCAGAGCCTGGCCTCCCCTGCCCAAGGGGCTGGCCGCCTCGTGTTACCCAGGAGCCCCGGCCAGGGCCAGCAGGCAGGCCAGGCACTCAATTGGGTACTGTCCGTGCACCCCGTGGCCTGCTTGCTGCAGGAGTGGCAGGGGCCTCAGACAAGGGGGCCTTAGAGAAGAAGTTGGCCACTAGCCCCACTGTGGCAAAAGAATTTGAAGGGGAGGGATTATTTCCAGTAAGAGAAAGAAGTGGCTCAAATGTGAGTTCACAGAGGGAGTCTGTCGTGTTTTGGAGGCAAGTAAAGCAGGAAGGAGAATTGCCCAAGAACCCAGGCAGGCTTACCTCTGCCCTTTGGAGTTGCTGCGGGCTGCCTGAGTGGGGACAACAGTGAGTGTCCCCCCCCTCACATGCTCCCCAGCTGGTCCTTAGGCTTGCCCTGTAGCCAAGGCTGGCAGGCCACGTGTGTGTCTGAAGACAGCCCTGGCTCCATGGACAGATGATAGGGACTTCGCAGAGCACCTGGCACCTGTGATCAGCCCCCCAGGGCCCTGCGCTGTCCCATCTACAGCAAGCCACCCTTTCTCTCTGCTCACCTGCCCCTCACGTCTCACCCCCTACTCTGTCAACACGATGACAAGTGCCAGATGCTGAGGATTAAACTCCCCGTGGCCCATCCATCCCCCACAATTTAGTGTGAATTCACCTAATGGGATTCTTTTCTCAGAGATCACCTGTCTGAGGCCGTGGGACTCGTAAAGCCCTGAGGAAGGGGACAGGGGTCTTTCAAGCTGGGGGTGCCCAGGGCCCTGGGCCCTAGCAGGATGTCCGGGGGCTGGGCTGGGGGTTTCCCAGATGTGCAGCAGGCTGTGCCAGGCACCCGGGCATGGGCCCAGTCCCCGTGGTGGTCCCCAGACCAGACCTGCAGCAGCAGCAGCGTGGGCTCCAGGGGGGACCATGGAGCTCACGCCCCCCCATCACTCAGGGAAGGATGCTAATGGGGGTCACTAGAGCTCCGTGTCCCGATCTGCAAAGGCAAGTGCCAACAGTGCCTTTCCCAAAGGGCTGAAGTATCAAACTTGGCCGAAATGACACAGCCTATTTCAAACGAGAATCAAATGAGGTGGATCCTGCCAAACGCTGAGGAGGCGCCTGGCAGTAGGGAGCCCTTCTGAAGGGTCAGGGCCGCACACCAACAGGTGACGGCTGCAGGACCGGCTGCAGGATCCCAGCTCTCAGGGCAGAACAGGAGGCCGCAGGCTCAATCCGAGGCGGCACCCCTCCCGGGGCCCAGCGGCAGGGTCTCCGTATCCCACCCTGGCTGGCCCTGCCTGTCCTCTGCTCAACCACTGGGCCTTCCCCCCAGGAGCAGAGACGTCTCCCACGCAAAGGGTCGTGGCCCCTTTCGCAGCTCACACCTGAGATCCTGAGATATTAACTTTAAATACATTAATGTGGCATGATTTTACCAAAGCTAAAATGCTGTCTATTGAAAGACACCCATTATTTTCAGTTTTCAAAAGAATGAAAATTTGCTGCCTATTAAACTGAGGGATTGGAAGTTGCTTCCTGAGATCAGAGATGTTAACATGCTGGGGGGGCTGCTTTTGGGAAACGAAGAAATGTGCTATATTATTTTGGCCAGCTTAGATGCCGTCTTGTGTTGCAGGTGGTATCTGTGGCAGGCACAAAACTTTTGAAAATGTTCAGAGCACTTAAATTAGGGACATTTCCCCCCATAAACTCTTCTGTCGGTTTGAGAGTTTCTCTCTGTGTTAGGTTTCACCAGCAGCGCTGGGGGCACCGTGTTTGCGTGGGGACACGCAGAACTCCTGGCAATGAGCAACCTGGGGAGCCACTTCACCCGGCCTTGGGCTGAGGCCACATGACGGGCTGTGTGACGGGCAGTGACGTGCTGTGGAGCCCGTGGGGGCCTGCTGCTCCTCCACCTTCACAGGTGAGGCGGCCTGGGCTCCTGGGCCAGGGGGCTCTGCCAGTCAGGGGGCCACTCGGGGCCGGCTGTGGCGGCTTGGTGGGGGACCCCATGTCTAGGTGCTGGGGACGTCATTGGACCCACGTCCCCTCTTTCCAGCCCCTGCCTGGCCGGCACCTACTGGCTGCCTAGGACGACGGGCGGAACTTGGACTTGCTTTAAGTCGGCGACCAGAGGGCGACAGGCCCCAGAACCCTTTGTGTCTTCTGGACCTTATTAATTTTAGGATGTTTGCAGACGTGCGCTCACACACGCATTGCCACACACCCCCACAGTCACACACGAGCACACACAGCGCACACTCACACACACCGGGGGCTTCACAGCCACCACCGGGACGAAACGGTGTTTTTGAAGAGGAGAAAGGCCATTCGGCCACCGAGGATGGGAGAAGGTCAGCAGAGCACAGAATCCTCCGCAGCCCCTCTGCCGTCCTAACCAAGGAGAGCAAATTCTACCTGCTTTGAAGCAAGCTAGTTTTCTATGAACAAAGAAGGAAAACTCCGTGGACAGCTGAGAACATCGTTGAGTGTTGTGGAAAGGTGTAGAGCTGGGAAGAAGCTTGGGAATCACTCACGTCTCATGCACACATGCACGCGTGACACAGCCTCGCGCACACACGAGCACGCACACACTACACGCTGGTCGCACACACCGCACAGCTCATGCACAAGCGCGCAGTCTGGCTGCCTGCAGATTTCTTTCTCTTGATAAAGAAACAATAGTTTCTTTTTTTTTTTCTGGATGTACCAACCTAAAAGCAGGGTGGTAGTTATAAAATTATCAATCCCGTTGGAGATATTTTCCTCACTAACCATAGTATGACAAGAACACTTACCTAGAAACAGGAACCCCAGGAATGGCCATGCTCACAGTTTTTGCTTTAGCAAACAGCTTGTGTTTAGCTGTTTTCTGCACTTGCACCTGGGAATCAAACGGTTCTCTCAAAGACCAAGCCTGAGACACGTTGGGCCTTTGCCATGGTGCTCCTGGTGCAACCTCAGCCGCGTGCAGGCCCGGAAAGCCGGTGTGAGCCGCAGGCTGCTGGGGAGGAAGGCGTCCTAGGAGAGTCAACCTGGCGAGAAGGCCAGTCTGTCCTGGGTGTGGCCGCGCTTAGGAAAGTACAGTCAGGTAGGTTTGCTTCCTCGGGACGAGGCCACTGCGTTTTCACATGTGAACAGTTTATCCTTGTCGTGGACAAAATCCAGCCCTGGGCCCTCAGAAATCCCTGGTATTGGAGCTGGGGGCAGGGAGGAAGGCAGGACGGGAGGGGGGGGCCGGCTGAAGACAGGGTGTGCTTTCTGGAAACTCACAGCTGGCAGGAGCGGTCACCTGACCAGCCTGCAGTTCCCCAGACAGGAGGGGCCTGCAGTGGCCGGGTGCGGGTAGGGGTGGGGTGCCTGCCAGGCTAGAAGCTCTCCTCTAGAAGTCTCCTCTCTCCACCTGCAGCCTGGAGTTCCAGAACTTTCCAGTACACTAGAAGCACTTGGAGAGTGGTTAAATAGAAAATCCTAGACGTTGCCTCCAGAGCTTTGGATTCACTAAGTCTGACATTGTTAATAAACACCATATATAATTCTGATACATGTTATAGCTGCTCTTGTTTCCAAATTTGAGACATTTCCTTACACCTAAGGAATCCTCAAGGAAACAAGAAAAGAAAGTAGGGAGAATCTGAACCATTCAACTTTTCTCCTCGTCACAAATCTGGAAAGGCAAGCAGGCATATTTAGCTCTACGTGGGCTTCAAGCCCTAATCGTTTCCTTCCCCATTCATCTCTAGCTAATGTGTCGTATTAAATTGGCCAATATCGTCTATTATTTGCCTACATGTTTACATTGGGCCTCCCGGATTGAGATCACCAGGATGTCTCAGAGTCACAGCAGTGGCATTTCTCTTTTACCAACCGATAAAATAATTTGGTAAATAAGATATGGAAGGCATGTTTGAAAGGAGGTAACTTAGGCAGGCACAGATTCCTAGAACTTCGACAGTTTAAAGGTTTACAGCAATTTTTATAATTCTATCATTTTTCAGACAAAGGAACTGAACCGTGGGGTTCAGTGATGTGACCAAGAGAGTATGCAGCAAAAGGAAAACTTCTAAAACCCACAAACTTAAGTACGCAACAAAGCAAAAAATCACTTTTCTCTCTTGAGGCATATTTATAAGGAAGATTTTCTGGGAGAGTCTCAATTATAGGTACTTTCATTCTTTTCCAAACGGCCATTTAAAATGGTTAAGTATATAGATCTATTTTTATTCCTTTGTTCAGGCTTATAAAAAATAAATTCCTTAGGCAAAAAGGAATTTTTTTTAAGAATGTTTTGATTCCTTTGTCAGGCCATATTTTGGGTTTATAAAATACCGTCACCATAACCACATTCTTCCCAAAAAGAGTAGGTGGCGGTGGCTTTGGAGCCCCCTCCCTTGCCCCTGCCAACGTTGTTAACTTACTAAACCCGAATTTCTACTTTACTCAAAATCTTTAATCACTCCCTGCTCTTCTTAGCCCCTTCATTATCACAACCAATTAAATGGCAGGAGTAATGTCATCTTTTTGACATCTGGAAGATATTACAAGTCTCCTTCCTCTCCCACAACTCCCACTCAGAGCCTGGGCAAAGACCCCGAGGGCTGGGGTCCGTGAGGGGCGTCTGGCCGGGGCAGGGAGACACCCGGGGGTCAGCTGAATCCTGGGACACTCCACGACTCCGGACACTTCATCCAACCCCTGGGGCCTCAGTCCTGCACCCTGAAAGTGAGAGACTCCGCTATCTGCATTTCTCAATCTGAGATGTTTAAACCCAGGGGTGCATGAAGACACAAAGGAATACATCAACTATTCTTCCTGCAAAGTCATTATTTGTTAGAAATTTAAAACATGATCTTATTAAAGCAATCAGGTTGATAAGAGAATAGCATACCAACTTTACAAAATACTACAGCTAAAATACAAGTTTTAAAAAAATTCCCTACATTCAGTGGAAACTTCTGGTTACACCGAGAGGCTCCCAGGGCACACTGCTTTCTGGCCACACAGGCCCCTCGGTGGAACGCTCTGGGAGCACCTCCCTGGCTAGAGGCGTTCTCGGGTCTACAGTCTGAAGACCCTACAAAGAGGGTGTAACAATTGTACTGAGGCCCTAATGCAGGCTTCATTTCACTAAGGAACCACTGCCTGGACAGCCTTGCTGGCAAGAGTGGCCTTTTTATTTAAACTGAGGTTTGGATTTCAACCCACGGGAGCAGTCCCTCCCAGCAGCAAACTTGGGGCAGATTCTCTGCAGTCCCTGGGCAGAGCCCCAGGAGTTTGCAATGCTTGAGAGGCCAGGGGAGGCTGCTGGGGTGTTGTGGGTGTGGACCGGTCCAGTGCCAGACCTTCGTCCCAGGCCGTGGTCCTTGGCCTCTCAGCTCAAGCTGCTCGGTGTCAAGTGTGGACCTGGGGTGTTTTTGTCAGAAGGAACAGCACACATTGCTGCAACAGCAACCAACCAATCCTCAAAGCCCACCCCTGTCTTAGGGAGGATGATGGAGAACACTGGGAGGGTGACAGAGGATTCCAAACAGGGCCTTAAAGAAAGGTGAGCATGCAGGCCCAGCCTCAGGGCAGCTCCCCTGGGAAGAGGACAAGGGCGTCCCCACACTGTCGGTTGCCACCGCACAGGGCAGTCCTCCGAGAGGAGGTGTCAAAGGGGACTCCATCTCTGCAACTGCCTGGTGATATAAATCCCAGAAACACCCTGAGGGTTGAGTTGCAATCTCTTCTTTTTTCATTTGTTTGTTTTCATTCTTTCATTTTCCACTTCAGTCTATGCATGGTTTATTTGATTCTAAACTTTGCTGTGATAATAGTACATATCATTGTGCCTACGTTTTTTCATAAGGCTTCTCCTATATTGATGGCAATTGCTTTGTGAATATTTATTTTTAGTGACCGCATCATATGCTGTGGCATTTCATTTTCAAAGATGTTCACAACAGTTCCTCCCACGGCCCTTTGCAGTAAGACTCTGGCACTTCTGCCTTCAACTCCTACCTTCAGCAGGGCGTTCTGTCCCCCCACGCCTGTGTCTGGCCCCAAACCACAGCACGTGGTGGGGATGATGCTCTGAGAATTCCAGGGCTGGGCCTCGAGAAGCCCTGTGGCTGTGCCAAGAGGGCCGTGTGGGGACGCATGGGGGATGAGAGGCCCCGTGGGGGGCGCCGAGGGCCTCCGCCTACAGCCAGCACAGCTGTGGGCAGGGGTGAGGCCTCCTCGGACCCGCCGGCCCATCTCGCCCCCCAGCTGAGTGACACAGGGTCGAGCAGCCACCCAGCCCAGCCACAGAATCCTGAGAAATAGTAAACTGCTGTTGTTTGAAGCCACCATGTGCAGGGGTGGTTTGTTGTCTAGCAGAGACTAACTGAAAGTAATGAAAAATTGTTAATTCAACAAATGTAAATCCCACCCCTCCAAAGCCTTAGAAGCATTTGCCCTAGCAGTCAGCCGAGCTGGGGAATTTATCTGATGGCGGCGGGAGGATTTACTAAGAAGAGAAGACTGAAAGGCACGGGCTCTCGCCGCCGTGTTACAGAGTTCTTGCACACACAGGCTGGCAGCTGCTAACACGTAGGCAGCGTTCGAGGGCACAGGTGTTGGCCCCAGACAGACAAGAGTTTGACTCCTGTCTCTGACACTTACACACTTAGCTGTGTGACCCCGGAACGTCTGAATGTGTTCACCTGTAAAGTAGAAACAATATCAAACTCCAGTGTGAGGATTAAATGAGAATATGTACAAAATGCCAGGCCAGGTGCCTGGCACACAGCTCTCCCCTCACCACGCACCTCGCCCAGGGCCCCCGGCGTGGGTGGGGGCTGGCGTGTCCCTTTCCCTGGCTGAGCGCACAGCGGAGCTCTTTCCACCGCTCTTCGCCCTACGTCCCCAGCGCTCAGCCCGGAGAGCAGCGAAACACAGACTGAGCTCGTGTGTGTGCTGGCACTCACTTCCTCGATGTATTTTAACTAAATACCCCCTGAGCACCGGGAATCAAGCTCTGCTCCAGGGGGATGTGGTGAGCAATGTGATGTGAAGGCCCGTCATGCGGGACAGATGCTAAGAGCACAGACAAATATGTCACCGTGAACTGTGACCAGCGCTGGGAGGAGCAGGACTGGGCCGGCAGGAGGCGAGAAGGTGGAGGCCCAACCTTGACCAGGTGCAGGAGGTGACACCGGCACTTAGCTCTCCAGGGGGAACAGGAGTTACCTAGGTAAAGTGGGGTGTGGGGGGACAAGTGAGGGCTATTCTAGGCAGAGGGACAGCAAGGTTGAAGCTCTTAAAGCCGGAAGGAACACAGACCTTTGGAGGCCCTAGAAGATGCTGCGGCTGGAGGACGGGGAGCGAGGACGAGGCTGGTCGGGCAGGAGGGGCCAGGTCAGACCTCACGGGCCTGCGGCCTTTGTGTTAAAAAACAGGCGGGCGGTGGAGATCTGAGCGGGCAGAGCCATAAGCAAATGGAGAGTCCCCTGGGGTGGCTGCCAGTGTCACGGCTCTTCAGGAAACAGAATGATCCTTTCGTGATGTTGGCCATGACCCTGGGAGATGGGAGGTACTAGCGACTCTCACCGAGGGGTCGGTCTACTCTCACACACGGCAGGCACAGAATAAGAGTTTTTGAACAAAGGAATGAATTAACAAATGAGGCTTTAGTGGTAAGCTTTCAAGCACCTCGGTGGGCTAGCAAGGAAGGAATTTAGAGGGACTGTAAGTGCGACTTCTCAAATTGCATCAATAAGGGGCTATTTATGCAGCTTTGATTAAGAGAAGAACCTAGGGTGTCAGAGATGGGAAGACAAAGGGGCTAGTTATGGTCAGAGTCCCCAAAACATGCCAAAAAGCATGTGAACTTCTCTTTTCATTACTTTCTGCTTTCCTCTGGATTCTCTGTTTTGTAAATTGCCAGTTAAGTCTCCGTTGAGCATCTGTTTATAAGGTGCTTAAAGATTCTGAAACGAAAGTCGTTGTGAAGACCCTGGAAGCTGTTGCTTTCTCCTCGTCTCTGCTTAACATCTTCCTCTGATTCTTTTCCCAGCCCCGACCTGGTCCTCTCTGATGGCGACCACTGTCATTTAAAAGAACCATTTTTTGCTTAAAAAACAGAAAGAGTTGAATTATGTTCTTTGGTGCCTATTCTCCTAAACACAAGTCCCTGCTGGAAATAAAGGAAGGGGCTCCTGCAAACATCCTCGCACGTCCCCCTCCGCGGAGTCCCGCTCTTCCTCGCTTCCCTCTGTGATCAAATGCACAGACAGAGACGCATGCAGATAGACATTGTGGGGAGAAGAATCAGGAGGAAAACCCACTAAAAATAAACACAGCTCTTTCTACTATGTATTTTAAAAGATGCATCCATGTAATTCAAGCTCAGTCATTTAGAAGCTGCCCCGCGCCTTGCCACATGGCATTGGAGTCCGGCCGCTGTGGAATGAGTCACCCTGTAAGAGCGGGTCGGACTGGAGGCTGTGTCAGAAGACATTTACATTCCTCTCCGAAATCTTTCTTTTGATAATGAAAGGGGTGAAGAGTTTAAAGTCACCACTTATGATGTCCTGGAATGTTCTCTTAAAAGAAGAGAAAAGACACTTGGAAAATGCACTCAGGGGTTCAAAGACATGGATGTAGGGACAGGAGGACTATGAAATTGCCTCTTCTGGGATAACGAGGGGCTGAGTAGCATTCTCCTTTTCGTAGTAACTTACCATTAAAAAGAAAAAGAAAAAGAAAGCTTTATTTCAGCATGAGGCATATGGCTGGCATTCACAGAGTGTTTATTAATAATAATGACTTATCTATGCCAAACTCCCTTTAGAGCAAATTGTCTCAGATCCAAATCCCACAATGAGCCAAAGGATTTCAATGCTCTGGCAGGAAGCTGGAAGGATCTGGACCAATTCACACATAGCAGAGCTCCTGCCCACACCACAGTGCATTTCCCCCCGACACTCAGCCCCACCCCCACCTCACCCCACAGCTAGTGGGGGGACCCCTGGAGGTCCCCCCTGCCTTTCCTTAGCTAATCAAGGGTATTGCTTTTTCTCCCCCATACCAGGCTTTCTGCATATTCTTCACAATGTAAACAAGGTTCTGACTTTGTTCTTCCTGCTGAGAGTGTGAACAAAGACAACCTTCATAAAGGGAAAAATGCCACAGTGGCCCTGTGACTCACCGGTGGTGAGAATGCTGGGTGGCTTCTCTGAGCACGGCCTCCTCCTGCAAGGGCGCTCAGGACCCTCCCAGTGGGCCATTTCCTACCCCTTCCCTGGGCTCAGCAGGATATTCACTTGCTCCAGCCCTGATTTTCTTAGTGAGCAGCCGGCACTTTGGGATGACACAGTCACCCAATGCATTTTTCTAAGTCTGCAGATGAGCAAGTCCAGGCCACAGTTTAGTCGCTCCACCTTTATGTCTGTCACAGATACATGCAAGGTGATGGGTGCCTGGCTTGGTGAGAATGAGCAGTATTGACCAGGGATGAAATCTGGACCCAACCTGTGCCACTCTGGGCTCACACTGCTCCACACCCCTTCCTTGAACCAGCGGTCCCCACCCGCTCGTCTGAAAGGAGCAGAATAGGATTCTTCATGTCACCTGGCAATCACCAGGCCGTAAAGGATTTTTGCCAACTTCAGTGCATTTTTGCCCCCAAACACATGTGCCCTCACAAACACAGGCAGCTATTCACACCCTCCTGACCATAAGCTGTTTCAGTTGCCGACATTTGCCAGAGTGTGTGGTTGGGGGTGGCAGGCGTGACTGCTTTGTTCATAGGTACAATAGAGAAAGAGTTTGCTTTGTTTTTCTAATTGTTATTCGAGTATACTTTCAAAAACGGCAATTTTACTGAGCTCTGTTGTGCATTAACATACACAGGAGAAATGTATTAGTAGCAGCCAAGGAGAAAGGAATTGCATGTTTTACAGATGCGGCTCAATTTATTTTCCATAAGAGCATGGCTCTATCTCCCGAATATCATAAATAAATTCCTTCAATAACTTAGGCCCCTCATGTAAATCAGGCATTCTGCTATAACCCTTGACCACAACAGTGAGCCACCAAGACACAGTCCCTGTTCTCAGGAAGCTTATGGTCAGTTTAAGAGCAGAGATAGCCAAGGAAAATAGGAATAAAATGCAATTTCAGTATTCTGGTTCTTGATCTGGGTGTCGGCTACACAGGTGTGTTCTATTTGTGAATATTTAAGAATTGTGCATTTATATATTCTTGTCTCTCTGTGTGTGAACATTATAATATAACATGTATAATCTTCATTTAAAGACTAAAGACACTTTCAAAATCTAAAATTACCATCTACAACAACTGTGAATGTAGAAAAACATAAAGGTTGGAAATTTCTAGATGATGTTATGGGATGCTGCAGAGATTTTAGTTCACTGAACAATGTCGAAAGGAGTGTGTCTGAAAGAAGAGGTTCTGGGACTGCAGAGTGGGGAGGGGCGTGGGCCCTGGGCAGGGCTCTGCTCACCAAGGAAGGGGTGGAGGGTGTCTTATCGGGTCCTGAAGTTAGCCTGGCCAACACGACCAGGTGAGTCCAAGCAAAGCATCTGGAATCCTGCACGGTTCAGGGAAGCATCAGAACGTCATGATTCAGGCCAAAGGCCAGAGCAGTTCCGGGGATGGCTGGTGCAACAGTGCTGCAGTGCTGTTCGCAGGAGCTCTTTCTGTTCAGGGAGGCTCACAGCCAGTGACTGCAAGGCACAGAGGAGTATCTGGCAGCCCAGGACTGGTGACAAAGAAGAGTGAAGGGAATATAACAGACTAAGTAAAGATGAGGCTCCTGGTCCTAATGGCACAGGAAGACAGAGGCAAAGCACAGGCAGATTACAGAGTGAGGATTAACCTGGAAACTCACTCCAAGAGGTCCAGACTACCTCTTCCAGCCAAAATAGAGCGGCAGGGCTTGGATCTATGCTTCCACCTAAAGCAACTAAAATCACTGAGCAAATCATCTGAAATAACAGTTTTCAGACATTACACAAAAAGCAGCAAGGGGTGATCCCCAAGGGGTGAGACACTAAATATACAAATGGACCAGGGCCAGACTACATGTAAAAATAAAGCTCTGACACACAATTGGCAGCCAGCCCAGGAAGTCAACCTACCATCTACACTAAACAGTCTGGAAGGCAACCTACCATCTACAGTAGCCAGCTCAGGAAGTCAACTTACCATCTATAGTAACCAGCCCAGGAAGTCAGCCTGCCATCTACAGTAGCCAGCCCAGGAAGTCAGCCTACCATCTACACTAAACAGTCTGGAAGGCAACCTACCATCTACAGTAGTCAGCCTAGGAAGTCAACCTACCATCTACAGTAGCCAGCCCAGGAAGTCAACCTACCATCTGCAGTAACAAGCCCAGGAAGTCAGCCTACCATCTACAGCAGCCAGCCTAGGAAGTCAACTTACCATCTGCAGTAACCAGCCCAGGAAGTCAACCTACCATCTACAGTAGCCAGCCCAGGAAGTCAACCTACCATCTACACGAAACAGTCTGGAAGGCAACCTACCATCTACAATAGTCAGCCCAGGAAGTCAACCTACCATCTACAGTAGCCATCCCAGGAAGTCAACTTACCATCTACAGTAGTCAGCCCAGGAAGTCAACTTACCATCTGCAGTAACAAGCCCAGGAAGTCAGCCTACCATCTACAGTAGCCAGCCCAGGAAGTCAGCCTACCACCTACAATTACCAGCTCAGGAAGTCAACTTACCACCTACAGTAACCAGCCCAGGAAGTCAACCTACCATCTACAGTAGCCAGCTCAGGAAGTCAGACTACCACCTACAGTAGCCAGCCCAGGAAGTCAGCCTACCACCTACAGTAACCAGCCCAGGAAGTCAACCTACCATCTACAGTAGCCAGCCCAGGAAGTCAGACTACCACCTACAGTAGCCAGCCCAGGAAGTCAACCTACCATCTACACGAAACAGTCTGGAAGGCAACCTACCATCTACAGTAGTCAGCCCAGGAAGTCAACCTACCATCTACAGTAGCCATCCCAGGAAGTCAACTTACCATCTACAGTAGTCAGCCCAGGAAGTCAACTTACCATCTGCAGTAACAAGCCCAGGAAGTCAGCCTACCATCTACAGTAGCCAGCCCAGGAAGTCAGCCTACCACCTACAATTACCAGCTCAGGAAGTCAACTTACCACCTACAGTAACCAGCCCAGGAAGTCAACCTACCATCTACAGTAGCCAGCTCAGGAAGTCAGACTACCACCTACAGTAGCCAGCCCAGGAAGTCAGACAACCACCTACAGTAGCCAGCCCAGGAAGTCAGCCTACCACCTACAGTAACCAGCCCAGGAAATCAACCTACCATCTACAGTAGCCAGCCCAGGAAGTCAACCTACCATCTACAGTAGCCAGCCCAGGAAGTCAGACTACCACCTACAGTAGCCAGCCCAGGAAGTCAGCCTACCATTATAGTAGCCAGCCCAGGAAGTCATCCTACCACCTACAGTAGCCAGCTCAGGAAGACTACCATCTGCAGTAGCCAGCCCAGGAAGTCAACTTACCATCTACAGTAACCAGCCCAGGAAGTCAACCTACTGTCTACAGTAACCAGCCCAGGAAGTCAACCTACCATCTACAGTAGCCAGCCCAGGAAGTCAGCCTACCACCTACAGTAGCCAGACCTAGGAATCAACCTACCATCTACAGTAGCCAGCCCAGGAAGTCAACCTACCATCTACAGTAGCCAGCCCAGGAAGTCAACCTACCATCTACAGTAGCCAGCCCAGGAAGCCAACCTACCATCTATAGTAACCAGCCCAGGAAGCCAACCTACAATTTATAGTAACCAGCCCAGGAAGGCAACCTACCATCTACAACCAGCTCAGGAAGTCATCTTATCATCTACAGTAACCAGCCCAGAAAGTCAACCTACCATCTACAGTAACCAGCTCAGGAAGTCAATTTACCATCTACCGTAACCAGCCTAGGAGTACAGCCCAGGAAGTCAACCTACCATGTACAGTAACCAACCCAGGAAACCAAGCTGCCATCTACACTAAGCAAGCAAGGAAACCAACCTACCATCTACAGTAACCAACCCAGGAAGCCAACCTACCATCTACAGTAACCAATCCAGGAAGTCAATCTACTATCTATAGTAACCAGACCGAGGATCCAACCTACCATCTATAGTAGCCAACCCAGGAAGTCAATCTAGTGTCTATAATAACCAGCCCAGGAAGCCATACCATAACCTCTGTAACAATTGTCCCCAAATATCCAGGACTTGATTAATAAGTGACAGCTTACCTACTTTTTGCCCCCAGCTTCAACCCAGGATCAACAGGAGAAAATCAGGTATGCACCTCTAACCAAACATACAGCTATCCTGCTTCTAGTTAGCCTACCTGCAGCTTCCCAGACCAAGAGCCCCCAATCTGGGCATTTGCCTGTTCTTATTTGGGTTGCTTTCATTTATTTCCACCTGAGGAACAACAAAATGAGCCATGACTACCTGGTTTACTTCCTGCAGGGAATTTCCATGCCATAGCACAGAGTGGAAGCCAGGTGGGTTCTCCCCGATTGGGGCAGAAAGAGCTGGAGTCTGAGGAGGTCAGGGTGATTTGAGTCAGAAGAGCAGAGTCTTGGATGGAGGAAAGCTGCACAGAAAGAGACCAGTGCAGAGCAGGATCAAGCCAGTTGCCACGGTAGTAACAGGAGCTCAGTGTCCTGGGCAGACCTCAGTTACCAGACCAGAAGGCTGATACCAACAGTGGCTAAGGGTTGCTTCTTGAAACATCAGCTCTCCAGCATTTCCAGCTTGCTCTTCCTTCAGGGTGGAGAAGAGCCCCAGAAAGGGAATCGTGGTTGGATATGGGTGAGGCACTAACGATGACTGCATTGTCTTTCTATTTCTAATTGGCTAAGAGCTTTGGTTTTTTTTTTTTTCCTCCTTCATGAACTGATGTTGAACTTGATTAAATGTGTTATTTGTATTTACTGAGGCCAGGAGTTTTGTTTTTCTACTTTATTCTGTTGATTTTATGAATTACGCTGATTCATTTTCAAGTGACAAACAAAGCTTGCTTCCTAGAATGAGCCCAACTTGTTTCTGATGAATCATCCTTTTTATATACTACTGGTATTGACTATATACTTTAAAGTGTACTTTATACAACATATCCCATAAAGTGTGTATAGTGCAAAGTACTTACTAATGCTTTATTTAGGGCTTTTGCAGCTCTGCTTATGATGGTTATTGGCCTGAAATTTCCTTTCCTTCTAATGTCTTTGTTGCTTTTGTTATTAGGTTATTCTGGCCTCATAAAATGAGCTGGGAAGTAGTCTCTTCTCTTTTCTGGAAATGTTTGTGGAAGATTGGTAAGATGAATTTTCCAGGATATGCTTCTAGACCTGGAGATTTGGGGAATGGGTTTAATTACAAAATCAATGATGTTACTAAAATAGTATTATCCTGATTTTCTACTTCTTCTAGAATTTGCTTTTGGTAAGTTGTATTTTTTAAGGAATTTTTATCTAAATTGAAAAATATGTGTAAAATTATGTCTTTATATGACTGAAAGTTGGCAAAATGTCAAAGATTACTGAATACAATTTTTATTGCATATATCGGAGTGTTCTGTTGATGGGCTGGTGATATTTGAAAAAGTAAAACAATAAAGACCAATGTGATTAATAAATTATTATGTGCTTATTTCATAAAATTTATTTTCTTACCTTCTGTTCAGTGAAGTCACTAGTTGTGCTTTCATAATTAAATTTTTTACATAATTTGTATTGTATTGATACTAATGCTAAATAAAGAAGATTTTCTTGAGTCTCTACAGTTATTAGATTGATTTTAATTAATTCTAGTTTGGAGAAACTGCTCTGCTAAGGCAGAAGCAACTGGAATTAGTAATAAAAATTTTAAAGAAATTCTTAGATTCAGTAAATTATAATACATATGCTATATTGAGTCATTTGTGAAAAATTACCTTTATCACAGAAAATGTTATAAAAACTTTTGTTTTAATCATATCACTTAAAATGTGATTTTTACCATTTATATCTTTATGTTATTTTAGTTTTTCTTTTTCCAAATTTTTAAATTTGGGGATGTTATGAAGAAATTTGAAAATAGCAATTTTATTGCTCAATTTAACTCTCTTCAATTAAGAGTATATTGTACCTTGATTTTTAATGGCCAGAAAAACAGTCTCTATAGAAATGAATTTTGGGATTCTTTGTATGTGACTCTTTTCCTTTTTGGTCATGTAAATATTTCATTTTTGTTTAATTCCCTTGCATTTTCTTGGACTGTAATTTCTTTTGCAAATTTCACATGTAATTTCTTTTTTTGTTCCAACATTTTATCATGAATATTTTCAGAGACACGGCAAAGTTGAATTTTCAGTAAATACCTACACATCCGCCACCTTGATTCTACCATTAACATTTACTATAGTTGGTTTTTTTACAGGTTTATTCACCAGTTTATCCCCTATACATCCATCGATTCATCTTACTTTTTGATTTATTATGAAGTAAATTACAGATTTCAGAATACTTCCCCCAAATACTTCACCTCACAAAATTTCCTTTGATTTTAAAGATATATATTTTTTAACATTTTTAAGTTTTAATACCTTTAAAAGTAAAATAGCTAAAGCTAGGCATATTAAGATAACATTATTAGTAGTAAGCAGCAGTTTATACTAAATATAACTATGAATAGCACAATCTAAAATTAAATTCATTTCGGCCAAAAACCACAATGAACTTTTTCATTTGATGATATTATGTTACTTTTAACTCTTCTATTTCATGCCCTATCCTGTCAAAATTAAATCTAATTTTTAAATACATTTAGTTGATATTCTATTGTGTCCCCCAAAGTAGTCATAAGGTCATATTTTATGTGTATTTCATATAGATGTTTCTTTCTAGTCAGATACAAAAAAAATCATAGATAATTATTGAATTGTTCTGAGTAATGTCATCTACATCTTTAGAGTTGAGAGCATATCTCCTTGGTAACAAGTTCAGACTAGACATCTACGTGGCACAAGAATGCTTTTGGATCTCTGGTCAAAATTCTGGCTATACCTTTTCTTTTACTAACCATGTGGTTCTAAGCTCTCCGAAGCTCCCCTAGAAAGTCTTTTAATTCAGTGCTTGTTTTAGTCCTTTTTCTGTTGCTATGACAGAATATAATAGACTAGATAATTTATAAAGAAAAGAAATTAATTTTTCAGTTCTGGAGTCTGGGAAGTCCAAGAGCATGGCACTAGCATCGGGTGAGGGCCTTCTTGCTGAGTCATAACAGGGCAGAGGGCAAACACGGTAAGAGAACAACAGCATTCATGTCAGTTCAGGTCTCTTTTCCTCTTTGTATAATGCCACCAGTCCCACGGGGACCCCACCCTAATGACTTCATCTAATCCTAATTACCTTTCCAAAGGCCCCACCTCCAACCAACATATGAATTTGGGCATTAAGTTTCCAACACATGAATTTTGGGGTACACATTCAAATCATAACAGTGCTGAATGCTAAAAGTTATTTTTCTTCAGGTCTCCATTTAAGTCAAACTTGTGCCTTTTACAACAGATATAAAACCAATGAGGTACTTAGTAACCCCAATTTTCTTGTCTTTGTTCTTCAGGTAGTTCAATAACATGTGTAATAAATATCAATTGTTCCACATGATTTTTGTTCCTGGTACAATCTAGTTGAAATAAGTAATATTTAATTTTTAAAATATTATGGGTGATTTTTTCTTCACTTTACTACTCCTTAAATTATTAATCTTATTTTGAATTCTCCATTCTAGAGAGTAGTCATTTATTTTATTACTTTTATCTGTCTTTCATGTTCACCATTCTAGCAACAAATTCTGAAATTATTTCTACTAAATCTATAAAGGCTCCATTACATTATGTAAATATTGTGCTGTGAATGCCTCAAAAAGGAATGCTATACTTAATTAATTAATGCTACTTATGTAGTCATTAATTCTACTTATTGATGTATGATTTTTTTGATATGCAAATGCCATGTCATGCTGTTTTAATCAAGAAGCTAAGTATTTCTAGTCATAAATAAAATCATTGGCTGAAGATAATCTGGAAGATTTGTTGTAAAACATTTCACTGTAGTAACAACATGTGTTCTTTGAGCCAAACATACAGAAAGTACATTTTTCCCCTCCATTTAAAAGATCTTGGTATAAAATGAAATCCTAAAATTTCTTCCATGTTCAACCAATTGAAAACCACAATTAATCTGAGCAGATTGTGTTTTTGTGGAAACATTCTCACACTGATGATGGGATAGCCATTTTCCAAGACGATCATTCAGTAAATAGAGCAAATCTCCTCAAGTTTCATCTTTCTACTCCAATTTACCTATTTTATCTCTGATAGGCAAGTCAGAGTTGCAAGTATTGCCTTCAGTTGGACTTTTTATTGTTATTTTCAAAATTGTAGTTAAATCTTCATTTAGTAAAGATTATAAAATTATGGGGATTTCATATGACCTTTTTAACTTGTGGATTTGATAAGAATAATTTTATTGCTCATATTTCTTGCTTTAATAAATGATTAAATATTTATCAATTAAAATGCACAATGTCTTCAAATTTCATGCATGTCATGTTCAGAAAAAAATTGCTAATTTCTATTTTTCCAATTATTAACCATTTAAGCAGATCTACTTTCTGAAAATATTAATTTTTTTCTTTCTGAGCTCTATTTTTGCATTTCTATTTCTGTTATGATCTCTACTTATACTCATTTTATCTTATTAAAGGGTTAAATATATAATTGTTTTTAAATGAGTGTATTTTCATCAATATTTATATATACGTAAATAACTAAATAAAACACTTGAAGTTCTTTTACACGTATCTTTCAAAAAGTTGTTTTTTCTAAAATTTTCAAAATTATTATTTAAAATCAAAAAAGAAAATACAAATTATAATTAATAAATATTGATATTCTAATTAAAATGTAGTTTTATGTTTTGAAATATAAATAAATCTTGTTAAATATTTATATAATTCTAGCATTTAACCTTATCTAGTTGCTAGTGTTATATTTCAATCAACATATTTACAGATTTAAGAGTAATACAAATTTTTCATATTACAAAATGTTCCTTAGATTTCTATGTCCAACTTTTACAAACGTATACTAATTTGTGATGAACCACAACTTAGAAAACCAAGAGAAGTAAAACAAAACCAGAGAAAAATGATGAAGAATCCTACTACATAACAATACATTGTTACATAAGAATCTATTGCCTTTGGGCTCTCTGAAAGGAAGGATTTGACAAGGTAATTAACATTTATTTTCTCTTAGGTAAGTCCTCCCATTGCTAAAACCCTCCCCACACCCCAAAGCAAAGTTCTTCTCCAAGGTCAGCAGGTGCACGAGCCTCAAACCTTTGTGGCATTTTGAAATAGTTGCCTTTTATGTGAGGTCACAGGGCAAGAGATATGGCAGAGGGTTTCCCTGGGGCCTGAACAGTGTTAGTCCTGAGAGTAAATGTTTGGGTTAGTAATTTTGTTTTCGGGCATTTGTGATATGCACAGGCCTCAAAAGTGTGGGGGCCTATGACAGAGGATGTCTTGCAAGGGTCTAAGTGTTATAGTGGTCATGAAAATACCATTTAAGTATATAGCTTCAAAATATATAAAGTAACAACTAAGAGGATCAAAGTGAGAAATACAGACTCAGCACTTTTAGCTGGAGTTTTTGATACATTCTAATCAGATTTATTAGATCAAGTAGATTAAATATAATAAAAGAAAGACAAGAACTGAGTAATACAATCAACAAACTCAACCTAAAAGATACATATTGAGCTTGATCCCAACAAACAACATACACGTTATTTTTGAGCACACATGGAGCATTCACTGACATAAGCCATAATATGGACCACAATATTCTATATTATTCAGATTATGTTTTCTGAAAATAATGTAATGAAAACAGAGATTAGCAATAATAAAATGGCTAACATAATCTTGTATAAATAAAAACTAAATTTGAAAAATTGTCAGATAATCCAGGCTAAAGAGAAAACTGTAAGAGTTAACAAAATATTCAAAATCTGCGAGATGGGCTGAAGCATCCTTAGAAAGAGATGAATGGTTCTGAGAACATATATCTGAAAACAAGAAAAATGGAAAACAAATGAGCTAAGGATTGCACTCAAGAAATTAGAAAATGAATAACAGAGAACACCCAAAGAAATAGGAAATAGGCAGGAAATATAAAAGCTGATATCTATAAAATTGAGAACAAAAACTTACATAGAAAAAGAACAAAAACCAAAAGGTGATTCTTTGAAAAGCTAATAAGTGAGATCACTGATAAAAATGATCGAGAAGAAAAGAGAGAAGATGCAAACAAACCACATTTAGAATAACTATAGCAAAATAATCTCAGATATAACAGACTTTAAAAATATTATGAAAGGATATTATAGAATACTATATCCTGATAAATCTGAAAATCTAGATAAAATAAATATATTTCTAGAAAGTAAAATAAAAAAACAAACTTCAAATGGATTAATAACCATTAAATTCATTGAAATGGTAATCAAAAACCTGTCCAATTTTAAATAGATAAATAAAATTCAACAAGTTCCTGATCTTGGTTTTAAAAACAAAGGCTACCAAACATTCAAGGAATTAATAGTCCTCATCTACTAAAAGATGTTGCCCCAGAACTTAGAAAATTAATTTTACAAAATTAGTATCTTGATACTGTGATCTGATAAGAACCACAAAATAAAATAAAATAATAGGCTAACTTTGCTTATGAATCTAGATGCAATAAGCATGATGTTTTAGAATTTAACAGTTCCAATTGCATACACTTAACCGAGTTCCAGACAGATTGAGTGAGAAAAGCCTTATGCCTAGGCATATCTTATTCTGAGGAAAAATAGAATGACAAACTTCCAGACAGAAAGAATTATTTATTTAAAAAAAAAAGAAATCAGAATAACAACAGAAGTTTTCATCAGTAGCACTGGATGCTGGACAACGGTAGAATAACACCTACAGCCTAGAATGAGTCAAGCAATGCAACTGAAGAATCCCATGTTCAACCAAAACTTCACTTATTTGTGAAGCTTAAAGAAAGATATTTGCGAATATTCCAAGGTTCAGAGAACATCGTCCATGTATTGTCGTCTCTGTGTCTAGGGGCTCCCCTTCCATGAACTCAAACAACCTAGGACCAAAAATATTCAAGAAGGCCAGGCGCGGTGGCTCATGCCTGTAATCCCAGCACTCTGGGAGGCCGAGGCGGGTGGATTGCTCGAGGTCAGGAGTTCGAGACTAGCCTCAGCAAGAGCAAGACCCCGTCTCTACTAAAAATAGAAAGAAATTATCTGGCCAACTAAAATACATATATAGAAAAAATTAGCTGGGCATGGTGGCGCATGCCTGTAGTTCCAGCTACTGGGGAGGCTGAGGCAGTAGGATCGCTTAAGCCCAGGAGTTTGAGGTTGCTGTGAGCTAGGCTGACGCCACGGCACTCACTCTAGCCCAGGCAACACAGCGAGACTCTGTCTCAAAAAAAAAAAAAAAAAAAAGTCAGGAAAAAACAATAAAAAATAACAATGCAACAATAGAAAATAATACAAATAAAAAACCAGTAGAGTATAACAACCATTTACATAGCATTTACATTGTATTAGGTATTTTAAGTAATCTAGATATGATTTAAAGGATGTGGGAGGATATGCAGAGGCTATATGCAAATACTATGCCATTTTACATAAGGGACTTGCACATCCACTGATTTTGGTATCTGCAGGGGTCCTAGAACCCATCCATGGATACTGAGGGATGAATGTAAATATATTAGGAAAATAATTTTTAAAGAGCTCTAATCAAAGGGTGAAAAGGAGAGGAAAAGTAATGAGCAACGAAACTTGAAATTAATGAGTAGTTTATAATAATCTAATCAAGGCAAACTTTGTAAGAATATGCAATATAAATTCAATATAAAAAAACTTAAAATGGAGGAAAACTGCAAGGGGGATTTTGATAAATTGACTGGAATATATATCTCAGCAAAATCTAGATGTCAGGATGGATAAAGAGGGAAGAAAGGAAGTAAAAACAGAAGACCAAATGTCTCTGTAGGGATGAGTGAGGAGTTGAGGACAGAGGAGAGTGGGAAAGTGACAATCTTCAAAACTCATGAACACCAGGGAAGGAACAGCCATTAACAGGAGTGAAAGGGGGCAGTAAATAAAACCTGATCTATGAACAAAAATAAGAAAAAGATGAAGTAGTAAAATGGTACAAATAATATTAATACATTTTATATATGAAATAAAAGCAAGTTATTAGAACAAACATAAAAAGACTAATTCTTTTTATTAAAACCAGATAACTCCTGATTGTATTAAAACCACAAAACCCAGCCAGCAGCTAAAATTTAGAAACTCACTTAAAGTAAAATAACAAAGAAGAATTTAAAATAAAGGGATAGGTAAAGGGCTAGTAGGCACATGCAAACAAAAAGAGAATAGAGATAACAGAGGACGTAAACAGATAGAAAACCATACCATGCTCATGGATTGGCAGAATCAACATTGTTAAAATGTCTATACTACCCAAAGTGATCTACAGATTCAATGCAATCCCTATTAAAATACAACATCATTTTTCACAGATATAGAAAAAATAATTCTACACTTTGTATGGAACCAGAGAAGACCCTGTATAGCTAAAGCAACCTTAAGCAAAACAAACAAATTGAAAGGCATCAATTTATCAGACTTCAAGCTATACTACAAGCCTATAGTAACCAAAACAGTATGGTACTGGCACAAGAACAGAGACATAGACCAATGGAACAGGACTGAGAACCCAGATATAAAACTATCCTCATATAGCCATCTGATCTTTGACAAAGCAGACAAAAACATATACTGGGGAAAAGAATCCCTATTCAATAAATGGTGCTAGGATAATGGATAGCCACATGTAGAAGATTGAAACAGGATCTATATCTCTCACCTCTCACAAAAAATCAACTCATAATGGATAACAAACTTAAACCTAAGGCATAAAACCACAAGAATTCTAGAAGAAAATGTTGGAAAAACTCTTATAGATATCAGCCTAGGCAAAGAATTTATGAAGAAGACCCCAAAAGCAATCAAATAAACAACAAAAATAAATAAATGGGACCTGATCAAATTAAAAAGCTTCTGCACAGCCAAGGAAACTATCACGAGAGCAAACAGACAACCTACAGAATGGGAGAAAATATTTGCATGTTATACATCTGATAAAGGGCTGATAACTAGAATCAGGAAAATCAGCAAGAAAAAAATCAAACAACCCCATTAAAAAGTGGGCAAAGGTCATGAACAGAAACTTTTCAAAAGAAGATAAACTCATGTCCAAGAATAATATGAAAAAATGCTCAACATCTCTAATCATCAGGGAAATACAAATCAAAATCACAGTGAGATATCAACTAACTCCAATGAGAATGGCTTTTATCAAAAAGTCCCCAAACAACAAATGTTGCCATGGATGTGGAGAGATAGGAACACTCATACACTGCTGGTGGGACTACAAATTATTACAACCTCTATGGAAAGTAGTATGGAGACACCTCAAAGAACTAAAAGTAGATCTGTCATTTGATCCAGCAATCTCACTATTGAGTATCTACACACAGAAAAAAAAAGACATTCTATGATAAAGACATATGCACTCAAATGTTTATTGCAGCACAATTCACAATTGCAAAGATGTGGAAACAACCCAAGTGCCCATCAATCCATTAATGGATTAATAAAATGTGGTATATGTATACCGTGGAGTACTACTCAGCCATAAAAAAGGTGAACTAATATCTCTTGTATTATCCTAGATGGAGCTGGAGCCCATTCTTCTAAGTGAAGTATCACAAGAATGGAAAAACAAACACCACATGTACTCATCATTAAATTGGTACTAACTGATCAAAACTTACGTGTATATATGGAAGTAACATTCATCAGGTGTCTGGCAGCTGGGAGAGGGGAGGAGGGTATGCATAAACTCATACCCAACAGGTGTGGTGCGTGCTGTCTGGGGGATGGGCACACTTGTAGTTCTGACTCGGGCAGTGCAAAGGCAATTTATGTAACCAAAGCATTTGTAACCCTGTAATACTCTGACATATGTATATATATGGGGGGGGGCGGGGAATGGCAATATTCCCTTTAAGTTCTTGAACAACTTTATATAAGAGCTGCTTCAAAATCTCTATTTGCTAATTTCACATCTAAGTCACCCTGGAGTTGGCATTTATTAACTTTTTTCTCTATCATGGGTCACAATTTTTTGCTTCTTTTTATATTTACTGAATTTTTATTGCATACTAAATATTGTGAATGATACAGGGGCTCTGGATTTAATTACGTTCCTGTGAAGTGTCAAGTTTTGTTCTAGCAGGTCTCCAAACTGTCTTTCCTGTGGCATTCAGCAACAGAAATCTCTCAGTTTGTTCAGCTTCCATCTGCTTTACTGGCCAGGCCTCTGGAAGTCTCTCAGCAGGCATGTTTTAATGGTTAGAAGAGGTTATTATTTGGGAAGAGTTTATATGCAGAGTAATGCAATCACTCCCTCCGAAGTTTTCTTCCTTTTGGGATTTTCCTCCTAATGGTCCAGTTGCCTTGTTAGACTTGAACTCTGACTTCCTAAACTTATAAAATGTTCTGTCCCTGCAGTGTAAATTAGGGAGTGCCATTAGACAAAACACACCAAACACTTAAATCTCATGGTAGTAGGCAAAGTTCTAAGGTAGTCCTCGAGATTCCTGCCCCAGCACGCATGCCCCAGCTGGCATCCCCCTGCATGTGGTGAGAGCTGTTAAAATGATAGTATTTTACTCCCATGATTAGGTTAATTCCATGGGAAAGGTGACGGGATTTGCAAATGTAATTAGGGTCCCTAATCAGTTGACAGAGTTAATCACAGGGGAGATTATCCTGGGTAGGCCCGACCTAATCACATGCACCCTGAAAAGAAGTCGGCGAGGTGAGGAGCAGCAGCAGCTCTCTTACCAGCTTTGGAGAGGCAGCCCCTGTGTTCCGGGGAGGGCCGTGGGGCAGGGCTCAGTAGGCAGCCGCAGGACCTGCGTGCTGCAGTCCTGCAGCTGCAGGCAACTAAATCCTACAGACAACCCAGTTTACTGCCTGGCAGAGGACCCCGCCTCAGAGGCGATTGCAGCCCCGGCTGTCCTTTTGCTTTCAGTCTGGAGAGACCTTGCACAGAGAACCCAGCTAACACGTATCCGGGCTCCTGCTCCAGGAAACTGTGAGATACTAAGTGTGTATTGTTTTCCGCCATTACATTTGTGGTACTTTGTTAGGACACAATGGAACACTGCTACATTTACTGCGTTTTCTCAACTCTTAAAGATCAACATTCCTTCAGTTTCTGGTAGCTCCCATTGGCTTCTATTTGCAATTTTTGGGGGTAGCATTTAATGCAGATTTTGTAAATGTTATCTGTGTTCAGGAGTGTTCATCTAGACAAGCTACTCCACTATTACTGGGAGGTTACTTTCTAACCTTCAACGAGTTCATATTTATCTCGGAAATCTTGAACAAATATGAAACTCTCTTTCGATCAAAAACAGTGCTTACTGAAAAGAAGGTAAAATTAATTGGTTTTAACCTTATTGACCTCGAGAGTATAAGAGGATCAGAGCACTCCAGGGAAGGGAACAGAGAGACAGCCCAGGAGAACGTGCCCTAATCCCAATTCTGCCTGACACTGGCCCCGGAAATTGAATTTTGCTCAAGAGAATAAGTGATTCACTAAGTAAGCTTCAATCTTCTCAACTGTGTCTTCTCTCATTACCACTTCTATTCTATTTCCCTTAAACCCTTGCTTGAGAATCATTTGTGCAGGGACATAAATCAGAATGTCCCCTCCTATGCAATGGCAGTGGCTTGTTTGGTAAACCACTTAGGAAATTTGGTTTCCCAACAACTTCTTAGGAACAAAAAAGTTAAATGTAATTTTTATTTGTGATTCTGTATTATTTCACAGGAGTGGGATCATCGTTTGCCAGTGTTTTAACTAGGCTAGAAGAGCAAACAAACAAACAAAAAGAACAAATGAGATTATTTCACATAAATCGATCTTAAAGGGTTTCATAGTCCCACATACACACTGAATGGTGAGGCCCCTGGAGTCAAGGGGCAGCAAGAGGAAGATTCGGTCTCGTGTTATTATTTGTGTACAATAGTAACACTGGTCGGCAACTCCTAGGAAGCTTCTCATCTTCTCCCCCATCTCTTCCAATGCTGCATAACTTAATGAATTTTCAAAGGGAAAATGATTTCCACTTCTGCATGTGGAGCAGTTTGTTTACAGCTATGCTTGCAAAAAAGAATCTGGAATTATTTATTGGTAATTTGCATGTTACTAAATAACAGATGGTCTGCAAAAGAATACCTCTTTTGCAACTTAAAAAAACGGTTGGATTTCAAATGCCTAATATGGAAGGAGTCTCATGTTTTATAAAAAGTCCTTCAAGGGACACCAAACAAGCAAGACCAAGCAAATACCTCAAAGATCAAAAAGATCTACTTAAAAAACAAGAGATCCTCTCTCAGTGGCTTGTGGTGGTTTCCACTGTTACAAATTGCTTTTTGTGAGATTGCTTGCAGGAGTTTCCTGGTGTCATGCAAGAACAGTAAAATACCAGTGAGGTCCTCAGTGCTGGGGTCATCACTGTGTTTCTCCAAAACAACCGAATAATAATAGTAACAAAATTTCATTTTAATTCTGTGGGTATGCTGCACGTAATGTCTTAAAACAAAACAAATAAACAAAAAAAAGAGAGAGAAGGGAAGAAAAGGGGAGGGGAGGGGAGGGGAAGGGTCAGACTCTGCTTGTTTTCACTGAATAGCCACCTGACCTTTCTTGGTGGAAGAGCCACCTCCAAGGACTCTTGTGTGGAGGTGTGTTGGGTGTGACACCTCTGTTTGCTTCTCAGTGACAGCCCTGCTCAATCGGGAAGCCCTGATGCTCTGAAGTCTGCTTGGAACATCCTGCCTAGCAGACTCCTAGACATGCTCCCTTAGGAAGATGCTGAGAGCTCTGATTCCAGGGCTCGGTTCACTTGTGTGAGTGGCTTTGAGTTCAGGGCTCAGGGATGGGTAATAAGGAGGTGGGGACACCAGCTGGCCGAGATGCCCTTGCACTTGTGAGACATGGGACTTGCTGCCTTGCACAGCATGGCTGGGCTGAGACTCTGGGAGAAGCCCTTGCTTTCTCTGGTGAGGAGCTGGTCCTCCTAAGAGCTCTGTGGGTGGGCAGGGATGCCCTCCTCCTCTGCCCCTCTCCCGGGGGACAAGGAAAGCTGATTGTCTGCAGGCTCTTCAACTATGGTGGAGGAGGGAAGTGTGGGGAGGTCGGGGAGGGGAGTGTGGGGAGGAAGATGAGGTCCTCTGGAGGCTTCAGCAAGGGCTGAAACCATTTTTGGTCCTCAGAGTTAGGATAACACAGTAGGATGAGTTGTGCCTTTGAACTAGGACCTCTTTAAGGGCTTAGCCATTCATTAGCAGGCTGGGTTTTTATTTTTTCAGAAGAAAGACAGGCAAGACTGACCTAAGAGCCGGAAGTTATTGGCAGTTGGCAAGAAACCACTGGGGCTCCTGTATAAGCTAAAGCATGTCAGCTACCAAGAGGAAAAGAACGTGAGGTGGCCATAAATGTCTCTCCAGGGCTGTCCAGGAGTTCCACTTTCTAAATGGGAGTCAGTCCTGTTCAAGTACGTGGAATTTGAGCCCAATCTGCCCTTTTTACCTCAGGTGCCCCCAGAAGATTCTAGTTCTTTAATAATAACTTGCTAACTGCTATCTGTAGAGTATGTTAGTGTCTGAAAGACTATTCACTCCACTGTTTTGTTGTATTTACATCATTTAATCTTTTCAAAATATTTTCCAGAACATATTTATAAAATTATTACCAAATGGAAAACAGTTGAAAAGCATCAGAATATCAACAGGGAATACTAGAAGGGTCCGTGTTCACACGGCTAGAGGGGCTTCCAGAAAGAAAACAAGGAGAAGGAAGGAAGGAAGAAAGGGAGGGAGGGTCCCTGGGATGTGTTATTTCAGTTTATTTATTAAATAGAAAGGATAAGTTGCTCTTGTTGCATCAGCCCTGTGAGCTGAGTGAGACTGGCTAACTTTATCCCCATTTTACAGATGAGGCAAAAGAGACCCAGCAGCAACGTGACTCACCTGAGGGTCACCAAGTTCCTTAGTGACACCACTGGGTTAGAGCCCAGATCTGTAGACCATGAGCAGCTGTTTCCACTGTTTCAAGAAGTGTCCCCAGGAAAAGTGATCTGAGAAGTTCAGGAAAAAGTAGGTGAAGTCATCTCACAAGGGGCTCACCGAGGAAAGGGTATCTCAGAGGTGCCTGGACACAAAAGACAGCCACTGGCTACTGCACATTGGGGTTGGGGTCAGGGTTTGGGGCTCATTAGAACTTCAGTGACAGGCTGAGGCTGAGTCAACTTCTAGCTAGGGTGTGCTTTTGTCATGACCAAGCCTGTAGCTTTAAGCTAATGGGCGTCCAGGAGAGAGAGGGAGAGGGAGAGGGAGCCAGAGAGTGAGCATGAGGGCTGGGGGCAGGAGGAGGGAGAGAGAGAGAGAGAGAGAGAGAGAGGAGGGAGAGGGAGATGGGAGAGACCCCTGCCTCAACACTGCCGTCTCCCTCAGCTTCCCCCAGCTCTTTGCCTCCACTTGGGCTACCCTTTCCCATGGGTCACCCTCGCCCAGGGCTCTGCACTCCTTGGTCTGCTGTGCGTGCCCTGTACTGCCATGGCCCCAACTGGGCCATGGCCTCACACAGGACCCTCAGCATCCACCTGGGGGTCAATGCCCATCTCGCACTCCCCCCCTCCCAGGTCCCGAGTGGAGCTGAGACAGATGTCCCCCGACCAGGCTCCCCAGAGCCCCCATGCACACGCTGAGGCGGGGCGGCCAGGAAGGAGGCTAAAGTGAGATTGGTTTATTTTGTCCGTCATTACCAACTCCGGTAAACAAGAAAGAGCTTGGCTTGGCACAGAAGGAATTTAAACTATTAGCGCAAATGGAGGTTTAAGGATTATCTGTGGATTTCCCTTATTTGTTCTCTTTCCTCCTTTGCCGCAGCTAATCCAAATTTGATGGGAAGTGAGGCATAAGCTCTTCCAGAAGCACCACAGACTCCTTTATGAGGTCGGCTCCCAGCCTGCTCAGGGGTTTATTTTTGTCACCCCTCACCTTCATGTCCCAAGCCTGTGTTCCTCCAGCTTAGTGCATTGTGCCATTGTCTTTCCTGAAGCCAGCGCCAAACAGGTTTTGAGCCAAAGCTGTTCTTGCAGGCCCAGGGCTTCCGTCAGCTCCTCCAGGGCATTAAACAGCAATGGCAAGCTCTGCCTTGACCGCAGCCTGACGCCTGGAGGTTTGGGGCCCCTGGGATAACACTTGCTCCTGCTGCAGACCTCCGCTCCTGACCCACAGATGTCCGCTAGCACCCGTGGCCCGCAGGTCCCCGAAGAGGAACAATGATCCTATGTCCATATCCCCTTGGGACCCTGGGGGCTGGGGTGGAAGTTTGTCCTTGCAGGAAGGGGGATGCGGACTGGCCCCAACCCCAGCCCTCACTAAAAGATGCACCTTCTTGAAAGCTGTAGTCTAAAAACCAAACTGCCTCAGGAAAATATTTGCATGGAGGCAAAAGAAGAAAAACAGTTTTTTCTTAAACTTTTAAAATCTTGAAGGCTGGTCCAACTTTTCCAAACATGACTCTGACCAGGCTTTGCTCAGTTTCTATAACAAATCATTTGCATCAAAGATTTTCCTTTTTAAATGAGTTTTATAGTCATTTAAGCTCTGTGTGAATTACTATCATTTATGATGTTCAAATTTGTTGTCAAATTATCAGAAAGCCAAAAGATAAGCTTTAATAAAAAAAGAAAAGTCATTTTATTAGAAATTAGAAAAAGAAAGATCTATGTCATTGAAGAATAAAAACTATACGCCTGTCCTCATCACATGGTGTACTTGAGGACTGATTTAATCGAATTAGTCAGGAGATGACAGAGATAAAAAGGAATCGTTTCTCTCCTGACGAATGAAAATAGACTGTGGATAAAATAAGCCAGATGATCAGTTGAACTTTAGAGCCCTGGTTCGGAGTTTGGGGCAGCGAAGTCAGCTGAGCCCGGGGCACGTGTCCGTCCGTCCCCCTTAGATCCCGGGAACCTGAGCTCCCAACAACCTTTTTGTCTTTTTAGATTCTGGGCTCTCAAATTCTAAGAATGAAAGTTACACAACTGATTTCTGAAACCAGCTCTTCCAGAGCTTCCACTAAAAGAAGGGTAAGGAAAGTTGTGAGATTTTAATTCTAGTTACCAGTTTGTCCCCAAACAGTTATGACTTAAGAACCATCCGTGGATTTCAGACCCCGCAGCCCGTGTGCGCATGCGCGCCAGCCGAACCCGCAGGCCCGTCCCCCCAGCCCCGGTCACGGTCACGGTCACGGTCACGGGTAAGCAAACGCTCTTCAGCTGGTCCTGAACACATAGCTTTATCTTTCTTTTTGGAATAATATAAAGTGAAGTTATTTGAGAAGTGGTTTCGGCCTCAGTGAAGACTGCGGCAGCCGGTGAGGAGTCTGCGACGGAGACGGCGCCACGCGGGTCCCGGCCCGACTCGCCCTCCGCAGGGCCCGCGGCGCTCGGCGGCTCCGTCCGCGGCCGCGCTCACTCCGTGCGCTATTCGGGGGCCTTTTGGAACCGTGCTTCCAAGAGGGAAAAGATGTAGCTTTTATGTTTTACCTATTAAAACTCCTCAGAGTGGCACATAAACATTTAGGGGGTTTTGTACGTTCCACACCTCACACTGATCGCGGATGGCAATTGCAGGCAGATGCCCTCCGTGTCACAGCTGGGTCCCAACCTCTTGACACGAAACCCCTGGGAAGGACCCAGCACATTTCTGTAACTTGTAGAAACAAATCACATCACTGCCTCTTACTTCCTGTCTCCCCATCCCCAATACCAAGGCCAGGTCAGATCTTGGGCCACTTTCCGGCTGGGGAAAAACTGGGGCTGAGTGCCCGAGGGCACCGGCGGTGGCCCACGCAGTTAAGGAGGAGATCAAGTTCACTGCGGTTCCTCTGCACAGAGAATCAGGGCCGACTTTAAGATTCCGACGGACATCAGCAGTCATTCAGAGTCCAGCCTGACTCCTAAACGCAGTCGACGCTCGCTTGACACGTGCCACTCTGCTTTGAACCACCTTTCGGTTTGGAGGGAAGTGAAAAAGGAACAATTTCTTAGTAATATTGAACTGAATCATAACTTGGCTAGAAAAGGAAGGTGTTATTAGAGATTTAAATGTATATATTTCTATGAAACAGAAATATATAGAACTTCAGTCTTAAACCTGTTCTAAAGACAGGCCGAATGGATTGGCAACCACTTGTCACAGACTCGCAGAGTCTTATCATGAACAAAACTTAGAGAGATCTTATTCTCAACCAAAACTATGTCACTAGTTGTGGTTGCCCTTCTGGCCTTGACAGGCACTACCCGAGTGCTGGCTGGACACTTCTGCTTGGACGTATCCAAAGCACCTCAAACCAAACTTGTCAAAAACGGAACATGTCGTCTTCCTCCACAAAGCGGCTTTCCATCCGTTTTCCCTCTGAGGGTCACAGCCTTCCCCATTCTCCTAACACAGAAGCCTGGAGTTTTCTCTCTTCTTTGTCCTCAGCATCTAACTGATCTGCAAGTCCTGTCAGTTGTGTTTCCCTGAGGAGCCGTCAAATTTCCTTTCCCTTCTCCTGCCCCATCGCCTCGGTTTAAACAGTCTTCTTTCCTGTGCTGGGTTGTTTCAGTAGCTTCCTAGTGGATCCTTCTGACTTGGCACCACCCTCAAAACCGTGATTTACACCACAGCCCAAGCCATCCTCCCAAGTGCAAACTAGTCCACGCTAATCCACAGCCATGCCAGGACCTTCAAGATGGTTTCCAGGGGAAAGTCTGTCATTGAGGACTCCGTCCCAGCCATCCAATCTTGACCCTGACGAGCATGCTGACAGTGTGCCATTGTGCCCACTGAGGGGGCCACAGCTGCCTCACAGAGCCGGCCGGGATTCCTCTGGGCACGGCGAGCGCGGAGCTGCAGAGGGTGTGCGGCACGGGTCGGCTGCACACGGCCAGAACCCGGAGAGGAAGGAAGACTCAAGAGAGAGGGTCAACGTCCACTTCATTACTGCTTCATTTCTTGAGATAAAATGATATGATATATGCGTCATGACTAACTGAACACTCTTGATAGACAAAGATCAAGAATACATGACCTCTGAAACATCATGTGTTGCTTGCAGATTATGCTTTATAACTCCCTTGGCTTTCGTTTCCATTCAGTTGGGAAGAGGCAGCAATGCTGTGGGATCTGGTTGCAAAGAGGTGGTGGCTGCAGTTTTAAAAACGTCTCGTGTATGAGCATGGGAGCATGGAAGCACACAGTAGGAGACCTGCAGCCCTGGACGTCGTAGCAGGGACCCGACCCAAGATGGGCTGCCTCACCCGGGACTGGAGGGCCGGCCCCGCGGCTTCCCGGACTTCACTCCGGTCGGATCCAGCTTGCTCGCAGCCTCCCCGGCTGGCAGTGCTGCTGCAGTCCGGCCCACTGACGCTTTCCGGGCTTTATGTAATTTTGGTTTACCTACGGAGGGGCCTTTAGAGTTTTATAAATGCTTTCTCAGCTATGACTACAACCACTCACTTTACCGAGAAGGAAACTGAGCCTCAGTAATGGAAATGTCTTGTTCAGATTCACAAGGCCAACGGGGAGGCTTGGGGAACAGAGACCCAGGTTTCCAAATCCTACTTCATAATACATGCAGATGTCCAGTGTACCTGTATTACACATGGGAGAGAGAAACACAGGAAACGAGCAGTTTGATGTGAGTTTTAAGCTTTGTTAATGGGAAGACTTGTGGGGCCGTGGGGAGGCTGGTCACCCCTGCATGCACTGGCGTGGCCCCGGTGCACAGGACGGCGTGGGGCCTGTTGCCTGCAGTGGGCTCAGTGCAGAGGGAGGGCAAGCCAGTGCTCTTGTTCTGAAGAGGCTGTGGACACATCAACCAGCATCAGAAAGGGCACCTGGCCTGTCTTGTGGGTGAAACTCCAGCTTGGGGACATGGCAGCATGTGGAACAATTGCATCGGATCAGCTTCTCCCAGGGAAATCTACAAGGACACCAAACCCTGCCAAGTGTCAGAACTTCATCAGTGCAGTGAAGGCCTGAGAGCAGAACGGCTTCCTAATAGTGTGCTTCCACTCAGGATTTTAAACAGCCACCGCTGGTCCTTTTATCTTGTCGTGACTATTTACTTTCCTGTTTTGCTCTGCTGGGACAGCCTCAGGCAGGGTATGATTCACACGGAACTGGTGACAGGCTGCACTGGACAGTTAGGGCCAAAGGCGACTGTCTTCCCAGGAGAATGGAGAGCACAAGTGGGTGGCGGTCACAGCACTGGTTCTGCAGCTGGGAGCAGGCGTCTGGATTCTGGCTCCCCTTGCTGAGCAAGTTTGAGCAAGTTGCTTAACCACGTCAGCCCCCGTTTCCTTATCTGCAACAAGGTGGCAATAGTGCCCGCATATCTACCTGCTTTGCAGACACTCTCCTTTGTGACATGCTGTCACCTCACTGAGTGTCTTACACACACACACACACACACACACACACACACACACACACACACACACACACGGGGCACATGCGTCAGTCTAGCTGGTTCCAAAAGAACTGCAAACAAAGTGTCAGCACTTTGGCCCACAGTGTCTAGCACCACCCCACACGGGAGGCAGGTATTTATCTACTTGATTTTCTTACGTGGGAGGGTATTAAGCAGCAGTGATGAAGGCAACAGAATCTAAGAAACGTCCAAACTCTACAAAGGTTTTTTTGGCCTCCCAGTCAGTTGCAAAATTTTATAGGTTTGACTCTAAGCCCTGACATTTACCTCAGGGGGCGGCAAGCTCTGGCCCACTGCCTGCTTTTGTATAGAGCCTGCGAGCTAAAAATGGCTTTTACTTTTTTAAATGGGTATGAAAGAAAAGCCGAAAGAACATGATTTTGTGACCTGAAAATTGTATGAAATGCACTGTCAGTGTCTGTAAATGATTCCTACTGGCACTGGCTAACTCACTGACACGCCGCCACCGCGCCTGGGTGCCACGACGGCAGAGTCGGGCGCTGTGACAGAGACTGCCCTGGGCCTGCCACATCCAAGGTATTTGCTCCCTAACAGAAGGTGTTTGCCAGCCCCGATGTACCCGGTTAAGTTACTCAGTCTCTGTAGGTCTCATTTTCTTGTCTGTAGAAGGGAGAAGATTCCGACTCAGGCTGAGATCACAATGGCAGCCCTGTGGCACAGTCGCTGGCACACGCCAGCCATGACGTGACTCTTGGTCCCTCCCTCCTGGCCCTCCTTCCCCTCAACAGCAGACAGACACGCAGTTGCCACACAGCGGTTTTGGGGGACACATCAGCCTCCCCGCTGTGGTGAGCAGGCCAGCTATGGCCTCGCTGTCACGTTGGCCCCCATATGAGGGCTGCTCAGGAACCCACAGCTGTGAGGGAGGCAGATGCTGCCTTGATAGTGTCAACCTTCCCCACCCGGGCCCTGCTTCCCTCCGACACATCGGCTCCTTATCACCACAGGGACGTGGCACCGCACACAGCCCTGAGAGCTCCCGCAGCCACAAAACATACCCTGACCTGGCTCAGGAGCCCAAGGAATTCCACCCATCTGCGTGGATTTGCTCACGTTTCAAGGACTTGGCTGGGTGTTGGCCATCCCAGGACCACCTGTGGGGGCTGCGGGGGCTGGTGCCCTGGGCTGGGATCTGTGCGGGTCCGGCTACCAGCAGGCCGGTGCACGCCTGTCCCACTGGCCACGGCAAGCTGTGAGGCCAAGCTCAGTATCAAGGGGCTGGGACTGGAAGATGTCCCCACCTCTGGATGGGGAAGCTGCGAAGTCCGTGGGGAAGGGCGCGGCTGGAGGGGGTGGCGACTGAGGCCAGGAGGGCAATCTTGGGGTTGCCTTCAGGGCAGTTCTGCCCTCTCCCCCTCCTCCGCTCAATACCTATTTTCCAAACAGGCTCTAAAGCCCATTCATAAGCGGAATGGGCTTGAAAGGAGTAACAGAAGTTTAAAATATCATCCCTCTTAATAGTATTTAAATTTTAACCGGGAAGCAACCTTGAGTAAGGCACGTCCGGCTAATGGTGGGATTTCAGGCAGCGGAGAGGAGAGAACCTGCTTTTCCATTTCCTTCGGGGGCACACGACTTAGGTGGTCCCCACCGGGCCAGCTGGCTGCAGGAGTGGAAATGGAAGCTATTTACTCAGGGAACTCTGACCGCACGACTGTTAAAATCCCTGGAAACCCTGACAGCCCCCCTCCGCTATCATTAAAGTGGCTTGGCTCCCTTGCCAGCTGGTGGGCCCGGGAATGACCCCCGCTCCCCACCTATTCCCACACGCCAAGTGTGCCAAAAACTACATTTGTCCTCCAATTGTCATAGAACTCACTGAACTTAGAACTAAGTCTCCAGACGTTCAATCCACTGATTCTTTTAAAAACAGTCTCTTTGTGTGGCTGTATTCTGCTTCAGGAATCAATGTTCAAGCTAAAATGTATTTATTTATCTGTAATGTCGCATTTTCTATATATGTTCTGCATCTATTTGGGTGATTTTGCCACTTTTTGCATATTCATGCCCAGCAGAGGGAATAGAAATGATCAGTTCTAGGAATTCTGTGCATGTGACTGGGAAGTCATGTGCATATTGTTGAATTATTTTTTGCTGGTGTGACCAGGAAGTCCGTGGGAACTATCTGTGTGTGTTCTCTAACCCGCCCTGAGCATTCAGTCACTTACTTCTTTAGATATTAAAACTCAGTGCACTTTTATTGTGCATGTGGTGGTTGGCATGCTCCATGCGGTTGATCCAGAGATGAATAAGACATGGATTTGTTCTCTAGAAGCTCAGCCCGTTGAGCACAGCTAACAAAAGAGAAGCTCGGAGACAATTCTGTCTGATGTGGCTGATAGTTCTCTACTTTTCTGGTGTTCAGAGACATGATTCAAGTGGAGCTGTGGCAATGCCTGAGACTGTACAGAGTCTGAAAAGGTGGTCTGCACTCCCCATCCACCCGCTTCCTGGGGAAGAACCGCGGCTCTTGTTTCTCAAAGTCCCACTGTGATGCTCTCTCTCCTTATCCAGCCAGCGCTAACCAGTTCCCTTCACTGCTTCCACGGAGAGGATGATAAAACTCAGCCAGAGTTCAGCCTCAAATCAATGAGTGAACATCCACTGTGCTCAGTGCTAGGGGCCACAAAGACCAGGCTAACGGTGGGGAGACCCTGCTCCCCATAAATAAATCCCAGGGCTACACACGCACATGAAATTCTGTCAGGACATAGATAAGGGAGAAATTAATGCTGATGGAGAAATTAAGGGCTTAGTGGACTTCCCCAAAGCCTTTGGAACCAGATCTGATTGTTTCCTTTAGTCAAATTCACTCAAACATGCCAGCATTTATATAAACATCAGTGCTTTGCTCAGTGATTCTGTGGGATTTCCAAAATGTGCATCTATTTAGTCTAAGATGAAACACTGGTTATAGGATGAAAAAAATTAAACATGCATTCCTTAGTTCTCGGACCTCAACCACAAACTGAAATCCCAAAAAGAGTCATTAAATCACAATGCGTGCTTAAAATAACAAATTTGAAATTAAAAGAAAAAAATGTTCCAAGACATTAAGCTTCAAAATGATCTCCGACTGTAATCCCTTCTGAACTTGGATCTGGACGTCATTTGAGTTCCCTGAAAACATCAAGGGAGAGACTGGCAGGGAGTCTTGGGAAGGAACACGGACAGGCCTTGCTGAGTGGGAATTTAGACAGTCGAGGTGCTTGTGTTCCTGTTGGATGCGGCGTTCCTAGCGACGTTGTGTGTGGACATCGGAGTCCAGAATCAGCTTTAAAACCTTACAGACAACCTTTTCTTTTTTTCCTTAAAGATGCCAAGTAGAGGAACAGATACAAGTGGGTTCACCTGGGGCTGTGAAGATGACTTCTTTGGATCCCAGGAAGGACAAATCAGGTGTCCTTAAAGGACAGAGCAGTCCTTGGGGCAGTGGTTCTCAATTCTTGAGAGGGGACATGTGCATATCAAAGTCACCTGGAAGCCTCTTACAAACTTCTACCCTCTGTCCCTCTGGAGAGATGGGGACTTTCTTGTCTGTTCCCACCCTTTGCCGAGAACCCCTGCCTCGGGGGAACGCCAGCTGGGGCTGTGGCACCAAGTCTCCAGAGAAAGAGAAACAGCCACTAGAGTATTAAAGCTTCAGCTTCACCTACCCCAACCTAGCACCCACCATAGCCAGAAGGCTGGATACATTTTCATAGCCTTCCAGTAATGATACTACAGCCAAAAATAATTACTTTCTGACTTTAATTGGTGGCTGGGTACTTACAATCTCTCAGAAGAAATCCAAAAAAATATTGCAAGGTGAGGGGGTGTCGTCACCTTGTACCCGGCCTAGGCCTAGTGCAAGGTCAAGGCAGGGCAGCCGAGGTGGAGGGGGTGGTGATAGAAGTAGAAACCAAGTCTTAAAAGGAATGCTTAAAGAATGAGATGTTTGCTGGAGGCAAAAAACAAAGGATGGATGACAGAGCTTCCTGCAAATGTTTATAGCACTATTGTGGGGAAGACGGGGAAGCTTTGTTTTGTTTGGCTCCAGAGGATAGAATTAGAACAGATAGGAAGAGGTTATGAAGATCCAGACTTTGCATTGACATAAAAAGAACATCTGAACAGAGTTGTTCAGGAAAGCAACGGTCACCCTCTAAGGAGGGAGGGGTCCCGTCTTTGAACTTGTTTGGGAAGAGCTGGTGAGCACCTGCGGGGATCTCAGAGGAGGCACTTCGGAGGTGGTTCAGTTGAACCAGATGACCTCCAAGGTTCTTTGTAGGAGGTGAACTGCATGTTTAGAAATTAGCCATAAAGAACCAGGGTGGCTTCCTGTGCTGATTTGCTGGGGGAGAGGAGCAAGGGGGTTGTTGATTCGTCCGTTTGTCTGCAGGATGAGTTCTTTCTGAGCTGGCGAGTGGGAATGCTGTAAACATTTTCCTATTCTGGTCCATATTTGTACAAACAAATGTGTTTTCATGGAAACTAATGTAAATATGTGCTTACTGATGAGTGCACTCGCCCCAAGCACTGACTAACCGAGACTCGACTTCCTTTTTCAACTCAAATATCTAAGCCCAGTTGTTTTAAGCATTAATCAACTAAGAAAAAAATTCCACATTTTTCTTAATTCTTAACTGTAGAAATTACTGGTAACAAAGCCAAAGCCATGGCACCTTCCAGACAAGCAGGGAGACAGACGGAGTTGGAAATATAACAGTGTGTGGTGAGAGGCCAGAACAGTGGGGCCATCGTTTAATGGAAAAGCCCCAAGTGGCACCACCCCACAGTGTAAACATGGACGGCCAGCACTTGTCCCTCTAAGAATCACAAGACTGCTCAAAGGCTCAGTCGCTGTTAATGCAATAGGCACACCAGTCACCGGGGAGTTGGGGTGACCACAAGGTCATTTTTACCAGATGATACCTCAATATCCAAAAGTAAATAGAGCAGGAAACAATTTACCCAAGAGTCAAAATACCAGAAGCATCCACACACCAGGATCATTTTACAGGGATTTAAAAATGAGCAGTAATTTTAGAATTTGCACCACTGTGGTAATGGAAGGATAATATGCTGTGGTCGGTGGGCTGGAGATGTCATAATCCGTTGGTTGCAAAGGACCTGTTACCCGGAGTTACCCAGGTAACATCGTGTGAGTGAGTGATGGAGACACACTGAGGTGCCTGCTAGCAGAACAGAAGCGGCTCCATCGCACTGCTTCCTGGCGTGAGAATTTCATACTGTTCATTGAACAAAGATCATTTCCTACTGAACTGAAGAGACACTGCACGTAAATGCAGAAAAATAGAACTCTGAAATGGAAAATTGTAGCTAGATCAAGCATATAATACTGGCAGATCTTTTCTAAAGAGAAATTAATTCTCCGCAAATGCTTTACGACAGATCCTAATGATAAGAGATCCTGCCAAATGCTCTGCTTCTCATCACCAAGATTTCCAGGAAATGATATTTCCATAAAGCATCTTCGGTTTGATGTTGTTTTGGGGCCACGTCTCAGAAAATAAGGGAGGATCACAAAGTATGACTTTCGAAGTAGAAACCACAGATGAACCTTGTCTGTGGACTTGGCATGAGAGAGTGTGTGCGCTGCTCTGGAAAGAACTCTGGACTGGACACAGTGGATGCGGGTTCAATGTAGGTTCCCCAAGCTACTAGGCGAGGGGACCTAGTCAAACCACTTAACATCCCAGAGGCTCCACTCCCTCCTCGGTTGTGTGGGAGCAACACGGCGCCCGTCCACACCTGCGCAGCTGCAGGAGTCCACGCCGTGTGTAGCATGAAAGCAACAAACGAGAGACTGTGTGGGGGTGGCGAGAGCACTGAATGCGGAGCCACAGAGGAGCTGGATTCCTGCTCACTCTCTCTCACTCCTGAGACTGGGAAGCTGCCTAATGTCGCCAAGACTTAGGTTTCTCCATTTGTTAAATGGAGATTATAATCCCTAACATTGGGGGGGAGGTTATGAGCATTAAATAGATAACTTTTACATGCTGCCAGCAGAGCGAACTGGAAATGGAAGGTGTGGACACAAACAACAGGTTGGCTGAGATTTATGGGCCTCCGTGTGTTCCAGGCACTGCGCTAAGTGCTCCACAGACGTTCTGCCACTTGATCTTCAGGACAACCTAGGGGTAGGCAGTGTTATGAATTCTACAACTTTATGAGGAAATTGAATATTAGAATAGTTCTGTAATTCACTAAATGTCACACAGTTATTCCTTTTTAAGGAAGTGCACCAGAAAACCTTCATCCAAATGAGGACAGTGACTCCAGGGGCTACCAGACCTATCCTGACAGTTGACCTCTGTTCCATTCTGGGAAATAGCATCGGAGTGAGGACATTAGCCACAAAAGAAAATGTCTTATTACTTTATATTTACTTCTCATTTTTTGTCCCAAAATGTTAGTACCCAGGTTCTTCACTTACCTTTGTCACTAGCCTCGGCTCAGAATGACTTTATTTTATACCACAAGTCTAGACGCCATCCAGAGACTTGCCACGGCTTTAGGCATTTGACAGAACCTATTTCAGGGTCCAAATTTTCTCCACAAAGAAAGTTTTGAGCAGAGGAAGCACTGCTGGGCTATGCACAAAACTTCCTCAGGTGATTTTGGTTTCAACAATCTGATTTATTCTCTTAGAATCACATGTGACATTCTCAGCTCTGGGGCTCCTATCTTCCCGACAGGATGTTCTCACCGGCCCCACCCCTGGGGCCATGTCCTCTGCCCTGCCATGTGGCTCTTGGCACGAGTCATTTCACACCCTGAAATGAAGCTTTCTCTTTGAGAGGTTTGGGTTGTTTTCTTAGTTGTATATGTTTAATATATACAACTCTATAATATGATGGTTTGATATATTTATTCACAGTGAAATGGTTACTGTAGTCAAGCTAACACAGCCATCGTCTCATATGGTTACCTTTTTAGTTTTGTGGTGAAAGTACCTAAAGTCTACTCTCTTGGCAAACTTCCAGTATACAATAGAGTATTATTAACTGTAGTCCTCAAGCTGCACGTTAGAGCTCCAGACTTATTTTTCCTACATTGCTGCAAGTCTATACTCATGGACTTCCAACTTCCCATTCCCCCCTCCCGCTCTGGTAGCCACCGTTTTACTCTCTGTTTCTATGTACTTGAGGATTTTTTGTTTTGTTTTATTAGATTCCACATATAGGAGAGATCATGTGGTATTTCACTTACCATAATGTCCTCCAGGTTCATCCATGCTGTCACAAGTGGCAGGATCTCCTTTTTTAAGGTTGAATAATATTCCATTATGTGTGTACATACATATATGTATATGTGTGTGTGTGTATGTGTACACATATACATGTCACAATTTGTTTATTCATTCATCTGCTGGTGGACACTTACGTGGCTTCCATATCTTGGCCGTGTGAATAGTGCCACAGTGAACACGGGAGTGCAAACATCTTTAGAAGGTGGTGATTTCATCTCCTTTGAATGTACACCCAGAAGAATCGCTGGGTCATATGAAAATTCTACTTTTAGTTTCCCTATTACCTTGATATTGTTTTCCACAGTGGCTGCGCTAATCCACACCCCATCAACAGCGTATAAGGGTTCCCTTTTCTTCACGACCCTCACCAATACTAACCTCTTGTCTTTTTGATAAAAGCCATGCTGACAGGTGTGAGGTGGTGCGTCCTGGTAGCTTTGATTTGCATTTCCCTGATGATTAAGAATGTTGAGCATTTTTTCATATACCTGTTGGCCATTTTTATGTCTTCTTTGGAGGAATGTCTATTTAGGTCCTTATCCCATGTTTGAACTGGGTTATTTGTACTTTTGCTATTGAGTTTGAGTCTCTGGTATATTTTGGCTCTTAACCCCTTATCTGATGTATGGTTCACAAGTACTTTCTCCCAATCCATTGACTGCCTTTCATTTCATTGACCGTTTCCCTTACTCTGAAGAAGCTTTTTAGTTTGGTGCAATCTACTTGTCTATTTTTGCTTTTGTTGCCTGTGCTTTTGGTGGGATATCTAAAATACCCTAGCCAAGGCTATTAATAATATCAAGGAGATTTTCCCCTCTGTTTTCTTCTAGGAGTTTTGTAGTCTTCTGTTCAGATTTTTGTGTATGGTGTTAGATAAGGGTCTAGTTTCATTCTTCTGCATGTGGATATCCAGTTTTCCCAACACCATTTATTGGAGAGACTATTCTTTCTCCATTGTGCCTTCTTGGTAGCCTCATTGAAAATTGGTTGACTGTATGTGCATGGGTTGCTTTCTGGGTTCTCTATTCTGTTCCATTTGTCTATGTACCATTTTTATGCCAGTATCATACTGTTTTGATTACTATGTCTTTGTAATATAATTTGAAATCAGGAAGTGTGATGCCTCCAACTTTGTTTTTCTTTCTCAAGACTTGGGGTCTTTTGTGGTTCCATATCAATTCTAGAATTGTTTTTCCATTTTCAGTGAAAAACGTCATTGAATAGGGATAGCATTGAACCTATATATCACTTTGGGTAGTGTGGACATTTTAACAATATTAATTCTTCTAATCATAAACACAGGCTATCTTGAAGCTGATGGAGCTTCAGTTTCACAACCCCTCATTTCCAGGAGCCCCTTCCAAGACTCAAGAAAGAGTTGTAGCAATTTAGTATTCATAATTTTGTATTCTTTCCCTTTGGAGGGTGCTCAACACTTAGAGTGTAACCTGAGCAGACTGTCTGTTTTCCTTTACTTCTCCTACCCAAGGCTGACTACTTCTGGCCCTGGAACATGTGCAAATTCATTATACGCTGGAGAGCTGTGTTGCATTTTCTCCACCATAGATGTACCTCTTGTTTTCATAGGGGTTTTTAGTTTACAAAGCTCTTTCAATAGTATTGCTTCATTTGATCCTCCTACCAATTCTGCAAATGAGGTTTAACAGGTATTAGAATCACATAAAAATATTAGGTGAGGCCAAGTGGTTTAATATTTAAGACCTGGGGTTTGGAATTATTCAGACAATTATAGGTTCCTCTTCTTGCTGGCTTTCCCTCCCATCTCTGAGCCTTACTATTTTCAAAAATAAAATGGCAATAGTAATGGCATCCACCCCAGGATCTGTGCGGATTTATTGAGATATGGCCCAGAGAGGTGAACACAATGTCTAGGCCACCCAGTTATTGAACGACAAGTCTCCTGCATCATGGCCCATGCCCTGTCCGAGGCACCCTGCTCTCTCTTCTGTCCTGCCCACTTCTTCCAGTGATGAGAAGGAGAAGGTGCAGGAGCAGTCTGCTACTTGCTTTGGGCCACAGCAAATATGCAGCGTGACTACGCTAACATCACATGCTGGCAGTAGTGTTGGGTGGTGTTGGCAATCTAGCTCTCAAGTCAGATCTCTGTATTCCAACCACAGCTCACCCTTTACTGTGGGAATCATGACATTGGGTGCGTTCCTTTACCCTCCCTACCCCAGCTCCCTCACCTATAAAATAGAGACAATAAAAATACTCAGCCTAAAATTTTGCTGGGAGTATTAAATGAGTGACTGCACATAGGACAATTACAGCATGTCTGGCATAGAGAAGCACCCAGCCAGTGTGAGCTATTGTTATTACTAGCCAGAGTCCACCTACCCCAGGGGTCCACCATCAGCTGCCCTCTGTGATGGCTTCACGCCCGGGGCACAAGGAGGACCTGCCTCTAGGAGCCCCTTTGTCTGAATCCAGGCCATCTGAGCTGAGGCAACTGATAAAGGTAAGTGAAGAACCTGGGTACTACTCCAGGCCGTCTTTTATTAATTTTCATTTTTTTATGACATCCTCTTTAGGAGCTTCCAGAATCTTAGGAGGATGGAAAGCATAACATATAGTTACATAAGGGGAAGGAGGGAGCAATTAATCCTAATTCATCATACTTAAAAAATATTTGTCATAAAAATGGCCAACAGCACCCATGCAGTGGCTGTAGTCATTCATGGGGGACCCATCAGCCATCAGCCACAACCCCACACCCTTGCATCAGGCCCAGCCTTGCCCCACCATCTTGCCACTGTTGGTGTTTGTGAGCCTTGGGAATAGGGGTCTGCTGAGGTCCACTGAGGCCCTGGGCTCAGGCCTTCTCAGCCTCTGGGTCTCTCAGTCATGAAGGACTAAGCCTCTCGTACACCCAGCCTGCCTCACCTTACCCAGTGCCACCTCCTGGCCCAAACTTGGGGATTAAGATCATTGTACCCTTTAATGGCATGACTAGAAATTCCAGCCAGCAGGTTCCAATCAATCAGCTCTACAAAGCAAGTCATAATTTGCTTTATTGCTAAACATTCAAAGTTCGGACATACCCTTTAATTCCTAATAGCAGAATCATGGCATAAACATCCCTCCAGGTCACTTCCAATGTCCTTGTCACTGAGGTTCTCCCCAGGTAGTCTCCCTGGAAGGTCTGGCTGAGGTCCTCTGAGTCTTGGTCTTCAGGGCTCTGCACTGCTGTTTCTTTCTTCCAGTACTCACTGCACAAGGTTGTATATTAATACATGTTATCTGCTCTTTCCTTCTCATTTTTAAAAAGTGCTTAGTATCAAGTTTAGCTATCTCTTGGTGAACACCTGCCACCTGCCAAGCATGCTGCAGGTATTTTAACATGCACGGTCTCACCCCGATTGTGCACAGGCAAGCCAGCCCCTTTTCTAGATAAAACTGGTGGGCTCAGACTTGCCAGCTCCCCGTCTTCCTCCCCTTTCTTCCCGCCTTTGCACTCCTCGCCTCTCTCTGGTCACTTCTCCAAGTTACCCAATCCCTTCCTCTGCCCCACCTGCCAGAGGGGGCAGCCTTCTAGCTTCCTACGTTATGATTCTGTGATACGTTTGGGCAAGTGCTGTGTTGTCTAGTTTTAAAGATGGAAAAATGAAGAGTTCAGTGACTTACCCAGGAACACACATATTAGTCCTCAATGGATATGGAACTATCTAGTTTCTTGGTTCCCATTTAAATATTCTTCTCAAAAGCAAATCCTTAAAACTTCATCATTCCACAGAAAATGGGGCTGCAGAAACTTGGAGTGCTATGTGCAGAGATACACCAGTGACTGCTGTTATCAAATACTGAAAACCTTGCTTGATTCCTGACACCGGACGCCTAAGGGCTAAGGAAGAACTTGTTGACCTTGGAGACAGCGTGTGAGGGGTGAGAGAGGTAGAGGTGGAAAGTCTGTATTAGCAGTTTTGCAAAAGACATGTTGCATCTGGAGCCCCGCGGGAAGTCTCGCTGCTCAGAAGATGCAGCCACAATTGTGGAATCCTAGAGCATGGGAGCCATAAGTGACCGTCCAGATCCCCACGTCCAGCTTGAGTCCTCCAGACAACATCTTGCCGCTTCACAAGGTCCTCTAGAAAGCAGAGCCAGCGGCAAGGACTCAAGCACTAACCCTTCACTTGGGAGGAACAAACCCAGAGATGTGTGTGACGAAATAAGAGGAGCCACACAGTGGTTCACAACAGCCACAAGGGAGCACAGCAGTGGCTCGGCAGGAGCGTCCACAGGGCACAGAGCATTTCTCCCAAAACGCTGCTGAAAGCGAGAATTTCTTTGGGGATATTCACAGATGGAAGAAGGAAGGGGAATTTGTCTGCCCAGCTGTCTCCCATCTCCCGGTTCTCATTGATCGAGGTTCACTGGGTGGGAAGATACTTCCCAGGGGAAACAGCAGCTCCTCGGTGATGCTCCGTGTCACATGGGATTGCATTCATTCAAGTCTGGAAGAGGAGTGGTGATTTGACACATAAGGGCTTGGCCTTTGGGCATATGGGCAGCAGGGCCCCAGGGATTCTACTCAGACACCAGTCTGCTCAGGGAGCTTGAAAGAAAGGGTGACAGTGGTGGTGCAGTCCAGGAGGGGCAAAGTGTCCTTGGGCAGAAGGAGGCAGTTAAGGGACTCTGAGAAGGTGCACAGGGTTTAGGTCCAAAACATCTACTATGTCATTGTTCAGCATCTAATCTACATCTCCAATGGTGAGGAACTTATTGCTTCATCAGAAAGTCTCTCTCTTTTTATTAGCAAAAGTCTGTATGATCCATGAGAGATTTAGCATCTTACCCTAGTTCTATCCTCCTGGAATCATGCAGAACAATTTTAATCCATAATCCACACGGTAGTTCTTTCGTGTGTTTGGACTTCAAGGGCAGAGTTTTGAGTTCTCATGGTATCACAGGCCTCCATAGTGTCTCATTTCATTTCAGTTATAAGATGTTTTATGTGTATCTGATTATTTTTATGTCTTCTCATAAAAAGTGTGTTCTTTTGTGTGCATAAATTTTTAACTTACACAAAGGGGCTGTGCTATAGATCTCACGGCGTTTCTTACTTTTTCACTCAGCACTGTTTTAATACAGTTCCATGCTGCTGTACTTGTCAGTTCACCCAGGCATTCACCACACCTATTTTTCCTCTTATTACTATGCAAAAAATATATTGTCATGCATGTCATTTTGTAGGACTGTATTAGAATTTTTCTAGAATATATACCCAGAAGTGGGATTGCTGGGTCATTGTTGACTAAGTACTTCCAGATTGATCTCCAAAGTGGCTGTCCTGTCTATATAACACAAGAGTTTTCTATATTCCTACATCTCTACCAACATTTGCACTTTCCCATTTTTTCAATTCATGTTTCTCATTTAAGTGCAAAGTGGAGTCTCATTATCATTTTAGTTCATGGTTTCCTAATCAGTAATAATTTTGAATATCTTTTTATATGTTTGGTCTCTTCCATGGATTGATTACTTGTTCACATCATTTGCCCATTTCTCTGTTGGATCCAGTCTTTCACTTACTTTTGGCAGATTCCTGGTAAGCATAGATATCAGTCTCTTTTTAGTTTATTCATTGTAAATATCTTCTCTCATCCTGACACCTGCTTGTTTTGTCTGTGGAGTCCTTCATTGACATAAACCTTTAATTTTAATGGAATCATTGTGCCTTTTGCTTTTTTGCTTTTAAGGTTATGTTCCGTTTTGTTTTGTTTCGTTTCATGTCTGACGGGTAACGAGGTTTGAGGGCTCATCTCGCACAATGGCATGAAAACTCAGTCATGGCGCTGATGAACCACAAACGCATCTACGGTTATGTTTGATGATCCCTTCCCCCTCCAAACATCAGTAATGCATTTCTCCTACATTATTTGATTATTTTATAGTTTATGCCTCCATTTTTTAGGTCCTTTGCCCACTTTTGTAAATAATGTTGGGCAAGAATCCAGTTTTATTTTTCTCCATAAAGAAAGCTGCTCAGTGATGTACTAGAGCAGCTTAGACTGGGTGACAAGAGCTGATTGTTAAATGTTGAGGAATTTTACAATTATCAGTAGTTTTAAATCAACCATCGTGGGAATTTTTGTACTATGGAAATCAGCAAATGCTATAAATCAAGTCTTTTTTCTTCCCCGTTTGGAGAACTGGTTTACCAGTACACCAGTGAAGCTATCTACTTAATCATCCTTTCTCTGCGGAGCTATACTGCTCCCTTTATTATGGATTAATGTCACATATATACAGGGATCTTGTCTGGGGTCCTCTGTGCCATCTAATTGGCCTATTTGTCTGTTCTTGACCAGGGCCATATTGCTTTGATTACTGTGTCTTTGAAGCTTATCTTAACAGCTCCTAGAACAAGATGCCACTCTGTGCTCCTCTTTTGTAAAGTTGACTTAACTCTTCACAGACCATTAAATATTAGAATATTATGTCTGATACATTTTAGAATAAGTTTAACAAAATATATCTGGCATTTGATTCATGTTGTTTTGAAATTATGGAATGATGTTGGGAGAACTAATATCTTCAAAAAATTAGTCTGTCCAAGAACATAGTTAAATCTTTATTTATTCAGATTCTTTTTTACAAAGTTAAATTCAGTTTTAACATGTTTTCCAAACAGCTTTTATTCATTATTTGTTAATTCCTGATGTTTTACAGATAATGTTACCATTGTGAATGGCATTTTCTAGTTAATTGTTGATCAGCTTGAAAAATGCTATTGATTTTGGAAATTTGAATTTTTGAAGTTTGCTGTCTTATTGTCTTCTGGGTTTTGCTGAATTTTCTATGCTCATAGTGTCTTAAAATAATGATAGGCTAATCTCTTTCTTTCCAGTGTTCACGCTGCTTTTCTTTCTTCCTTGGTGGCCAGCATTGCACTGCCACATTAGCTGCAACAATGACAATGAGCAGTCCACAGAGCCTGACCCAGAAATGGCCAATATGTGGGAACTAACATAACCACTATGTTAAATATTTTAATAAGCAAATATTTAAATACAGAAGTTAAATATGTCAAAGCATCTAGTACAACAGGTGGACAACATGCATGAACAGATCGGGGATTTCAGCAGAGGGATGTACACTGTAAAAAGAGTCAAGTGAAAATGTTATCAACAGAAATAAAAAATTAATATCAGAGATGAAGAACTCCTTCAATGGGCTTATCAGAAAACTGGATATATCAAAATACAGCATCAGTGAATCTAAAGATAGGTAAATAGAAATTATAAAAGGTGAAACATAAAGAAAGAAGAAAGAAAAAATAGACAAAGTGTACAGGAGCTATGGGATGATATAAGATACATATAATTGGAGTTGAGAGAGAGAGAGAGAGAGAGAATGGGCAGGAGAAACATTTAAAGAGACACTGGCTGAGAATTTTTTTTTTTAATTAATGAGAGTCAACTAACTACAGGTTGAAGAAGTTCAGAGAGCCTGAAGCAAGATTAAAAGAAAATACCTGGGTACATCATCATCAAAATGCAGAAAACCATAGATAAAAGAGAAAATCTTGAATGCAACCAGAAAATTAAAAAAAAAAACTTACAGAGAAAAAAAGTAAGAATTATAGACAACTTTTTATCAGAAATTAACCAAACCTAAATAAAATGGAGAGACATCTTTAAAGTATTGAAATAAAAATCAATCAACCCAGAATTCTATATCTGGTGAAAATGTCTTATAGAAATGAAGGCAGAATGAAGAGTTTTTAGACAAATGCTGAAAGAAATTTACTATCAAAAAATATTGAAGAAAGTAAGTGTTGGATAGCAAGGAAATTTGCATGAACACAGAGAAAAGAAGTGTGATAGAAATAATTAAAATAAAGTTAAATAAAATAGACATTTTTATTATCTTTAATACCTTTAAAAGATAACTCTCAAAGCAAAAAGATCAATAATGTATTGTGGGTCATATATATAGAAATAAAATGAATGACAATAATACCATGAACTGGGTAATTATTCAAATGTATATTTATCCACACACACTTGCTATAGCAGAAGATTTAAATAAGATTAAGAATCTTGTAACATAATACTCAAAATGTCCAGGATACAACTGAAAGTCATTCATCATACTATGATCCAGGAAAATCTCAACTTGAATGAAAAAAAGACAATTAACAGTTACCAACACTGGGATGACACTGAAATTATCTAACAGAAATTTTATAGCAGCCGCCATTAAAAAATGCTTCAACAAGCAATTTCGAACATGTTTGAAACAAAAAATAAAAAATGTCTACAAAGAAATATAATAAATACAAAGAAATAAAGAAGAAACAAATGGAAATTTTAGACCTGAAATGAAAATCTTTCCAAGTGAGTTCAGCAGGAGAATGGAGAGGACAAAAGAAAGAACCAGACAACTTAAAGATAGAACAATATAAATTACTCAATTCTAGCAATAGAGAAAAAAACTTTTGTTTTGAAAGAACAAAATGAACAGAGCCTCAAGGATTTGTGGTACTAATAACAAAAGATCTAATATTTGTGTCATGAGAGTCTAATAAGAGAAGAAAGAGAATGGGGCTGAAAAGGTATTCAAACAAATAATGACTAAAAATTTCCCAAATTTGGCAAAAGACATAAACCTAAAGATTCAAGAAGTGGAGTGAATTCCAAACAATAAAACCCAAAGAAATACACGCCAAGGCACAGCATAATCTAACTTCTGAAAGAAAAGATCTTTAAAACAGGAAGAGAGAAAAGGAAAATAAAATTTGAATGACACAGATTTCTCATCAGAAATCATGGAAACCAGAAGTGGTACGAATTTTTCAAGTGCTAGATGAAAAGAACTATCAACCCAAAGTCATATCCAGCAAAAATAGCCTTCGAGATTAAAGAGGAAATTAACTCAGCCTCAGATGAAGAAAAAATAAGAGAGTTTTTCATGAGCAGAACTATCCTAAAAGAATGGTTAATGGAATTTCTTGAAAACTGGGAGGAAATGATGAAAGAAGGAATCTAGGGAACATTAGGAAGGATAAAAAACACATGGAAAAAGCAAAAATACATATAAATAGACTTTCTTCTCCTTTTCTAAATTATGTTTGATTGTGAGGCAGAAATTATAACATTTTTTTTGATGTGGTTCTCAGTGTATGTTGAAGAAATATTTAAGTCAATTATATCATAAATGGGGGAGTTAAAGGTACTTAGAAAGAAGTAAGGTTTTTACACTTCACTCAGATTGATAAAAATGTCAACATCAATAAACTGTGATGAGTCACATATGTGTAATATAATACTTAGAGAAATCACTAAGAATCTATAAAAAGAGATACACCCAAAAACATTATATATAAATCAAAATGGAATTATTTTAAAAATCTAAGTAACCCACAGATAGGGAAGAAAAAGAAAAAACAGAGAAACAAAAACAGAGAAAACAGAAAACAAAAAAATAAAAAGGCAGACTTATACTTTAATATATCAGTAATTACAATAAATGTAAATTATTTAAATATACCAATTAAAAGGCAGAGATCAGCAGAGTTGATTTTTAAAATTTCCCAAATATATGCTGCCTAAAAACTCTCTTCAATTATGACATATAAAAGTGTGTAAAAAAATATACCATGTACACATTAATTAATTTTAAAAGAAAGCAGGAACCTCTTATAAATCAGATAGAGTACACTTCAGAGTAAAGAAAATTATCAGGTTCAGAGAAGGACATTATATAATGACAAACGATGAATACACCAAGAAAACAAAGCAGTCCTAGAGGTTTATGCAAAATATGTGAAACAAAAACTGATAGAACTGAAAGGAGGAATAGGTAAGTCTAAAATTATAGTGGAGGTTTCAACACCTCTCTGAACAACTGTTAGAACAACTAGACAAAAACTCAGAAAGGATGTAGAACAACTAGGTAATGCTGTTGAACAACAAGATACAGTCAACATTTATAGAACATGTCACCCAATAACAGCAGACTATATAGTATTTCCAAATGCTCACAAAACACTTACCAAGTGCTGTGATTTCAATGTGTTCCCCAAAGTCCATGTGTTGGAAACTTAATCTTCAGTGCAGTGGTGTTTTGAGGTGGGTCCTAACAGGAGGTATTTAGGTTATGAGGGCACCATTCTCCTGAATGGGTTAATGCTACCATCACAGGAGTGGGTTTCTTATAAAAGGACAAGTTTAGCCCCTTTTTTGTCTCATACTCTCTCTTCTCTTCCTCCATGCAATGCCTTCTGCCACGTTAAGATGCAGCAGGGAGGCCCTCGCCAGACGCCAGCCCCTTGATCTTGATCTTGATCTTTCCAGCCTCCAGAGCTGTGAGCCAATAAATTTCTGTTTATGATGTATTACCCAGTCTGTGGTGTTTTGTCAGAGCAGCACAAAACAGACGAAGACACCAAGAGAAACCATAGAACTGAAGTTACACAGAGTGTGTTCTCTGACCATAATGGAATCAAACTAGAAATCAGTAACAGGAAAATAACAGGACCATCTTCAAACTCTTAGAAACTAAACAACACACTTTTAAATAATCCATGGGTTGAAGTGGAAATCTCAAGGAAAAATTTTCAAATAATACATTGAACTGAATGAAAACGAAAATACAACATACCCAAATTTGTGGGATGCAGCTGGAACAGTGCCGAGTAGGAAATTCCTAGCACTAAGTGTTTACATTGGAAAAGGACAATTCACCAGTAGTTCTTGGAAAATCTTCTAAAACTGGGCACCAGTTGGTATTTCAAGCCTGTGCATTTCTCATTTTTTTAAGTCCCACATAGTCAAGAAATATTATTACATCAGATGATGCTGCTCAAACATTATTTACACAATTGCAGAAATAAGTACAAATATATCCAGTAGTCACATTAAGTGTAAAATAATTTAACCCATTTAAAAGATAGAGATTAAATTTTAAAATTCAGCTACATATTAATTATGAGAATGAAAATAAATCAATTTTGAAAATACAATGCCAAGTTTTTCCAGAATGATACTTTTATTACTTATATATAATCTAAAAACACAGAGAACAGTCCCACATATTATTTATGGATATATATACAATCACAATGTAAAAAAATATGAACTAGAGGGACACTTGCCAAATTTGTAAATTTGTGACAGTGGTTCTCTGAACAGGTGGTGAGGACGTTTGTGCTCGGGTGTCAAAAATGGAAGCAACTTTATCTTCTACATATTTCATTTTAATAAAATTGAGAACAAAAAATAACTAAATGTTAACTTTTTTGTCTTTTACAGTGCGTATTTGGGTGTTTGGGTATGTTTTTGCTTAAAAAAATAAAGGAAAGAAGGAAGACCTTTAGCATAAAAGCACAGGGTCCCCTCTGTCCTGCCGGGGTGAAGCAGCTGCAAGGCTCCATGGGAACAGTGATCGCAGGAGATTCTCGTCTAAGAATGGGCATAACTTGGCCCTTTGACTGCTCTGGATGCTAATAAAACAGTGTACTGTGTACAAAAGGGTGCTGTGCTGATGGGAATTAAATGTGTGCAAGAAAAATGCAGTGCCAGGGTTCCTGTCTAGCTCAAGCTTCGGTACTGATGTTGGCGCACACTACAGTCACTTGCGTGGCTCATACAAAGGGCACTGGCTGCTGCGGAACCTTGGGAAACTCAGCGAGATTGGGCTTCTGAAGAAGAGTATTTTCAATAGTTTGTAGGACTACATGACGATCAGGTGACATGTCTGCTGAGTCTTCTGCATCCTACAAGCTAACATATGTGTAGGCTACTGAGGCTGTGGTCCCCGAGTGTCAAGGAACACGCTGTGATGGAACAGCCCCGCACCCCATTTCATTGTCATCCGACAACCTGAGATTGTGCCCTTGAAAAAAATAATAAGGCCCGGGAAGACTGGTATTCGGTTGGTATGGAGTACTTAAAATTGACAAGGGAATAATTTTTTATTCAATTGTTTAAATTCAGCTATTGAGCAAGCCACTAGATTTCTGTGTTGCTAAGGAAATGCAGTTGCAAAATTATATGTAAATGAGAACTCACTGAAAACTCCTTCTTGCATCTAAGCCAACTTTTCCTGGTTGAATGGCTTTTAAGAATCACATTAAAGCCTATTCATTATGTTAATATCGAAGGCCAGCTTCTCACAGACTCATCCACCCAGGGAGTCCTCGCCATCAGCTGTGAGAGCCAGGGGGACGTGGAGCCCTGGGAATTGCTGAGAATCAGTGTAACAGTCTCTGGCAAAGCATGAGTGTGGAGCCCATCTGTCTCCTTCGGGGAGAAGAGGCTAAGGACAGATGCGAAGTGAAGAGGAACCCCTGGGACGGGAGCCACCGAGTGCCAGCTCTCTGCACTGTGGGTCTTGAGACAGACACACACGCAGACACACCTGTTCACACACATCAGGATGTTCAGATGTCAATCAGAAGAATCCAGGTGTCCTGTGCGTCTCTGCTTACATATTTCTTCTTATAATCTGGGTAAAGTCCACTTCTGTGATTCTAAACTCTTAGTAAATAAAACATGTTCATTTGCACTAATAGGTAGAAATGTCACAAAGCTGATATTTTACATAAAAAAGTCAAGCTCATAAAATATTTTCACATGTAATCCCCTAAGACAGAGACCAGAGGATTTCTCCCCTTTTGTCACAGGCACAACAGGTGAAAATGTGGGTTCAAAAAATATTAAAGAACCCCCTGCCTCCCCCTGCCCCCTGCTCATAGTAAGAAGTCAATATGCATTTGTCGACTTGAGCTACTCATGCTAACAAGAAGCATATAACACAGAAATAATTCAAATAGCCAATGCAAAAGCAATTTATATTTAGGTTTGAAATACAATCGCGCACCACATAATGACGTTTCAGTCAACAATGGACCGCGTGTATGACAGTAGTCCCATGTGACTATAATACCGTATTTTCACTATACCTTTTTAATGTTTTCACATGTTTAGCTACACAGAGACACACCATTGTGTTACGATTGCCTACAGGGTCCAGCACAGTAACATCTGTGGCCTAGGACCAGCAGGCCACGCCAGGTAGGCCAGGTGTGTGGCAGGCCGCACCACCTAGGTTTGTGTACCTGCACTCTGACGTCCACACGATGACAGAATTACCTAATGACACGTTTCTCAGAATGTATCACCATTGTTAAGTGACACATGACTTTATATTAAAGGACACCCATTTCCTGGTGACATGGTCTATCTATGAAAATAGGAAATATCAATGAATTTTGGACTTCACCACCTTAAATAACAATGACCAGGAAATGAAAATCTGGAAATCTGGAAACCTCTAATTTTTCTAGGCTTTAGTTGGGCTAATTTCTCTCTATTTCTCCTCTTTCTTTTTTCTACTAACCTAGTGAATCAGTTTGGGGAAGAAGTGGGCGTTATGGGCAACCTCTCTGCCCTCTAACTGGTCCCAGCGAGGGTGACAGCAGATTCCACCTGCCCTCTCTCCAGTCTCGATTCTGGAAAGCAAAATCTTTCAGATCCCATTGGGGAGCAAGGCCGGATCTGCAACCCAGGGCCAGAGCTGGTGCCTCGGGGGACAGCTCAAATGCCAGCCTTTGGACCACACGCTGGCAACTACAACACATCATGAACAATTAATCTGCGGCTCTCCAGCATTCTCAGGAACGGATGTTATTTCTAGTGCCCGACTGTTCACTATGTGCTGCTTGTTAACATGAATTTGTGTGTCATGTTCAGGGCACACAGCAGTGCACACAGCACTGGTAGTTGGGGGAACTCGAGATACTGATTTTCCACTCAGTACCTGGCTGTGTCATCCACAACCTGCAGAACAAAGTCCGAACTCCTTCCCTGGGCACTCAAGACCCTCCATAATCTGACTCCATCCTAACTGTCTCATCCCAGCATCCACCACCCAGGCCCGTGGTCCTGCCACGCAAGACGTTTGGTTTCCAAGACGCACAGCAGAGCTCTGCTCTGCCCCGGGCTGCTCCCGCCAAGAAGGCCCCTCCTCTCCCCTGTCGGTGGGGACCTCACTCCCTTGGGCCCACACCTGTGCTCTCAGCACTGGTGGAACATGCAGATACGTGTCCTCCTAACGTCAAACTCGGGATATCAGGGGGGTGACCCCAAAACGGCCCACTTCTCCTTAGCGGCATGTTATCTATCGCCCGTTAGTCCATTAATGGGTTTGAAAGTGGAGATGATGGAAACAGGGAAATAAAAAGTGCATCTTAAACAAAAGAAGAATCGTGCAGTCTCACTCACAGTAAGAGACATGCTAAGTAAAATTCCACTAAGATACAATTTCTAATCTAGCAGTTTAGCAAAGTCAACAAAGTTGGATAAAACAACTATGTTCAGGCTGCAGGGAAAAGGGCATTTTCATTTACAGTTGGCAGGTTTGTAAATAGGTAAAACAGCTGGGGATGACTGTCTGGAAATCCCTGGTAAATTGTAAGTACATCTGTCCTTTCACCCAGAAATTCTACTTCCAGGAATGCATCCTGTATATTATTAATAATATATTGGTACACACAGGAAATAACATATGTAAAAAAGGTATTTAACACATCAATGTAACTGTAATGGAGTATAAACAACCCAAATGTCTATTAGTAGAGAACTGATTACATATACTATGTAGGGTGCATTAATACAATGCAATTCCAAAAAGAATGAGCACATTCTATCTGTACTGACCGGGAAAAATCTCTAAGATACATTGTTATGTAGGAATAGACAGCATAGGTAACACTTGAATAGCGGGAAATACATGTTTGTATTTTCTTGTACAAGCATGAAGAAAATCTCTGAGAGGATACATGAGAAACCAGTAATTGTCGTTACTTGTTAATTTTCTTCAAATTTGGAGGAGGAAGGAATTTGGAGATGGGAATGTGATAGCAAGAAGGTTTTGATCATAATTTTTTACACTTTTCTGATATTGTAAGCCTTGCTAATGTGTTACCTAATCAGCAATTTTAAAATATTACAATTGGCTTTGTCATTTCTTGGGCTAACTCCAAACATTGGAAACAACTGCCTGAGGTGCTGTGCTGAGAAGTCTGAGCCTTCATCTTGGCTCATTGGGAAATTGTCCTGACTGATCATCTGCAGCCGGAATGAGGAGGCGAAGGAGGTGAGGGGGAGGGGAGGAGGGGGGAGGGGAGGAGAGAAGAGAAGGGAGGGGAGGAGGGGGAGGGAAGGGGGCCGGGAAGGGGGACAGCTTTGCCTTTGTGATACAGGCTTCTTCTAGGCTGAAGCACCTCTTGGAATCATAGGTTAGATAAGTTTATTACCATCTATTTTTCCTTTTATTTGAACAAAAATAACCTATTTTAGAACAGAATGCTATTACTTAATTGTAGTGTTGTGTGATTTGAGAAATAATTACCCACCAATCCATTTAATTCAAAATTTAATGAAAAGACCAGTAGAACTGAAGGAGGAAGGTTGGATTCAAATTCCACCAAAATTGCAGAGATCCTCTGTCATGTTGGAAGTTACTTAAATCACGTGAGTTTTTATGTCCTTTTATGTCAGCTACGTCTGTCTTGCTCTTCCTCCCAGGCTGTTGTCAGATTCAGTGGGGACACGGTGAGGGCTCTATGCCTCTAGAGCAGGTTGTGACAGTAGACTGGAATGACGCAGCCGTCTCCAACGTCACCTCCCAGACAGCAGTGTCTTCGGTGCTGTCTACAGGTCCCTTAGGGTGTGGCAGTCTGAGCCACGCGGGGTTCCAGGGGCAGACACAGTCCAAACAGAAGGTGATAGTCCAGCTTTCTGCTCTTCCTGGTCACGGTCAGCTTTCTCTTGGTCTTCTGGGCGACAGCAGAACCAGGGCACAAACCGTACCGTAATTCCTACAGTGAACCCGGGAGCTCAGAGCCCACCGTCATCTCGCAAGACGAATCTGTTCCCCCAAAGGCATCCTGGCAGACTCTGCACAAAACGGCTCATTTGCCACCTTGCTCTGGGTCCTCAAGGGTGGCGCTTAGATACCACCTTGGTTTTTTCAGCAGACACCTGTTCACAGGCAGGGAGCAGCCACTGCACATCCTTTAGAACAAACCTCTGCACACTCGTAATCAGGCACGATGGTCTCTTTCTGCCTTGCTGGCTCTACTTCTCCAACTCCATGGGATGCGCTTGGAGACCTCCAGGTTAGCAAAGCGCGTGGAGAGGTGCATCCTTGTGTCCCGCTCACAGAAGGACGTATAAAGCAAATGTTATCTCTAAGTAAGTTTAAGGGAGGCCATTATCTTAAGTGAAACTCAGAAAACAGAAAGGCAAATGCCACATGTTCTCACTTGTAAGTGAGAGCTAACTAACGTGTGCACGTGGACGCAGCGCATGGCACGATGACAACGGAGACTCGGGAGGGTGGGCAGCTATGTAATGGGTACATATACATTACTCGGGTTGTGGATACACTAAAGTCCAGACTTCACCACTGCATGATATACCCATGTAACAAAATTGTTCTTGTACACTTTAAATTTATAAAAATAAATAAAAACAAGTTCAAGGCTCTCTGAATGACTCTCTGGTGTGTGTGCCACTGATGAGATTTAATGCCACCCCGACACACATCACTGTGCTCTTACACAGAAGGGAGTAGGAACGACTCGACACTAGCCAGCAAAGTAGGTAGCAGGAACATACACTTGGCTTTGGAATAAGTATCAGTCACACTATGTGTATGATTACTATTCCCACTTGTACTTTGATACGTTGGCTGGCCCAGAACATAAGCCCCTGGAGTTGGAAGAAACGAAACTGGCCAGAAGAGAACTGGTGAGTAAAATTAATCCCTGTCACAGTCTTCAAAGGGCCCGCTGTGCCGGAGAGAGCGGCTGGCCCGGCCCCACCTGGAGCGGTGGCAGGGCAGGGCGTCCCTCCGCCTCTAAGGGCAACTCAGCCCCTCCCGCCCGCTGGCATCACGGCCTGGGGCAGGCTGACAGCAGCACCCGCAGTGTCTTACAGAGTCCTGAGGGGAGGGACGGTTATTACGTAGCCTGGATTCGGAAAAAGCCCACATCGAAGGTTAACAGTGATATTTGCACACTGAGAAAGTTTTGCCACCATGAGAAGGAAAAAAAATCCCTCATTCGACGGGGGCGGGGCGGTCCCTGGATGCACAATTTTGATTTTCAGATTAAAAGGTCCTGATGCTTTTGTGGCTGGCTGCTTAATCCTTTGCCACACAGTCCCATTGTCCCACTTGAACTCACCATAAATGGGGAATAAGCTCCTTCCATGAGCTCCTTAATTTCCGCAGAGGCTGAAAAAACTCCCTGGCAACTGCGTCCCGCTTTGCATCCACGCAGGGGGATTTGCAAGGCTGGCCCCACCCCCGCCCCAGGCACACACAAAGACTTCTACTTTTTTCAGAGATTACACGGTGGGCATAGAAAGAGCAGCTGAAACACGTGACTTGTGACACGGTGTGAATATCTGATTTACTGGGGGTTTCCTTTGCTGGGGCTCTGAAGGAGGGAGCTGCCCTCCACCCGTCAAATGATAAGAAGTCTGCGTGTCCTTGAAAGGCTTGGAGTGCCTTTCATCTGAGGAACTCAAAAGCACTTTGACTTATTAGAATAAAAGAAATACCCGGAGAAATCGTTATGGATAAAGCCTAGTGCCTCCCACCAGCTTCTGATAAGGCCTAATAACCTTTAGGCTTCCAGCAGCTTCCACACTGTGGCCAGGGCTGACCTGGCTCCTGGGCAGGAGGGAGGAGCATGTGTCCTGCTGGTCTCTCTCTCAGGAACTTGGTGCCTGGAAGTCCGCTGGTACCTCTCCGTGCAAGCCCTGGGCAGAATCACAAGCCCAGTAAGCTCTCCCTGCCAACAGGTTCCATCAGAGCCAATTCCTTCCTCTGTTCTCAGAGATTCAGGGCAACCTGGGAGAATGGGACCCTAAGAGTATTAAATACCCAGTAAGGAGAGATGCTGATTCCAAAAACAGGCAGGGATTGAGGACAGGAGACAGCGCAGGATCCGCCTGTTGTGGAGGCCGTGGGTGTTTGTTAGGTTTTCTCACCTCTGACTCTAGAGGCAAATTAGGAAAATGAAGGTGTTGAAGTTTTAACTATGGTTGCTCAATTTTACACAGTCACCAGCTCTCTGGTCTTTCCCTTCTGTCACCAATGTGATTACTAGTAAAAACAGCTTAAAAACTTGCTACCATTCAAAAATGCCTTAAAATGGATATATATTTGTAGGTGGCCATCAATTTTCAAATGGCCATTTTTAAGACTTGAAACAAAGTTAAACTCCATAACATTGCGAAGTTAGAAGCAGTTAAAGTAAGATTGTTCATACCTGGGATCTATGGTCTTTCCACATCATCTTCCAGTTCAGAAATGAATTTTAAATTCGGGACAGTCTATCATCTATTCTGGAAGAATGAACTGGGAAACTCAAGACGATGGAATTTGTATTGTGCTGTTAATAGTTTTGTGGTGGTTGTTTGTGTGTTATTTCATTCCCACGTCTGCACATGAATGTGCGCTCTCCATCTGTCAGTTCTGTGACTACAGCTTTGGTCAAAATGAACCATTCAGTAATGGAATAGAAACAGTGTGAGGTATTTTTTTTTTTTTAGTTAGTTGATTTGATTAAAACTTGGTAACACCGTGGCTGAAGTTCGCAAGCACTGTTGACCATTCACTGTGGCTTCATTCTGTGGTTGGATGCAGATTCTGGAAACCGGAGCCTGGACCCAGAGCCCGGACCCAGAGCCCTGGTCATGTGAGCAGTGGGGTCTCCAGGCCCCCAGCTTCTCCCTTCTCTCGGTTCTCCTGACAGTTGCCTGCATCTGGAAAACAGTAAATAACCTCATCCTTGATGTGGATTCATTACGTTCTTCAAATTCAGAATCAGCTACTAACTGATTGTGAAGGATGTTTGAAATCGAAATGAAGAGGAAATAATTAATGGGGAAGACTGTGATCTAAGAGGAAAGGTTAGTCCTCCTGATTAAGACAGAGTCAGATGCTGCGTCCACTGTGTGTTCCCTTAAATTTGAGAGCTTTTGCAGTACTTTTTAAATTAGCGGAAGATAAGAAATTTGGCTGCATTTTGTGTGTAAGAAGTAAGGCCAAGCTCTCAGTTGATGTGTATCTTCAATGGCACTGGTTGTGTCACAAAGGCAGATTTTTGGAGTATTGTTATCTACAAAGGGAAAACTGTGTACAAGAACAACCCCTCTGAGGATGAGACCTCCAAGGCAGTATGGCTCTGCCGGCAGACGCCGTCCACGGCACCGGCCCCGCTTACAAACTGCTGCATCTCTGAACAGAGAAGGCCTCTGTGCTCGGATCTCCCCACCGACTCAGGACAGCTACCAAGCCTCCACAACATAGCTACGCCTCGTCTGAATCCATAACTGGTTTTCGGAAACCTGAGCCTTAGAAATTGGCACTTGGAAGTGTATTCCTACATTGGGCAGTGAGACACATTTCTGCACTGGGTGGACAACCCCCTCTTCCCACGTCACCCTCTACCTGCCTGCCACACACGAGTGGGTGCACACGATCACATCAGCTGGTGGTGAGGCAAGGCGAAGGGCTCCCACATGTGAGGGCGGGAGCACAAATTCCCTGCATGAGAGAGAACCCGAGAGAGTTCATTATCAGGAGGTCTTCCTTCCCCAGCCAGCTGCACAGAACCATCTGTCACTGTGGCCAGGAAATGCTGGCTGAGACCTCAGCAAAGGAGCCAAGAAGTACTGGCCATCGTCTGGCACCTGTGTAAATGTCTGTCGCAGCAAGAGTGACCCCCACAGTCACCTCGACCTGATTCAAGCAAGAAGTTCCCCACCAACCTCAGCCTGGTTTGGGAGGCATGTTTGCTGCTTCCTCCCTCTCCCTGGGATGAAGCCTGAGTCTCTAGCTCGCAGTCCCACAGCCCCCCCTACAATGGAAGTTTCACCTCCTCCAGCCACAGGAAACCTCCCCCGAGGCAGGGGTGGGGGCGTCACTCAGTCCTGACATCAAGGGCTTTCCTTGGAAATACCCAGCCGGGGGCTTTCTTCTGACTCATGAGCACTTGCAGCCAGGATGTTCTGCGCCTGGGCCCCATTGTTTGCAATGTCAACCGAGAATCCAAGTCTACACAGTCAGAGGAAAGGAGGAGTTCCCCAAGCACCTCTGAACCCCAGTAGCCCTCGAATACTCCATTCCAGCATCCCCACCTGCCCTCCCTCACCATCCATGCTTCCTCCAGCACAGGTGATGTGACCTGTTCTTTCCGACAGTGCGAGGAGCAATGGGTATGCACCGAGCTGGTATCAGAAACACTTGGGTAAGTCAACTGATTAACAACCATACATCGAGTGCTCACAAAATACACACAATACCAGTGTCACCTCTCATATCTTAGCTTTCCTGTAGCCTGAAGTCCACAATTCTGTTCTGTGAAACAGGACAGCAGCCTATTTGAAAATAAGATGCATTCGAACGTGCAGACTGATATGTCTATTTAAAAGTTCCATCATACTACTTAAATAAGTACAGAAAGAAATGAATTCAAAACGTAAAACTGTCACCTGTAGAAGTACATACTAATAATATTACTAACAATAAAGGAAATGTGAGCTTAAGCAACTCTAAGTATCATTATAAACCTAAGCAACAAATAACATAAAAATTATAAAACCTAGTATCAGCAGGATTGCGAGTGAGCCGTTCACTTTGCTGTGGCAACATGAATTGCTGCAGTGTTTCAGGTGCTATGTAGATGAAGAGTAAGCTCACTCACTGTTCGGGCTTAGACCTTCACATGCCAAATAACCCACCACAAAAACCAACCCTAAGAAAAAAGTTAATGCCTTGTGCAAAGATAGAGGAAAATTGAAATCAACTTAAATACCACCAGCCCCAAATTATTTGCATGAAGGTAATGTTCTAAAGTTTTCAAAATAGTGAGAGAGTGGGACCATAACATGAGGGCGTGGTTATGTGATGGCGTGGCTGGGTGAAACGGTGAACCGAATCGGGGACATGTCTCTGTGAAGGAAGCTGTGCCAGCCCTCACCACACCCCTCAGGAAGTTGGAAATGATGCCCAGCTCTCCAGCGCCCGAGGTAGGAAGGCCTCACCCACTCGGAAGGAGAAGGCAGGTAGCACCAGGTGGTGCCAGGCAGCTGGTGTAGTGGCCAAGCACATGGACCACACCTGGCTTTGAACTCGGGCTCCACTTGTTCACCGTGACCGTGGACAAGGGACCTAACTTCTTTGTGCCTTGGTTTTCTCATCTAAAAAAAGGAATAATACTTTAAATGAGTTAACATTTGTGAAGCTCCTAAAAAATCGCTGAGCTTGTATTATGCGCTTGTTAAAAAGGCGTATGTAATAAATGTTCTAAAGCATTATTAAGGTGCACAAGCGGCACATTTTCCAGTTCTCCCCTATCTTGGGTGAGAAAGGAAGGTGCTCCTTAGGAGCCAGTGATAAGAAGGGAAAGTTTATTGCCGCAGATTGAGAAAGATCCCTAAATCAACAGAAAAGATTTGATGGCTAATGAGTGGATGGATTTGAGGTGGCGGGAAGAAGGTGTGGAATGTCAGGCCCACAGCTGGGAGCAGTGGGGACCACGGGGGCGGTGGCCGCACCAGGCCCTGTGGTCTGTTCCTTGTCTTTCCCAGCCCCTTGGCATGGCGGCTGAGTGGACGGTCCCGGCATAAAGACGGGCTCACAGCTGACGAGGGTGGGCAGTGGTGAGTGCGAGGCCATAACGGGACTTGTCGTCCGGGCCCCCTCCTGAGGGCATGTGGCAAGGCCCACGGAGTTTAGCCAGCGTGCTGGATGCAGGAGGCTGCCGGGCAGCCACAGAAGAGCACGGTGCCTCCCCCTGCATGGACGGGGCCTCGGACTGGCGAGCAGCGTCCTCACCAGGGCAGGCGGCCTGAGCAAGCCACCAGCCCCTCAGCAGTGACGGGGACTAGGGTGATGGTGTGCGAAGCTGCTGGGAGACCTGGGGGCACCAGACCAGCTGCGGTTGTCGGGCTGAAATGATTCCGGGCCTATCTGAGTGTATTTGCAGGCTTCTAGGAGAAAGGAGAGTTACAAACTTTGCAGGCCACTTAGCAGTTCACACGGCTTGACGTACATCACACCCACATTCGATTTGACATTCACGACTCCACATTGGGTATTACTGAGTCTCCTGTGTACTGCTCAGGAAATGGGAGCTCAGAGCTGTTAAGTTACCGGCTTAAAAAGATCACAACTGTTAAGAGGCAGAGCCCATTATTGACTCCAAGTTTTACAATCCAGAATCTGTGTTCTTTAGTCACGCTTCATGGATTGCAATGAGATATGGAGTAGTGTGCGCCTGTGAAATCGCACTAATTAAAGAAGCAGAATTAACACATAGGGTGCAGCATGTAAAAGCAGATGTCTGGGCGCTGATCAGAGCAAGAAGTGAAGAGGAACTGATGCAGAGAGAGTTCAAAGATTATTTGCTCGTAGCTCCTATGAAAATGTCCACGTGTTCATCTTAAGTGAACGTCAGTATAGAAACTTCCCACATGGGCACAAGTTTAAAAATGGTTCTGCTATTAAAGATGAGATTTGCTGGCTCTTCTTGTTAGCTCTTCTTCATTTTTCAGATTCCATGGGGACGCAAAAGGGGAATTGCCGTGTCATTTGCAAAATCCCTCTATTGTTGGGGAAGTCGAATAATCCTCAGTACCTACACCATCATACAGGTGCGTTTTCTCTCCAAGAAAGAAAATAGTTGAATGTGCATTTTGTCAAGGAGCATCTTTAGTCACTCGAGGTGTCTACTTTCACACCTTGAGAGAACTCAAAGGTCGTATCTGCTTATGAGGCTGAGACATTTCCCCTTTGTCTTAGTTACCTGTCACTGAGTAACAAAATACCACAAACTTAGGGGCTTAAAACAAAACCCCTTTATAATTGGATCCTCTGCTCAGGGTCCCACAAGGCTGCAGTCAGGGTGTTAGTCACACCACGTTGTCATTTACAGCCCATGGTCCTCTTCCGAGCTCATTCCTGGTTGATGGCAGAATGCAGCTCTTTTCGGTTACAAGGGGACCGAGGTCTGCGTTGTTGCTGGCTGTTGGCTGGAGACTGCTCTCGGCTCTTGGAAGCCGCCCCCGGTTCCTGACCGTGTGTGGTCATCACGGATGACTCTGTACTCGAAGAGGATCCATTTTCCCCTCCGGCAGTGATTCTCCCAGGGAATGAACCAGTACGGGGGGGAGGGGGGCAGCCCTGGGTATGACCTGCCCTTCCACTCTTGCTCGCTCCCCACGAACTTGGAGGCAGGTGGGAGATGGGAGGGGTGTTAGGCAGGAAGCAACACACCTGTTATACCTCCCTGGGGCTTCTGGGGCTTCAGAAGAGCTGGAAGAATTAGACCCTGGGTGGGACGGTGCCTTTATGGGATGACAGCAGAAGAAATAGATAAGTGTGTTTTCCAGAAACTCATCTTCTTTGGAGAAAAATGTTCTCAGAGGATGAGGAGAGCCATTAGCCAGCCTCACTGAGAGCTGTGCTGTGGCTCCCAGGCTGCACTGGGGGTCGCAGAAGACACCCCAGTGGTGGAAGCCAAGCGGTGTGGCACCCCCGGAAACAGGGCGGGAGCCCGTGCGCCATGGCAGTGCAGGGACTGCCGTTTGTCTGGAGGGCCAGCTCGGCCACCCTGGCCAGCATGCAATCTCCCAGCCCTTAGAGGAATTCTTCCTGTCATCTCCTGAGGATCTGTAAGGCGAACGGGAGAACGCCCATGTGAACTGCCAGGGCTGCTATTCTCAGTCTTCTCCTGGTCCGTAGGACCCACAGCGCGATGCCCCCTGCTGGGCAGGGGTCTGCAGGGTCCAAGCCGAGTGGTGCGAATGCCGACCCTCTCTCTCCCACGGAGCCACGTGAGTGAGGACACAGCATCTGCGGTGTAACCAGTGTGCCACTCTCACTTATTTTAAAAAGCAAATAACTTACAAAAGATGATGAAATCAAGCTTTAGAATCAGATGGATCTGGGTCAGTTCCATTTTCTAGCTACTTGTGTTGGGCAAATTGCTTATGCTCTTCACATCTTGGTTTCCTCCACAATAAATTGGGAAATTCATGGAACTGACCACTAGGATCACTGGGAATGTTAAATAAGTACTGTGATGGTGAATCTTGTGTGCCAACTGTATAATAAATCATACACACACACACACACACACACACACACAGGTATATATGCACACGACTGGCTCTGTTTCTCTGGAGCACCCTGGTTAATACGAGGATATATATAATATGCACAGGCTCCAGAACACAGGGAGTGCTTAATAAATGTCACCAACCATTGGCAGTAGCAGTAGTGTGAATACAATAGCTTGACTCACCTGCCCGCTGGCTCAGCACTGTGTGAAGTTAAAACTGGTGTTCTAAATAGCATCAACAGAGTGGAGCAGAACCTCTCTCCTCATGGAATATTCTAGTCTAGTCTCAGCCTAGAGACACTCACCTTGCTCAGGTCCCCGTGTATGTCCCGGAGCTGTACAGTGTCTGGGCTGGGAGAAAGCTTGAAGGTCACGTGCAGGCCTCAGGCCGCAGGGTGCAGATGGTGGGGCTGAGAGCAGAGAGCAGGAGTGCCTGCCCTGGGCCGCTTGCTCCATTCTCTGTTATGGAACCTACAATAAACAAAACAAGTAGCTGACAGAGATTAAGAAGGATCCAGGTGGCAGTTTTAGTCCGTGCAAAACAGCAACCAGCATTCCCAGTCAGTGAGCCCCTCTCAGATCACGGAGGCCTTCTCCCACTTGTTCACACCTCGGTCATCACCCATCTGCGGGACAAATCCCCTGCCTGACATGCCTACGGGATCACCCTTGTGGCATTCCCAGCCAGACCGCACCGCCTGTCGTCTCTGCTTTCAGACAGGCGCAAAGGCCTGCTCTCTCGGGTGGTCAGCAAAACCAGCCCTGGCCAGCTGAGGCCCTGGTGGTCTTGGGGTGTCCAATGGTATGTCAGAGAGCGCCTCCTCTCGGCGGGGTCTGCATTCTCAGCCCACAGAGATGAGGGGGCCACCACGGAGTAGCTGCTGCTCGCATGGCACCTGCTACATGCCAGGAGCTGCTCTGAGCACGTCGCACACATGGGCTCATTGTCCCCTCAGGGTAACACTCTACAGACGAGAGGAGTGATCTGCCCAGGGTCACCTGGCACGTGGCGGGCTCATGGGACAATGAAGGGCCAGGGGATCCCCGCCTCTCGGCAGCCTTTCATTACCAGAATGAGCAGGAAGGGCTGTGAATTATTCTTGACTGTGTGTGGAGGGTTTTAGATGCTTCTTTTCCATTTGGTCTTAGCACCGTAGGAGGTAGGGGTTTCACTACCAACATGCGCACACGCCGCAGCCTAGCCACACCGTGTGTCCTCCCCCGCAGTGTCGTCCTCCTTGGACTTACCACTGTGCAGGGCGTAATTTACTTAGTGCTTTGTTCTTTCTTCCCCACTAGAACGCAAACTGCAGGAACCCCCCGCCCCCCGCCTCTTCTTTCCTCTCATGGGTGGAACGTGGTACACTTAGGATGTGGCACTTAGTCGGTGGTCAATGAGAAGCTGGCGGACACGTGCCTACCTCACAGATGAGAAAACAAGCTCAGGGCAGTTGTCTAACTCGCCCACGGTCACAGAGCTGGTTAATCGCAACCTGGGGTTTGCTCTGGGCAGTCTCGCCTGGAACCCCCTTCTCTTTCCTTTCACTCTTCTAGTCATCAGAAAACTCTTCATTTCTATTGAGCAGAACCTTTTCTCTTGAAGAGCAGAAATAATTTGCAGCTCCTACAAGTGTGTTGTGCTATTTCAAGTGTGTTATGCTATTTCATTGAACTAAGTGTGTTGAAAAGTAAAATAATTTGCTTATAGCTAACGGCCAAATTCCGCTTCTGTGAACGGTGCTTGCTTACTCAAATGCTTGGTAAACAAGGCCCAGGCCCTGGGGGGGGGGGGTGACTACAAACAACTTACTGATAAAGGGGCCGAGGCATGATCAGCACGTAAACAGCCTAACAGCCAGGACAACGTTCCTAATCGCACGTAGACGGCTTGTGCAAGGGGTGTGTGTGTGGGTTTGGGCAATCAATATTGGACAATCTTTTGTAACAAGCTATAGCAAAAGTATAAAAGGGCATATGTCCCATTGAGCGGGGTCCTAGTTCGTAAAGAGACCACTGCGTTGGTGCTCTGGGACTTGGACCCTGGCTCGAGCCAGCCAATAAACTCCTTTGCCTTTTGCAGCCTTGGACTCTGCCATTCTGTTCCTGGGGCGGAACGGGGAACCGGTTCTAACACTCTAATGTCTCCATTTGTCATTCCAGTTCCTAGCTTGAGTCATACAAAATGAGTCTCATCCCCTTACTCCCTGCCAGTTTTCCACCTTTGCAAACAGTTATTGTTCCCTCTCGTGCAAGCCAGATCCTTCCGTAAAGCAGCTTTGTCCACCTCAACCCTGGATACATTCGAGTTTGGCCTCCTAAAAGCATGATACAAATCTCATCTCACGGGGGCAAGGCCTTTCCCAGGCCAAACGGAAGCTCCCGTTGTCTGGCTCCAGGGGTTGCTTGCAATCCCTGCCATCACTACCCTTGTGCCCCGACGAGGCCCCATCTATGCCCCGACAACGGCCAGCCCTACTCTTCTCTAGCTCGACACCTGACGTGGCAGGTCCCAAATCTCAAGCCGTGTATACAGGTGTCCTCCACAAAGGCAGTGTTACGTGGGCAGAGAGAGGAAAGGCCACTGGCAGGCTGGCCACCCGTCTGCGGGGCAGGGAGGTTGCCAGCCCCCAGCAGCTCCTCTGCAGGCTGGAGTCAAGACCGAGCAGGCCTGTGCCAACGTCCCATTTTCTCTGTGTTCAGACTTGGTGGTATCACATTCCTCGAATAATCTTCCGTCCTTGAGCCCGCAGGGCATCGCTGTGTGGGAAGGGCACCCTTGCCTAACGATCTTGGCTAAATACAGCATCTTGCACTAACTCGGGTGCCCCTTTGCCCCAGGCTGGCGTGAAAGGCGGCAGTTGGACTTGAGTAAACAGAAGTCTACGGTGGAAAACCTCTCAGTCAAGCCCCAACTCAGGAAATCCTGCATCGTGTTTGCCATTCTCATCTGTAAGAAAGGCTGAGAAATTGTTCCCCGGCTTTCGTCTCAGGATGGCGTGGTTGGGTTCTGCTGAGGATAAATGACAAGATTCCCACTTAAATCTTCGGTAAGACTGAAGAATGGCTGCCTGCACACAGCTGTGAAAACACACGGTGCTCCCACGTCAGAACTTCATACTGATCCTGGAATTGCCAGGACTCTGGGGAGAGTCTCACCATGTACCATGTTTACGGTGCTCCTCCCCAGCTCACCAAGAAGTGGCACCAACGCTGGCTCTGGCCAGAACAAAGCAGAGTGACACGGGGTGCATGACACCAAAGGGCTTCTCTTCTGGTGCTATAATGGCATTTATCTGTGAGCTTGGCCGCTTTTAGGGGCAGCCTACATGACTTTAGTAAGTTCTGACCCTTTGAGATCTTTCACCCGGAAATCTCCAGAACATTCTGTACCCTAACATGCCTCATTGAATTGTGGCCTAGCAGACATTAAAGTCTCCATTTTTCAAATAGGGGAGGTAGGTTCTCTGAAGTTAGCAGCATTCAGAAGCATCTTGGAAATGGTACCAACACAATTATTTGAAGTATAAATGGCTGTTTTGATCTTGGAATCACCTGTGCAGGCTCTGCTGCAGCCTCCTGGCCGCCTGGCAGCTGCGCACGGAGGAGCAATTGCTGCAGGCGCACGGTGGCTTCGGCTCCCACACGGACATCTCCCAGTGGTAGCAGTGGCACCTTTCCCTTCGCTAAGCAGCCGGGGTGCTGGACAGTCTCGGTTGCCCTCGAAGGTGTTGTTCTGTTACTGGGCAGCTGGACTTCTCCTACGGCAATGGGCAGGGGCTGTCCCTTCAAAAACAGACACGACGGAAGCTGGGAGCAGAAGCCCAGCGATGTCCACAGGAGACAGGCAGAATGTCCGCCCTCGGCCAAGAGCGGGTGTTGGCTTCTGACAGCCTCGAGTCAGAACTGTGGCGTCCCCGTCACCGCACACACTTCTTCCCTGGGACGTGACCCACCACGGGGAGTGTGGCGGGTCGCTGTTCCCACTTGGCTTTGCTGTGCTCTTTCTCCACCTGGCAGCCCACGTCTTGTCTTTATTTTCTTGTGCTCCTCCCTTGCTCACCCCTGCGAATCCTGTTCCTCAAGCAGTGCAAAGTCCCCGAACTCCGGCGCTCGCCTGCATCTGGTTACCCTGGAGAGTGGCGGATTTCATACGTCCTCTCCTGACCAAAACATGAGTGGTCGCCGTGCTGACCCAGAAGCCCCCCAGAGTGCATGGCACTCCCGGAGACAGAGGCCCAGCCAGGCCGTGTGACGCACACGCATAGAGCACTGTGCCCAGAGGCCTCGTTGCATGGCAAAATGCTGTTTTTCTCACATTTTCCTCAAAGACAACAATCTGCTCACCACTTGAAGATTTAAGGTCTTATACAAGAGGAAAGACATTTCATGAGAAGGTAACCCCAAAAGAGAAATCCAAGGTCAAAGTAGAATGGCTAGATACACACTGGGATTAATATACTCATTAGTTCTTAATACAAGGTAAGCGCTAGAACTCAAATGGGGGTTTTACACATTTAGGGAGGGAAGTTGGACACATATAGATGACATTTTTTCCTTTCGTGAGGCCTCTGTTCCCAGGGGGGCAGATGATGCGTCTGGTTTATTCAGTGAGTGTGTCCTGAGCTATGAAAGACCTAACATCTACAGCTGTGGCAATTTTGCACACAAGGATATGAACAGTAAATAAAAAATGACAAGCAGCTGGGCAGGAAACACTCAAAGGAAAAGTGAACCACGACTGACAGGCAGCGCACACGTCCCAAAGTGAGGGATGGCATGACTTGGTCCAGACATCGATGGTGTCAGCTCACCTGGGCCATCAGAGGGGCCTTTACACCTTTATCCTGGGCCACTGTGCCCTCCCGGGGCTGCAGAGAATGAGCCGTGGCGCTCAGGGCCACGGAGCCTGCTTGTGCTGACTCAGGACGCGTGGACCGGATTCCCAGTTCTTCAGCCATGAGCCACGACACTCCCTGTCTGATCCTTCCTCCCACACGGCAAGAACCTGGGGCGCTGCACCTGAGCCGGGGCGGTGCAGTCTGCATGCCACAGCTGGGCGCAGCAGCTCGGATAGGACTTGCCCCTGGGACAGGATGCTTGGAGACAAGGGAACCAGGCAAGAGAAAACATCTTATGTGGAAACCAAAACCCAAAGCTAGCAGTCCTTCCAAATATGAGGTGGAACTGAAGAAGCCAGGCACAAGGGGGAGACCCAGATATGAAGCAATAGTGCAAAAGGATGGCACGCAGTGAAACATGCAGGAATTCCTTGAGCCGTAAGAATATATCCAAGGCCAGGCTTTGGAAGGATAGGATAGGAGGCAGACGGGAAATGTACACGGAGTGAGAATAAGGATAGTCTGGGAAGACGTCATTTCAGTTGTGCGTATGCGTGAGTATTGGGTCCGGATGTAAAATGCGATTCCTACTGCGGGTCTTGGCTAAGAAAAAAGGGCTTCGGTCATCTACAGCTCTGTGCTTGGGAAGTTGCTGGGTGTGCAGCTCCACTGAACGGGTTCCCACCAACAGCAAGTCCCCAAGAAGTGACCCAAGTCCCCCCAGCAAAGCATACCACACAGCCCCGAGGTCAGGGGCCTTTGCTTGGTGGTCAGCTGTGTCACCTCTTAACCTCAAAGAGCACTTTTCCAGGTTAGGCCTGAAGGACACGTGCACCCCAGGCTGGCCCTGCCCCACCCCACCTGCACCGCAGCCCCAGTGCTGTGTGTCCTGGAGCCTACTTGACCCAAGCTGCTGCTGAGCCCACACTGACCACAGGGACCACCACGACAGATGTCTCTCTAGGGTGACCTTCTTTTACACAGTCACAGGGAGGACAAATTTCACTGAAAAACTGCAGCTCTGTCACCGCTGGCAGAGTCGCACCGACCCACTCTTTCACACGCTTCTCCCACAGGGCTGCAGACTTACAGAATCTTAGGGTAGGAGAAATCCTAAATGTGCGGGGTCAGCGTCTGCCTTGGTCGGTCTTCTCACCTCTAGTCCCACGCTCCTCTGTAACGTGTGGCAGGAGCCCTATGTGCCCTTAGGGAGTAAAGAGCTTTTGGTTCAAGATGTACAAATAAAGCCCGAAAGGCGAATATGATGAGGAGGTAACGTATGATTTAATTTCACTCTGAGATAATAATAACGCCCGTGAACATATATTCTGGAAAAAAATGATATTGAGAGAGTGGTAAGGAAGGCTGGGAGGGGAATGAGAGGGACAGCAAACAGCGTGGCAGAAAGAGAGCCGGGTGCCCCGGAAACGTCCCCGATGGCAAAGACGGCAGGGACAGGGCCAGGGAAGGGGCGGTTCACAGCCTCTCTGCCTGCGCAGGCCGTTGCATAGCTGTGATGTGGTTTCACGTCGACCTGACTGCAGCACGGCTGCCCAGGCTAAGCGCGGTTTCTGGTGCGTGTCCGCGGGTGTTTCCAGAGGAGGCGGGCACTTGAGGTGGGGACAGCACTGGCCCTGCACGGCGTGGTCCCGCAGCATCCAGTCCTCTGAGGGCCCGAATGAATGAAAAGGCAGAGGAAGGAGAATCCAGCCCTTTCTCCTTCCCGCCCCGCTGCTGGAGCTGGAACATCCCCTCTTGACTGCTCTGGCCCGGGACTGTGATCTGCACCGGCAGCCCCCGGGTTCTCTGGCCTTTGGCCCTGACTGAGTTACCCAGCCGGGTTTCCAGGGTCTCCGGCTAGTCGACAGCACATTGTGGGCCTTCTGGGCCCCCATAGTCGTGGGAGCCAAGTCCTGATTTTATGTATTATACTATTGGAGAGCCCTGGTTAATATAGTAATACTTGCTTATTGTGAAAAATGTCCCTTTAATTTAATTCATGTTAGTCAACAAACAGACGTCACAAGGTTCAAGGCTCTGAATTAGGCACTGCACAGAAATAACTGAAAGGCCATCCCTTCCCTCCTGCAGCTTACAGTCCGTCGGAGAAGATACATTTGCAAGTACTAAACCATAATGTAGCACACAGGCACACTGAGATGGGCAGAGTGCTGTGGGGACAGGCAGGAGCCACGGTAGCGGCTACAGGGCAGGAGGGAAGGCTCATGGAGGGGCACGCATCTGACAAGGAACTGAGGGGGAAGCAGGACTCTCAGGTCTCAAAGGGCCGGGAGACCAGGGCTGGGACAACAGCAGGGTGAACCCACAGGCCTGGGAGCCTGCAGGGTGCTGGGAACGAGGTGCGATGTTCACCTCCTTTCCCCGTGGCTGCTGAAACACTATCTGCCTGCTAGTGCTGCAGCTAGTTTGATAGCAGATATCAAACTATCTGTGGCCATTGCTGCTATGACAAATTGCCACCAACTTTGTGACTTAAAACAATATAAATGTACTATCTTACAGTTCTGGAGGTCAGAGTCTCACTGTGCTACAGCCGAGTGTGAGCCGGGCTGTGCTCCCGCCTGGAGGCCCTCGGAGAGAATCTCTGTCCTTGCCCCGTTCCCACTGCTAGAGGCTTTGCCCTCCTCTCCCCACCCTTGCTCCTGCCGTCATGTCTTCTCTGACTCGGGCTCTTCTGCCCCCTTCCATTTCAGGGTCTCTCGTCATCACATTGGGCCCATCTGAAAGTCTGTGGCCAGTCAGTGGACTGGCGATGTTAATCCATCTGCTTCCTTTCCCTTCGCCGTGTAGCCTGGTTCCAGGGATTAGGACGTGGACACCCTTGGGGACCCCATCATGAGTGGTCAGGAGGCTGCAGCCAGAAACAAGGCGGCGGCAGAATTCTCAAGAGCTCTGCAGCTGTGCGGAGGCATCTGAGCGCCAGGAGGACGTCCTTGTGGTTAAGCAAGAATTAACTAATATCCATCTGGCACTTGGCATTTGACACTGCACTTTTTGTACATTATCTCATTTGATCTTGGAAACGGCCCCTTGTGAGATGTGTTAATATTATTCTTATTTTAAGGTGGGGAAGCCAAAAGCAAACAATGCAGGAGACTTGTTTCAAGATCACCCAGCAGGTAAGAGGAGGACCCAGGACTCAGCCCCGGGCCTGCTGGTCGCCAAGCGCGTGCCCCTTCCCTCACGCACAGGCACAAGGTCTAGCAGTGAGGCTGTCTCTGTGCCAGTGCTATGAACTTCGTGTTGTTCGCTTGCTTTCTTTATAGTTTTGGAATTGAATCATTAAAAACAATTACATTTTCTTATTACATAAAAAATATTCCTTGAATTAATCCACATACTGTGTCTTCCTCAGAATTATAAGCATACAGATAGTTGCAATTTGTCCTTATTCTCACACAGTAGCCTTGTAGAATTAACAACCCTCTGTCCTCAGTTCTGTGGCAGGTGGGGAAGCATTTGGAGCTTGGCCCCGAGGCAGAGAAGTCTGCGGCCCGGCTTGCTGTGCAGTCCAGGGCTCCCAGAGCAGACAGCCCTCAGCGCATAGACACTGGCTTCCTCCTTACAGCCCCGGCCAGCTTGCCTCTGTACGCGCCTACGACGACCCTTGGGGCTCCCCCAGCCTCTTCTTCTGGTGTGTCTGGGGTGGGGAGCAGCAAAGCCCCTCGGCCTGGCAAGGGGGCCCCTGTCCTAGTCTCCCATCCTTGAGAGGCCCTGTACTTTAGCCCCACACCTTGCTCTGCCTCCTGCAAATGCCCCAAGTAGCTCAGAGACTCATGCCTGTGGGGTTCTCCAGGCTGTGGGTGGGCCCTGGTTCCAGGGGCAGCCCAGCACGGCCATCACTCCCACCAACGGGCACAGCAGATCCTTTGGGATCTGGCAGCCAGACGGTCCTGTCACCCTTGTTTAGGTTCCACAGTCCTTGGGTCTCAGCCCATGTGCAGTCAAACATGGGTTCTTGCCGTCTGTGTTCCAACCTTGGTGCTGCCTCTAGCTCATGGCACCGGAGGGTGTCAGAGGTGCCAACTGGTGTCCCTTGTGTCAGAGGTGCCAACTGGTGTCCCTTGTGATGCACAGCACCCACTGGCCAGCCACCCTTCACGGGGCATGCACACGTGTGTGGTTAAATCCACCTCCTGTGATGGGACTTCTGGTCAATGTGGCTGCACCCTGCTCGCTTGGGTCAGTCTGACGTCATGCTGGGCAGGGATGGGTGGTCTTGCACAGGTGGGCTTGCTCTCCTTGTTCTGCTGCAGCCCTCTCACCTGCCCTCCTACTGGTGGTGGTGTGAGGGGGCAGATGCCGTCCACACTGAAAGAGACCCCACTCTGCGGGAGCAGCAATGGCAGCCTAACGGGGTCCAAGGAAGGCACAGTGGGAGACGGGCTGTCCTATGTTCACACCACACAATTCCAAACATCACATGACCAGAAAGCAAATCTGCATTTGCATTTTCCTTCATCCTCTGGGTCACCCTGGCATTGGTGGTCCACATCAGCGAAGCACAGGAACAATGTCAAGGGAGTCAGCAGAAGCCAGCGTTCATGGCAGCGGACTCACGAGTGACGAGGCACCCAGTGACGCATCCATAGTGGAGCATGGGCTACATTGTCTCAGTACAACAGGCTCCCGGGAGCCACGGCATGGTGAGTGATGACAGCATTGCTACCTTTTTCTCAAGGACACATGACTGTGGCCAGGAATGGTGCGCTGGATGACAAAGAACGTGACGAGATGGTCCTGGGCAGCACGGAGAACCGCCATGCGCACTGACTGGATGATAAATAAACACACAGAAGTCCCTCATCTGCACCTGCTATTCTAAATCCCTGTTGACAAACCACTGTAGCTCACGTGAATTTTGAATTTTAAAAGCAAATTGTATAAACAGGGATCTCACAAAAAATATTTGCTCGGAGCCCTGCAAAGTCTAAAATCAGCCCTGGTGAGCAGGATGGTCACCAAATCTTGGTCTTAATCTTGTTTTAAATCCTATAGTGTCCTCCTTCAAACTGTGTCTGTAGCACCAGTACAGTGTCCAACAGTCAGTCCTTAATGAGTATTTTCCGGATGAGAGAGAGAGAGAGAGAAGGCTGGGGTTACTAGTCATGCCCCTAAGGTTTTATTTTTGATCTCAAAAGCAGTGCATGATAAGGGAGTTATCCTAAGCAGTGAAATAAAAGTGTTGAATTTACCTCTTTTGCTTTTAGAAGGTGAATGTGAAATTCAAGTTTTAGGCAGACTTCAAATTGAAGCTCGGTTTTAGATGAAACATTCTCACGGTAAAGAGGCTCTGAGACGGCGGGCGCCATGTGGGCGCGGCGTGTGTCGGGCTGCCGTGGGACCCTGGAACCCTCTCTGAGCCCCGTGCAATGGCCAGCACCACTGCAGGTTAGGGAACGCACTGGGAGCCACGAGGACAGCCACACGGGGCAGAAGGGACATGCTCTTGAGTGGTGAACCCACAAATGAACATACAAGTCCAGCATTCATAAATGTTCCAGAGAAGACGGCACGGCTTCCAAGCAGCAAGCATTTCATTACTAAGCAAATTAGCTGATTTGTCTCCGTTTTACATCTCCGGAAGACTGCAGCATGGCAGGTTCCCGCACTCAGCTCCCCCCCTGCTGCTGCCTTTCATTTTCCCTTCCTCAGTTTTGACCCCTGCCAGCCGCCCTGACCCTGAGCTGTGATGCTGTCCAGCACGCTGCCGCGTCAAGCCTGGGTGCTTAACCAGATCACTAAACTGGAAATTTCTCCGATCTCTGTGTTTTTAGAATTTGGGCTGAAAATGAAGTTTGAGGGCAAAGTACTCTTTATAAGCAGAGACTTAACAAGCATGAGCTTAAAATGCTGAAGTGGTTGTTGTGTCTGAAAATCTACATTTATAAACATGTGTGATAAGGCACATGCACACACACATACACACACACACACACAACTGGAGCCTCTGCCGTATGCCTCCTTGCTGCCTAACTGCATTTCTCAGGGTCCCATCAAACCCTGGGAAACACTTAGTTTTTCGAAACTAAAAGTTGAATAACTTTTATTAGATACAATTTCTTCCCCAATTAGGAACATGGAGATGTGGAAAATCGCATTTGGCAGATTGGGAAACTGCGACAGAAGGCCTCCTGGGCATTTGCCAGCCCCACACCCGTGGCCACCGCTAGCCCTTGCACATCGATGGAGGCCTCAAATACCCACTGTGTCGAGCCCCGCTGGCAGGCACCACCCGGGGCATCTTTGCTCACCATCTCCAGTCCTGTACCTCTGCGCACTTCCCTCGTGCTGACTGAGAAGGTGAGCTGGTGAATGCAGTTTTTGTTGGATGAATGAGCACATGAATGAAGGCTGCAGGGGACAAGGCTGTGTCTCCCTGGGGGGTGGCCTGGTGAACACCCACCTTCGCACCACCCGCTGGACACACTCAGAGGAGAATAGAGGCCAGGCGGGTGAGGAAGCCACGTGTGTGAGGAAGACGGAGATGCAGCTGTCTCCAGTAGGCGCTGCCTCAGGGGTTCCTGGGGGAGAGATTCCCCTCTGACCCAGTCCTCCTGCACGCGGTGCCTTTGGGACCCAGGTGTCTAGGTCTCCACTTTCACTTCCACAAGAGGCAGCAACATGCTCTTTGATGTCAGGGGTGCCAGAGAATTATTTTCCTCCCAAAGCAATTCACTCACTGGTGTATAAACATTGCAATAACTAGGCAAGAGGCAGTCACAGCACTGCAAGTGTTCCAAATGGGTGAAAAAGGAGAGGTCCCTTTGTGGCTCAGTACTGTTTCAGCTTTGCCTGAAAATCATGGTCTCGTTAAAGTGAAAGAATCATGGACTCTTTGAGCTGGAAGAGGTTTATAATCTAGTCCCTCATTCAGCCAACTCAAGAATTCTCTCTACACACCACAGCAGGATCTGTTAAAAGTTTTTCAAGGATGAAAACTCTCTAGCTAAAGAGACATACAGGGCATGGCCATACAGAGCCTCTAGCAACTGCAATCCGATGCACACCCTTGCAGCTGCTACTGTCTGGGGGCACACCATGCACCATGCTAGGTGCTTTGAGTGTACTCTCAGTCCTCATAACAACTTTAGTAGATAGAAACTATTAGTATCTATTAATACTCCCATTTTGTAGATGAGGAACCTAGGGGTTAGACATGCTAAATAACTTGCCCTTGGTCATACAACCAACAGTTGGCACAGCCAGGATTTAAAATGAGGTCTGTCGATTTCACAGCTAAATAGGTAGCATAAGCTCTGCTTCTGTCCACTGTGGCCTCAGAGGCCGCACAAGAAAGGGTCAGCTTAAGAGATGCTTCCAAAGGCTTGGAGAGCAAGTACACACCTCTTTCCTGAAGATGCTTCAAAATGCCAAGAAACCTCTCAAAATGTGACACTGAAAACTGCCTGTCCTTCTACATTTATGGCATACTGTGGAGACGTCGCTTCTCTTGTTAAGAAACACTCATAACCCAGCTCTTTAGTAATCTGTTGTCAAGTGTCACCATTAACCTCTTTCCCCTCTTCTGGAAGGTGAGATCCTATTCTCACACCTCCAAACTTTTGGCACTTTTCATGTTTTTGTGGGACATTGCCAGTGATGATATCAAAATCTTATCTTCAATTCTTGTGTTTTATGAATAGTGTTAGGAGAATCATGAGAAAGAAAGGCCGATTTTCCTCTCCATCAGACATTTAAGACATTTCTAGTAGATTTTAACAAACTTGCCATTGTGTCAATGAATAAGGGCAGGTAAATTGTACTCTTGCATGAACCCATTCTTTTCAGTTCAATATTTTAAAACACATTTTACTAAAAGTTTTACTCAAGAAATGTATCATAGACCAATTTCGTTTCTGTTGATGGTTTTGCCAGGATCTTCGTGAGGCATTTACAGTTTCAGGAGACCGTGGCAATGACTTACACTTTCAACCCCGAGGGCCATCCTCCCCTCTACTCAGGCTGGCCTCTCTCTTGTCTATAGCGCAGTGCAGAACGGTTGACATTTGGAGGTCAGGAGATGGGACGTCTTTACAATGCATAGCACGGATCGGCCTCCCGTGAATATCTGGTGTGATCAACTGGGCCACCAATACTAGTTTAGATGTTCAAAGTCACCTCTGATGAACAGGTGGAGCCTGGAGGACTTTTAGGGCAGTGAAACAGTTCTGTATGATACTGTAGTGGTGGATACATGTCATTATACATTTGTCCAAACCCACAGAAGGTACAATGGCAAGAGTATGCAAACTATGAACTTAGTTAACAATAATGTGTTGATATCGGCTCATCAATTGCAACAAATGTACCACACTGATGCCAGATGTTAAAAATAGGGGAAATTAGTGGTGAGAAAGGTCACCAGGGGGTTTATGGGAACTCTGTACTTTTTGCTCAGTTTTTTTCTGTAAACTTAAAACTGCTCAAAAAATATAAAATAAATTCTACTTAATAAGGAAAAAACTCTTCTCTTAGCCAGTATGCAAATCTGCAACAATAAAATAATGAGAAGGAAAAAAAGAAAAAAAGGGAAAGAATGAGAAAGAGAGGAAGAAGCATTACATGACAAAGAACCCAATTAGGAAGAAGACATAACTTAAGAAGTGCAAGAAATTTGAATACAACTTAAGAAAAAGAAGAAAATCCCAAAGTGCTTGACACATAAAATTTTGAAAACACATGTTAATAACTGACTAATGAGGCTGAAATTTAATCAGGAAAAACGTAAAATAATGCAGAAGCCAATGAGGCAGTAGAGAGGTTAGCTGAATCTGTCACGGCACAAAATGAACTGGCAGCAGGACACACAGTGCAGAATTCCCTCTGTCCAAATCGGGATTAGCACCTGGGGCAGAGCAGAACAGGAAATACGAACAGTGAGCACATCACGGGCTAGCTTGTGAAATAAAATCTTCCCTAAAAGCAAGTGTTTGGGCTTTGCAGCTGCCCTCCGAGCCAGCGCTGGTTATCAGAGGGGTTGAGCACAGTCATCGATGGCTGGGAGCCACCCTAGCATTCGACCACTGTAAAGCATCTCTGTACAAATCAGAAACAGGCACCAGCTCTAGGAGAATAAGTTGGTGATACAGGGATGACTTTCTGCCTGTTTCAGTTAGATAAAAGCAGCCTCTCTGAGCAGAACAATTAGTACAAGTGTCCTTTCTCCAGTCCGACACATACCCTTGTGAGGGCCATGTCTTGGCAGAGCACAGGCCGGGTTTGAGCTCCCCAATGTCCTCTCGTAGATACCCTGTACAGGGCACAACCTGCACAAATGTTCCTGACTTCCTTACACGGAGAGAATCATTCTGCAAGTATGTAGCCTCCAGTTCCTGCTTCCTGGGCTAAGATCCTTGATTAATAAGCAAATACACTGATGCCTAGAATTCTTGATCCATGAAACCTCAGTCAGCTTGAGAAGGTTAAACTACCCCTCTTTGTTGGATACAGAAATATACAAGTATATGAGACTTTTAAAAATAAATATGGAGTTCGAGTAACTCAAACTTAAAAAGAGTTTGAGTTACTCAAACTTTTTATATTTATACTCAAATTTATATATTAAACTCAAATTTATATTTATAAATAGAACAATAAGATTTGTGGGTTAAACTTGAACCCTTAAAATTAGATTTTAAGATTAATAAGTTTAATCAGCCAAAGATGCAAACTAAGCCAAATAACCCATAAATAATCCTTTCTGCACATAAAATCACTGATCTAACATTAAAAAGAACTCCATAAAACAATAGGAAAAATAGGATTTGGGGAAAAAGAAACGCAGATTGAGGTGAATTATAGGGCCAAAGAAATAAGTTGAGCATCGAAATAATACTATTATAGAACCAGTAAATAGATTGAAAACAGCAAGAATCAAAATATGTAGTTAAGGTCAGAAATCAGTTACTAACATAAATTAATGGATTAAAATAATCAGAGTAAATATAATGAAAAAGATAAACCCTTTATAACAAAAAGAATATTATAAAGTTAGTGTCCTTAAGAAAACCCAGCAAATAAAAACCTAAAAGTATTCAAAGATACATAAGGAAAAATATCTTCCTGAAATGATGGAAAAAGGGACCTTTCAGATCATAAAGGTACATTTTCCCAAAAATGGATATAAAAATGATGAATATAAAAACTTATCCTGGTTATTACTAACCTTCAAGGGAAAAATCAAGAATCCTTCAGTCATCCAAGTAGAGAAACTCCTGGGGCCTGGCTGGCCTCAGACTTGTCCACAACAACATTCACAGCCAAAATACATTGGAGCAATGTTACAAGGGAAAGATGTTCTGATCTAAGAATGTCACACCCAACCAAGATGTTATTCAAGTACAAAGACAAAAGGTCAAAAGTCCCACATATGAAAGAACTCAAGAAATATAGCACTCTTGAGTTCTTCTTGAAAAACTATATTGATGAAATCAAGCCAAACAAGAGCTAAATGGAGAAACTGAGGACTAATATTTCATGCCAGAAGATAGTCAAGCAATGTTTACAAGGTTGAAAGGGAAAGTGGTCCAGGAATTTGATATCCAGCCAAGTTTTCTTCCAAGCATTTAAGAATGAAATTCAGCTAACCACGTCACAAATCAAAATAAAGAAACAAGGAATAGAATAACCACAGTAAAAGAACCAATGGTGAATAAGAAATCATTTACAAATAGAACCAAGGCTAAACAACCTATGGTTACAAAAGGAAATATAAATGTTAGGAAACTTAGGAAAAAATACAATAAAGCATAAGAGAAGAATCAGGAAGGAGAGTAAAAGTACTGAAATATCTCGTTTTTCACAACAGGAGTGAATCTATCCTATCTAGTATTGAAATGTATTTTAAAACTGTCAATGACTCCTACCACTTATTGTTTTCCCAATCTTTTTCTTTTTTATGTTTTTGAGACAGAGTCTCACTCTGTTGCCCAGGCTAGAGTCCCATGGCATCAGCCTAGCTCACAGCAACCTCACACTCCTGGGCTCAAGCAATCCTCCTGCTTCAGCCTCCCAAGTATCTGGGACTACAGGCATGTGCCACCATGCCCAGCTAATTTTTTCTATATATTTTTAGTTGTGCAGATAATTTCTTTCTATTTTTTTAGTAGAGACGGGGTCTCGCTCTTGCTCAGGCTGGTCTCAAACTCCTGAGCTCAAACGATACACCTGCCTTGGCCTCCCAGAGTGCTAGGATTACAGGCATGAGCCACCGCGCCCGGGCTTCCCAATCTTTTTCAATAATCATAGAAGGATATAAGGAAAAAAAATCTCTCATGGCAAAAAAAAAAAAAAAAACCATCGATCCGAAGTCTTGAAATCCCTTCATTTTTACATAAGTTTCTACTTAAGAGAAATTATATTTTATTATTTTTACTTAAAAATAGAATGCACAGCATGATCCCAGGTTTATAAGATGACTTTGTGTGTTGCTGCATTTATTTGTATATTTTTATGGAAAGATGGCTGGAAATTTGTTCACATAATGCAAATGACACTTATTTCTTTGTGATAAGGTTTGGGGTAGTTTGTTTCCTTTCTTCTTTGTGTCTTTCTGCATTTCTTAAATTTTTACAATAATTATGAATTTTTTTTTCCAGAAAGAATAAAGTAGTTATTCTTAAAGGAAAATAACTTGGTCTCAGGTAGTGAGAAATTGGTGGATGGGGAGGAAGAGAGTTACACATCCCAATAGTCAGTTTAAAAAGATTCCGATGAACACAAGACTAATCTAAAAGATAGGCAGAGAAGCCACTTCCTGACTTTGTATGATTTAAAACACACAAGAAGACTTCAGCCCATCCAAACCAATCATTTCTCCAAATGATCAACTATGGTTACAGTGACATGAATTCATTGAACAGATCTCCTTCCAGCCTGCTGGTGGCTGAAGGATGAACACCCAAAGGAATGACAGATACGTGCTGGCAGCCCAACCGAGTGAGGAAAGACAACCCCAGGGCCAGACGATGGCTGGAGGCCTGGGACACAGAGAGGCTGAGGATGGAAGGAAGCAAAGATGGTGGGCAGAAGCAAAACTGGCCAAGGAACAGCAAACTAGAGACCCAAAGACTGAATACAGCACACAAGGAGGTCAGTTTGAGAACCAAAGTCAATTAAAAACCAAGGGAAGCTATGGTGGGAGAGTAAAGGTTCAGATGGGCTCACCTAAGACAGTTGCTTTGGACAAAGGTTGCTTGCTAGACCCTTCTTTGGGAGGCCCCTGGCTCATGTTGCAGGCTTCCCTGAGGAGTGCAATGATAAGGCTGAAATATCAAGCAGGATCTGAGTGGGCGACCTTGGATGTCTCATTAGCAGCCAGAAGCAGCAGGAGATGTCTGAATCTCCACTGGGAGGGGGCAAACCACAACCTTAAAAAGTGTGCATGTAGAGAGGGGTGACAGGTGAGCCCCAAATTCAACTTGACATCTTCACGCTTTCCTCTGTATACAGCTGGTCTTGCCCCTGTTGAAACTATAGGACAAACCTCTTGCAGTAAGCAGAGGCCAAGGTACCAAAGAACCGATAGCAAAGGTATATTCAGGTGGCAAGTGGCTGGGCTCCTTGAGGTCAGGGTGAGGGGATGTATCTGTGCGGGTCCCTCTGCGCACACTACCAAGACTCTCACCTCCTGAACGTTAAGCTGGCTGGCCCCAGCTAGAAGGCAAACAGTCTGCTCGGCCCCTGCTTGCACAGCGGTAGTATAGAAACGGCACTGAGCTCCTTGTAAGCTAGTTGACTCGCCCTGAAACTCGGGATTTATTTCCAATTAGTAATGGTGTTTAGTAGAAGGTGCTCCTCAAGCAGCCTTGAAACACGCCCACTCTGTCAACAGGGCTCACAAAGACGGTGTTTGGCAGCACCATGACACAGTGGGCCAAAGCAGGAGAAGGGATTAATATCAAGCAATAGAAATTCATTTAAAAACCAATATTAGTCACTTTAGTGTACACCCAAAGACTGACAAAGGCCAAGTGCATACTGCTTCGCTATTGTGAAACTTGGAACAGAGACTAGAAAAAACAGGCAGGCACAGGGTCAGACTGGGAATAAAAAAGCCACAGATAAAATGTAATAAATGGTGTTTCTCTGAAAAGAGGCAAGATGCTTCCCTTAAAGGAAGTCGAGGACTAAAGAGATGTTCTGAGCACAGCTGCTGAGAACAGCTTCTCATCGCCACTGTAAAGAACACAAAGCAAACACCGTCCCTGCCTACCTAACAGCCGGGAGTGTGTGGAACACACTACAGAAATATGACTAGTGAGTGAAGAGGTAAGAGACACGTCCTGAACGTGGAGGTTCAGCAACCAGCGGAGGAGCCACTGGTTGACAGCGTAGCCTCGGCCAGTCATGCAGACTCTAGGCCTCAGTTTTCTCATCTGTGAAATGGTGCCGTTGGTCAGCACCATCCTCTTAGCCCCAGACCACAAGCCTTGCAGTTTTCCCACATGGCTCAATGCTCAGATTCTCCAGTGGGCCACTAGTCCAGTGCACTCTGCCTCTTTCCCTCCCCACCCCTGCCCCACCCCAAACACCTGCCTCGGGTCACCTGAGCTCCCACCTGGGCCACCTCGGGAGCTTCCTCCCTGACTGAGTCTCGCCCTGTTCTAATCAATCATCAATATGACTTTTAAAGCGATTTCCCCAAAACCTGAACCTTCTTATGATTCTTGCGTGTGTAAGGCCCTTTGATGGCTCCCTGTTGCTTTCTGGTTAGAGTTGATGCCCTTTGATTTGGCACAGAAACAATGATGCTTACCTGTCTGGGCTCATCATCTTGCTGTTCCCAGGTGACCAACTGTCCCAGTTTTCCCAGGACTGTCCTGGTTTTGGTCCTATGTCCTGGGAAACCTCTCAGCCCCTGGCAAACCTGGGTCCTTCTTTACAGTCCTAAGGGCTATTTACAGTTCCTCAAGGCTCCCTAACTGGGGCTTCCCCTGGATGTGCCTATAGTGGTCCTACAAAACCCAGCCAAGCATCTCCTTGTCTGGGACAGTGGTTCTCAAAGGGTCCCAACCAGTGGCCTCAGCATCCCCTGAGAACTTGCTAGAAATATAAATCCTGAGGCCTCATCCCAGACCTACTGAATCAGAACCTCTGGGGGTGGGAACCAGCAATCTGGTTTAAAACAGCCCTCCAGGGGATCCCAGTGCACGCTGTAGTGTGAGAACCACTGCTCCAGCAAACCTTCCCTGAGCAAGGCCTCCTCCCCAAAGCAGACTTGCCAATTCCCTTCCATACATTACCATGGGCCTCTTTCCTATTTTTATTGTCCTCAACCCACTAAGTCACAATTATTTGCTAACATGTCTTTCTCCCCCACCAACTACAAATTTTTTGCAGTGTTGCCACTTTCTGTTGCTTTCCAGGTAATATCAGTCTAGGTTTATAAATCTCCGGCAGTTTTATTAGCTCTTTTGTTAAGGGAACATCCTTATTAAGTTATATTTAGTTTCCTAAGCCAAACTACGTTGGAGAGAAATATATAATCCTGGGGGGGGGGGTGGAGAATGTTAGCGAATGAAAAGGAACAGGTGCTCGTATGTTTCCTTGATGTATCTGCACCGGTAAATTTTGCCCTAATTCTCATTAAAAGCCACAAATCTTGACTACTCTCATTTCATATCTGAATGATAGACATTTTTTTCATGCTGTAAAGATTGTCACCACTTTTAAAACTATCTTATCTCTTGAACTCTAAAGCTGAAACACTGAATTTACAAAGACAAAA